>NC_090933.1:59443611-60043611 GCF_040938575.1 Ambystoma mexicanum | reverse complement strand
CATCAGGCAACGTTATTCTGGATTCCTATCCTGCTTTTTCCAACAGCCTTAGAACCATGTTTAGTCGTCAAGAGATATCTGTACCCACTCAGGAACGACTTTTGGATCTCAGACAGGGACACAAAGACCTCATGACCTACGTCACCCAATTAAAACAATTATCGTCGGAAAGAGGATGGCCCGATGAGGGTTTACTGACTCTGTTCCGACGAGGACTTGCTGAAGATCTGAAAGATGAGGTCTCTAAAGTCCCTCGACCCGCTAATCTGACAGAGATGATAACCCTGACTATGCAAATAGACTATCAACTCCAAGAACGTTCTCAAGAAAAGAAGAAAGGGAAAGGACCCCGCTTAAGTTCAGACAGATTCCGCTCCTCCTCCGAGTAAATACGCCTCTTCCGAGGAACCTATGCAAATTGGATCCGTAAGAGAACGTCGAAAATCTCTAGGACTGTGTATGTACTGTGGCTCTTCCTCACATTTTTTACGGGACTGCCCATTAGTTCCTCCCCGCAGGTCCCGACCTCTGCCTTCGGGAAACGCCAAGTCCCTGCCACAAGGGGAACCGCGGTAGGAGTTCAACGACAGAGTTCCCCTGCTAAAATTGGATCATCTCATGAACCATTTCCTCCCAATCATTCCATGATAGTGCTTTCCTTAACCGTGATTTTGCCAGACCAGATATTGCAAGGGATACCTGCACTACTGGATTGGGGTGCAGCAGGTAATTTCGTGGATGATCAGTGGGCGGCAAAAAACAGCATAGCCAGGTTTTCCAAATCGTTCACAACACCCATCCAAGGGGTGGATGGTAGCCCGTTGAGTTCAGGGCCCATTAGGGAACAAACCAAGCTTGTGACTTGCATGATCGCTACCCATAAGGAGACATTCTTTTTTGATCTGATTAGAGCCGCTCATTTTCCTATTATCTTAGGCCTTCCCTGGTTACGTCTGCATACCCCTTACATTAACTGGAAGGCAGGAACCCTTTTTTGGGTTCAGAGTACTGTGTATCTCATTGTCTTTCTCAAAATTCAGTTGGCATTCATATTCCCTTGGAAGTTGCTGATTCTCCGGAGGTTCCTTCCATTGGTCAGTTAGGGTTAATCCCCGAATGTCACCATTCTTACCTTAGAGTATTTTCAACACCACAGTTTCCCACCCTTCCTCCTCATAGAAGAGACGACTGCCATATATATCTTCTTCCGGACCAACCTATTCCGTTTGGGCGGATGTATGTTCTTTCTCAACGAGAAAAGACCGCTCTAAAAGAATATCTTCATTCTAACCTTCAGAACGGCCTTATAACTGAATCCAAATCTCCGGCTGGAGCCTCTTTGTTTTTCATTCCCAAAAAAAGACACAGAAGAACCTTAGGCCGTGTATAGATTACAGAGGGCTCAACAAAATCACTATTCCTGACAAGTACTCCATGCCTTTGATAAAAGATATTCTTGAAGCAGTCCGAGGTGCTACTCTTTACATCAAGTTAGACCTTCGGGGGGCGTATCATCTAATAAGAAAAGCACCCAATGACGAATGGAAGATGGCTTTCCGTAACCCCTTTGGTCATTTTCAATACCAAGTGATGCCGTTTGGTCTGATAAATGCACCAGCAATTTATGGATCACCTATTCGCAGACCTGCTCCTTCATTTTGAAGTCATTTATTTAGATGACATTCTGATTTTCTCCAAGAGTTTAGAAGACCACATCCAGCATGTGAACACCGTTCCTCAGTCGATTTCAAGCCAACCACTTATACTGTAAAGCGGAGAAATGCGAGTGTCATCAAACACAAGTGACTTACCTTGGCTTCGTCTTGTCCGCTAACGGCATTTCCATGGATCCCAAGAAAGTCTCTGCCGTTATAGATTGGCCTCACCCGAACTCCATAAAAGAAGTTCAAAGATTCTTAGGGTTTGCAAACTTCTATCGTAAATGTATTCCTGGCTATTCTGAGACAATACTACCCATCACCCGATTACTTAAGAAAGGGACCACATTTTCTTGGGATCCGCTGGCTCAACAAGCCTTTGAGACCTTAAAAGGTTTGTTTACCTCGGCTTCAATCCTACTTCATCTGGATCAGTCCCGACTGTTCATCGTCGAAACGGATGCCTCCCATCATCCATTAGGAGCTGTTCTCCTGCAAAAGAAGGAACAAGGTGAAGAGAGACCAGTAGCCTACTTGTCAAAGAGATTTAACTCGTCAGAACAACACTACTCAGTACTTGAATAAGAACTACTGGCCATCAAAAGAGCCTTTGAAGAATGGAGGCATCTACTATTGGGCTCTCCCTTTACTGTAGAGGTTCGCATGGATCATCAAAATCTAAAGGTGTTACAACAGGCTCAAACCACCAACAGCATACAGGCACGATGGGCTCGCTTTTATTTACCGTATCGGATTGAATTCACTTTCTTCCCGGGTAGCCAAAACCTGAGAGCAGATGCTCTGTCTCGGAAGACCCCACACACTACCCGATTTTGCTCTGAAAGGATGTTCCCAAAGGCAAGATTTGTCGCAATGGCATCGGATTTTCTACAGCTTCTTAAACAAGAAACTGCCAAACATCAATCGAAGTGCGAAGACCTTGCTTTGACTCATCACCTTACAAAGGATCAGGAATTATACTTCCATGCTAAGCAGGACCTAATACCTTTAGTTTCTCTGCAGACATATGTACTTCGGTTGTGCCATGATTCCAGGGCTGCTGGACATAGGGGAATGCAGACTACCCTCGATCTTGTCAAACGACATTCTGGTGGCCTTCCCTTCAAGCTGATGTTCGGGACTATGTTAACACCTGTTCTACGTGTATTCAGTCCAAGTCCTCACGAGCCCCTCCATTCGGTTTGCTCACCCGAATGCCTATACCAGACAAGCCGTGGCAGATCATATCTACGGATTTTATTGTGGACCTTCCACCCTCTTCCCAATACACCACTATAATGGTCACCATAGACTATTTAACAAAGTTAGCTCATTTCACTCCTTTAACCAAGCTTCCATGAGCAGCGCAGATGGTAAGGCTGTTCATTACAGAAGTGTTTTCGTGACACTGACTACCCGAGGTTATTGTTTCCGACAGAGGGCCTCAATATACATCACAGTATTGGAAGAGAGTTTGCCATCTTCTGGGAAACAAGAGGGCACTTAGTTCCGGATACCATCCCCAAACCAACGGGAAGACGGAACGCCTCAACCAGACACTCAAAGGTTATTTACGCTGCTTTGTATCGGCAGCCCAGGATGATTGGGTGGACTTGTTACCATTGGCAGAATTTGCTTACAACAACGCAAAGCATTCGGCTCTCAAATCTAGTCCCTTCTATTGTTCCTATGATTACCATCCTTCTTTTATCCCTACAGCTATTCCTCCTTCCTCCAGTTTTCCAAGAGTGGACTGCCTTATAGCCGACATCCAGACTGGACACAAGAAGGCTCGCTTAGCCCTCCAAGCAGCCCAAGACAGAGCCAAACGGTATTTAGACATACGTCGCCGGGAGATGCCGGACATGAAGGTAAGCAACCGTGTTTGGTTGGCCTCTCGATTTCTCCCAAGACACTTGGTGCCTTCTAAATTGTCCCCTAGATACTTTGGTCCATTCAAGATAATCTCCAAAGTGGGAGCTGCGGTTGTTCGTCCAGCCCTACCACCCTCTTGGTCTCTCATTCACCCCGTATTTCACCTATCTCAGTTAAAGCCAGCAGTCAAAGATCATTTTCATCGATCTGCAAAGACTATTCCTCCACCAGTGGTAACCGACTCAGGAACTGTGTACGAGGTGGCCAACAATTGTGACTATCGTTATCACAGGGGTTGCCTGCAATTTCTAGTCCATTGGAAAGGCTATTCTGCGGCTGAAAGGACCTGGGAACCTGCCTCTGGTGACCACTCCCCTCTTTTGGTGCGACGATTTTTTCGCCTGCACCCGGGGAAGCCTGGTTCCCCCCCCAGGAAAAGGGGGCATACTGTTACACTTTTCAGACGTTGGTCATGGTTACATCGGAAGAGAATATGTGGATCGATGCATTACCAAGAGTAGGAGATTCAGAGTATGCAAGTATCTGCAGTCTAGTTGTTTCATGTTCCCAATGGACGCCTGCTACGAGTCATGTAATTTCATCATGCTTCCAACAGAGGCCTGCGGCGAGTCACATGATCACATTTAAGGATCGGAGACTGTCTCCACGATGTGTCGCTACTTTGGAAGATGCTCCAATTTAATTCCCATGCTTTCTTTCAGGGACTCTTCCGAGTTCGTCTCTACTTCCGGGTCTGCACACATCCGCGTTCCGCCTCCCGCAAACATCCGTTCTGAACTTTGTGGGACCACAGCGTTTCTAGTAGCAGAAATTCCAGAGGATTTAGAGTTACGATTACATACTCCAGACTGTCTCGAATGGACACGCCTCTTTGATCTTATCCAAACTCATCTTGGAACTTTCAACACCAAGCTCCGGGCTCTCCAAGATCCCACGCGTTAAGAAGTCTTCCATCTGAAGCACCGTTCATCGTCGCCTCCCAGGGTTTTATTCCCCAGAGGGTTTCCCTGGGGTTCATGCTCCTTCCCTGCTGGTCGTGTAGTTCCGGGTGGAGGGAGGAGCAGCGTCCTCAGGGCAATCCTCACTATCTGCTGTTGCTGCTTCCAGACTGGCAAGTGTCGACCAGGTTAGTGTGCATCCATTGATAAATATCAGTGTTTTGGTGTTAACCTTAACCGAACTTATTGGCAGTTGTAACAGTTAGCGATGCCCACAAAGAATATTTTTGTATTGAAGTTACCTGGTCGAACCGCCCTGGTATGGAGCAGCAAATGCAGCTAATGGCTGCCATGCAGTCTATGGCCCTCATTACGATACTGGCACTAAACCATGGGGCATGTTTAGTCGTCAAGAGATATCTGTACCCACTCAGGAACGACTTTTGGATCTCAGACAGGGACACAAAGACCTCATGACCTACGTCACCCAATTAAAACAATTATCGTCGGAAAGTGGATGGCCCGATGAGGGTTTACTGACTCTGTTCCGACGAGGACTTGCTGAAGATCTGAAAGATGAGGTCTCTAAAGTCCCTCGACCCGCTAATCTGACAGAGATGATAACCCTGACTATGCAAATAGACTATCAACTCCAAGAACGTTCTCAAGAAAAGAAGAAAGGGAAAGGACCCCGCTTAAGTTCAGACAGATTCCGCTCCTCCTCCGAGTAAATACGCCTCTTCCGAGGAACCTATGCAAATTGGATCCGTAAGAGAACGTCGAAAATCTCTAGGACTGTGTATGTACTGTGGCTCTTCCTCACATTTTTTACGGGACTGCCCATTAGTTCCTCCCCGCAGGTCCCGACCTCTGCCTTCGGGAAACGCCAAGTCCCTGCCACAAGGGGAACCGCGGTAGGAGTTCAACGACAGAGTTCCCCTGCTAAAATTGGATTATCTCATGAACCATTTCCTCCCAATCATTCCATGATAGTGCTTTCCTTAACCGTGATTTTGCCAGACCAGATATTGCAAGGGATACCTGCACTACTGGATTGGGGTGCAGCAGGTAATTTCGTGGATGATCAGTGGGCGGCAAAAAACAGCATAGCCAGGTTTTCCAAATCGTTCACAACACCCATCCAAGGGGTGGATGGTAGCCCGTTGAGTTCAGGGCCCATTAGGGAACAAACCAAGCTTGTGACTTGCATGATCGCTACCCATAAGGAGACATTCATTTTTGATCTGATTAGAGCCGCTCATTTTCCTATTATCTTAGGCCTTCCCTAGTTACGTCTGCATACCCCTTACAGTAACTGGAAGGCAGGAACCCTTTTTTGGGTTCAGAGTACTGTGTATCTCATTGTCTTTCTCAAAATTCAGTTGGCATTCATATTCCTTTGGAAGTTGCTGATTCTCCGGAGGTTCCTTCCATTGGTCAGTTAGGGTTAATCCCCGAATGTCACCATTCTTAACACCACAGTTTCCCACCTTTCCTCCTCATAGAAGAGACGACTGCCATATATATCTTCTTCCGGACCAACCTATTCCGTTTGGGCGGATGTATGTTCTTTCTCAACGAGAAAAGACCGCTCTAAAAGAATATCTTCATTCTAACCTTCAGAACGGCCTTATAACTGAATCCAAATCTCCGGCTGGAGCCTCTTTGTTTTTCATTCCCAAAAAAGACACAGAAGAACTTAGGCCGTGTATAGATTACAGAGGGCTCAACAAAATCACTATTCCTGACAAGTACTCCATGCCTTTGATAAAAGATATTCTTGAAGCAGTCCGAGGTGCTACTCTTTACATCAAGTTAGACCTTCGGGGGGCGTATCATCTAATAAGAAAAGCACCCAATGACGAATGGAAGACGGCTTTCCGTAACCCCTTTGGTCATTTTCAATACCAAGTGATGCTGTTTGGTCTGATAAATGCACCAGCAATTTATGGATCACCTATTCGCAGACCTGCTCCTTCATTTTGAAGTCATTTATTTAGATGACATTCTGATTTTCTCCAAGAGTTTAGAAGACCACATCCAGCATGTGAACACCGTTCCTCAGTCGATTTCAAGCCAACCACTTATACTGTAAAGCGGAGAAATGCGAGTGTCATCAAACACAAGTGACTTACCTTGGCTTCGTCTTGTCCGCTAACGGCATTTCCATGGATCCCAAGAAAGTCTCTGCCGTTCTAGATTGGCCTCCCCCGAACTCCATAAAAGAAGTTCAAAGATTCTTAGGGTTTGCAAACTTCTATCGTAAATTTATTCCTGGCTATTCTGAGACAATACTACCCATCACCCGATTACTTAAGAAAGGGACCACATGTTCTTGGGATTCGCTGGCTCAACAAGCCTTTGAGACCTTAAAAGGTTTGTTTACCTCGGCTTCAATCCTACTTCATCCGGATCAGTCCCGACTGTTCATCGTCGAAACGGATGCCTCCCATCATCCATTAGGAGCTGTTCTCCTGCAGAAGAAGGAACAAGGTGAAGAGAGACCAGTAGCCTACTTGTCAAAGAGATTTAACTCGTCAGAACAACACTACTCAGCACTTGAATAAGAACTACTGGCCATCAAAAGAGCCTTTGAAGAATGGAGGCATCTACTATTGGGCTCTCCCTTTACTGTAGAGGTTCGCATGGATCATCAAAATCTAAAGGTGTTACAACAGGCTCAAACCACCAACAGCAGACAGGCACGATGGGCTCGCTTTTTTTTACCGTATCGGATTGAATTCACTTTCTTCCCGGGTAGCCAAAACCTGAGAGCAGATGCTCTGTCTCGGAAGACCCCACACACTACCCGATTTTGCTCTGAAAGGATGTTCCCAAAGGCAAGATTTGTCGCAATGGTATCGGATTTTCTACAGCTTCTTAAACAAGAAACTGCCAAACATCAATCGAAGAACGAAGACCTTGCTTTGACTCATCACCTTACAAAGGATCAGGAATTATACTTCCATGCTAAGCAGGACCTAATACCTTTAGTTTCTCTGCAGACATAAGTACTTCGGTTGTGCCATGATTCCAGGGCTGCTGGACATAGGGGAATGCAGACTACCCTCGATCTTGTCAAACGACATTCTGGTGGCCTTCCCTTCAAGCTGATGTTCGGGACTATGTTAACACCTGTTCTACGTGTATTCAGTCCAAGTCCTCACGAGCCCCTCCATTCGGTTTGCTCACCCGAATGCCTATACCAGACAAGCCGTGGCAGATCATATCTACGGATTTTATTGTGGACCTTCCACCCTCTTCCCAATACACCACTATAATGGTCACCATAGACTATTTAACAAAGTTAGCTCATTTCACTCTTTTAACCAAGCTTCCAGGAGCAGCGCAGATGGTAAGGCTGTTCATTACAGAAGTGTTTTTGTGACACTGACTACCCGAGGTTATTGTTTCCGACAGAGGGCCCCAATATACATCACAGTATTGGAAGAGAGTTTGCCATCTTCTGGGAAACAAGAGGGCACTTAGTTCCGGATACCATCCCCAAACCAACGGGGAGACGGAACGCCTCAACCAGACACTCAAAGGTTATTTACGCTGCTTTGTATCGGCAGCCCAGGATGATTGGGTGGACTTGTTACCATTGGCAGAATTTGCTTACAACAACGCAAAGCATTCGGCTCTCAAATCTAGTCCCTTCTATTGTTCCTATGATTACCATCCTTCTTTTATCCCTACAGCTATTCCTCCTTCCTCCAGTTTTCCAAGAGTGGACTGCCTTATAGCCGACCTCCAGACTGGACACAAGAAGGCTCGCTTAGCCCTCCAAGCAGCCCAAGACAGAGCCAAATGGTATTTAGACATACGTCGCCGGGAGATGCCGGACATGAAGGTAAGCAACCGTGTTTGGTTGGCCCCTCGATTTCTCCCAAGACACTTGGTGCCTTCTAAATTGTCCCCTAGATACTTTGGTCCATTCAAGATAATCTCCAAAGTGGGAGCTGCGGTTGTTCGTCCAGCCCTACCACCCTCTTGGTCTCTCATTCACCCCGTATTTCACCTATCTCAGTTAAAGCCAGCAGTCAAAGATCATTTTCATCGATCTGCAAAGACTATTCCTCCGCCAGTGATAACCGACCCAGGAACTGTGTACGAGGTGGCCAACAATTGTGACTCTCGTTATCATAGGGGTTGCCTGCAATTTCTAGTCCATTGGAAAGGCTATTCTGCGGCTGAAAGGACCTGGGAACCTGCCTCTGGTGTCCACTCCCCTCTTTTGGTGCGACGATTTTTTCGCCTGCACCCGGGGAAGCCTGGTTCCCCCCCCCAGGAAAAGGGGGCATACTGTTACACTTTTCAGACGTTGGTCATGGTTACATCGGAAGAGAATATGTGGATCGATGCATTACCAAGAGTAGGAGATTCAGAGTATGCAAGTATCTGCAGTCTAGTTGTTTCACGTTCCCAATGGACGCCTGCTACGAGTCATGTGATTTCATCATGCTTCCAACAGAGGCCTGCGGCGAGTCACATGATCACATTTAAGGATCGGAGACTGTCTCCACGATGTGTCGCTACTTTGGAAGATGCTCCAATTTAATTCCCATGCTTTCTTTCAGGGACTCTTCCGAGTTCGTCTCTCCTTCCGGGTCTGCACACATCCGCGTTCCGCCTCCCGCAAACATCCGTTCTGAACTTTGTGGGACCACAGCGTTTCTAGTAGCAGAAATTCCAGAGGATTCAGAGTTACGATTACATACTCCAGTCTGCCTCGAAAGGACACACCTCTTTGATCTTATCCAAACTCATCTTGGAACTTTCAACACCAAGCTCCGGGCTCTCCAAGATCCCACGCGTTAAGAAGTCTTCCATCTGAAGCACCGTTCATCGTCGCCTCCCAGGGTTTTATTCCCCAGAGGGTTTCCCTGGGGTTCATGCTCCTTCCCTGCTGGTCGTGTAGTTCCGGGTGGAGGGAGGAGCAGCGTCCTCAGGGCAATCCTCACTATCTGCTGTTGCTGCTTCCAGACTGGCAAGTTTCGACCAGGTTAGTGTGCATCCATTGATAAATATCAGTGTTTTGGTGTTAACCTTAACCGAACTTATTGGCAGTTGTAACAGTTAGCGATGCCCACAAAGAATATTTTTGTATTGAAGTTACCTGGTCGAACCGCCCTGGTATGGAGCAGCAAATGCAGCTAATGGCTGCCATGCAGTCTATGGTCCTCATTACGATACTGGCACTAAACCATGGCGCTATTAGCACCATGGATGGTGCGGGTATCGTAACGAGTCCGCCAATGTTCAATGGGGAATTACCACCCCATTCCAAGGTTGGCGGGGCAGTAATTCCCCATTGAACATTGGCCCTTCCCCATTCGCATTTTTGCCCCATAGGGCTCAATGGGACTGGGGAAGGCGGTAAGTACGGTACCGCAAATTGCTGTACCGTACTTACCTCGAGAGTCCTTTTGTGGGTACCTACTTTAACGGCTGGTCTAGACCAGCCGTTCAGGAAGGGTCCCGCAGAGGGACCTCATAGTAAGGCGCTAAGTGGTTAACGGCGCAGCAGCCTTTTACGGTGTCGTTAACCACTTAGCAACAGGGTCGTAATGAGGCCCTATGTCATTAGAGATGCAGACCCTTAAACAGGATAATGCTCAGTTAAGGCAACAAGTCGCCCGAGCATTCTCCGAGACCCCTTCTGTAACCTTACCCATGGGCAAATTCGATGGAGACCCGCATAAATTAAAAGAATTTCTGGACATCTGTACTGTTCAGTTTACTTTCAAATCCAGATTTTTTCCTACCGACAAGGATAAGGTCGGTTTTCTAATATCCCATTTAACAGGTCTTGCCCTTGCCTGGGTTACCCCGTTGGTTACATCAGGCAACGTTATTCTGGATTCCTATCCTGCTTTTTCCAACAGCCTTAGAACCATGTTTAGTCGTCAAGAGATATCTGTACCCACTCAGGAACGACTTTTGGATCTCAGACAGGGACACAAAGACCTCATGACCTACGTCACCCAATTAAAACAATTATCGTCGGAAAGTGGATGGCCCGATGAGGGTTTACTGACTCTGTTCCGACGAGGACTTGCTGAAAATCTGAAAGATGAGGTCTCTAAAGTCCCTCGACCCGCTAATCTGACAGAGATGATAACCCTGACTATGCAAATAGACTATCAACTCCAAGAACGTTCTCAAGAAAAGAAGAAAGGGAAAGGACCCCGCTTAAGTTCAGACAGATTCCGCTCCTCCTCCGAGTAAATACGCCTCTTCCGAGGAACCTATGCAAATTGGATCCGTAAGAGAACGTCGAAAATCTCTAGGACTGTGTATGTACTGTGGCTCTTCCTCACATTTTTTACGGGGCTGCCCATTAGTTCCTCCCCGCAGGTCCCGACCTCTGCCTTCGGGAAACGCCAAGTCCCTGCCACAAGGGGAACCGCGGTAGGAGTTCAACGACAGAGTTCCCCTGCTAAAATTGGATCATCTCATGAACCATTTCCTCCCAATCATTCCATGATAGTGCTTTCCTTAACCGTGATTTTGCCAGACCAGATATTGCAACGGATACCTGCACTACTGGATTGGGGTGCAGCAGGTAATTTTGTGGATGATCAGTGGGCGGCAAAAAACAGCATAGCCAGGTTTTCCAAATCGTTCACAACACCCATCCAAGGGGTGGATGGTAGCCCGTTGAGTTCAGGGCCCATTAGGGAACAAACCAAGCTTGTGACTTGCATGATCGCTACCCATAAGGAGACATTCATTTTTGATCTGATTAGAGCCGCTCATTTTCCTATTATCTTAGGCCTTCCCTGGTTACGTCCGCATACCCCTTACATTAACTGGAAGGCAGGAACCCTTTTTTGGGTTCAGAGTACTGTGTATCTCATTGTCTTTCTCAAAATTCAGTTGGCATTCATATTCCTTTGGAAGTCGCTGATTCTCCGGAGGTTCCTTCCATTGGTCAGTTAGGGTTAATCCCCGAATGTCACCATTCTTACCTTAGAGTATTTTCAACACCACAGTTTCCCACCCTTCCTCCTCATAGAAGAGACGACTGCCATATATATCTTCTTCCGGACCAACCTATTCCGTTTGGGCGGATGTATGTTCTTTCTCAACGAGAAAAGACCGCTCTAAAAGAATATCTTCATTCTAACCTTCAGAACGGCCTTATAACTGAATCCAAATCTCCGGCTGGAGCCTCTTTGTTTTTCATTCCCAAAAAAGACACAGAAGAACTTAGGCCGTGTATAGATTACAGAGGGCTCAACAAAATCACTATTCCTGACAAGTACTCCATGCCTTTGATAAAAGATATTCTTGAAGCAGTCCGAGGTGCTACTCTTTACATCAAGTTAGACCTTCGGGGGGCGTATCATCTAATAAGAAAAGCACCCAATGACGAATGGAAGACGGCTTTCCGTAACCCCTTTGGTCATTTTCAATACCAAGTGATGCCGTTTGGTCTGATAAATGCACCAGCAATTTATGGATCAACTATTCGCAGACCTGCTCCTTCATTTTGAAGTCATTTATTTAGATGACATTCTGATTTTCTCCAAGAGTTTAGAAGACCACATCCAGCATGTGAACACCGTTCCTCAGTCGATTTCAAGCCAACCACTTATACTGTAAAGCGGAGAAATGCTAGTGTCATCAAACACAAGTGACTTACCTTGGCTTCGTCTTGTCCGCTAACGGCATTTCCATGGATCCCAAGAAAGTCTCTGCCGTTCTAGATTGGCCTCCCCCGAACTCCATAAAAGAAGTTCAAAGATTCTTAGGGTTTGCAAACTTCTATCGTAAATTTATTCCTGGCTATTCTGAGACAATACTACCCATCACCCGATTACTTAAGAAAGGGACCACATTTTCTTGGGATCCGCTGGCTCAACAAGCCTTTGAGACCTTAAAAGGTTTGTTTACCTCGGCTTCAATCCTACTTCATCCGGATCAGTCCCGACTGTACATCGTCGAAACGGATGCCTCCCATCATCCATTAGGAGCTGTTCTCCTGCAAAAGAAGGAACAAGGTGAAGAGAGACCAGTAGCCTACTTGTCAAAGAGATTTAACTCGTCAGAACAAAACTACTCAGTACTTGAATAAGAACTACTGGCCATCAAAAGAGCCTTTGAAGACTGGAGGCATCTACTATTGGGCTCTCCCTTTACTGTAGAGGTTCGCATGGATCATCAAAATCTAAAGGTGTTACAACAGGCTCAAACCACCAACAGCAGACAGGCACGATGGGCTCGCTTTTTTTTACCGTATCGGATTGAATTCACTTTCTTCCCGGGTAGCCAAAACCTGAGAGCAGATGCTCTGTCTCGGAAGACCCCACACACTACCCGATTTTGCTCTGAAAGGATGTTCCCAAAGGCAAGATTTGTCGCAATGGTATCAGATTTTCTACAGCTTCTTAAACAAGAACATCAATCGAAGTGCGAAGACCTTGCTTTGACTCATCACCTTACAAAGGATCAGGAATTATACTTCCATGCTAAGCAGGTCCTAATACCTTTAGTTTCTCTGCAGAACTAAGTACTTCGGTTGTGCCATGATTCCAGGGCTGCTGGACATAGGGGAATGCAGACTACCCTCGATCTTGTCAAACGACATTCTGGTGGCCTTCCCTTCAAGCTGATGTTCGGGACTATGTTAACACCTGTTCTACGTGTATTCAGTCCAAGTCCTCACGAGCCCCTCCATTCGGTTTGCTCACCCGAATGCCTATACCAGACAAGCCGTGGCAGATCATATCTACGGATTTTATTGTGGACCTTCCACCCTCTTCCCAATACACCACTATAATGGTCACCATAGACTATTTAACAAAGTTAGCTCATTTCACTCCTTTAACCAAGCTTCCAGGAGCAGCGCAGATGGTAAGGCTGTTCATTACAGAAGTGTTTTCGTGACACTGACTACCCGAGGTTATTGTTTCCGACAGAGGGCCCCAATATACATCACAGTATTGGAAGAGAGTTTGCCATCTTCTGGGAAACAAGAGGGCACTTAGTTCCGGATACCATCCCCAAACCAACGGGAAGACGGAACGCCTCAACCAGACACTCAAAGGTTATTTACGCTGCTTTGTATCGGCAGCCCAGGATGATTGGGTGGACTTGTTACCATTGGCAGAATTTACTTACAACAACGCAAAGCATTCGGCTCTCAAATCTAGTCCCTTCTATTGTTCCTATGATTACCATCCTTCTTTTATCCCTACAGCTATTCCTCCTTCCTCCAGTTTTCCAAGAGTGGACTGCCTGATAGCCGACATCCAGACTGGACACAAGAAGGCTCGCTTAGCCCTCCAAGCAGCCCAAGACAGAGCCAAACGGTATTTAGACATACGTCGCTGGGAGATGCCGGACATGAAGGTAAGCAACCGTGTTTCTTTGGCCTCTCGATTTCTCCCAAGACACTTGGTGCCTTCTAAATTGTCCCCTAGATACTTTGGTCCATTCAAGATAATCTCCAAAGTGGGAGCTGCGGTTGTTCGTCCAGCCCTACCACCCTCTTGGTCTCTCATTCACCCCGTATTTCACCTATCTCAGTTAAAGCCAGCAGTCAAAGATCATTTTCATCGATCTGCAAAGACTATTCCTCCGCCAGTGGTAACCGACTCAGGAACTGTGTACGAGGTGGCCAACAATTGTGACTCTCGTTATCACAGGGGTTGCCTGCAATTTATAGTCCATTGGAAAGGCTATTCTGCGGCTGAAAGGACCTGGGAACCTGCCTCTGGTGTCCACTCCCCTCTTTTGGTGCGACGATTTTTTCGCCTGCACCCGGGGAAGCCTGGTTCCCCCCCAGGAAAAGGGGGCATACTGTTACACTTTTCAGACGTTGGTCATGGTTACATCGGAAGAGAATATGTGGATCGATGCATTACCAAGAGTAGGAGATTCAGAGTATGCAAGTATCTGCAGTCTAGTTGTTTCACGTTCCCAATGGACGCCTGCTACGAGTCATGTGATTTCATCATGCTTCCAACAGAGGCCTGCGGCGAGTCACATGATCACATTTAAGGATCGGAGACTGTCTCCACGATGTGTCGCTACTTTGGAAGATGCTCCAATTTAATTCCCATGCTTTCTTTCAGGGACTCTTCCGAGTTTGTCTCTACTTCCGGGGTCTGCATACATCCCCCGTTCCGCTTCCCGCAAACATCCGTTCCGATCATTGTGGGACCACAGCGTTTCTAGTAGCAGAAATCCTGGAGGATTCAGAGTTACGCTTACATACTCCAGTCTGTCTCGAAAGGACACACCTCTTTGATCTTATCCAAACTGATCTTGGAACTTTCAACACCAAGCTCCAGGCTCTCCAAGATCCCACGCGTTAAGAAGCCTTCCATCCGAAGCACCGTTCATCGTCGCCTCCCAGGGTTTTATTCCCCAGAGGGTTTCCATGGTGTTCGTGCTCCTTCCCTGCTGGTCGTGTAGTTCCAGGTGGAGGGAGGAGCAGGGTCCTCAGGGCAATCCTCACTATCTGCTGTTGCTGCTTCCAGACTGGCAGGTTTCGACCAGGTTAGTGTGCATCCATTAATATCAGTGTTTTGGTGTTAACCTTAACCGAACTTATTGGCAGTTGTAACAGTTAGCGATGCCCACAAAGAATATTTTTGTATTGAAGTTACCTGGTCGAACCGCCCTGGTATGGAGCAGCAAATGCAGCAGCTAATGGCTGCCATGCAGTCTATGGCCCTCATTACGATACTGGCGCTAAACCATGGCGCTATTAGCACCATGGATGGTGCCGGTATCGTAACGAGTCCGCCAATGTTAACCTTAAAGGCATGGTCTAGTAAAAAATGTTATTGTCCCTATGGGTCGGCCATGTTTTTTTAAGACTAAGTGGCTCGATTTTAGAAAACTTTCCCATGGACCTTACCTGAGTTTTCGTCCATTAAACGCACGCGAAAACAAGCACCAGGGAGCCGCCATTTTCTGACAATCCTATCAGTTCCCCCATCGCCCTGGCTGACCTGCTTTTGCGGCACTAAATCAATTCCCCCGCCCCTGAGCCTGACATTATCCAAACATTCATATTCCCCGCCTCTCTCCGTGACGTTTCTGTGCTGCGTAGGCAAACGCACCTAGTCGTCTTCTACGCGACTCCACACAGAACCCGGAAACCAACACAGACCATCTCACAACACAGCGCGCCACAATTCGGAATATGAAACTGTACTTTAAAATCAAACAGCAACACGGTACATTTGGTAAAGTACATTTATTTTACATTAAATGTATAGAGAATATTCAGCAATTGCCATATGAACTCCGAAAGCCATTTATTTTCTTTTATCTGTATTCGCCATGGTACACAGGGTGTTGCTTTTCGTTAAAAGAAGCACTTTGGAAGCACAATGAACCGAAAGGCTGTTCCATCAACTAGGCACTAGTCCATCGTAAAGGTTGCTATGTTGCTTCTAGCCACTAGTACAGCGTAAGGACATGTGGGCCCTTGGCGATCGTCCCATAAAATTGTCAGTGTGCTCCAGTTGTTCACATGAAGCTGCAGGTGTCTACTGTAAAAGCCATCTGCTGGTGTTTCAAACCGATGGCAGTAGCAGAAGGGGAGCAAATACCTGTTATGAAAACAAAAAAATATAATTAGTCTCGCCAGCCGATCTTCATTAATATTACTTATTTTATTTATTACAGCCGATCAGAAACTATTTGCTTGCAAGGATAGTTCAATGGAGTATGTTCGGCTCTAAAATCAATGCGAAAAGTAACGAAATAAATCGAGGCCAACACACAATGATAAACGACAGTTAGTCTACATGCGTGAGGAATGATATGATATATGATATGGCATTTGCAACGCGCCTATACTCAAGTGTTTCTAGGCGCGACGAGGCAGGTGGGGAACAAGGGCAGACAGACAAAGATCCTACTAGGCCAGGTGTCTTTCTGATCGCGCATGGGGAAGGGGGGGGGGGTGCTGTACATGGTTAGTTCAATACAAATTAAATAATAGGGCCAGCTGGTGGCAAGTGCAAGGTAAATGCTGGGAGAAGGGGCTGAAGTATACTGTCACGCCGACCACACGATCTAGGTCACGCCCCTCCCCGCACACAACTCCCATTCACCCTGCTACCCGACATACAAAATCTGGCACACGTACCCCTCACTCCCGGTCACAGAATGTTAGGACTGGCATTTACCGCCCTTCACGTCTGTGGCAGCTGAACTGGAGGTTGTTTCCACATCATCGCATCGGCCGGCGCCGTTTGCGGAGAACCGCGCGTCACTGCGCGCCGCGGATCCCGTGATTCCCTGTCTCCTAGCAACGACGCAACGCTTCGGTTCCGTACATACATCACGTGACTTCTGCCGGATGGATAAAGGACGCTTGGAAACTGAAAGCGTTGCTTCACAGCTGTTCTTCGTCTGGATCACGTGTCGCCCACTTCTTTGTTCCAAGGAACTTTCCCATCGCCTGACCACGGTTTGCTTCACGGATTGCTACGCTTGGCCCTTAAACTGTTCTTGTACTCTGGATTACCGGTTTTGACTGCTACGCTTCGCCCAAACGGACTGCTCTGCTTAACCCTTTGTCTACCTGGATCGTATGTTTTTTTTGACCTCGGACTGTTTGGTTTTCTTCCACGGATCACGTACCAATTTGGGATTACAGTCCTGCACTAGGTGTTCACCTTGCCCATTGCCTGGCCCAACAGCCGTCTAAAGGTCAACGCCTCGTCGGCCTTTTCGGAACCACCTTCATATCCTCACAGGTACATTGTGTTCTTGTATTTGACATTCCGTATACTTTACCTCGTCCTGCATTCTAACCACAATTGCACCTTGCCTTGCAGCGCTCAAGGGGTTCTTCCGGCTGTGTCCCACGTCCGGGTTTGCGGACTTCCACCTGTGGCTTCAAAGATCACACAGACAGTATTTCTGGTGTTGCCAGTGTGATACTTGGGGACAGAGGGGTTGCCCATACTCTGCACGACCATCAAGTTTGTAACAGACTGTGAAGCCCTTTTGGTCGTCCAGAGTATGAATCCCTCCACCGGGGATCCTGTGACCGCCTTGATGCAGGCAGTGGCGGCCCTAAGGACCGACATGGCCGCCGCCACAGCAGCCATACATCATCGCCTAGACGCCATACAAAGCACCCAACACCCTTTACCCGCAGACGCCGAGTTTGGGGACCCAACCTCTCCAGACCGACTAGCACCTGCTCAGGCCCCAACTCCCACTCCTGTGTTATTCCCGACACCCGTTCCCCTTGCCGCTCCAGAACGCTACCAGGGGGACCCCCGGAAGTACCGTACATTTATTAATCAATGTAAGCTGCACTTCTTGTGCAGACCTTTGGCTTTCCCCGATTCAGTCACCAAGGCCGCATTTCTTCTGTCACATCTGTCCGGGGTGGCAGCCACCTGGGCTAATCCAATGTTGGAGAACGACCATCCCGCCTTGTACGATTTTGATCTTCTCATAGCCGAAATGGCCAAAGTCTTCGACACTCGTTATAAGGCCCACTCAAGGGACCTGGAACTCTTGGATTTGACACAAGGGAAACAAACACTTATAGAGTACATCACACGGTACAACCAGCTGGCCGCCGAGACCTCCTGGCCGGAGGAGAAAAAGGCTATCGTGTTTTATCGTGGGCTATGTAACACCATGAAGGATGCACTCTCGGTGATTCCTGCCCTTCCGGCGGCCTTCACGGATCTAGTGGATCTTGCCTTACAGGTTGACGCAAGGCGATCCGAGCGGAGGGCAGAAACCTCTTTCACTAGCCAAGCAAGCCCAAGCACTTCTAACACCGCTTCTGAACCTATGCAGATAGGGGGCATCCGGAGTCCATTAACATCATCCGAACGTGAACGTCGGAGGGCTGAGAACGCCTGTTTCTATTGCGGGTTGAACGGGCACTATGTAAGGGAATGCCCCCGACGCCCCAAGAACAAGACCCCGGGTTTTCAGAAGGCTCGCCCATGATACAGGGGGCACCGGCGAGCCTGTCTATGACCCCCGCTGAACCCGCCTTCGGTCCCATCAGACCGGTGGTAGTACAAGCCCTTCTGAAACCCACTAGAGAGATCGCACACATCGTACAGATAGTGATTGATTCCGGGGCCACTGGTTGTTTTATCGACATTGCCTTGGCACATCAACTCAATCTACCCTTGGTTAGAAAAGAACACCCAGAACCCGTACACGCGGTTGATGGCACTTCCCTATCCTCCGGCCCAATCGAGTTCCAGACTGCTCCTCTGGAAGTAATGATACAGAGTACTCATAGGGAAACCATGTCGTTTGACCTTATCACTACACCACAGTTTGGCGTCATCTTAGGGATACCCTGGTTACGACAGCACAACCCCTTGATAAACTGGGGGACGGGACAAGTCATATTTGAGTCAGAAGTATGCCAACACTTTTGTCTCACAGAAAGGGATTCGGTCTCCACTCCTGCTACCATTCTTAGTGCCATGGCTTCCACCCGCATTGATGACGTAGCCTCCGACCCTGTGCCCACGCATACCGTGGGGGCCGTCATGTCAAACATACCCGCTGACTATCACGATTTTCATATGGTGTTTGACAAAGCTACCGCAGAAGGGTTACCCCCACACAGACCATACGATTGTCCGATAGATCTGGTCCCAGATGCTCCCATTCCCAGGGGTAGGATCTATTCGTTAACCCAGTCAGAGGAACGAGCTCTTAAGGAGTACATCCAGCGGGCATTACAATTAGGTCACATCCGTCCCTCCTGTTCCCCTGCTGCTAGCCCGATATTTTTTGTTCCGAAAAAAGAGGGCGATCTTCGCCCTTGTGTGGACTACAGGAGGTTGAATTCCGTCACAGTGAAAAATAGGTATCCCCTCCCACTCATCTCCACGCTGTTGGACAGATTGACCAAGGCATCCATATTCACCAAGCTGGACCTAAGGGGGGCATACAACCTAGTCCGGATGAGGCGTGGAGATGAATGGAAGACGGCATTCTGTTCCCGACAGGGGTTATTTGAATATACTGTGATGCCCTTCGGGCTTTGTAATGCCCCCGCAACGTTCCAACGATTTATCAACGACGTATTTTCTAGTATCTTGGATACGTTCGTGGTGGTATATCTGGACGATATATTGATATACTCATCCTCTTTGGAGGAACACGTCGGTCATGTTAGGGAGGTCCTCTCTCGCCTCAAGGCGAACGCCTTGTTCGCCAAACCCGAGAAATGTCTGTTCCATACTAAGGAGGTGGAGTTCTTAGGCTTTCACATCTCCCCCGGAGGGTTATCCATGAATCAGACCAAGGTACGGGCTGTCACGGGGTGGCCGACTCCCGCTAACGTCAAACAGCTCCAATCCTTTCTCGGCTTCGCTAATTTTTACCGGAGATTCATCGCCGGCTTCTCTTCTATTGTTTCGTCTTTGACCGCTCTGACCAGTCCTCTCGTCCCATTCACCTGGACCCCCGTACATCAGGAAGCCTTCGAGACGCTCAAGTCCAGATTCGTTTCTGCTCCTGTCCTGCAACACCCTGACCCTGGTCTTCCTTATGTTCTGGAAGCGGATGCCTCCTCGTTTGCTTTAGGGGCGGTGTTATCTCAGCCTTGTCCAACCACGGGTAGCTTACATCCAGTAGCCTTTCACTCTCGGAAGTTCTCGGCTGCCGAGACACACTACACTGTGACCGAGAAAGAGCTGTTGGCTATTAAAGATGCCCTCCAAACATGGCGACACCATCTTATGGGGGCAAGATATCAGACAGTGGTTTACACAGACCACAAAAACCTGCAAGACCTGGCCTCCCTAAAATGTACTAACAGCAGACAAGTGCGCTGGCATTTGTTCTTTGCTGCCTACGATTTTGTTGTTAAACACAGACCGGGTCGTATCCACGGCAAGGCTGATGCTCTTTCCCGTTCTCCTGGTGGGGAATCACTGTCCCTATTTCCGGACACGCTGTTAGGGAAGGGCCATGTAGTATGTTTGTGCACACCATCCCCACCCATGCTCATCGCCATCAGACAATGGGTTTCCAAACATCCTCATATGCTCACCGAATGGGACATAGCCCTCCAAGAGGGGTTGCCGTTCATCCAAGGCAAATTGTTTCTCCCTACATGTGATGTACGTAACCAGGCGCTTGCCTGGTCACATGATGCTGCTATTAACGGCCACCCTGGGCAACAACGCACCCTGGAATTGCTACAACGTTGGTGCTGGTGGCCATCCATGAGGAAAGACGTAGAACACTACGTAAACACCTGTTCGATCTGTGCCCAGTGCAAAACACGCAGAGGACGACCCCTGGGATTGCTCCTACCGTTGCCCATTCCCCCCAGGCCTTGGCACACCATCTCCATGGATCTCATCACGGACCTACCCCGCAAACAGGGCTACGACACCATATGGGTAATTGTTGATTCCTACACCAAGATGGCCCGTTTTGTTCCCTGTACTGGCATCCCCTCAGCTCCAACCCTGGCCCGCCTGTTCTTTAGGTCGATATTCTGCCTTTTTGGTCTGCCACAAGTCATTATTTCAGATCGTGGGACCCAGTTCACGTCCTGTTTCTGGCGTGCCCTTACTAAGCTCCTGGGTATTGATGCTCACTTCTCCTCGGCCTATCACCCAGAAAGCGATGGGCAGACCGAGAGGGTGAATCAGGCCCTGGAACAATATCTGCGCTGTCTGACCCTCCAGTACCAAGACTCCTGGTTCAATCTGCTCCATCTCGCTGAATTCGCTTACAACAACTCCCGACATTCAGCCACTGGTTTCTCCCCTTTCTACTCTATGTATGGTCAGCATCCGCGTACCCTGCCGCACCCTGATTTCTCCTCTGCCACTCCGGCTGCCAATGCCTGTGTGCGCGATCTGGCCGGGGTTCATGCACAAACACTGGTTCACCTCCGTGAAGCCCAGACGGTGATGAAGGCTAAGGCGGATCGAAGGAGAACCGTGGCACCGGAATATCGTGTGGGCGACCGGGTATGGCTGTCGACTCGACACTTACGGATACCTGGTTGTCGGAAGCTGTTACCACGTTTTGTGGGTCCCTACAGGGTCGCCAGAGTCCTGAATCCTGTGGCTTTCCGCCTCTCTGTTCCTCCTGCTTGGCGAATTCACCCTGTATTCCACACTTCCCTCCTCAAGCCCTACCTTGCTCCTACTCGTGTCCTTGCTCCGCCCGCTCCTGTCTCTGTGTCCTCTCCGGACGTATATGAAGTCAGTGCGATACTGGGTTCCCGTTTCCATAGGGGTCGCCTCCAATATCTGGTGGACTGGCTGGGGTATGGTCCCGAGGACCGCTCTTGGGTTTCTTCCCGGGATGTCCGGGCTCCACGGCTTGTTGCGCGTTTTCATAGGGATTGCCCGGCTTGCCCACGGGGTCGTGGGCCTTTGAGGGGGGACTCTGTCACGCCGACCACACGATCTAGGTCACGCCCCTCCCCGCACACAACTCCCATTCACCCTGCTACCCGACATACAAAATCTGGCACACGTACCCCTCACTCCCGGTCACAGAATGTTAGGACTGGCATTTACCGCCCTTCACGTCTGTGGCAGCTGAACTGGAGGTTGTTTCCACATCATCGCATCGGCCGGCGCCGTTTGCGGAGAACCGCGCGTCACTGCGCGCCGCGGATCCCGTGATTCCCTGTCTCCTAGCAACGACGCAACGCTTCGGTTCCGTACATACATCACGTGACTTCTGCCGGATGGATAAAGGACGCTTGGAAACTGAAAGCGTTGCTTCACAGCTGTTCTTCGTCTGGATCACGTGTCGCCCACTTCTTTGTTCCAAGGAACTTTCCCATCGCCTGACCACGGTTTGCTTCACGGATTGCTACGCTTGGCCCTTAAACTGTTCTTGTACTCTGGATTACCGGTTTTGACTGCTACGCTTCGCCCAAACGGACTGCTCTGCTTAACCCTTTGTCTACCTGGATCGTATGTTTTTTTTGACCTCGGACTGTTTGGTTTTCTTCCACGGATCACGTACCAATTTGGGATTACAGTCCTGCACTAGGTGTTCACCTTGCCCATTGCCTGGCCCAACAGCCGTCTAAAGGTCAACGCCTCGTCGGCCTTTTCGGAACCACCTTCATATCCTCACAGGTACATTGTGTTCTTGTATTTGACATTCCGTATACTTTACCTCGTCCTGCATTCTAACCACAATTGCACCTTGCCTTGCAGCGCTCAAGGGGTTCTTCCGGCTGTGTCCCACGTCCGGGTTTGCGGACTTCCACCTGTGGCTTCAAAGATCACACAGACAGTATTTCTGGTGTTGCCAGTGTGATACTTGGGGACAGAGGGGTTGCCCATACTCTGCACGACCATCAAGTTTGTAACATATACAGAGACAGTCCCGTAGTGCAGGTAGGCAGTGCAGGGAAAAGTGGCTGGGCCAAGGACCGAGATCGGTGAGACCAGTGGACCTGCATGCCCATGTGCCCACTACGAACACGTTTTCCTTGCTTTTCCTAGCTCTTCATTCATTCATTTATTCATGCATCCATTCATTAAATCTTCATTCCGGTATAAAAGCGTGTAAACATTTACTTACATTATATTTGAAATTTCCATTGTGTCTCTTCGTAATGCAGTCTGTAAAACGGACCGTGCTCTTGACAACAATTTTTCGTATACTGAACTAAAATGAAACTCGGTCTAGTTTCTGAATTTTCTGCCTTATCGTCTCTTATGTTATTGCGCCCCCCCCCCCTTCAAATGTAGTTCTTTAGGCATGGTCCCTGTCTCAAGGTCAAAAAACAATAGACCCTTATACTTCCAGTGCGACTTGTGGGCCTCATCTGAGCGCGAGCTGAAAATCAAAGCCGCTGTCCTTCGCATTCTTTATTTGCAACATCACGTAGTATAGGCATCTGTGAGAACTTGAAGTTTAGAATCCGTCTATGTAGTGCGCCTCAATGTGCAAATGCGAACTGGCTTCTCTCCCAAATGCCACGTCCCGCTTGGCTGGCGCGTTCTAAGTGCCCCAATTTTGTCCCCGTAGTCTGCGAGCTTTGCAGCCCAAATTGAGACATTTAATTTTTGGCGGAAGGTCAGGGAAAGTATAAAGTACCACAGGAGTTGAGTTAAAAGTGAGATTTATTGTTTGTTTGTTTGTTTTATTATTTGCAATACGCAAGCCTTTACATTTACATGAGATGAGACATGAGAAAAATATATACATACACATATATGAGGTGAATAGAGAGAATTCAAAGATGACACCCAGCTTGTTCACCACCCATGATGGTGAAAGTAGGGGTTAGGGTTACAGGTACACTGTACAGTAACATTTATTTACAAAAAGACAATCGTATTGCAATTATTTAAACCGGGATTTGTACTTCACAATCAGCTGTGCTTCGGGTATGCATGGCACAGTTGCAATGTTCGGTGGCAATGGATCACTGCTCTGCACAGAAACGTCCAAAATTCCATATCTGTGCTTCTCTAACACAGCAACAATAAGGCCTTTCACAAAGTCGAACTGCAGTTCATCATAGACTGGTTTGATCACCCAATGCTTACTTCGTTTTGAAAACACCTTAGTGTAGCGAGGCATCCTTACTTTACCCCTAGTCTTAGATTGTTCACGTCCGACATTGCTGTTATGGGCCAAGACCGCTAGTAGAGTGCGATGTTTCATGCCCCGAAAGCTAAAATGCAAGCGCTTTGGCCTGTACTTTAGGCACATATTGTGGGACACCTCCAAATCTCCTGTGTGACAGAATTCTGTCAGTCCTCTCAAATCTCTTGATAGAGTTTTGTCGAAAACAATCTTCTCAATGGCTTTGTGTGTCGGTGAAGATGGAATCAACCACTTCTTCTTCCGTGCCTCCTCTGGGGACAAAGGGCCATGTTCGCATTGGTGGAAATGTTGATTTGCTGTCCAGCGGTGAACTTTGGTACAGTGGTGCATCAGTGACCGCCATTTTTCAAGTAGTATTTCCACTGACCCTTCACAAGTTTTTGAGCTCCACCAAAGATGGTTGGTGATAGAATGGGACCACTGCAAAATACTTTCAAAACCTTTTTTTTTCCCTGCAGCCGAGATTTTCTTATTGATTGATTTAGCAAGATGCCATACATCAAATTGATGTTTAATATGTGGGAACTGCTCTCTCATTGTCTTGGCAATTGAAATGTGTCTATCCGTGGCTATGAGGTCGATGTGCATTCCCCTTGATTGTAGATATTCCACTGATTTTATAAATCCTAGTTTCTCCATGGCCACTGACGATGTACATTGTGTTACCTGCACGACCACCGAACTCACAATTTTCTTACTATCCATGTCCTGAAAGTGGTAGGTGCATTACTTGGCAGAAAATCCAGGGCTGTCGCACTGTCCATCGCCGGCTAGCCTGAATCGTTTGCCTTCTAATGTACTTGCTAGAGACAATTGTTCAATTATCCAAGCATCACTAATGGCCGGAAACGTTGGTATATGTAGTACAGCCCTTTAGAAATGAAATGGAGTCCTACAAACTGAAAGACAGCCTCTAACTTTCTGAAACTGGAGCCACTAAAAAGTGATGCAGCTGCACACAGTAGATTGCTTGCTGGCAGTTTCCCCAGCATCGGTTGTGCAGACCATGAGAACCTATGATTTAATCTACAGGCGGCATTTATTTTGACGTTACTGCCTTTTATTTGACGAGTCACATTAATCAATGGCTTCCCACATACTTTCCCTCTAATGGAATGCACACATTTCAGCATACTTATAATTTCCATCAAACAACTGTCGAATACAATGTATTTGCTCTCTTTCATTAGACTGTCATCCTGCGTCAACGTTGTTTCGGCCTGTGACGTTGTGGAGATTTCAACACATTGGAAAGTAATATCGCTGATATCAAGTTCTGATGCGTCTATGGATGCTGCGGCTGGTTCATTCTCTGTCATTTCGACATCTATTACTTCAACATTGATGGGAGAACACAACAATGTTGACAGGTTTTTTGGTGGCAAATTTTTGGCGGGTGTAGATTGTGTGAATTGATCTGCAACTACTTCAGAGCTATCTTCAATACATTCAATAACATCTTCTTGTGGTGGTGCGGTGGCACTGTAGCTGGTCCAATGCAACTTTGCTGTAGTCTCCAAACAAACACAGTTAATTCATGTTCTGGCCATTGGACATGAGCATCACGAGCCTGAACACGCCTTGCCTCAATTAATAGTTCCTCCATAGTGTACACGGTCTGGCAAGCCACATCTCTCATTCGCTTCACTGTCTGTGTATGTATAGTTCTGACACCCAAGGGTAACTGGAGGAGAGATTGTAAAAGGGATGTTCAGTTTAAACACAAGATAAGGTGTAGTACAATTGACTGGAAAAAAACATAAAATAGTCCCCAGCAAAAAAAAAATTTTAAAGTTATGAACTGTTTGTAACTAACCTTTTTTTGTTTTTTTTTCTTTGTAACTTTTTTGACTCGACCTTCAACATCTGCACGCTGTAGCTCCGATTCGTTTCCGCATGTCCTCCCTTCCTCTTGCGCTGCAACGACTATATTTTCTGTATCCGCATAGACAGCACGGAATGAGGCTCCATCGTCTCCCTGAAACATAGTACTTTCATTACTATGTATCAAAATATTGTTAGCATAAAACACACGTGAGGACGAACACACGGGTACATCTCAATAGCCAAACACGATTTAAACATTGTGTGCAACAATCAAACGACAAGTATTCGACCAGTGATGATCTATTTCGATGGAGCTGTCAGTATCCATACCTCTGGCTCTGCATGGACTGCCATGAATTGTTGTATTGGAGAGGAGGCATCCGCGTCTCCCTGAAACACAGTACTTGGATTAGTATGGTTTTCAATATTGGAAAAATAACACACACTTGGGGTCGAACGCACAGGTACATATAAAGAGATAACCGCAAATGATGCATTGTCCAAAAGAATCAAGGAAAATCTAAATATGATCACATTTCATCGACTTATTTCTCCGATTTATTTACATCTGCATCCTCTAAATTGGATGTTGTGATTGTAGTGGAAGCTTCGTCGTCTCCCTGAAACACAGCACTTGCGTTAATAGGGAAGAAAGTATAGCAAATGGAATCACGTTATATGATCACGCATGATGGAGCTGTCATTATCCATACCTCGTGCTGCTGAAGAATATCTATGGATGTTGCAAATGTAGTGCGCACTTCCGAAAGCTGTTACGCCGATTCGTATACGCATGGTCCCGCTTCCACTTCCCCTGGAATTACTTCAATGTCAGGCTCTGCATCAAGTGCAGGGGTTGACGCTCCATCAACTGCCTGAAACATAGTACTTGCATTAGTGAGGATTACAATAGTGAAAACATAACACAAACCTGGGGTCGACAGCACAGGTACATATCAACGGCTAACCACGAATTAAACATTGTGTAGAACAATCAAACGACAAGAATTCCAGCTCTGATGATGACACTCGATGGAGCGGTCAGTATCCATACCTCCTGCTGGTGAAGAACATCTAGAAATGTTGTAGATGTGGCGGACGCTTCAGCATCTCCCTGAAAGACAGTACTTGCACTTGTGTATAGGCGAGTTACAAATGCCATATCATATCATATCATATCAGTATGGATAACACTAATTATAACTGAAAACAAACACCAGTGGACGATAACTAAGGTGTATATCAATTGGAAAGCACTAACCAAACATTTGGTAAAATAATTACACGATAAAATAAAACTATTACTTGACATGCATAAAACAAGTCTGTAGCGGATTAGCCTAGTAAGATTACCTGATACGCGCTAGAAGTGGTTGATAACTGCGACCACGTCAAGGATGTAGAATGTTCTTGCTTCAGATTCAAGGGATAGTCAAGAAGTTGTAAAGGTAAATTAATGATTGATAATGAAATGCCAATATTAAAAATAGCCATGTAAGGCGACAGAATACTTGAAAAATGCTCAATACATCACAGTTCCCTGTTCCCATATATATACATTGCGTTTGTGGGTTATGAAATCGAAAAAGAATATATTGATAAATGTCATTATTCAAAAAACTATACACTCATATCAATATCGAAATTATTACAAGGGATAGAACACCTACAATATCAATTAATCAGTTCGGATACCTACACACTACCGCAAGGCCTAAAGCTAAATCCGGACACTTGACTCACCGGTGGCGGAATGTGGACGAATAGAGTGGGAATAGCGTTTGAGCAATTTCCGTGTCGTTCGTCGTTTATTCTTCTTTGTTACCAAAGATGTTGTGTACATGTCCAAGGAAAAGTGCCGGCTGCAGATGCGGTATCGATCACCCCTCTTGACCTGTAAGACTTGTTGGACTCTACTTTCCAGCTCATCCAGTGGATATCCGCAATGTCTGACCCATTCTCTTATTCGATCAACAGTTTTCGGGAATACATGCATTTTAGTGCCTTCAGATTTCGCATGGGTCTTCGAAGGGCAACCGCTAATCGAACAGGCAGGCATTGTTGATAAATCTGAAAAGTAAATATCAACATTATTATACAATCTTCAAGAATAAAGATTTGATACAAAAGTAAAAGTTTTGTTTTGGTCGCAGGAACTATACCAGTTCATTATGTGCGGCTTAGTATTTGCATAAGTTGCAGAAATGTATAAATGATGTGACTAAAATCTGAACATGTGACTCATTCCTTGGATGTTCTGTATTGCACGAGAAGGAAACATGCTTACATTATAGACTGGACCCCCGAAGGATGCAATTCGATGACAATAGACACAGATGAAAATAAATAGATCTATTGATAGCATAGCAATGGAAACTCAAGTCAATAGCAATGAAACCAATGAACATAGCACTATTGTGTACTCAACTCGCAAATAGATAGAAATTAAAAAATCTGCGAAATATGACTAGGATACATGGCCTTACCTTGACCAACAAACAGTTGGATTCAGCAAGCAGAGCAGTATGTTGCAGGAGAACAGGTGGGTGGCCACAGGTAGCACACTGATGGGTTTGCTCTAAGCGGTCACAGAAGTTCACGGATAGCACGACGACGAGCAGATAAGCGTAGATCTCAGTGGTTGCCAGGTAACACGTTCAGGAGTTGACTTGCAAAGCACAAAGATGTTCTCATGAGATATATCAAGTGGTTTATAAAGTATTAGAAACAGGGGTGTGTTTGTGAATGAATGAGGTATGTATGTCGTGGTCTTAGGGGGGCGGCCTGCTTCAAGGGGAGGCCTGGCTGGAGACACGGGGTCTGAGGAGGCCATGTGACCGATGGCCCCTTGGCGTGGGATACCTTTTGAAGTGTACATGTAGTTTGGCACCTTGGCCTTTCGCGCCCCTGACAGCGCGCATCCACTGGCGCGAACCGCCTTTGATAGAGGGGGGTGGGATGGATGGGCCTGGGGCATGCAGATAAGGCACAGGAAGACTGCTGAATGGAGACACACTTATAAGGATTGCAGGGGGGCGGCCTGCTTCAAGGGGAGGCCTGGCTGGAGACACGGGGTCTGAGGAGGCCATGTGACCGATGGCCCCTTGGCGTGGGATACCTTTTGAAGTGTACATGTAGTTTGGAACCTTGGCCTTTCGCGCCCCTGACAGCGCGCATCCACTGGCGCGAACCGCCTTTGATAGAGGGTGGGTGGGATGGATGGACCTGGGGCGTGCAGATAAAGCACAGGAAGACTGCTGAATGGAGACACACTTATGTGGATTGCAGGGGGGCGGCCTGCTTCAAGGGGAGGCCTGGCTGGAGACACGGGGTCTGAGGAGGCCATGTGACCGATGGCCCTTTGGCGTGTGATACCTTTTGAAGTGTACATGTAGTTTGGCACCTTGGCCTTTCGCGCCCCTGACAGTGCGCATCCACTGGCGCGAACCGCCTTTGATAGAGGGTGGGTGGGATGGATGGGCCTGGGGCGTGCAGATAAGGCACAGGAAGACTGCTGAGTGGAGACACACTTATGTAGATTGCAGGGGGGCGGCCTGCTTCAAGGGGAGGCCTGGCTGGAGACACGGGGTCTGAGGAGGCCATGTGACCGATGGCCCCTTGGCGTGTGATACCTTTTGAAGTGTACATGTAGTTTGGTACCTTGGCCTTTCGCGCCCCTGACAGCCCCCCATGCCAGCGCTCATCCACTGATGCGAACCGCCTTTATATCAATATATAGTATATCGCCTTTATATCAATGATAGTATATCGTTGCTTATCGATAACAAATGCCACATACCGGAGATTCTTGTGAGCACAGACCCACACTTCAACCAGTGTATTATAGTGGTCAAGACCCTAAGGCCTGTATAATCCAATGGTAATTGTTAGTATAGATATATGTGTGACTTTTATAGAGACATAACCTACTGAAAGACTTTGAACAAGTGTTATTTAGTGCATGCATTATCGAGAATATGTTATGTTAGCTTAGATAGATAGTGACCACCCTGCTTCACAGCGACCAGACCTTCACCCATTCGGAGCACAGATGTCTGACGTTCATCCTTGAATGGAGACACACTTGATTCATTTAAAAAATCGAAACAACCGTTGTTAAAATATATGTGGTGTTTTATTTTGTATCTTATTTTCATGACACAAAAATACAAGACTTTAAAGATTATACAGGTCAGGTTGCAGCACAGCGAGAAAATCCCCTGTACTGACCGCTGTCACTCGGGAACGTTTCTCTAATGGCATGAATGGCATAGGCGGGTATCACTCTTCGAACGCGGTGTCCAAGCCTCCCGTGGAGCCACCATGTAAAGGAACGATAGGCCACCAGCCTGTACCACCTGTGAAAAGGAATGAAACAAACTGTTTTTAAATGAACAAGATAAGTTTAATAAACGTTTGTTGTCAATGACAATTCTTGTAACCAATGGCATTCTGCACGGACAAATGCTATCTAGACAATGCACACTATTGAACGATTTACATGCGTTACAATGATATGTAGATGTAATTTTGGATATAGTAGAAGAACATGAAATAGGAGTGGCATGACAAGCAGAGTATACTTACTTGTTACTCGGATTACGAAGACGAACAGTTGCGCGAAGTTCGTGCATAAGCACCATCATTATTCTCAACACGCCCCGTGTGAGGCAGGCTGCCCTAAAGTCTGGCAGCTCGGTGATGCATTGCGGTCGTGGCTCGCCTTCCGAAATGTAGGCCAGGCATCCCGAGTTTTCTCGGCAGCAGCAGTTCTCGTCCTCAGTTGGCATTAGCTCGCACCGATTCAATGTGCACCAGGTGGAGACGCCGTCCATGCAACTAGGCCCAGGCTCTTCATCTGTTGATTCGTCCTGCCAACTGCCGTCCGAATCCCCATCGTTTTTCGCGTGCTTCCCTTTCCAGTAGTTCCTCCTCGGTATACTCGGGCTCGTACATGTAGGGCATTATTGTAGCCATTGGGGGTCATTACGACCCAGGCGCTAATTGCGCCAACTTTACCACCATGGTGTAAACTACGTTTACACCATGGTGGATGGCGGATTTACCGCCCCATTCCAAGGTGAGTGGGGCGGTAAATCCCCATTTCCCATTTTCCCTTCCCCATTTTTGCCCCATAGGGCATAATGGGAGTGGGGAAGGCGCTAATTACGCCACAGTAAATTACGGTGGCGTAATTATCATCATGGCAGGTTAGCGCCATGGATTTTAACGGCTGCTAAGAGCAGCCGTTAAAATCAGAATAGGCGTTAAGGGTTAACGACGGCGTTAACCCTTAACGCCTGGGTCGTAATGAGGCCCATTGTGTGTCAAACAAACTAAAATAATTTATAGCGGTGGTACTGGTATCTGTTCACATGGGCTACAAACGGCGAAGGTAGCTGACCAGAGCACTGAAACGAGTCATAGAATACTCAAAGTAACACAGAGAGAGGAATGGAATCGAAAATCTGCTGCTGTGTGTTGTGAAACGGTCTGTTTATACTTATTGAGGAAAGAGGCGTCTTGCCAGTTCCATGGCGACACGTCATTAGCTGAAGCGCAGCGAATGTTGACACAAGACGTGCTTTGGCGTTGGGAAATTGGCGGTACGAGTCTGCTGATGACAGGCTCAGGGGCGGGGGATTTGATTTAGTGCCACAAAAGCAGGTCAGCCAGGGCGATGGGGGAAATGATAGGATTATCAGAAAATGGCGGCTCCCTGGTGCTTGTTTTCACGTGCGTTTAATGGACGAAAACTCGGGTAAGGTTCATAGGAAAGTTTTCTAAAACCGAGCCACTTAGGCTTCAAAAAACATGGCCGACCCGTAGGGACAATAACATTTTTTACTAGACCATGCCTTTAACCAAACTTATTGGCAGTTGTAACAACAATGGCAACACAGTGACAGATGTAGGGACTGGGAGAACGAGGAGAGATCCATCTGATCTCAACACTTAATCACAGAAGCACAGAGCCGAGAAAGAAACAAAGAAGACACAAATGCCTTGTGTCCATGCAGGGCCAAGAGACACTCATGACAATAGACACCGGAGCATCAGTAAACGTCAAGCCATTGTAATAGATGTACGCAGTTTCTTGGGAATGGCAACTTATTGCGGTAGGTTCATCTGCAACCTGGCAACCATGTCCGAGCCGCTCAGGGAGCTCACCAGGTTGAACACCAAATGAAACTGGAGCTCTGAATGCCAGAATCAAGATGTCTCTGACATCAGAAACAACAATGGCATATTACGACCCAATGTTGACGACTGAACTATATGTCGATGCTAGCCCCGTTGGCCTTGGGGCCATCCTGGTCCAGCAATCACGGACAGGAGAAACAAAGCCCATCGAATATGCCTCCCAAGCCCTTAAGGTGACCGAACAGCGATACTCGCACATTGAAAAGGAAGCCATAGCGGTGCACTGGGGTTGCCGCCATTTCCACATCTACCTCTGGAAATTCAGGACCTACACAGATCACAAGTCACTCATCCCGATCTTCAGAGGTTCATCAGCACACCCTCGGGCCAGAATTGGGAAGTGGCAGCTCCACCTTCAGCAGTATGGGTTCGAGTTGGCCTACCAAGCGGGCACGGACAATCCGGCGGATTTCCTATCCAGGCACACAAGGGCCGCAACCCTGTGGAAAGTGAGTGAAGCAGAGGAAACGGAGGAGCACATATGTCAAATCATACATACCATGAAGCCAAAGGCAGTCGGCATCGAAGACATTGTGGAGGCCACGCACAATGACCCTAGCTGCGACATAGTGAAGAACACCATCATATCTGGTGTTTGGAAATCTTTCCTCCACCGCGTACATAACCGCACGCCAGCAGCCAGAGACTTCCTTACCTGCATATTCCCAGTACAACATGAATTGTCCATCACCAGCGAAGGGCTGATCCTGATGGGAACCCGCATAGAGATCCCCAGCAGCAGCCTGCAGGAGCGGATTGTGGCACTGGCACATACAAGGCCAGCAGGGAATGGTCAGGACAAAGGCCAGAATACGATACACAGGGTGTGGTTTCCTCACATTGACACCAAGGTAGAGCAGGTCATTACATCCTGCCACCCTCTCCAAATCACCGGATCACCTCCAAATCCTTAGCCGATACAGTCGGCATAGCGTGGATCATCAAGGTGGGAAGCCATCAGCGTTGATTTCTGCACAGTGCAGGAACGAATATATCTGGTGGTGGCCATTGATGACCACTCATGATACCCGGAAGTGGAGATCATATCCTCGACAGCAGCGGGGACCATAATACCTGCACTCGAGAAGATGTTTGCAACGCATGGCCTGCCAAGACGCATCAGAAGCAACAATGGACCACCATTCCAGGGGACTGAGCTCAGGAATTACCTGGAAGATCTGCACATCAAACATCACCAGAACACACCCCGGTGGCCACAGGCGAATGGCGATGTGGAAAGATTTATGCGAACAATCAACAAAGTGTTACGCATATACAGGGCTCAAAACAGCCCCTGGAGAGTGGATCTATACAGATTGCTACGGAATTACCAGGTGACACCCCACAGCTCCCTGCACCTCATGTACGGGACTTTGGTAAACTCAACCATACCACACCACCCGAGCAGGGGAGTAGAGACCGTACCCAACGAAGGAGAGTTGCAGCAAACGAATACATGAGCGACAGGAGACATGCAAAAAGGTCGAGATACAGAGTTGGCGATCATGTACTGGTGTTGCGAAACCCTACAAAGTCCAAGCTAGAAACACGTTATGACTTCGCACCCTGGACAGTGACCCTAACGGAAGGAACAATGGTGACAGCGGCACAAGGACAAAAGACGATCGCCAGCAATGCTTCTTGGTTCAAGAGGGTGCCCCAGTGAATGTGGACTGACGGAGACAGACAGTCCCAGGTGGAGGCAGAGCAGCCACCACACGCTTCGAGTCACTGAGGCGAGGGAGAAGCAGCACCAAGTGAGGAGCCTGTGGGGCAGCCAGAAGGATCTGAGGGGCGTATCCAGAAGATGGAGGTGAGCCAGAGGGGGGATATTGCCCTGAGGCAGCATCCAGGCAGAGGCCCAGCAGGTATAACCTAAGGGCAGCCCTGAAGGCTCCAGAGAGGCTAAGAGACTATGAGTGGTGAAATGATGACGTGGAGAGCGTGTAACTGTGCCGGACTATATATACACAGGAAAGTTAGTGATGTTGTTTGATGTGGTTACATGTGTGTGTTTAGTTGTGTTTTGTTGGAATAAAGGAGGAATGTTAGATTCCGCCTCACGTCCGGCATGCGTGGTGATGTGAGGCGCACAATAAATAAAGGGCCCTTGCCCTGCCAAAAGGCAGGCAGTTCCAGGCACAAAACCTTAAGGGCATGTTGTGTCCTTTGTTCGCTGTCACAGTTGCAGGCCCTTGTTATCCCTTTCTCCGCCGGCTGCACCGGCAGGAGGGAATATCACAGGGACCAGCAAGAACAGCACTTCCAAGCACTTGCAAATGCGCGCACAAATGCATGCAACTGCCATTATTTGTAGTGCTTCTGGGTAAAAAGGGGGTAGGGCCTCAATTCACTTTGCACAAGGCTTCTTTCGAAATTCCTTCCAGCAGAGCAGGGGGACCAGCGAGAACAGTACTTCCAAACACTTGCAAATGCAGGAGCTGGCCTTCGTGTACCTCTCTTACAGGAGGAGTGCAGGGTCTCCTTTGCTGCTTCTCTGCACTCTCTTTGCTTCTCACACACACACTCCTGTCCCCCTGTGGAATCTTGCAGGGTTGCAGCAGAAGCCATAGCTCTCAACTAACCCACTTTTGGTGGGTGTCATCAGCCTTCGTACATGCCAATCCTCCCGATTTAGGCAGGAGACTCACAATTTTTCAGTGAAAAATATTGCTAGTTTTCATGGTCTGCCGCCTAAAATAACTGTAACCCCAGTGCATTCCTATGGGGAAATGTACGCTCCCGATTTCCCCATGGAAATCTCCCTCCCAGGTGCATCTAAATGTTGGCATCTCTGCACCTTGGAAGCAGTTGAATCACACACCAAGTCCCTCATGCACCCATTCACTTCTAAGGGCCCTCACCTGCCAAAACGAAATGTGGGTGTTTCAGCAGCCTTGGAAAAGGGTTGGGAGCTATGGCAGAGGCTGCCTCTCATGAGACTCACAGACATGAAGTTACTTTACTATTGCATTCACCTCCCGGACCCTCAAAGGCACAAAGAAAAACAACTCAACACACTAAGTGTGTTCTGCTGCCCGAGCCACTTCAAGACTTTAATATCCCAAAAGTACCAGTCAAGATGGATCACAAACCTTTAGAGTACATGTTAAGCACCAATATGCTAAACCTGCTAAATCAAGCAGCATTCTTTCATATCGGCAGCAATGTATGATGCAGGACACCAGTGTCATAATTGATTTCACTGTGTTGTGGCTGGTAGAATGTGGAATGTGGCAGGAGTAGGACTGGGAGGGAGGAATGGAATGGGGAAAGGAGATGGGAGTCAGTAGAAATGGATGAATAAAGAAGTATAGACGTGCAGACCGTCTTATGGTATTATTTAATGATGACACTGTAATCATAGTTGTATAATGGAGGTATACAACAATTGGCGACGAGGAGAACAGTGACCCACGAGGTTAACAGAAGAGATCCAGAAATACTGACAGCCTGAAGAGGAGGCTGAGAAGGCACAGCCTGACGAGGTGGCTGACAAAGGAAATAAAAAGAAGATTGAGGACAGACAAATGACCCAATAGTTCGAGAAAAAGGAAGATTGGAACAATAAGGTCAAAGACAAAGACGGCGCGTAAAGGCTGCTGACAAAAGGGAGCACAAAACAAAAAAAGATGGTAAGACGCGCAGCGCAGCCGTCCTGTATGAACAGTTGAAACTGCAATTGTAATAGTTAACACAATCAGTGGTGATACGTGTATTTAGTTATAAAGAGAATCACTGTGCAAGAAAGGCAATTTTTAAAACAGAACTTAAAGTAACGAAACTCACTAAAGCGCATGGCGCAGGATTCCAAGAGCGGTGAAAGTCGCTGCGTAACATCAAAAGGTCAGAGGAAGGGACCTTAGAGCGTAAGGAAACGTGCCGCCATATTTGTTTTGCTTTAAAGAAATCACAAGAGTTGTCATAGCAACGCAACAAACATAAACAAAGCGGCATACATAGAAGTAAATGCAACGTCCGCAATGTTAAGGAAATATGCAAAACAAAAATGATGAGTACGTCAAACATTATATAAGCGTGCAGGTCACACCAGCTGTAAAATAAAGAAGCAGTGAAGAAATGCCACATTGTGTCAATAGGAGGATAACACGTCAGCATTATAGCAATAAAGCATTTTTAAAACTCACGTCACAAAATAAAGAAATAATAACGGTTTGTAATAATTTCGACAAGTAAAGACCAAAAAGGAAAGAGCTATTAAGGCCACAGCAAAGATCGAAGTTAAGAAAAAGAAAGAGACAAACATAAAGGTGCAAATAAAACAGAATTAAGATAATAAAAAAACAAGAGACAAACATAACGGAACAAACAAAACAAAAGGCCTAGCTGCTGAAATTACACGGCAGAATCAACGGGATGTCACCACAAAGATAATTCTGACTCAATACACAATGGAAGCTGTACAATTGAAACAAATATTGCATATATATCACCCATAAAGGCCAAGCATACGGAGGACAAAACACATGAAACCACCATATGCGCAGTAGATAAACTATATCAACTAAAAAAATAAGACTAACAGAGATGAAACAAAGCAAAGTAAAGCAAAGCAGTGGACTACTGTGTTTGCATAGCAAAGTCAATAAAGCGATTGCAGTTCTGCAAATCCTTCTGGATCAACAGACGAGTGAATAGAGTGTCACATAGTAGTTCAAATCAAAGCACTGAAACACCCACACGCTCACACAAAATAAATAAAAAAGTCGACTGACAATGCAAGTGGAGATATAAACGCCACTTAAGGCATGTCTGGAATGTCCATATCCACGAATCTAGTCAGTTATCTACGCCACCCAAAATCATTCAGGATTGAACCGCAAGATGACCAGAGTCGGCGTTGGCAGGAAAGGGTGGAGGAGTATGAGGAGTTTCTAAGAGCTGTGGGAGATGATGATGCTCCAAACAAATTGGACATGTTTAGAAACCTAGTAGGAAAAGAGGTGAAAAGTATCATCAGGACAATACCAACTGAAGAGAAAACAACATCTCAACTTCTTATTGCTGCCATAAATGAATGATTACTAGTTCCTTCTAATAGAGATTATGAACATTATGCATTCAACAAGTGCACCCATGGGCCACATGAGACTATTGCACAGTTTGTGTTACGGTTGCAAGGAAAGGCCACGAATTGTGAATTTGCAAACTCTAGTGATGAAGAGGGAATTAGGTTAAGAATAATTGAGAGTTGTACATCATCAGAGTTTCGGAAACATCTTCTAAGAGTAGCTCTTCCATTAAAAGATATCCTGGAATTGGCAAGAACGTATGAAAGGATTGATAAACAAGCAGCCAATATGGAAAACAGGAAGGAGCTGGATACAATAGCTGACAACAGGGCTGGCATACAGAGACAGTCCCAATACTGAAGCATATTACCCTGCCAAAACACACGGGATGGTATGGGCAGAAGCCGACTGGGAAGATTGTGTTAGAGGTGTGGATTTGAATTTCCACACAAAGGTCTATGTCTGGCCCTTGGTCGAGCATGTATGCAATGTGGTCAAGGAAACCACTTTTGGATCATGTGCAGAGAGATGGTCTCATGGTTACCAGCTTACAGGTCCAATGTGCAGTTGATACCGAATGAAAGGTATGGCATATTGAGATTCCCTGATGTAAGGTCATGCTGGGAAAGAGGGGATCAGGGACAGAGGAAGGATATGTATGTGGAAGGGCATGGTCCGTTGGCAGAAAGGAGGACGGGATGATCCCACTGTCCAAATGGCTGTTCAGCTCAGAGATACTAATGGATGGCAATGCATAGCGACAGAACATATTGAGGACGGGGAGGTGGATTTGAAGAGACTAATAAAAACACACAGTGATGTGGCCACAACCAATGAAGTTCTAATGCTTAAAAGAAGAAGTTGGCTGGGGGCTCCAAAAGAGCTGCAGGACAATTCACAAATCCTAAGAAGTTATCAAAACATTCCTCATAGGGTGACCGGGTGCGCTTCCATTGGACGGATGATCACAAATCAGCTCGAGGGACTACTGGTCAGCCTCAAAGAACTATTCGTAAACCCTCATGCCTTATTGAGCAGATGTAGAGTTGATCTTGTTGGATGGATGGAGGGGTGAACTCATGATAAGCAACGGGGGTATGTTGTGGCTGGTAGAAAGTGGAATCTGGCCGGAGTAGGACTGGGAGGGAGGAATGGAATGGGGAAAGGAGATGGGAGTCAGTTGAAATGGATGAATAAAGAAGTACAGACATGCTGACCGTCTTATGGTATTATTTAATGATGACACTGTAATTATAGTTGTATACTGGAGGTATACAACACACTGGTCCATATAGGATTGATTCATTGGTATCATTAGTATATTGCCATAAAACAGCTGTGCCATACTGGTCAGCATTATGTCATATTGGTCACATGGTGTATACTAAGGATTACAGAGTCTCCCTTTGTTTGATGGTATGTTGTTGGGTATTGTGATATCACTAGATGCCCCCAAAAGGATATACTCAAGGCACAACATTTGAAACTGGCATTAGTTATGTTGGTAGAGATGAAACACATGGCTTTTAAACGAACACATTTGAAATAATTGTTTTTAAAAAGTGCTATTGATTTGGCACTATTATTAAAACGAATATTGTGGTGGGCCGTTACAATGTGCGATGCCACATGAAAAGAGCTAGTCCGGTCTCTGAGTGATTGATTTTTCGATCAATAAAAGGTCCTCTTATTGTTTTACATCGTTTGAAAACTGTGGCTTTAAACTGAATTATGGTATCTGCTACTTCATTTTATACGATGAGGTGCATTTTAGGATTGTGCACTTTTTTCAAATTCCTTGCCCATAAATGTCACGCCACTTTGTCCTTAATTTGTGTCCTTACGTTTGACAGTTTGTCCAGAATGTTCTATGGACGGCACGCGAGCTATCAGCACAAGCAAAATCAAGATAAGACTACAAACAATCCCCCAAAACTGCAGCAGGACTGGCATGACGGTTCGCCGGCGACGTCATTTCCTCTATCCTATAAGTTCCCGACTGACTTCCGTCACTATTTCGACCGACTTCCTGCGCTACAGAGTTAGGAGAGGCTGGTCCGCACTTGCGCACGCCCGCTGTACTGGGTGGGAAGGATAAAGGCGACAGGCAGGCACCCTGCGAAATTAAGGCGCCCGCAGCCGTTTCGAGGTTCAGCTTCTGGGCCGCTCTACCGATCACCCGTGGGGTGAGGGGAGGGGGTTTGGGGACCTTTTGGCCGGGGCTACGCGTCGTATGCGCGTGCGCTCCGCAGTCCACTGTAAGTTCCGCGCGCTGGCGCCGAGTGGGGGAGAGAGTATGTCCGCGTTCTCCGAGGCGGCGTTGGAGAAGAAGCTGTCTGAACTAAGCAACTCCCAGCAGAGCGTACAGACCCTATCCCTCTGGTTAATCCACCACCGGAAGCACTCCCCGCTCATCGTCACCGTGTGGGAGCGCGAGCTGCGCAAAGGTACAGCTACCGCAGCCCCAGGATAGGGGAACGAAGTACAGTATACATTCAGTCACCTCCTTCTTTATTGCAGCATACCATCAATGGTTCAGTCATAGTTACCAGTTCAAGTGCTGCCACCACTCTTTCTAACCACTGCATGTACTATCAATACCCACGACCGCCAAACACTTGCTGAGAAAGCATAAACAAACAGTACCATTCTTTTACCCCTTTCCAAAGCTTGTACTATCGCTGTCTGCCCTGCGCCCCCTACCCCAGACAAAGTCAGTCCACGGTGCTCCCACGCAACAATTGACACCTTCACGAACAGGCAGATTGTGTTTCTTCAGTCTTTTAAAAAACATTTTTTAACGAAGTCTCTTCTGTACACGCCTCTAATCTCGGCGACTCTTTAAACAAAAAAAAAACGAACTTCTCTTATAGGTTTATTATTTTTGTTTGTGCTATGTAACCCTCACCAAAGCAGATTGGTGTAATTGGGACCTCCGAGACAAGTCACAAGTATGTGTATGTTTTATTTCTATGTAAATGAGACTCATGATGATTTTTACATTTCCGCGGTCTGACATTGGCCCTTCTCAAAGTTCTCAATAGGAATAGGTTGGTTCGTGCAAATTCGCAAACGCACCACTAATTGGTGTTTTCTCTGTCGGCCTATGTGGTTGTCGAATGCAAAGGCAGGGTGAGCTCACTAAATTTGTTTTTCTGTTGGGATAGCTGTACTTTGGAAAAGCCCGATGGTGGTGAAATTCATATTGGATCACTGTTCTTTTACCGTTTACCTTTTTGTATGAGATAATGTAGTTTCGGTGGCTTGCCCGCACTCCTCCGCCATAAGCACTGCATATGTAGCACCATTGTAGGGGTGATTAGTTGAATCATGTACTGGTTGTTTCACGATTTCAAAAGACTGAATCCTCCAGTCTTGCCTTGCTGTTGCCTGGCGCTATAATTGAAGCGTGGGTATAGAGCATCGCAGCAATTCATTTTCGGCGATTTCTGCCTTGTGTTTAGGCTCACGCGCACACAGTGGTGCATGTGCCCCATGGAATGTCTGCTCTGCTGGCCTCTCGCAGTTCAGTGTTTCTTGCGTGCCAAGTCTTTGCACGTGTGCTGTCTGCCCCCTGCAGGGTACTTGGTATTTGGTGGTGCGTAAACTAGAGTACTACAACTGCGGTGTTGAAAAAGCAAGCACTCAGAGTGGTGGTAGTTCAGTGGCAAGGAACTAGGTGAAGTGTTCTCTCTGCTGCCCCATGTAACGGTGAGGACCAACTGTTCAGATTCCCTAAGGCTTCAGTGCTTTAAGTGAGACTTTAAATCGACTGGTATGTGGCGATGTGGCCAAGAATGTTGTGGCTTCCCTAAAGAGATTGGGCATTACGCAAACAGTGCATAATCTTTAATCTTTTTGTTTGGGGGGCGGGGCGGTGAACGAATAGACGAAATCACTACTGCACTAGTTCAGGGAGAAGTAATGATTTCTGAACTACTCGGCCCACCTCTAAACCAGCAGCGATCGGAATCATAAAGGTGAAACTGGTTTTGTATTTGTGTGTGTATATGAATGTGTGTGTATATATATCTATATCTATATCCTTAATCCAACCTGATGGCACATATGCGCTTCTATAAAGTATCTTAGGGTGAGGGTTGTGGTACCAAAATAAATGTCCAATGGAGGGTCTATGAAAGTAGGATAAAAAAAATCAACTGACGATACAATCCAATTAACAATCCACTCCTCTAAAGGAAGGAATATGCAGATATTTGGGTGAAAGGGACACTCTGGTTATGAATTGCTGTATGCACAGGCAATTGCCTCTGCAGTACTGTTTTAAGTATTTCATTTAGGAAGGTATTTAGTAGCTTAATTGTCACTAGAGCTCATAGAGCGACTCCAGGGGACATAACCACTATTTGATAACTTACTAACTTGCAGTGCTCTTCGGGCAGCCTGTTCCAGCAACAGGTCCTTAGTGTGCTATATGGCCCTGCCCAGGTTCCAAGGAAAGGAGGCCTTCTACCCTTCCCAACCTCGAACTTTGCCAGGATGACCTTCAGAAACTGCCACTTCCATTATGTAGAGATCTGGATACTGGTGTCGGTGCTAAAGGGCAGACCTTGTTTAAAGTTCTGCTTCATGAAACCTACTTGTTTATTTTCAAAGGGATTCTCTCTTTTTTTGTTCTAGACATGCCCTTGTGAAATCCTGTGAGGGGAGCTTACTGAAGTAGCTGGTAATGTTCCACCAATTTCTTGACTGCTACTACGTTTGTAGCAGATTTGGAAACCAAAAAAGTTTACACTTGTAAGTGCGGCACTTGTTGAACTGGCCTCACAATGCAGCTAGTAGTTAATTTAACTTTAGCAGACCACATGTAATTCCACACCATATTCTTCCCTCACCATATAACACTTGATTAATAAGATGAGGGGTTTGAATAGGCCACTGCATGATGTGCCAGGGTTTCCCTTGGCGCCACTTATATTTCAAGGGAACCCGACTTGAGTAACTGTTAGTTTCTGCATGTGCCAATTTCTGGTTGTGCATACTGTGGGGCCTTACCACTCTTGGCATGCCATTTAATGAAGCCTAGCAGAAATTATGTGTTTTGCATATGGACGTTGTTTGATTACAGCTAAACAATAGGTTAATGTTTTGAACTAATCTGAACCTCTCGCACTGCTCTGAGCAACCCTCCAGACCATTGTTCTTCACCTGCCAAGCCAATACAAAAGGGGAGGGACCATATGGAAACCAGGCTCGGTCTGACTCCAAAACCGGCTGTACAGCCCAAACTGCTTCTTCCCATCCCTTCTGCACGAGACCACAAGCATCCCCAAACGATGAGTAGTAGCTTAGGTCTAGGCTTGGCAGGTGAAGATCGATGGCCTGGAGGGTTTCCTAGAGCAATTCCAGAGGTTAGGATTCATTCCAAACCTTCTAGCCATCGCTTCTTTTGTTTTGCCAAAGTCTCCCCCAGTGGGATGGGTATGCCCAGATGTGGGTCTGGTGCATGCATGACCTAGACCCAAGCTACTCCTCACTGAGGTCTAACAAGGCCGAAACATGTTTGGGGATGCTTGTGGTCTTGTGCAAAATGGATGGGACCACAAGCAGATTGGGTTGGACTGCCCTCTGAAAATAGGGTCTTCCCCTTTTGTAATGGCTCAGCAGGCAAAGAATGATGGTCTGGAGGGTTGCACAGAGCAATGCCAGAGGTTAGGATTAATTCCAAACCTTCCAGCTATCACATCTTTTGTGTTTTTGTTAAATTTGATTATACATCCAGGGCCTAGCAGGCCCACCTGGGTACACACCCGTTACTGCCAACTTTTAAAAGTGCTGCCTGAAGTGATGATTAGCAGATCAGACTTTTGGCAGAATCCGTTTGCTAGAGCGCTTTTTAAACGTTTTAAAAAATCGTGACAATTCTTCCTAGCAGGTGATATCCGCTACAATGTCATATTGGGGGAACATTTTGTGCCTAACATTTCAAATGACCTGGTGAAAATGCACCCTTTTATTACCTCGCCTAACTGGAGAGTGGATGTGTGTTCCATACTGGAAACCTTTTGTGTGCTTGTTTTCTTTTTATTCAGCACATGTAACATAAACATAACCATTAGCAATCATTTTTCTCAAAATTGGTACGAAATAACATTCTTTTAGAGCTGTAAACATCGCAAAACAGAAGAAAAGATAAAGGCGATATAATGGTGCGTGAGTAAGCATCTCTCGGGCAGGGAGGTCAGGTCGGTGAACCTCAAAGGCAGTTTAGAAAGTTGTCCATATAGGTAGGACTTTCAGCTATCGCGCCTTCAGTATTATAAGTTCAAAAGGTGCGATTTATAGCAGGAGTTCTGACCCTTCGCGGTAATGATCTGGCTTTGGGTCTTTCCATTGACTCATGATCCATCTTGATTTTGCTAAAGCCAAATGCCGCAATTTCTTCTGTTGGTGTTGCATGGTAATTTGAACAGTGGAAAAGACCCATTAGTGCCAGGCATGTCATCCCTTTGCTAATCTAACAGTGGATGTTATCCGTATCGCGCTCTGCCAGAATTTTGCGATCAGTAGACAACCATGCAAATGTGTGTACCTTTCTGGTGATGGCTCCTCCCACATTTATCAAAAATTAATCCATTAGCTTTGTCATTGGAATGGGCTCTGTATATTATCTTTTGGGCAATTAGTCTGGTGTTGGTGTCTCCATCACTCGAGGATCTCTCCCCTATCGTCTCCAATCTCCGTTTAAACCTCCTTGCCATTTCTTTGCGGGATAGCATAAATCACTAGTTTAGTTAGCATTCTCTTAATTGTAATTAAAAGGTCCCAAGGGAGTGTTGTACTTTTGTGTGAGTATCTAATGTGCCCAGAGTTCTGCCTGTGTAACACTAGTGTTAACTTGAATATTTGCCTGTCGGATTTAGGTTAATTTTAAACTTTTAGGTTGTTTGGACCTTGATTCCCAGATAAGTTAATAGAAGTGGTTATACCAGGGGTGACCGTAAGATTTAGGGGCTGAAGCTCTGATTCCCAAATGTAGTACTCCTGTCTTGTTTCAGTTTATTTCATAGCTTGAGAGGCAGCTGAATTCTCTTGCAAGTGATATTGGGTGTAATGTGTTTGACATTGAGCAGGTTACAGTTAAGGAGGTTGTCGGCATAAAGCAGCAGCTTGCTTTTGTATCCTGCTCAACAAAATGCCCTAATATCTGGACGTTCTCAGAAGTGGCATGCTAATGGTTCCAAAGCTATGGCTGAAGGGCAGTAGAGGATGGCTCTGACATGTGCCTCTGGACAACGTAAAAGGAGTTGAGGGAGCCTGACCTGTGTTGTATGGGGTTGGTGCCTTATGTAGCCCACTGACCCACATGGTCATGGCAGCCAAATTCTTGAAGTACTGCAGTAAGAGAAGGCCATACAAAATCGATAGATGTTGGTGGTTTGTTCTCTAATCCCTCTGCCAGATAGGTTATGTGGGCCAACCATTTTAAGATCGCTATGCTATAAATCCTACCTGACCTGTGTGGATTAAGTGTCGGAGTACAACATTCCATCTGCTAAGTTCTTGGTATGGATGTTTAGGTCTGAATTAAGGAGAGGGAATAGGCGGTTGCTCTCTCTAAGGGGATTTCCCCTCTTTGTAGCGAAGCGAAATGGTGGATTTGTACATAGTTTTAGGTAGGACTCTTTGTTTGTTTATTTGCATTTGTTAAGCGCGCAACAGCCCAGAGGCATTGTGGCGCTTGTTAAACATTATTCTTACAGGTAAATTGACATTTGCATTTTTCAGTGCAGGAAGGGAGGAATGCATGCAGTGGGTTAGGTGAAGAGGGAGGTTTTGAGTTTTTTTTCGTAAGGCATGGAGAGAGTTTTCAGCTCTGATGTAGAGACTTCCATAACTTGCCGGCTATGTAGGGGAAGCCTAGCCCTCCAGCTTTAGCCTTGTTGATGTGTGGGGTGTGTAGTTGATTGGCGTAGCAGTTCCTGATAGGTTGTGTAGAGGTGGATTTGGTTATTGTCTCAGATATGATGGTGCTGTGTGAGTGAGGTATTTGTGGGTGAGGTTGAGGATTTTGAAAGTGATGCGCTCTTGCCAGTGAGCTGCCTGTCAGGCATGGGAAATGTGTTCCCTTTTAGGGATGCTTAATGCGGCTCTTATCGCATTGTTCTGTGTGATTTGGAGCAGACATAGGTTTTTTGCAGAAGTACCTGCCAGGGGGGCATTGCAACATTTTAGCGCCAATAGTTGCTATGGCTAGGCAATTAGGTTTAGATAGGTAGCGTTTTATTGCGTTTGAGTTTTGTGGTGTGCGCTGAGGCAGATGTGATGGCTCTGACCTGCCTAGTCATGGATGGCGTAGTCTCTGTAGAGACTCCTTGGGTCTTCACTGAGGTGGAGACGGTGATGATAGTTTTATCAATGGTGAAATTGGAATACAGTTTGTAGAGTTTGGCTAGGGTTGTTTTTTAACCTAGTATGATGATTTCGGTCTTCTCTCCATTGAGGCAGAGGCCATTGGCTGCCATCCAAGCCTGGATGGTGGCATAGATTGTGTTGAGTGCTTCAGTGTCTGTGGTATACGCCAGTGTGTGGTACGAGTTCCTGGGAATCGTCATCGTAGTTGGTATACGCGATGCCAAGGGTGTCGAGCTTGGCAAAGAGTGGCTTTGTAAACAAGTTGTATAGAGTGGGTGCTGTGCAAGAGCCCTGTGGGGTTACATTCTTATAGCACATAATGGTGCCCGGGTTTTTCCTATAATTTCACAAGTTTAACAGATCAGGACATTGGAGTACACTTGTTTAAAGTGCGGTGGCCCAAACCATAGTTTTGCTGTGGTATTTGCACCAATATCATATTCGAATGACTGTTTTCATACTTACACCATCCCTTCTCTGTGTGTAGTATTTCTGGTTTAATGCAGATCTTTGCATTTTTTTATGTTAATTTGATTTCCTTGCCAAATTAGAATCCCAATTTTCTGGTAGTTAAGCTGACATTGTTCCCCCTTCTCCTATAATACTTTCCCTTCTTTCTCTGTGTGCCTCTGGTTGGATGGGTAATGTGGTTGGAAGGCAGCGGTCACATTTGTCAATATGGATTTATGGTAGTGCAAATTCTGCGAGTAGGTGACGTGTGGAAGAAGGGTGGTCTTTAAAGGCCAGATATGCAAATGCATGTGTGTGGAACTGTTGGATGCGGGGGTGATGTGGGGTGGTTTGCCTGTTTGAGGTGGATGGGAGAGGGTAACTACCTGCGTGGATGGAAGTGAGTTGATGGAGCAATGGAATGCGCCACTGGAAGGGTTTCCTTAGCCAGTGTTCAGAGATGTAAATGAAGGGCTACTGATTAGAGGCAGAGAGCCTGATATTGAATTCTTCATGCAGCATTAACAAGAACTTATGGTTAATCCAGACAGGTGGTTTTTATTAAAAATATTGCATCAATTCAATATTGCTAATACCCATGTCTTCCTGCTTTGCTACTTGTGAATTGATTACTGAAAAATACATACCTGCTCATCAATACTGCTAACTTTGCCTGAGATCCATATTGATAATCACCTATTTGCTCTCACTATTAGTCTTTCCTGCTGGTCAATATTGCAAAGCCTGCTGAATGGTCAATAACACCTAGCCTGCTGAATGGCCGTTGTTACATCCTTATTATATGAAGGTCAGTATAATTTGATCTTTTGGGCAGACGCACTTGAGAAAAACATGCCTGCAATGAAGAGGGATGAAAACCTTTGTACTACCTTAGAATGCTGGATTGCGCGGTGACCCTATGCTTCCTCTAGAAGAAAATGAATAGCAAGCCATGGTTTGTGGAAATTATTTTATTGCAAACATTTTGCCGGGCTACCTGAGGATCCTTGTCTAAAACCAGGCTTGACGTACTGTCTGAGCAAGGAGTACGAGACTTTCAAGTATGGTATTCTTTCCTTCGTTTCTGTGATTTTGAAAGAGCTGGACCTTCTGAGAGTAGAAAGAATTGATTTGTTTGGTTTGTCCGAGTGCTTCATAAAGAATATTTTCTGCTGTGGTATTTTACTGGGTGAAATCTGATTTTTAGGATTTCTGGTATTTGATTCAATAATTCTTCCCTTTTTACCTGATATAAGCAGTATTTGCTGTCATCTTTGATGTATACCTCATTTTCTGAGTGCGATGATGAATCGTGGATATTCACCCCTTCTCCCCGAGGCAGCACCTCCAACTGACATTTTGAGGCTAGAGAGTAGAGCCTGCTAGGCAAAACCCTCCCTAGAGGTAGATGCAAGTAGGTCCTCAATGGGCGAGACTACCCTTTTGGGCACAAGGAGTCCCATTCCTGTGAGGAACTCCTTACACCTACGGATGTAATTACATGCATGGGACTACCTGATGGGCCTCAGAATGTGACACATTTAGCTTTGACTGAAGGTAATGCACGATGAAACCGAGTGGCAGCAGAAAAATAAGATGTCTTTTTTAATGTGAGACGCATATATAACTGTGCCGTAGAGGAAGGAGGAGAAGACTGATGTGAGGGTGAAGGCACCGGCAGCATTATGCCGGCTGGAAGCAGAGCAGAAGCTAGTTCCAGAGCCTGTGACTAAGAAATGGGCAAGCCGCTGGAGAACCGATGCATGTAGAAATAAGTCTTGTCTTCCGAGAGACTAGCAAGCAAACCCATTGGTGGCGTTACCACAAGTTGGAGGTGGTGGGCAGGACCCCACAGGAACAACGCTGATACTGCACATGTACAGGAAGAGTTTCGCTTCACCAAACAGTAAAAGTACGCAGCAGGAGTTGGCCGTGGACCGGAGAATGAGAAGTTGAGCAGCAGAGGGTGAGCAGTACTGATCGAGCACCAAGCCCAACCACTGGCCCCTACCAAGTAAGGTATTTGAGGGACCGGTTGGCCTGTAGGATATCCTTTATTGAAGTAAGTACTCCTAAGAATGAAAGCATGCCTGTGCTGGGAGTTGGAGACAAATAACCAGTGACTGAGAATGGCAACCAGTGTTATGTGAAGCTTTTGTTTTGTCCCAGTATTCAAAACTAGTAATCAAGTACACAACAATCTCATTTAAGAAGTGAAATGCTCAGAAGAGAGGGGCTGAGCAAACTTTGTACGAGCAATAAGGTGAAAAGCCTAGAAGAGGCACTACAGCTAAGATACTCAAAGCCTGAGAACATATTATAATGGAAGTGTAGAAAGGGGCAGAGGAAAACGGTCTATCCAGGGCTTGTGAGGCGAAGGCCTGGAAAGAGGTCACAAATAACGGAGTAGTGTGAGAAACCAGAAGGGTCTCTCGCCCACTAGTCTGCGGGAATCTGTCATCCATGTGGCTAGGACGCAGCCATCGCTTTCGGATCCAGTTCCTGTGGGAGGATCACCTGGGTGAGGGGTCTTCGGGGAGTGGGGCACCGGATGGTCAGACACCTTATCCCCTTCCCTGTAATACTTTTACCCTATCATACCATGTAGGCTATTTAGAAACTCCATTCCCCCACCCCCTTCCCCTCCCTACAACACAAACACTTCAAACAGACAGCCTGCTATGAGGGAAAACAGACTAACACCCGAGCACTATACTTGATGTGTCAATACAATGGTCTGGAAATTACTGACCACACACCAACCTAACTTCCATTAAGCTGCCCTTCATGTTTAAAAGACGAGCATGAGAGCTGAAAACATGGACAAGGGAAGCCAACGGCTCGAATATCCTGACCTATCATTTCTTGAACACTTTGCATAATATTGTTTCCCACATTATTTGTATTTAGAAGTAAGGATTTGCAATAGGTTTATTAGTATAGGCCTTTTATTTTGACAGACTCGACTAGGACTGCTTTATTTGATGGTCGTAGCTTGCTCCCAAATTTAGGATTAGATGAGCGTTTTTCAAACCCAATTGAAGTTCAATGAACACGCTTGAATTGTGGTCCCTTGTGTCTGTCTTAATGTTTGATACCATGCCTTCCTTGCAGTAGCAAGAAAGGTTCTTGTAAAAGACATTTGGAAAAGGAGACCACAGAAAGCAAAAGAGAAAGAAAAGGACTCTGGAGGAGCTACAAGAGAGACTCTGTTCGACCATGAGGTCGGATAATTCCAAGCTATTGAATGACCTGGTTCGGGGGGGGGGGGGCGGGGGGCAGGCAAAGACAAATCATTCCTTTGGTTTATTTAAGTTAGTTAACATTAGTGGCAGGGCCAGATAGCATAGTTTGGATGAAGGACCTATTTCTTTTTGACTATGGCTGCAGATGATCACCTTTTTAGTTTCTTTAAATGGGGTATTCCCATTAGTGATGGGGAAAATTAGGCCGCCTTATAATTTCATTAACATCCTCAATCATGTCTTCTGAACGTCCGACTCCTATCGAAGTGCCTTCAGCCATTTTTCATACTCTTGGCTTTCCTTGCCATGAATTGTAGGATTGTCCATCATAGAAGTGATGATATATCTGCCAAGCAAAAGCAGTCAATAAGGAAAAAATGTACAGGTCATAAGGAGCTAAACCAACTTAATGTTATCTTGCCATGTAAGCCTACCTAATGCTGAGACAGTCTCCACCTATGTTTTGTGGTCGCTAAGTGGGGAGGGCTATTTGCTATACCTGCACCAGACGGTACTGATATCATATTTGGCACACCACCCATATACTTTGTTTCAGAAACACAAGGGATCTATATATGGCTTGCTCCACATGGAATTATCGGGGCTCTCAAGTAACCCATCGACGAGGCTCTTGACTTATAAAACCTCTCTCAATATGGTAAGTTTGAAAATCTTTTCTTTATCGATTGTGAGCTAGAAACCAGGTGGAGCATAATTATATAATGGCTTCCTTTCCGATGGCAGTGGTTATGGGTAACTCTGCTCTACAGAAAGTGGAGGGCATGAGTTTATTTCTGGATACTCTTTCATCCATTGAGTGGGTTAGAGCTGCTGTTCTTACTCCACCGAGCAATGGGGAAACCAATGGGAAGGAAACTGGGTCAGGAAAAAAAGTCTAGGCCCAACCAAAGTAGGAAGGATTGTAGCTGCAGCTTGCCAGGCAATTTTTTAAAAAACTGATTCACACTGTCAATCAGTTCTTGTTAAATAAACCTATGTCAAATTGTACCTTGCTTGATTTTGTGGAAATTTCAGGCTCACACTGACTCTTACCACTCCATGATTCTTCCAACCTCTGGTGCCCCAAAGTGATTGTCCACCTTTGGTTCACTTTTCACACATGGGCATCGGTAAGTTTTCGCTGGCTTCTAAATGCGTTCCAGTGTCAAGGCAATATCAGTTTACTGCTAGATCGACAAAGCTCAAGCGGTCAGGGGTCCCAGTAATGTGAAACTGAAGGAAACCTGTGGGAATACCCCAAGGTGCTGATGTGGCAAATGGCTGTGACCTTGTGCTAAAGGTTCAGGAGATCTATGCCTGGTTTCCTCAATGCCTCTTTTGAATGGATTGTATCCTCCCACGTATTTCATCTAATATCTCCACGTCCAGATTTAGCTGCTTCGGAAATTTTACTTCCAGCAGGGGGTGCATTGATGCCTGTCGAGTTGATGCCCCTCGAGGGCCTCTGTCTCGATGTCTACATCATCACTGGTATATAGCGCAAGCAGTGACAGTTGGCTTCAGTTCTGTTTTTCCGCGAGGGCTATCGATTCGGAAGATCCGCACGATTCGGTTCCATCAATAAAACGATTGGATTTTGTGAAAATATGGCATCGTCTGCATCGGCAAGATCAGGGTTTTAAAAATGGCCTGACGGCGGGGTGAAAATGTCCCTTATGGACCCCGAATGGATGCATCTGTGGTGCTTAGGATCCACTCATTACATCGGAGTACGGATCCTGCCTAGCGTTTACAGCGAAAGCCCTGAAAGTGCATCGAGGGAAACTAGCTGCATGTAGGTCGCATAAATCCCCTTCGACTGTTGAAAAAGCGATCCTCTGACTAGTTGAGTCCACTCTCCTTGTTGGAAGAAAGCTAAAAGATCTTGATCCAGGAGTGGGTCCCACCACTCGTCATTGCAACACCCCCATTCCCCCACACCGGCATTAATCTACAAAACCCTGGTGGGAGGCACCCGCACAGCTTCTGCAAGAATGGTGGAGGTATTACTTCAGATGCATGGGCAACAGTAGCCCAGGGTTACTGCCTTCACTTTCGGAAAAGGCCTCCTGGATCATTCACAGGGAACGACTTTCAAAGTTCCAGATCCGCTCCTTGTGCAGGAAATGTTGACCTTGCTGGAGAAAGGTGCTAGAACCAGTACATGTAGCGGAGAGGAACAATGGTTGATGCACTCCATACTTTCTAATCCCCAAAAAGGACAGTTGATTGAGACCCATCTTGGATTTAAGCGACTTGAGCAAGTTCCTCAGAATGGACAAGTTCAACATCGTTACCCTTTCTCAGGCCCTCCAGCTTCAGGACTGGATGGTATCATTTGACCTTCCGGTTGCTTTCATGTGCCAATCCATCACAAGCATGATACCTGAGGTTCGCAGTTGGCGTTCTCATTATCAGTTTCGAGTTCTGCCATTTGGACTGACCTCACCTGAGGGTTTTCACCAAGTTGATGGTGGTGGTGGTGGCAGTGAGTCTCCGGAGGAGGGAATTCAGTTACCCCTACCTGGACGTTTGGCTCTTTCTCTCAGTCCCTGGAACATCTCAGCTCCACCTGTCACTCCCTCCACAGACTGGGCTTGTCTCAACTTCAAGAAGTCACACATGATACCTTCTCAAAGACTCCAATTAATCGGGCCAGTCCTAGATGCATCCTTGGGTGCGGGGGGGATTTGCCACCCGAGTTGAGGGCTCAAGACATTCTGCAGATGGTTACCAAATTCCAGAGTGCCCAGCGTCTTCCGGCCTTTGACTTTTTGAGGTGGCTTGGCCTCATGCAATCCTACATTTTCCTGTAATGGTGCCGGAGGCTCTCATGAGAACGCAATCTCTCCAATGGGCTTTCAAGACTCAATGGCCCAGGGATATCAGACCTTCAGGTGCCGAGCAGAGTTGCACAGGATCTTCTGTGGTGGTCCTGTGAGGGAAACATTCTGAAGAGAGAACCCTTTTGGCAACTATGGCCAGAGAGAATTCTTGTAATGGGCGCCTCACTCACAGGGTGGGGATCTTACGCCAACAATCTAACCATCAGTTGTTGGTCTCCATCAGAGTCCAAACTACACATCAACCTTTTGGAGCCAAGGGCATTTAGACTAGCACTGAAGGCCTTGCTGCCCTCTGTACGGGGAAAGAATGTCCTGATAATGGACAACACTGTGGCCATGAACTACCTCAATAAGAGATGAGGTGTAGGGTCACTACCATTGTGCAGAGAGGCAATGCAGCTCTGGTTGTGGGCAATTCAAGAAAGATTAAGTTCACCTAGCCGGATAGGAGAACCCTGTGGCGGATGCTCTGAGCAAGCAGCACAGTCTCCCACGAGTGGGAACTAGCTTGGGAAGTCCTTCAGGAGATCTTCACCCTTTGGGGAACCCCTCAAGTAGATCTGTTTGCACCCGCGGTCAACCAGAAGTGCGAGCTGTACTGCACCAGGGAATTTCCCCCCAAAAGTAGCTCTAGGGGATGTGTTTGTGGTGGACTGGGAGTTTCCTTTCTTTACGCGTTTCCTTCAGTCCCTGTCATTCTCAAGTCATCAGGAGGTTGAGACATTTTGGGAAATCCAGGATCCTAATTGCTGCGGATTGGGCCAGGAGGATGTGGTACCGGGACCTTCTGGACATGTCAGTCTGCCCTCCAATATGTCTGCCACAGCGAGAGCAAATTATCTCGTGAGCGGAGGGTCAGGTTCCCATCCAGAGGTCAAGACACTCCACCTTCATGCATGGTTTCTGAGAGGTTGAGATATAAGGATTGGGACTTCCTGAACGATGTAATGAAGATATTGCTTTTGGCCACAAGGCCAGCAACGAAATCCTTATACAGCTATTTGAACAGGTTCTGCAGCTGGTGCATTGATAAGAATGTGGACCCTTTTACGTGCAGCCCTCCTATGATGTTATCGTTCTTGTTAGACCTGGCTAATCTGGGGCTCCAGGCTGGCACAATTGAAGGGTATCTTGCAGTGCCATCAGTTTTTGAGTGTTCTTCTGAAAAGGTATCTTTCTTCAAAATACCATTTGAGATTACGTTTCTGAAGGGATTGACAAATGTATTCCCCCCAATCCCATTTTCAAGTCATGGTTTGGGATCTCATTTGGGTATGAAATTTCTCATGTGTGATCCATTCGAGCCTATTCATTCCAGCCATCTAAGCTTATTAACTTTGAAGACCTTCCATTTGGTTGCTCTTATGGGTGAATTAACTTCAAGCTTTGTCCTGCAAGCCTCCTTACATAGTCTTCTTTAAGGATAGAGTGGTCCTTAAGGTTAACTCTTAACAAAAATTCTCTGCATCATTTAACTCAAAAAATCCTACCTCTGTTTATCCTCCACCTCATCCTGGAAAGGAAGAGGAGAGATTACACAGGCTTGACCCAAGATGTGCACTTTTCGTTGGTTGCATGGGCCCCAAGTTGGGTATGGCTGTCACAAAACAAATCTTATCCAGGTGGAGCATTTTAAGAATTTCTGAATGCGAGCTGGAAAAGATCCTTCTGAGGGCCTCAGAGCTCATTTGTCGAGGGGCATGGCTACTACTTCTGCCTTACAGAGGGGAATCCCAAATCCTATTTGTGCGGTGGCCACATGGTCCTCCGTCCACACATTCACCAAGCATTCTAGTCTGGATTCTTCGGGAGGGTGGTTTTGGGAAGGCAGTGTTACATTCTGTACACACAAACCAATAAGGAACTCCTAAATTCTTATTGGAGACTCAAATTTCGGACTCCCTCCTCCCAAAAATGCAAACGTGTTGGAGGATACAATCCATTCAAAGAATGTTACCACGTTCTTTCGTTTGGATATTCCTCCCACGTATTGCTCATCGCCCCTCCCAACATCTGCAACGAAACCTCCCACACCCATTCAAGAAACTGTTAAAAACCTGGCTTTTTTAACAAATACTAAGTGTAAGACCGGCCTAATACACACCTTCAGGGCTGCTTTATTATCCATTGTATATATTTCTACTACGCATAACGGCTACCATGACTTATGTCCCTCTCCCTTAAAATGTACTAATGTATGCTCTGCTAAGTTGATTGTTTAGCCCTTTATCTGTCCTCTAATGTTAAGTAGTCCTATTATGTAACAAGCAAACTTAAGCCGTGATACCTCTGGGTTTGGGCGTATTAACAAATGTAATACCCCACAGTAGAATTTCCTTGTTGTCCCCTTCTTTCAGGGGAAGTAACTGTTGGGTGTAAGGTAAATCAATACACAGAAATGGAACTAAACCAACTGTCGCTGCGCGCGCTATATACCAGCGATGACGTCTGCATTGAGATGGAGGCCCTCGAGGGATATAGAGGTGACGGGCATCGAAGCGCAGCAGCCCTTGTTGGAAACTTTTTTCCGAAACGGCTAAAGCTGGATATGGAGAGAAAATAAGCTGAGGAATATGTGGGAAGAACATCCCATCGAAAGAATGTTACCACGGGTAAGTAACTTGTTAACCTGCTTTTTAACTCTTTAGATGAAAATATCACATCCGTGAGTGACACTGTCATGGCCTGGACTCCTTTGCCCCCCAATCAATTTGCCCCTTTAGATAAGTGTGCATTCTCCTGATGTTCTTTGCTGGCCGGTTAATTAGATTTCCTGTGCGGTTAGATTGAACTCTTCGTTGACTTTTCACAAGTGCCCCAAAACCTAATATGGTTAACCTTGCATGATCAATAGCCACGTTTGAGGTAGTGCTTGCCTTTTACATACAGAACAAATGAGGCATAACTATATAGTTAAAAAGTAGAACTGCGACCAAAGAACTACTATCCCACAAGAGTACAGGGGTGAGTTGTGACTTGTAAGCTCCTATTATCCCCATATACTACTAGAACAGCGTTGATCATGATTACAAAATGTGAAACCAGTGCAGCATAAATGGTATGCCAATTTCACCTCTTAAGGTAGTATGGACTTGGGGGCAGGCACTCTCGGTAGAGTGTGAGCCAGCATGGAAACCTCAAAAACAGTAGTATGGCAAGTACCAAAATAAAAAATATCCGGTGGTTCTATAAAAATAAGACTATAAGGCCTCCAAACTATTAAAGCAATTAACAACCCACCCTTTTAGTGAGAAACTGAGCAAATGGCACTCTAGGTATAGAATAACCTGGGCCTGAAGGTAAATGTTCTTGGCGAAAATCCCGCAATGTTAAGAATGTATTGAAGCCATAAAGTTAGCGTCTTAAGTCACTAGGGCCTGTAAAACCAGGCTGCAGGGACACAACCACTGATTTACACCACTTGTTTTTTATCTTCTTTCAGGGTCTCGACCGTGTCAAGCCAGGCTTCCGGGTGCTTTCTGATGCTTCAAGTATGGTTTGCGGCAGTGAGCTTCAACAAAGCGGATCAGCAGCTGCTCCTGGCTACAAGAAGCTTGGGACAGGCAGGTGGTGTTCGAGTCTGCATCGCTCTGAGACTTGTCCTGGAGACTCTGCCAGGAAAGCTGAGTGGCCGGTGTCCTTTACCCCATGTTTCAGTGGCAGTTCATCCTTTGAAGTTGGGTAGACTTAGGCAGCTTTTCTTGGTCCCTGATGTGCTGGGGGACCTGGGTTCCTGAAGAAAGGCAATTCAGTCTTCTGCCCTTCCCAGCCATGGAGGTTGCGAAGGACACTTGCAGAATCAGTCGGGCTTCCCTATAGCAGGTCACTTACACTTGTCTTCACCCAATGGATGGGCCTTTAGGGTAGCCTTTACTGCAAGTTGCCAGTGAAATCAGGCTGTTAACAAAATAGTTTCAAGATAATTCCAAGATGTTTCCCAAAGATGATTTCAAGGAGGGAGCGGTCTTGCCCCTTTATATAGTCACTTTGCTACAGCGGATCAGGATTTCTGTAAGGAGCCACTCTTGGCTGCTGCAACATGGGGTTGTTAGCTGCGAGAGCCTTGTCTGCAGGAAATTAATTTAAGTGGGGCTTGGGCATATTCAAGATGGCTGGCGCCTTCTCCTGTGTGTAGGTCTTCCCACAGCTACACTGAACACTCCTCTCCCCGTTCTGCCTCAAATCAAAGTAACTGGAGAAATGGTCTCCCTTGTTTGACTGCCCCATCCCCTCAGGTTGCGGAGGACAGCGTTTATCCCGTGCCCCAGTGGAGGTATGTCCTATTCTCCTAAGAAAGTTTTCAAAGCTTTCCAGCAGAGGACACAGGGTGCATACTGGGCAGGCCCCACCGTCTATTGTGGGCGACTCCCAGGGTAGATATGGATGTTCACAGTGGACACCAAGTGGCTGAAATACAACACTTGGTTTTTACGATTGATTTGTATTTCCTCATGCCACTATATTGCACTCTATAGATTTAAATATTTGGCGAACGTACTGTCCCCAAATTAATGAGAATATGAAGTTAAAGGTACTATGAATATGGGTGCTGGAACATTTCAAGACAGCCAATTGCTGTCTGAATTGATTTCAGCAGACTGTTTTAGGAAGGGCCATATTCTATATCTAGCATATGGCCAGATTAACTTGCAGCTGCTGGTGGGTCGATTGTCAAAGCCAGAAGAGAACACAAACTATATATTTCAGCATGAAACCTTGGACAGTGATGTTTAGCGGAGCTCTCCTTCTGGTAGGAATAACCACGTTTCCATAGGCCAAAGAAAACAGACTTGCACACTGTCACAGATGGCATTCTTTCAGAGAACTATACCCTAGTGTTCTTTGGTGCATTTACCTGGTCTTGGTCTATCACCTAAGCCCCAATTTGCCATAAACTCTGACCACATTGGCCCCCTTACTAGCAAGTTGCTGGTTAAGAACTACCACTTCCACCAATTGCCTAAAAATGAATTGCACAAGATCTGATTGGAAGGGGTGACATTTATTGTTTAGGCAACCCATTAAAATAGCCTCACTTCAAAACATTGGACGTGAGCAGTTTCGGTGTAGCTTCTGTGTGGCAGGTCATAAACATTGAAGATTAATTTCTGCAGTTGGTTGCCACACAACCACAGCCAGTGACCCATTGCACATGTACGGATCGGTCCAGGGGAAACTGCCATGCAGCGTGCGGGCAAGATGGTGGTGCTGAACGGCCACAACCTGCGCCTGGTGCGGAACTCTCCACTCCTGTCACCTTCATGGCACCGGCACCACATCGATCCAGGTGAGATGTGTCGTAAAATGTGAATGTTGGTGTGTGACCGGGGTGGGCACATGACCAGCAGCCTGTGAACGTGGCCCACCTCTGGAGAAAAATTAGTTTGAGTTTCCTGTCATACTCCCCCCCCCCCCCCCCCTTCCACTCCCCACTCGCCCCACACTGCAAGGGTGAAGTCGGAACCAAGGGTGCAGATCGGTCATGGAAAGTGAGATTTGGCAGTGTGGCGCGATGAAGAGTCCTTGGTTGATCTCCATTCAATTGTTTCCTGAAAATTGTCCTTGTGGAAGCTCTAACCATAGGTGCCAACTAAAATTGCGCTCGAGGAGGGAAAACAGATTGGAAGCTTTGCAAACCCGGCAGTCTGTTAAAATTATCGAGAGGAAGAATAGAGGTGCACATATCCAAAGCAACAGAATTTACTTGACAAAATGGCAGAGCTTAGCTGAGCATAAAGATAAATTGGTGAGAGCCATTAAAGCATTGATCCAAACTCTGCAATTGCCAAAAGACTGCATGTCACCGCGCAGATGCACGCACAGCAGACACTCCTTGAACCAACAGCCTCCATCCATGAAGCATGATTTGTATACGATCCTCATTGTGTTGGAAGCTGATATTAAAGAAGAGCAGAAACTAGTCTAATCATTAATGGAACTTAACCACTTCAAAAACTGTAGAAGACTAAAACCTATGAGATATGGTGTGTGAACAGGCTAACAAACATGGCGTTTTGGAAACGTGTGTGAAAGAAATCGAGGATAACCTTCAATTGGTACTTGTAAGACAAGAGGATGCGGAAAATGTGCTTTTTGGGTATTCCCAAACTGTGCAACCGAACGACCTAGAAGAGTTTGTACAAAGTCTTCTTCAGATCAGTACTTTGAGCCTGATGATCCTGAAATAATCTTTTGATCCGAACACATTTATAATCTGTTTCAACAAAGCAATAGCTTGTTTGCAGATGTCTTTACAGAAGTTGACTCGGGTAAAAAAGAAACTGATGACTGCTGCTTGAAAAATTCAAAATGGAGCTCCTCACATAACTATATTCCAAGATTTGCCTCCACTGAAGAGGAAAAGTCTTCAGAAAGTCACAGCCTGGCTTTGTGAGGAAGACCTCTGTTTTTGTTGGGAATTTTTCTGCAGGCTTTTGTTTGGGCTTGACACCGATTTGTTACTATGCTCGACGGAAGCATACAACTTGTTTGGAGAGCACCACTATAGCAGCAACAGGAAAGTGTACTGGAAGATGAGACCTCAAAAGCTACACCCAGAAGAAAAAAAGTCAGACTAAAGGCACAATTAGACGAGAGGAAACCGACTGACTGGTGTAATGGGTTTAATCAATTCCTAAATTAGGCATTAGATATTCTTGTAGGGTAAGCGCATGAGGTTAAGGGGGGGGCCTATAGTTTCTCAGTTTTAGTCGGGTCATGTTCTCCAGTATTTAATGTAGTTTTAAAATGTGGGCACCTTGGGGAGGCCAGGCCTCAGAACTTTAATTGCTCTTCGGCTACTCTTGCTTGCACAATTATTTAGTCATGTAGTTGTGCCTGAAATGAGCTTCCTCATCCTGGATGCTAAGGGGTTAACCTCACTCCATAAGAGGAGATCGCTTGAAAAACTGAGGAAATAAAGTGCTCTTACAAGAAACGCACCAGACATTTCAAGGTATCCTATGCAATTGTTTTCATTTGCTGGAATGAAAAACAAAAAAGCATTGCTGTTCTTGTAAACGGACGTGCAATTTATTAAGTATATTAAGTGACCCAAATGGCAGATTTCTAATGTTCAAAGAAATGCTGAATAGCCATTTGGTTTCGGTTCATGCACCCAATGAGGCACAAGATGCATTTCTTTGGAACTATTCTGGTGTTGGAGGAATTTTGTGAGGGAAGAATAGTAATGGGAAGTGATTTAATTGTTTTCGACTTTGTGACCTATATACACATTCCACCACTCCTATACAAAATCTACAGGCACTTGCAAACACATTTAGGGACTTGTATTTGATAGTACTTTGGAGGGGTTTTTCCTCTAGCCAAAAAAAAGTTTCTACTTCCTTGCCCGCAAAACCTATTTCTAGGATAGAGGCTTAACATTAAAGAATCCCATTACAGAAACGCCCAGTATTTCAAAGAAAAAACACATGCAGGCTTAGGCTGGGATGCTCTAGCAAAGCTGTACTAAGGGGAGACCTAATTAGTTTGTTTGTTTTTTATTTGATAATGCGCTCCAAACCCAGGGGTAGCCGGGCGCAGCAGAAACAAGAATACTTAAGCTTAGTTACGTACAAAAATGCATAAAGAAGAGGTGTTAGCACAATTTAACAAACATGTAGGTAGGGTACAGGATGAGAGAGGCTCCTATACACAAAGGAGTCTGATCAGGGATCAGAAGTGACCAGGTAGCTATTCACGGTGGTTAGTCAGTGGTAAAACCAGGCCAAGAGCGTTAGTTGGTTAGTTGTCATTAGACCAGAGCCAATTTTTCACAAGGTGTCTAAAACTCGAATATGGTAGATTGGCTCTCGATGCCAAAGGAAGGGCATTCCGTGCACAGGCAGCTTTAACGGGGAAGCTAGCTCCGCCTGTTTTTTTCTTTAGTTTCAATTTGGGAATTTCAAGTAATAGGTGGTTAGATGCTCTAGTGCAGTATAAGAAAGACTTTCTGGTTAGTCTGGCCGAGATGCAAGGAGGTGCGGTGTACTGTAAAGTTAGAAAAATCACAAAATTGCTTTAGAATAAGATTTCTGAACTTGAAAAGAAATAGACCAGATTGATTTAAGCAGCTGGAGCCTCAAAACAGTTTGAAACCAACTTCAGAATCATATGTTGGACCGCTCATTCCTGCAACTATATCCCATGTCTTGGATATTGGGAAGGAGAAGATAGTTATGTGAAGGATGGAAAGTTAAACATTATCAAATCTTATAGTGATTCTTCAAAATAATCCCCTCTGAGATGACCCAATTTCAATATCTAAATTTGATTGTCCTCGTTAAAAACCTGGGAAGCTCTAAAAGTGCCCATACCCAAAAGGGGTTTATAATGCCTATTACAAACTATTCTGCTATATTTGAATGCCTCCCATCAAAACATTGTTTTTTTGATTTCTAATAATCTGCAAGTGTGAAGTTGAGGGCAGAATCCATGACTAGCTTTGTGTTGAAACCAGGGAAAGTCCCCAGAGAGTGCATCATGGACTCCTATCTTTGTTGAATGGTAACGCCAACATGCTTTGACACTACTGGCTAGATGCTTGTCATATGTCCTATCGTTGACCTGGTCCAAAATGGGTTTGTTACTAATCGGGACACTTTATTTATTTTTAGTTTTTGACATTTTTTTATTCTAGTTATTTTTATTTTCAAAGTAACACAACATAGTGGCTACAAAACGCAGTCACCCTCCTTTTTCTAGGAGAAAAAAAATAAAGGTCATGAATCTGTCATTGTGAGTACATAGCTTTGAAAGGGAGACCAATAGTCCAGTGGCCTATTGCGTTTTGGAAGGGAGGTGGCATATAGTGCTTCTCTATTCGCATAGTCATGTAGGCCAGCCATTCATGGAGTGTTGGGGCTCTGGCTTCCCCCCCAGAAGACTTAGCTATGAAAGTCCTAGCGGTGACAGATACCATTCTTGCAAGTTTTGTTTTGCTCTTGAGCCTGTGTTATTGGGTTAGCAGCCAGAACTCTGGAGTGTCCTGGTCGCAAGCATAGATGACAGCGCAGCTCACACAGACAAAATGGTTGCATCCGTGGACAGGACCAGGTGACATGAAAATACTGTTGTAGAGCGCACCTTGCACATGTGGGTGGCCTGTTAGTGTAGAATTTGTGCAGTCTTGGCAGAGAGTAGTAAACCTGATGTAGGAATTTGTAGTGTATTAGTCTTAAATGGTTATGATACGTTAGGTTATTTATAACACGCTTAATACCCAGATGTTTCTAAGCACGGACTCGGGATCAAACCTGTCTAGCTTCCAAGGCGAGCATTTTTCCCTTGAGCTATCCTCCCGAGAGTTCAGAGAAAGTGATTTTTTTTTTGTCTGCCGACAAATCGGTGTCCACTGGGCATCTAAAAGTTTTGCTCATTGCTCTCATCCATCGGATGCATGACCTGTCGGTATGAGGGACCCTTTGCACCCTGACGCGTTAATACATGAATCTAGTGACCTAGAAGGTGTCGGAAGAGGTGCTGCTTTGCGGTGCTGGAGATATCACTGGGGCTCAGTGGTACTCTGGTCATGCAGTCTGTAATATAAGAACATTGTGACAATTTGGTTCACCTCTAGATCGTAGGGCTGCCCAGGATATCTTCCTCCTGTCAACCACAAGATCCCCTAAAGAACAAATCCTCAATTTCCCAAACAGTCTGGAATAGCGTCTCATGTGAGTGGCAGACACCTAATTTAATATATAACGAATGTAGGAAAATAGGAGGCAGTCAGCCCCATAACACCTGGATTTCAGCCCGATCCCATGTAGGGGGGAGCTTGCTCTAGGAGATCTCTCGGATCGTCTGGGGCCATAATCTCCTTTTTGAAATATATGTAATGCTCTAGGTATTCCAATTCCTCCCTGCCCCCCCGACTCGTAGGGCATTGTTGGTACCCCGTAGGATACCCTAGTCTGGCGGGCCAGCCCTAAGACGGATCATCATTTTCCTGCGTCTAATCCAGAAGCTTGTGGCAGGCCAAATTGGAGTGTTAGGATTTCAGAAGCAGAATCATTTTTGCTACGGTCATCCAGGCGAATCCAGGTCTACCCTATGTTCCATTTGTGTTAACAATTTCCTATAATTGTTGTCAGAGGAATTGTGGGGAAGTGGTGATGTGAATTCCCAGATATATCATGTCTGTCGGGCAGCACCTGAAGTCGCCTATTATATCCTTCCTCCAAGCTGCTGGAATCAGTGGTAACACCTCAGATTTAGCCCAGTTCATCCGCAGACCGGGTATAGTGCCATATTGTTGAACGGCCCCTTACAACCTGCTGTAGGTTCACCTTTGGATGTTTCAGGTATAATAACATGTCGGCATATAGTAACACAATGGAGGTGTGTGAATGTAGTTTGACCGCCCACCTACTATTACCTCAGGTGGCAGGTGAGAGGTTCTATGGCCAGAGGCTGGGCTACAATGGGCATCCCCGTCTTGTGCTACAGGTCTGTACAATGCATTTTGACAGGTGCCCGTTTGTGTATATGGCCGCCCTGTATAGCAATTGGACCCAATGAAGGTATAACAGACGCAGATCTGAGCATCGCAAGACCTCACTCCAATGCATCGTATGCCTTCTATGTGTCGTGAGCGGTGACCATGATGGGGAATCACTGGAGCGACATTGTGCATAACAAAGTCTGAACAAAGGATGCAGATTGTTCTGTGTGGATCTGCCTGGGATAAAGCCTGCCTGATCCAGGTGGACCAGTGCTGGCTTGTGTGGGAGTTGACAGTCTGCTAATATTTTCACAAGAATTGTGTTATCGGTATTAGCGAGATAGCGGTCTGTAGGATGAACACTTCAAGGGGTCCTTGTGAGGCTACAAAAGTATTGTTATTATAGCCAATCTAGTGGATTCTGGTAAAACCCCAATTTCAAAGGCCTCAAACATGTGGTGAAGGTGAGGAACTATCAGATCGATATATTCTTTATATATTTCTGCCGTGATGCCGTCTGAGCCAGGTGCCTTACCAGTTGGGAGAGAAAGTGTTGCGGCCTGGATTTCTACATCCGAGTGAGGTTTATTCATTTGTTCACCCATCCCTGGGTCCAACTATCCCAATGCCGCTTGGTCTAGATATTGTGAGATGGAGTAGTGTCTGCCACTCAACTGCGACATGTACAGTTGATCATAATATTGTCTTTTTACGTCGTTAATTGACAAATACTGATGGTTTCATCTGGACCTTAAATCTCAACAATATCCGCGGATGGGCGATCCTCTTGAACTGCCCATGCTAGAGTGCGACTGGGGCGATTGCTTTCCCCATAATTTCGCTACCCTGGTGGGGTTGCCCAAAAATCTTTCCTCCATTTCCATTAGGGGATGCATTTCCCCTCTGTGTTCCCAAAGGGATTCACAAAGAATGGTTGGAGGAGTCCGTTCCCTGTTGCTTTTCAAGTACCCTAATTTCATGCTCGCATTTAGAGAGACCTACGAATGTTCTTCAATATTCCAGCTTCCCTGGACATGCAACATCCCCTGATATACACCTTGAATGTCTCCCATACAATTTTGCTATCCGGAACGGATCCCACATTAGTTTAAAAAAAGGTTTGTATATACTGCCTAATATTGTCATGGAAGAGAGCATCAGCCAGCGCACCTCCCCAGAATCTCCATCGAGGGCCACGTGGGATTTGGGGCTGAGGGGAAGGCAAGAAGGACCTTAACTGGGGAGTGATCCGACAAGGACCGAGGGAGTATGTGCATCGAGGCACCAGGGAGGAGGGTTGAGTAAATTGTTTTGATCCTTGAGGAGCTGCTATGTACACGAGAGTTGAATGAATATTCCTTGGTAGAAGGGTGTTGTACTCTCCGCACGTCATTCCGACCATGGTATTCCGCAAGGTCCAACCACGTGATCACAGCCTTTGGGAGTGTGGTCTGTTGTGACGCAGACCTATCGAGGGCTAAGGACAGCCCCATGTGAAAGACACCTACCCAAATGGTATTGTAAGTCAAAAGTAGGTTAGTGGTTGGAAAATTCTTTAAAGAATTCTGGAGAATCGATATTGGGGACATACATATTTACTATTGAGACTGGAAGACCTAAGAAATGTCCTGCTGGATCACAAATCTGGTCATGCAGTTTAAATGCTAAAGAGTGATGTATGTGGACACCCACCCCATCCTTTGAGTTCGTGGAGAAAGCTGAATCATCTATGGATCACGCACCCAGGCAAGTTGAGAAGCTGTGCATCTAGGGCCAAGTGTCTCTCCTGGACACGTAGGATATTTACTCCATGATTCCTAACATTTTTTGGGATTGGTGAAGCCCCATGTGTTCCAAGTAAGTAGTGTAATTTTAACCCTCATCAGGAGTAGGGGGAGATATTTTGACAGGATTGCCGCAGTGAGCTAACCAGGGAGGTCCAGTCAGAGAATCTACCATGCTCTATGGGTTTTGGGTGCCTGCATGGGTTTGGATGTGTGCGATTGTGAGACCATGTACTGATATTACTGTCCCACTCCCCCATTAATAACCCAACCCCCCCTGCCCGCCCACGCCAGAAACCACAACATACTGGCATCACCCCTAATACCAATACAGCTTAAACTACAGCTGAAATGCAACATCCGCAGTGTCTGTGGAATCGGGGTGCCACGGGCAGTGGAGAGGCTCCAGTGGCGGCAGGCTCATGTAGACAAATACCCTGAGGATTAAGAACATCATGAGCAGAGTGCATACGTTGCAGCACAATCATTGCAAAATAAGCAGGAGTATTCAAGGTAGTGTATTGTCAGGAAAATTGCCTTGGAGAGCCACGAGGACTCGGCAGCTCAATAGCAAACCGCTCTGCTGTTTCAGGGGTAGTGAAGAAGATTGCTTTCGTGTTATGTACCACTTGGAGTTTAGCGGGTGTTGGGCAAAGTTTGTATGCATTACCCTTTGGGTACACTACAACAACCCTGACTACAGGTATAGGAAACATAACCTTTGGTATAAGCTTGCACTACACAGTTTTGGTAGCGTGTTGAGCAGCCAGGCTCATCTTACGAGGGGTCAATGTGAGCTGTAGGGGAATTAATGAGTTTCACAGTGACCAGTGTTCAAATCAACTCTTACACATAAGGTTTCTTGAATAAAACTCAATTTATCAGTTAGAGTAAGCCTTCTTCAGAAGGGAGCAATATAAAAAGAAACCCACAAATATACTTCAATACTATACACTCTTAGTTTCTAAATCAGAAAATGCCCTTTTGGGATGGCCCACAGACACAACCTACACCCATGGGTGACTTCAATAGCTAGGGTGCTGTGGACATTAATGTCTTACTGTTTGTACTTAGAATACTGTTAGAAGTTGGTAAAAGCAAAGGTGACTAGAACAACTAGAGACCACAAATATTCTTAAGCGGGCAAATACTTTTGGATCCCCTAAGCAGTCATTCAGTATAATGGGCTAAGCCAAAGTCAATGGGCAAAAGTCTTATATCGGATGAAGCACTTCTGGTAGGTAAGTAGAAAAGTCTTTGCACAATGTTTAAGTAGTCTTTGAAGAAAAAAATCAACTGTAGGGCCATACGCTGATTAGACTTGTGAGTAGTAGAAGATGCAAGCAACTCTACAATAAGCAGTATGTTCGCTCAGACGTCACAGCACCTTTGTATTGAAGAAAACGTGCAGAAGATGACTTCTGTTCCTGTGCAGTTCTGCAGATCTCTTTTCCTGGGCCTCAGTCGTGGGGACAAGAGGGAGAACTTGTGGGGACTCCTGCAATGGAACGGTCACCGCTCGCAACCAGCAATCTTTCCAACAAGTGGCACTTCAGTGTTTCAGCTCCTCGCGACTACCCCAAATAGCAACAATGCGGTTCCTGCCTGTTGAGATGGACTTTCCTTGCTTCTGGGGTCCTGCACTCTGAGGGGGCTCAGGCGCGGTCAGTCCTGCTGCCTGGGAGACCGGAGGCTCTTCCTGGAGCTCTTGGCCAACTTAAAAGCAACACACACAATCTGGTGTTCCTCTCCCTGGCTATACGGTTTCCAGCAGCAACTCTGTGGAAATTCAATCAGCTCAGAGAAGGATGTCCAGGTGGCTTACTTTGGACTTGATTGGTCCCACCAACTCAAGGGGAGAAGTTGTCCTTGCAGGGGCGTGTCTGTCTATATGAATTACAGCAGCAGGGCTTCACCGAGTAAACGGAGGGTCCAGGAGTTGCAGCAGGCGTCCTCTACAAGTTGTTCTTCGGTTCCTTCGTCCAGTGGTGGACTCTGCCTTCCAAGCCAAAAGTCCCGCCTTTTATTTAGTTCTCTCCTATTCATTCCAGCCTAGCTGTCACCCAGCGGGGTGGCTGTCCTTGCGGGACAGTCAGCCGGACCATCACCACAGAGTGCATTTGGGTCTCCTAGGAGACTAAGCACAGGGAGGTTTGGGCACCTCCATCACTTCCTGCCCTCCTCAGACACCCTGGAGCCAGAGTCTGACTTCACTTGTGAATCCCGCCAAAGGCAATTCGAACAATGGGACCAAACCTGGTTTGACACGCAGAGTAAATCTCAAGAAGGACCTTTCCACAAAGAAATGGTGAAAAATAGGCCCAGGGCCATTTTGACAAAAATGGCACCCATAGGTGCTTCACTGCAGCTGCGAACACAGGTAAATGCACACCATAGTAGTTAAAACGAAACCACTGCCACCAGCCATTCAGTGAGAAAAGGGTAACATAAAAATGTTACATGAGAAGCTAGACAAAGGGGATACTAGGTAATCCCTCCAGCACCCTATTGTAAGATAGTGTGTGCTGGGTCTAGAAAGTTACAAATGTAAGTAAGTCAGTTTCACTTGCCTACTCTGGGAAGAAGGTATTTAAACCTTTGGGAAATCTGAAACGTCCCTTTGACACTGCACTGAAGGTGCTGTGTGACAGTGTAACGGATGCCTATGTAGTTTATTAGACTCCACAACCAAAAGAAACAGCGTTCAAAATCACATTAAAATACATGCGAGAGTGGGGAAAAAGTCTCCTCTCTCTTTCCTGGTTAAAAAAAAATCAAGTCCTCAAAATCCAGCAAAGTTGCTAGGGGTCTCTAAGGTGGAGGGAATTGGCAAATTTCTGAGAATTCTCCCTAACAGCAGGGAACAGCATTGCATAGTGAATGTGCTTGCATCTCAGGCTGTTCTTCACAGTCTGAAAGGTCTTTGTTTTTGTACCTGTGTGCTAAAGTCTGGAAACTGACAGATGGTTGCCGAGCACCAGTGGAACTGGCCCTGCTATCTGGCCACACTGCGAACGGCATCTGTCGCAGTAATTGAAGATGCGTGCATTGATGGGTTGCTCTGGGAGAGGGGTCTGGGAAGGGCTGGTTGCCAAGGAGCTGTGTGCACGTTCCACCAAAAAAAGTTTGAAACTGGGGGTTTCCCCCAGAATGTCCCTAACAGTTTTTCTGCAAATTGCTCCATGGGGGTGGATTCTGGGACCCCTGTGATACGTACTTTGTTACGCAGAGATCTCCCCTCCATGTCATAATTATTAGCCACCATGTTCTTCTATGTCCGTTGTAGGTGGGAGACCTCTTGTTGCATGGTTGGTATTTTATCTTTGCTGTTATCAATTCTTGTCTCTGCCTCGGTCATGCGGTTGCACAGTTTATCGCTATTGCAGATACGGTGAGTGTATTGATTTTCGTGGCCAGTATATCTGCTGTTTTTTTTTTTTAAGAGCAACTTGGTCTGGTTCAGAACGGGGAGTGTGGGGGGCTCAGGCTTCGCAAATTGGTCCATTTCGGTCTGTTTCTATGGGTTCACCATGATGTTTGCCCCTGGAGAGTGGGGAAAAAACCCATTACATTTTTTAGGGGGGGTTACTGTAAAAGATATATAGTGGGTGTTCCGGAATAAATGAAAATTAATGAAAATGGGGGCTGGGGGATACCCCCCAAAAATAATAAAATACATTTTTTTTTCATAAAAAAAAATCCTGCAATGAAATGACATGGAACCTTTGCCGAGTGCCTCAAAATGGCGGCAGGCCCAAAGTGATCAAAGATGGTAGCGACACCTGGCCCACACAACCCAGTGTGAGCGATCTGCCTGTTCTAGCAGAACTGAGCCCAACACCGGGCAGCTACAGGGCTGATGGTGTTTTTATTCAGATTGATATTGCAACTCCACCGCCCCCCCAGCCCAACCTGGGAATATTGTCTGCTGGTGCTGCACGCTGCTGAGTGGTCGGCTGTCTGGTCAGAGGGCCCTACAATAGCCTGATCCACTGTCTGACCCACCCCCCACCCCAGGTAGTGCAGCAGACGTCTCAGGATAAGTGCCAGAGGGAGCGTGGTGGTTGGGGTGAGGGACCATAGGTAATGCGCCTCACCACTTGCTCGGGTCCTTGTCTCTGGTCCCATGCTGCGGGATCTCGGTGGGCCAGGGGGATGACATGGGCACTGTGGAGAGTTGGAGAGGGAGCGGAGTGTCGGGGTAAGCGAGATCACAGCATTCGCTGCAGTTCCGATGTGCACCGTGGCCAAGGACCTCCTAGGGGCGGGGCGCTGGAGCTCTGGTGTTGCGCGCCTGTATCTCAGAGCTTGTCTCAGAACGTGGGCCCATGCAGTTGGCAGCGATTCAAGGTACCAGCACTCTGTCCAGGACATGCCGGGGGCCTTTGCTCTCCTATTGTGCCAAAGTGTATGGAATTCCTCCCCTGGAAACAGGATATTTTGAAAGGATTTACGTGCCTGCACCAGAGCACTTTCAGGCAGCACCCATTCCTGTCGTCACGCAACAGCGCCCCCATCAGGACACTTAACGTATGGTTAGTGAATTTAGTTGAGGGGAGGGGGGGGAGAAATAGATCAGGGCAGCATTTCTACAGAATTGATCACAAGGCATTTGATACTGTGAACTGCCAATATATTGGGCTCCTCCTTGATGCTTCCCAAAATATGCTAAATTTATATTTGCCACATTTTCAAATGACTTGGACTAAACTGTGGGTTAGTAGGAAATTATCCAAACCACTCCTTCGGCGAGGAACCTTCCTGGGTGGCCCCCCCTCTCGCCTTAAATATTTCTCGCCTTAAATATTTGCTATGTTTATAGAGCCTTTAGCATGTGTTATCTGGGTTAATGGAAATATTCAGGGTGTTGTGTGGAGGCAGACAACTTAAACTGGCTCTGCATGCATGCAGATGACATAGCCAATTAACAAGGGGGAGTCTGGGGGCTGCTGTTGGTACTCTTGTTCAGAGGAGGTGCTGGACTGCCTCGGAGCAGGGCAAAGACTGATATGTTTTGGCTATTTCTCCTCTGTGAAAGATGGTGAGCTAAAGAATCTGGGTAAGGCTCTTGTAACCAGGGCTAATGTCGGGCAGAGGGACTTCCAGGACCCCCCTTGTTAATTTGCAGATTACATAGCAATACTACTCTCCCTTTGGTAATGAGGGAACAAAGCTTTCCGGATGGCTTCTGGATTCATGATTATCCATGAAATTAAATGGTGTGAATATTTCTCTTCTCTCATGCATTTTAGGACCACTTGAATTCTCCCTTTCCGTAGAGGGCGGAAGTATTTAGGGGTTATAATATCTGTGTCAGAATGTCCATATAGTGCTGATATTTGTTTTTTTTCTTGACCTGCAAACAAGCTCTCATTATATCCTACAAGGGATCTAATGGCTTGGGCTTTAAGCTGTTTTGAAATGGAAGCTCTTCCTGTGGATAAACCTGTCTTCTGTGCATTGCCACAACAATTCTGGCTGAAATGTTTAAATCCCTACAGGGAAATATTTTTTGGCTTTATATGGGGAAAGAAGAAACCACAGATTCTGTGTAAAGTAATACTTACAAACTCAAATGTGGGTGGATTAGGCTTTCAAGATGTTAGGAAATACTTCCTGACTGCTTAATTAGGGCCTTTTCTTATGTAAACAAAGTGTAGGCCAGAAATTAGGACCCCGCTTTCCCTATTTCCCACTGGCCGCCGGCCTCCCTTGGCCCTGCACCCTCACCTGGTAGTGAGGCAAAAAACCTAGGGGGAATTTTTGACCCTATTGCTTTTTACCCTACATCTCTGAAGTCCCACTACCAGCTGTACCTCCTTTTAGGAGGTACAGCTGGTAGTCTACCCTTTTCTCACCTTTCACTGTCTCCAGAGCCCTGGTTCTCCCTAGGCTGGACTACTGCAACTGCCTCTTTCTCAATCTTCCTACTTTTACTCTAAACCAATACAACTCATCCAGAACAGAACCGTGAGACTTATCCTTGGCCTCAAGCCCAGGGACTGCATCTCTCCGGTGCTGAAATCCCGCCACTGGCTGCTAGGATCAAGTTCATGGCCCTCCTAGTCCACAAGGCTTTCTGGGGCCGGGGGCCCACACTATCTACAATGCTCTTCCTAAATGCTCTCCTCCTAGAGCCCTCCGCTCTACTTTCTCCAACTCTTTTTGTGTGTGAGCTGTTTTTCCAAGCATAGATTTGGGGGTAGATCTTGATCCTCAGCAGGTACCTCCCTCTGGAACAGCCTCCCTGCCTCTCCACCTTGAGCCGGAACTCCATGTTCGGAAACTCCTCAAGAACCTCCTCTTCTCTCCCTCTCTCCCTTGCTAACCTCCTCTTTCTCGCTAGCCTCACTCTGCCATCTCTCCCCTAACTGTTCAGTTTTTGCTGATTCGTGGACTGGCTCACCTCCAGAGAGCCTTACTGGCTCTGTTCTCCCCTGTCAATCTTTGTACTTCCCGCTGGGCCTCTGCACTATGCTCTGCACTACTGCACTTTTGAGAGAGGTAACCTCTCTGCACTTAACCCAGGGCCTCGCTGGACCGGGCGCTCTTGTAGCCCACACTACCTCTCCATCCCTCTCTCCTGTGCTCTTTTGTTTGTACACTTGCATGACCTGAATTTACTAGGCTTAGTTCTCTTGTCCCCCTCCCCCCTTATCTCCCCTTCCTAATCTGGTTGTGCTTGATACTGTCGCGACTTGCCGCGTAGTGAAGAGTAATGGGCCTCTGTCCACAAATCTCCCACAGGGAAGAGTAAATAAACTCCCTGTGCGAGCTTTGAGGCCACAGGTGGTTTGATGGTTCGCCGGATCTGATGACGCCAAGGACCCCAGAGGCTGTTAAAAGGAAGTTAAGATTAGCACAGGCAAACACAGTACTTTGGTATGAAGAAGTGTGTAATAATCTCTTACCTAAACCCAGCAGGGATGATACTGGGGTAACTTGGGTCTGGTGCGAGGGAGTGCCGTAGATCCGGACAGCCGTGTCCCAGATGGTAGGTACCGGCTGTACCTGTGGCCCTGCCGTGACTTGAAAGGCACTTGAAACTAAACACGTAGAGCCAATGGCCGAAGGTCGTAGAGTCAAAAAGGGGCAATCCGTAAACAATCCGTTAAGCAAAGCAAAGTGTCCAGAGTACCGATATCCGTGCAGTTCCGAGCGACAAGATCGAGGAGTAAGCAGGCCAGTCCTTGATTCAAGCCAAAGTCCAAATCCGAAGTAACAAAGTAACATGATTTCTGCAAGCGCCGAACAGAGTCGTGAAACAGCTGTGAAGCGGTGAGAAACTCGAACTTCCCGGCTTTTATGTGCGTCGACTCCCGATCACGTGAGCGGAACTCTGGACACGTGATCGGGAAGTCGTCGCGGAACCAGGAAGTAACCGCGATCGGGTGTTCCAGCCCGAACGCAGTCTCCATGGGAGTTGCCAATGGAAACGAGGCAACAAACCGGGCCAGCCTCTACGCACGACCCGCACTCGCTGGTGATGGCGACTCCCTCGCACCCTAGGTAAGGAAATGTCTCGGGAGGTGGACGGCAACCCGGGGAAAGTAACAGTGTGTGCTGGGGTGTCAATCAAAGAGGTGCATTGTGGCGAGACTGGTTTGTTGTGCATGACATATACCCTTTTGCACTAGGCGAAATGCTGTCCGGCCTAATATGCTAGTTAATTTTTTGTTGGATCATTCGGAAACTTCAAGGCCTATGAATGGCTACTGTTTTCCCCCTTACTCCCTTCTCACCTTGAAGCATGTCACTTGTGTATAAGCGCTGCAAAAATTTACGAAATTGTGGTGTTATATGGAGCAGTCTACTAATGTGCTCCTTGCAATTAATAAATGTCAGAATGCTGCAGTTTGACTGGGCGACTAACGGGAACTTGGAACATTGGGATGGATAATTGTGTGACACAAAGGTACTCTCTGGACAAGGCCCACTTTTACAAGCATGACAAAACATCTCGATAGTCAAAATTTGTTGGCTTGTGTTCAACAGTTCTTTTTTTCTGGACTTGAAAGAGAACCAGTTTTTAGGCACAAGTTTGGTTTCACCCAGCTCTTCAAAGCTCAACCGCTGAACTTGTAAAATTCAGTTTCACAAATTAATGACAAGGGCTAAACTCGATTTCATTTTAGGTGTGTATCCCAAAACCAAACTAGTAATTGATGTAGATTGAAAGTTTAACTGTAGTTTAGAATGTTCCAAGACCAATCATCTGACATTAGTCGGATATTATTTAAAAAAATCCTTTAAAAAAAAAAACGTTGGTTTAGTGGACGAGAGTTTGGATCGGGAGAGATGTCAAGCATGACCAATGTGGCGGTGCAAAACTAACTTTATCCGTAAAGATTTTCTGAGTAATCTGGTCAATTGAGTCCTGGTTCCCTGTTTTTTTCTCTCTCATTTGATTTTGCCTGAATCACGAGTGGGGGATGAGATACAAAGCGATCATTGCAATGCTAAAGCTTGTTGGGTGAGATGCATCTGGGTTATTTAAGGCTGGCTGATTTAACTTGCACTGTTTTGGGGCTTTTCCAGTCTGCCGCCCCTGTGCCGCCTCAATGTTGTCATATTTGGCTTGGCAACCCCTGCCCATATTGCTAATATATTGTCTGATAATGGATCAGGTTGGCAAATTTCTTGATATTCCATGGCATCTTGCTACAAATGGTGTAGTAATTGGTGTGCCGCACTTGGCCCTACTGACTACCAAAACTCTTTTCTTTCATACAATGGGTCCCTTCGCAAGGCTTTCAAGCAGTAGGTTCTATAGACTTGCAAGGTGTTGTTGTCTCATGGAGATTAATGCAAAGTAATGTTTCAGTTACTCATTTATCACTGTTCCTATCGCCTCCATCTTATCTTACGTGGCAGGAACTTTGTGAGGGGAGAGAATTAATTCTATCAATAAAAAGCGTGATTATCCAGTATGGGGCCTGGCATGGATACATTTGCTCATGAATGTTCCCTGTTGTCAAGCTGGGAATCCTCCATTAAAAAGTTTTGCTTTAGCTTGAACTGTATTTCGAATGGATTGTGTCCTCCCACGTATTACTCATCTTTGATATTTTCATTTCCAGCTTTAGCTGCTTAGGAACATTTTTTTTCTCTTGTTGGCAGATGGGGCTGTGTCTCGAGACGGGCGACTTGATGTCCCTTGAGGGCTTCCATCTCGGCTGATGTCATCTCAGCCTGTTCGCTGTTCAATTTTTCTACAATAGTGATTGGTTGGTGATTAACAACGCGCTTCAGTTTTGTTTGAAAACCTGTCGCTATGGCCTTGTCTTGTGCTCGGAGTACTTGGAAGACAGGCGTCAAGAAGTGTATACGATGCAGCACCAAGATGTCCATCACGGACCCGTATAAAGTTTGCCTCTGGTTTCCTGGCATCGAACACTTTACTGGCGACTGTCGATCCTGCCAGTCGATGACTGTTAAGGCCTTAAGAGCGCAAGGCTGAATTAGCAGTGGGTAGGACTGTCCTCAAATCCCCATCCATTCCTTGCAGACATTCTTCTTTGTCCTCCAAAAAATCTGAGCAGACGCAGATCACTCCCGCCTTCTTCGTCAGAAAAGGTAGTCTGCCTGAGGAGTGGGAACTCTTTAGGAGAAAGTTAAATAAGATCTTCGATGATCCGGCTCCGATACCTTCGAAGCACAAAAAGATTGGCCGTGCTACGGTCGTTGACAAACGTGACGCCAAGGCTTAAACCCATATGCCCTCGTGCCTGGGTAAGCCTAATACTACGCAAGGGTCTTCGAGCACTCGGGGAGAACTTGTCGAGGGTAAAGTCCCTCGAAGTATAAATATAAAAAATCAGTCTACGTCATCAGCGCCTTTGATTCAGTCTGTTGAACCTTTGGGGAAAAAGTTAAGAAAAGCTATTTAAACCTTTACCCAAAAAGGATTTTTTTCAACTCAGACTTCTATTTGAGGGATATGAAACTACTGATGAGACCCCTCCAGGTGGTCTCCAATTGGATCCCAATAATGTCCAGAAAGATACTGCTACACCTGAATGTTTTATTTCAGATGAAACTAGAGTCAAACAACGTTATGACTCCTAACAGCCAGTGCAGTTGACAACTCCCCAGATTTTGGAAAACCAGATCCTGCTGAACATGCAGATGCATCTTACAGATCGCTAATGTCCTGCATAGTAGATTTCCTATGATGATGGGCCAGCTCCTGTATTTGAACAGGACGATCAGTCATACTGGACAAGGGGCCACAAAATGACCCCATCTTACCCTGCCATGTGGCACTGCAGAAGAGTTGCAACAAACTGGGAAGCTCCAGAATCGAATCCGGCAATAAATAAAAATGGAAAAAAATAGACTAAGTAGAGATCCTAGCTACCTTTTCAAGTTATCCAACCCCAGAAAGTGTATTAGTTCAGGCTGCTACTGCTACCTCCAAGCAAACTGTGTATCCAACCATACCGCCTGATTGGGATGACCAAAGGATTGATCCTTGGTCAGAGAAAGTATTTTGTGCTAGCAGCATGGCTTTAAAGTCTGCTAATTCCACTTGTGCCCTGACAAAGTTTACACACACCCTGTGGCACTGCGTAGCAATGGCGGCTGATCGCATCCCTGAAGGAGAGATGCTTCTTGAACCTGATAAGGGATGGCAAAGAGGCCGCCTTGCAAGTCTCTGCAATCGGGTCTGGATACTGCTGGCATTGTCAGCAGGGCCATGGCGGCAAGCACTGTCATATGCAGGTTTGTGTGGTTGAGTAAGTCCGGTTTTGCACCGGATGTACAATCCAGACTCTTCAGCATGCGCTTTGACGCGTCCTCTATTTGGAAATAAAGCTGATGAAAGTCTTGAAGCTGCAGACCTCAAAAGCCGAGGCTAAATCTTTGTGCTGCAGTTAGGCAGCCACAGCCTTTTCACCCCAGTGAATCTTCTTGGAGGGGTAGATTTTTTTTAGCTATTTCTCAGTTGGAAGAGCGAGAGGGCAGGCTAGTCAAAGAGGACAGAGAAGATTCCCTCATGGTGGACGACGGAGAGGTGCTAAACCCGCCCAAGCAGTGGCTGCTTTACCATCAGCTTGCTCTAAACCATTCTGAGGCCATGTCTCTCAAAACCCCGGTGGGAGGCATACTATCACAGCATATGAAAGAATGGAAGGCTATTACTTCAAATGCATGGGCACTGGAAACAGTAGCCTAAGGTTACTGCCTCCCCTTTATACAGAGACCGCTGGATCATCCACTGGGAAAACATTTGCTAAATGTTCCGGATCGATCTATTCCTGTTGCAGGAATTGTTAACCCTGCTATAGAAAGGTGCTGTAGACCCAGTACCTGTGATGAAGAGAAACGGAGGATGGTATTGTCCATATTTTCTATTCCCCCAAGAAGGATGGAGGACTGAGACCCATCTTGAATTTGAGATACTTGAACAAGTTCCTGAGGAAGGACAAGTTCAAGATGGTCACACTTTCTCAGATCCTTCAGGCCCTCCAGCTCATGTGCCAATCCATCTCGAGCACAGAAAGTACTGGAGGATTGCTGTTGGCGGTTCTCATTATCAGTTTCGAGTTCTGCTGTTCGGCTTGACCTCTGCCCTGAGGGTTTTCACCAAACTGATGGCGGTGGTGGCTGCGAGTCTCGGGAGAGGTGGGGCGGGGGGGGTTCAACTTCTCCTACCTGGACGATTGGCTGATCAGTCCTGGATCATCTCAACGTCACCTGCCACTCTCTCCATAGACTGGGCTTCTACCTCAGTTACAAGAAGTCCTACATGGCACCATCTCGAAAGATCCAGTTCATCGGTGCGGTACTGGATACATCCTTGGTAGGAAGAGCTTGCCACCCAAGATTAGGACTAAAGACATTTTGCAGATGGTTTAATTTCAAAGTGCCCAGTGTCTCCTGGCCTTTGACTTTTTTAGGGTTGCTTAGCCTCATGGCATCCTGCATTTTTCTGGTGCCAGAGACTCGCTTGCGAATGAGATCCCTTCAGTGGGCTCTCAGGACACCATGGTCTCAGTTCTCGGGCAACATATCAGACCTACTTCAGGTTTCAAGCATTAATTGCGAAAACTAGGCTTATCTCTCACTATACAGGACTCTCAAATTCAGGTGAGTCTTCCCCGTAACTAAACTATACTATGAAATCCACCACACAAGCCCCGCAAATCTAAGTACACCCCCCCCCCATTATCTAACCCCATACTACTTAACGTACTGTATCCGAAACCTAGACGCCTCTCCCACGGTACTGCACTCTCTAAGCTAGGTCTAATCTCCCATACCCAAATTATACTGTTCTATAAATCCTAGCCTTTCCCGCCAACCTCGCCTGACTGCTGTACCAAGTACCATAGACCAGACAGACACCATGCCACACACTGGTCAAAGCAGAGCAGCATGCTGGCGCAGTAGTAGGCCCGATGAGTGGCAAGATGGAGACCAGGTGCAGAGAACATTATTCCCCGGAACATACCTGAAAGCACAGTGAGCCACTAAAAACACCTGTCATGCACAATCCTCGCCACCAAACACTCAACCACACCATCTGCATACTACAGCACAGCACCTCAAACTCCTGTTTCCCCAGCCTTAGCGCAGCAAGGGCAGCTCTGGCCAAAACCCCAAGCCCACAGCCCCTCCCACTCCCAACCCCATGATCACCCGAAGGTCATGGAAAGGCTGAGACCAAAGGCACCACATAACCCATACTAGCATCACCCTTCCTCCAACCCAGCTCGCAAACACTGCCACCACACTATAGCACCCAAACCTCCCCTCCCGCCCCCAACCTAGTCCTACCACTCTTTTTCCCTCTCCTCCCACTGTTACATTTCCACACCCCACCACCAACCCTCACCACCCCCCACACTACTCATTTCCCGCCCTCTTTCCAGACCCCACTAACACCACATGCCCAGCACCCTCATGGGCAACCAACATATCCTGCACCCTCATCAACGCCAGGTCAGTTTCCAAAAACTAATTCCACTTCTATGACCTAATCATAGATGAAAACCCAGACATCCTTTTCATCACTGAGACCTGGTTTTCTGACGACTGCCCATCACACACAAGATGTTCCCTCCTGGCTACAACCTCAGTGTGCAGAACAGATCTGGGAGGGGGACTCGTGATATTACACAAAGACCAACTCAAGCTAATAATCAAGGGCACCTCCACTAACATCACAGATTATGAATCACTCTTGGTAAAACTGCAACTCTCACCCTCCACCTCCCACAGTTTCCTACTAGTACAGACACCCCGGCTACAACAAACATTTTGCAGACACACTTGGTGAAGCACTAGCCACCCACATCATCCTACACTTTCCATCTTGAGGAATGTCAACATATGGCTCGACTCACCCTCAAACCCTATGACTTGATCACTCACAGATCATCTAGAATCACTCGACTTTACACAATACATCTCCACACCAACCCACGGAAGAGGTCACACCCTCGATGCGATTTTCAGCACCACAAATATATCGCCCTCTATCATGGACTGATCACTCAGCAATAATCTTCTCCATACCGCTAAACTGCGGCCGGAGTTCCAGGCCACTCACGACCACCACCAACCTCCCTCACTATCGAACATAATCGTAATCACACCAGATCTAGCACAGGCACTCCTCAACTCTCTCGATTCACTCGGCCTCCAGGAAGGACCTCTGCCGATAGAATCCTTCGACCTCTGGCTTACAAAAGCCCTCACCTATCTATTTTCTTGTATTGCGCACACAGGAAAGGGGGAAAAATCGGACAACAAAACATAAAATTCTCCCTCACTCCAACAAAACAGTCCTCCCAGAGATTAGGACCAACACCCAGGTGGTTCACTGCCAAACTCAAATCACTCAACACTCTCAAGCACCGTCTTGAACGGACTTGGAGACCGGACTCCTCAGCCCAGAACACAAGCACCCTAGCAAAAACAACCAGAACATACAGACTAGAAATTAAAAAAAAAGCAAGAAAAATGTATATGGGTCCAGAATCCTAAATGCTCATAACCCAAGCAAGGAACTACATATAATCGTAGCGGAATTAAAATCTCCTGCATGCACAAGCCAGTGCCACCAATCTCACAGCCCCTGTGTGACCTCTTATCACTGCGCTTCCACAATGTCGCTAATGACAGGCACTCCACTATCATCTCAAAATTAAAACTCCTGCCCTGGCAACCCGCCCGCCTACCAACCTTCAGTCACCCCCATGATGCAAACCCTCAACTCTTTCTCTCCCAACAGACACCAAGAGATCCTCTCGCTCGTAGCAGATGGCTACCCTTCAGGCTCACATGAGGACCCCTGCCCGCCCTCACCGTTAAACATCCTAGCCTCCACAGGTGCAGGTAGCGTCATACACAAACCTCAACCATTCACTCGCATCATGATCTTCCCTGAAAGCCCTAAAAACCTCCTACGTCAAGCCCATCCTCAAACCGACACTCGACCCACTGCTCCCCATCTCCAACACCTGCTTCATCGCCAAACTCCTGGGCCGCGCAGCATACAAACAGCTTGGCCACTTTGCCGAAGCCAACAACCTTATAGAGCCTCCACAATCAGGCTTTACTTTATTACATTTATATAGCGCGGCCATAGACCCTAAGGTCTGAGGGCGCTACAAGACGCATACAAACAAATGGCAAAAGATGATATAAAATACAGGCATACACTCTAAAAGGGAAGTACTCCCCAGATCAAAAACGGTACGGGAGTTAATTAAAAAGGTGAATCTTCAACCTCTTTTTTTAACGATCTCAAGTGATTCGATGCGTCTCATGTCTAAGGGGAGAGCATTCCAAACCTTCGGTCCAATAGAGAAGGCTGAGTTGGCCACTTTAATAGTTCGACATTTCGGTACCACTAATTGTTGGATCTTAATGTTCTGGTATTGGTTCTCATGGTAAGTAGCTGTTGTAGGTATACAGGCATATTGCAAAGTCTCCATTTTAGCACTAGGGTTAGTCCTGAACGGGATTCTGGATTCTACAGGCAACCAGTGGAGATTGCGTCTTGAGGTCGTGACATGGTCTCTATATTTGAGTTTCATCACAGTTCTGATTGCCCCATTTTGGCATACTTGCAGTCTATTACAATCAGGCTTATTGAGTCCCATAAGGAGACTTGAGCAGTAATTTGTTTTAGGATCCTATTATCTTACGATAGTCTCTGCTTTGTCTTGTGAAATAAGGTGCCTTAGATGCGATAGAAGTTTAATGTAATAGGCACATGATGATATCAAACTGTGTTTCATCGTCAGATGTTGGTCAAAGGTCACCCCCTAATGTTTTCACCTTTTTTTAGTGGCATGATAGTTTCATCTCCCAACTAAAAACTATCATACTGTGGTCCAAGTTTGTGTAGAGTGTTAGAGGATCCTATAACAAGCAGCTCAGTTTTAGGTTTGTTCAAGGCCAACCTGTTATGGACCATCCAAGTTTCAATTAAGGTGAAAACTCTATTGATGGCACAATTCATCTATGCTATGTGAACCAGAGAGCGGGATGACACTGAGTGTCATCTGTGTAATTTGTAAATATTATGTTCTCCTGGTCAAGCATTGCAAATAGAGGGGCTGTGAAGATGTTGTAGAAACAGGGAGAGGTACAGGCACCCTGAGGAATGCCGCAGACAATTGTGCTTCAGGCCACTCTGTGGAGGGGGGGGGGGTTAGAATCTTCCATAGTCTCCCTATGGGGCAACCAGAAAAGAACAGACGCTGCAGAAGGCTGCGCAGTACTCATCCTGCTGGATCTCACTGCTGCCTTTAATAGAATTGAACTCTCTGTTTTACTAGACAGGCTAAAAACAGTAGGAATCAGAACCTCAGCCCTCTCATGGATCTCCTCCTCCTTTATCTCAAATCGATCACAAATCATGCACCACCACCAGTTCACTTCCACATCACGACCAGTAAGGAAAGGTGTCCCACAAGGAGCATCCCTATCCCCTCTAATTTTCAATTGCTACCTAAAACTGTTGCCCACAATCATCTGCTCATACAATTTTACCTGCTACAATTACGCAGATGACCCTGGATCATCCTTAAAATCCCAAAGGTTCAGGCAGTCCGGACCTGTCATCATGGCTCTCGGATATCTACCACTCCATGACGACCAACCACCTCATCCTCAACCCAGGGAAAACGGAAATCCTAGTCTGCAGGAAAACTGCCCTCCTCCCACAACTGATTCCGTGGCCTCCAGCCCTAGGACAAGCTCTGGAAATCTCCAACATGGTAACAAATTTGGGATGCACTTTGGACTCGGACCTATCCCTTACCCAACACAGCCATATCCAGAAACTGTTTCTACCATCTACAGATTCTCAGACGCATCTTCCCTTGCCTCACCTATCCCCACTGCTGCTTTGGCCATCAACTCCATCGTCCTGTCTCGCTTAGATTACGCAAACAGCCTCTACCTAGGCACCCCAGCATCTAAACTAACGAAACTCCAAAGAATCCAAAACGCGGCAGACAGCCTGCTCATAAACTTACCTGCCAGAGAACACATCAGCCCCACGCTAAAAGTCCTCCACTGGCTCCCGATTGCTTGCTCTGTTACTTTTAAAGCCATGTGCATCACCCACTGAGCCGTCTACAACACTGGACTGGAATTCCATCGAGACAAAATCATGCCATACAAGCCAGCCCTCAAGGAATCTCAAATTGCGCACAGCATTTCGCCTAGTGGTCCCATCCCACAACTCCTCGAGACTGGGTGGATCCTCCTCCGTCCAAGCGCTAGATCATCTGGAACGCTCTACACCTACACATTCGCAACACTGGAAACCATCTGAAATTCAATAGAATCCTGGCTCTGCACAGAATATTCCCCCCTGAATCCACTCTGGCGAACCACTCAGGTGATCCAATCAGAACAGGACACCCTTACACCATTTACAACAGAGGCCGGCAGCACTCAAAGCGGCTCACCTGACGTACTCTCTACCCATACACAACAACATCCATTACCTAACAAATACACCAGGGAAGCAAGCAGCCGCTGCTGTGGTACACCGCATTAAACTCACCCACCCCACCACCCATACCCTCGAACTTTAGGACATCAATTGTCTGGAACTCCATAACCGCACACGTTCACCATTGTTCATCAAAGCTACCCTACCGAACATTCAGCATTTCCTTACACCAAGTACTACCGAGGCGGTTGGCAGTTTTCGCACTGGCCCCCCTGACAATCTACCCCATCCACAACAACACTCCTACCTGCAAATTCAGCATTGAAGCTAGCAACTTTACGCTGTGCAACTGCAATAAACTCACCTGCATCCATGCCCCCAGGACCATAGCACTAGAGAGTCCACAAACAATGAGACAAATGGACCAGGGTAGCCAGCAGCCCTCGCTGAGGCAGACCCTAACAAACTAACCTGTGCTTACCCCTACTCAGACCCTCGCGCTAGATGAACAATGAGACCACACAGTCTACACTGGACAAAGGTCGCTCCATCCGAACAACTCCAAAGACTACGGTATGTATAACCTTGAAGACTACGGTGTGTATTCCTTACACCACTGTCCAGACCACAAAGGAGGAGGGAGTATCGATAGTCCCCCAAACCACAGAAGCCGAATAGATCGACCCTCCCACTGTGGTTGGCACGGGCGCCTGATGTTTAGATGAACAGGTAGCCACCTGGCAACCAATTGAGGGGGGAGATGGGAGAGGCATTGGGGATGGAGAAGGGGCAGGGGAAGTAGGGAAAACTGGAAAGAGTGAATAGGGAAGCTTTGTTGGATAGGTATAGGGGAAGTTAGGAAAAACCAAGAGACGCATATATCCACAAACCTGACCTACTCTCAACAGCAGACCTGCCTGTTACCTGAACCTAGAACTGTAACCTGGAGGCTTCTGCCTCGGCCTACCAACATCCTGCGGGACTCCCGAACCTGGAGAAGTAGAGCAAGGAACTCTGGGCTGCCTCCAATCACCACTGTGACCCAAGTTCAGTTCATTCCTGTGGCATCCCTGCTCCTTCCAAATCGCCTCGCAAACGCCACCTGTGCCGAAAAGGCTCAATAATCCACACCTGGGCACGGGCAGCCAGTGTTAAAAATAGTCCCTACAATCGAAATCAGCTGCTGTGTGCAAAGCCTGGGACTACCGAACCTTCCCATGGCTGCTGGGAAGTGTAGTTCTTGCTTCTATTTAGCGTTTTTGATGCCCAGCACACCTTTTTTTTTTTTCTGGCCCAGCCCCAATTCCTGACAACCACACTTGTGGGCACAGGCTGCAGGCACGACCAACCATCCAGGCACCATAGAATGCAGCTATAGCTATGCTTTCCGGTCTAGCAGCACATATAGCCATCCACACTGAAACACCTGACATGGCTCAACACCTCTGCCACTAGCATACAGCAATTACCAACAAAATAAATTTGATCACACATCGAGACTCCCAACAATAGCACCCTATTGCAAACCACCAACGGCTCCCATCCCCGTGCCTGAGCTCTTATTGGGCTGCTTGGATGAGCCAGCCACAAGGCCTAGACCTGCGAGAAATGCACACAAGCATCTCCTAATCTTAACTTATTAGTAATTTCCAGCACATTGGGCCTCATTAAGAGCATGGCTGTAGCCGTGCCTGTATGGCAGGCACGGCTGCCGCCATGCTCGCTACCGGCACCGCCTCAAGCGATCGGGCAATAACCGGCCCATTACGAGATGAATGGGCCGGTAATTGCCCATTCGTGGGTGGCGGTATTGCTGGGCTCTTGATCCCCATTCTGCTCCACACGGCAGAATGAGGGTAGGGAGCAATGTTGTGCCGGCACTGTTGCTAACGGTGCCGGCGCAATTACGAGTTATGCTCACGGGTAATACCTGGCGGGCTGTTGGGAACCCGCGAGCAAAACTTGGACTGCAGCGGGACGGTATGAACGGTGCTGGTGCCTTACCGGCACCATTCATACCGTCACCGCCAGGGTCCTAATGAGGCCCATTGACTACGGTCACTGAGGGTGTTCAAAGCGCATTGAGGCCAATACAATACAAGCTCAGGAAGTACCTGAGGTTCTCTGTTGGCAGTTCTCATCAGTTTCACTGCCATTTGAGCTAACCTCCGCCCGAGGGTTTTCATCAAGCTGATGGCGGTGGTGGCAGCGAGTCTCCGGCGAGGGGCGTGGGGGGGTTTCATGTCTACCCCTACCTGGATGATTGGCTGATCAAGGCCTGTTCTCTCGAACAAATCCTGAACATCTCGGCATAACCTGCTACTCTGTGCACAGACTAGGCTTCTTCCTCGATTACAAGAAGTCCAACGTGTTTCCATCTCAAACACTCGCGTTTATTGCAGCAGTCCTGGATGCTTCCCTGGGAAAAGCCACCCCAACAGAGGTGAGGGCTCAAAACATTCTGCACATGGTCACCAAACTTCAGAGTCCCCAGCGTCACCCAGCCTTTGACTTTGAGGTTGTTTGGCCTCATGGCATCCTGCATTTCTTAGGTGCCGGAGGCTCACCTGAGCATTAGATCTCTACAGTGGGCTCTCGGGACTCAGTGGTCCCAATTCTCAGGCAGAAAGTTAGACCTCCAGGTTCCAAGCAGGGTTGCACATGATCTTCTGTGGTGGTCCTACAAGGAAAACATTCTGAAGAGAACCTTTTTGGAACAATGGCCGGAGATAACGGTAGCAACTGATGCCTCACTCAAAGGGAGGGGAGGCCATATCAACGATTTGACAATCTTCGGTTGTTGGTTGTCATGATTCCTGCCCCTCATGTCCCCAGCCCTCCAAGATGTCAGGCTGGAGCCAGGCCACGATCACCTACATGGCCCTCAAGGGCCTCTCCATCCCTCCAAAGACCCACTTGGAGTCAGACTTGGCGCTTGTGGCACCAGACTCACTCACTCCCATAGGATAACATTGGGGATTGGACTTGTAGTGCATTGATGGGGACAAGATGGATGCCCTCACATATTTCGGTTCCCAGGCAGTCTAGTCTTTTGGGTGTGGTTCAGCACAGAGACACCTGGGATACCCAGAGACTATTTAAACCACGCCCAGGCTGAGAAACATGCTTTGCGTTTTCTGCACCTGCAGCGTGACGCTCACCATGTTTGGATCGGTTTCCAGTAGGCCTGCATCTTTCTTCTGCGCTCAGCTCTTGTAAGAACAAGAACACAGTTAGGAACAGCCTTACCTTGCGGCGCTTCTGCCCATCATTCATCGCTCCTTCTGTTCCGCAGGCATCTTCGGCAGTGACCTTCCCATCCCGACATGCCGCTTCCTAAGGAAAAGGGAAAAGAACAGAAAAAAGGCATTAGTAAGCATTCAGCAAATCTTCGCTTATTTTTAGACTGTACGAGCTTCAAACGCTTACCTGAATCCCAGCCGCTCCGGGGGAACTCTGTCTCCGTAACTTCTCATCCATCTGCAAGAGGGAAAAGACACTCCAGGTTAGCATGGAAACATCTAGAGGCGCTGCATACTGCGCTTAATCACCACATTTCTTCTTCATAACCGGCATCCACGCTGAAAACGTCGCAGCACCTAAAAGACAGAAAAATAACTCGGTTCAATACAAATACGAAAGGGTCGCATTGCGCTCTCGTTCACCTTCAGCGCTACTCATCTCAGCAGCACGTCGCCATCTCTGGACGCCGGCCATCATCGAAGGAAGTGAACTGTTCAAAAGACTCATTATACTTACCTGTCGGACTCTTGCCAGTGAAGTAACTAGACAGCAACGAGCCTGCATCAATCAACGCGCTGAAAGCAGGACGGAGAGCACACTTTCCAAGAAAACAAGGTGAGCTGTGGATCAAAGGGAAGGGTTGGACCCCAGGGAAAAAGGGGTTCAAGCACACAGACAATAGGGAGTTAAACTCTACCAATCCTGTGTTTCAGGCCCAGTCTCGAGTCGAGTAGACTCCAGGGAAGGGTTTGAGGTCGTAAGAGGTCAGAACAGGCTGAGTGACGTCTCCGTGGATACCAGGTGAGCGTTACATTGGTATCCATCAGAGTCTAAACTACATATCATCCTTATGGAGCAGAGTGCAATCAGACAAGCGCTGAAGCCCTTTCTGCCCTCTGTACTGGGAAAGAATGTCCTGATAATGACGGACAACACAGTGGCCATGTACTACCTCATCAAGAGAAGAGGTGTAGGGTCACTACCACTGTGCAGAGAAGCAATGCAGCTCTGGTTCTGGGCAATTCAGGAAGGAATCTCCCTATCAGCAGTAAATCTAGCTGGAGAGAACATAGTGGTGGGCGCTCTGAGGAGGCAGAGCAGTCTCCCACGAGTGGGAACTAGCTCAGGAAGTCCTTCAAGATATCTTCACCCTTTGGGGAACCCCTCAAGTGGATCTGTTGGCAACCAGTGTCAACTGGAAGTGTGAACTGTTTTTGCTACAGGAAATCTTTCTCCAAGAGGAGCTCTACGGGATGCGTTCATAGTGGGCTGGGAGTTTTCACTACTGTACGCATTTCCTCCAGTCTGTCATTACTCATGTGATCAGGAGTTTGAGATTGGGCCAGGAGGACATGGAACCTGGACCTTCTGGACATGTCCATCTACCCTCCACCCTCCAATACGTCTTCCAGAAAGAGACCATCTTCTCTCGCGAGATGGTCAGTTCTCCATCCAAAGGTCAATAGAATCACCCTTCACGCATGGTTTCTGAGAGGCTGAGGTACAAGGATTAGGACCTCCTGGATGACCTAATGGAGATTTTGCTTTCGGCCAGAAAGCCAGCAACAAAATCCTTATACTGTTTATACTGCTGTCGTTGGAACAAGTTCTGCAGGTTTTGTAAGGGAAAAAAAGATGTAGACACCTTTTCAATGTGATACACCTACGCTGTTCTCTACTACAGTGGCAAACCTGGGCTCCAGATTGGAACAATCAAAGGATATTTAGCTGTGCTTTCCATATTCAAGCGCTCCTCGGAAGAGGCATCTTATTTCAAAATTAATAATTCAATTCTTAAAGGTTCACAAATGTGTTTACTCCTACACCATTCCATGTACCAACTTGGGACCTTAACTTAGTTTTTAACATGCCTCCTTTCGAGCCACTTCACTTCTGCCCCCTAAGACTGTTGACTTATAAAACCTTTTTGTTAGTGGCAATAAAATCATCCTGCACGATGAGCGAGTTGTAAGCATTATCCTGTAAACCTACTTTTATAAGGCTAAAGTTGTTCTTACAGTAAAACCATCATTTGTACCCAAAAGTGTATCCTACTTCCATCTGTGCTACAGGTTAGCTGGGAAAGAACCTCTGGAGGGTTTGAGGGCTCATTCCACTAGGAGCATACCAACATCCTCTGCCCTTCAAATGAGTCCCAATAAATGACACCTGCAAGGCAGCTATATGGTCCACCTGCCACACGTTCACAAAACATTACTGTTTAGACACTTCTAACAATGAAGGAAGATTTGGAAAGGCAGTACATGCTCCATTCTGGACAAACAATAACGCTCAATTCTTACTCCTCCTCCAAACAATGTAATACTGCTTTATGAGGCTTTCAAAGGTGAGGAATATGTAGCAGGATACAATCCATTAGAAGAAGTTACTTACCCCTGGTAACGTTCTTTTGACTGGATGTTCCTCCCATGTATTCCTCATCGCCCTCCCAACCTACCTCACTGTAGAATTTGAGCTTTGGACCTTGCGCTCTTTAAAGTCTGATAATTTGAAGACTCTTATCACAGCTGTTAATGCTATATATGGTGGCGAAAAAACAAGCTAACGGGCGATGCTTGTGGAATATGTACTCGTCACCTTAGATGGAAGTCCTCGAGGGACGTTGAGTCAACCGTCTCGAAGCACAGCGCCCTCTACCGACGAGATTATTTTTCCAAAGCAGCTAAAGCTGGAAAGGAAGACATTGACGATGAGGAATATGTGGGGGGAACATCCAGTCGAACGCTACCCTGAGTAATTAACGTGTTCTTCTCTAAACCAATCAGTCTTTTGGGTCATAGTGCCCCCCCATCCCAACGACAATAGTCTCCCTATGCTCCACCCCTGGTCGCCATCTTCAGATTTTTACTGCTTGTTTCAGTGTTGGGAGTCCTCTTGTTTTGCTCTTCAAACCTTTTGCTAAGGTTTTTTTCGATTTAAAATAGTGTGTTTTGTCCAATCTTTTTCATTGTTTGACCGCAGGTTGATTACCGGTAGTGAAGAGCCTTTGTCTACGAAGATCAACTTTAATTGTGGATCTTCTCTCTGACGTTTCGAGAGACCTAGGCTTGGGCCGACTTCGTGCCTTTCCAGCATGTCCGAGGAGAAGAGCCTCTGCAAGATGTGCATGAAATGTGGACTGAGAAATGTGTATGTTAAAAATCGGCATAAAAAATGCTTGTATTGCTGGCATCCGGAACACGATGAGGACTGATGCAAAATTTGTTGTGGTTTTTCAAAGAAGGCAAAGGAGGACTGGTACAGCAAGTTGGCAGCATGGGTCAAGTTGGGGAAGGCCTCCTACACCTCCGGGCTGGCCAGGCCTGATCGAGGACCGGCCGGTCCCATGAGTGAACTTCCCTCAGAAGAGGTCTAGGTCCTTTTGAGGACACCCCACCCAAGGGGGTCTAAAAGAAGGCCAAGCTCCATGCTATGGATACCACTGGGTTCGCTGCGAATGCGGGTTCACTGTCACCATCTACATCCATGGTGAGCCTGCCAGTGAGGGGCACCCCCTCCAAGTGGAATTATTTAACCCGTACGAAGCTCTGTCTGCGGACAAGCCGGCAAAGGAGAGGTTACCCCTAAACCGACCGTCGATTACCTTGGCAGCCAAGACAATGGCTTAGATGACAGCGTCTTTGCCAAAGACATCCACTTGTCAAAGAGCACAACCTCGTCAACAGTCCAACTGTCATGATCCCATCACAGAAATACAGATCCCATTCAGAAATACGTGAGAGACAGGGGGCGGTTATTTCTCAGTGGGTTAATAGTGGCTTCAAGCTTGGCGCAAGAGGCATTTGCCTCACTCTTAGCATTGTACCCATAGGCTTGTTACACTTGCATTATCTTCCCTATCTTCAACATGGCCGTAGGCAATCCCATAAGGTAACCCACAGTGCATTCTACTCCAGTAATAGAGGGAGCTACTTAAGCCCCGCCGAAGCTCTCGCTTTGCGTCTTCTCCGATGACAGCGGGTAACGCTTCCAGCGATCTCCTGATGGAACCTGTCAACAGAAGAAAACTAGTCAAAGATATTAGTTCCATAGCAAAATCAACAGAATAGTAGAAATAATGTAGACTTACCGAACCGAAGGTTTCTATGAATTTTCTGCAGTAATATTCAAAGTCTCTGCATCTCCTGTCAGAAGCTGTCGCAGCCGCAGCATTTCTTCTCTCAGCAGCCTTTTTCTGCGGTTGCAGCGTATTCTTCCGAAAGTTTCCACAGCAGTTCCCGGCATCATTCGAAGGTATTTTCTTCCACAGTTTCTCCGAAGACCTGCAAACAAAAGTATTTAATGAATGAATGAACTTGTTAAAAGAAAAGAAAAGTTTCATACGTGCTTACCTGAAGTATCAGCAAGGCTTTTCTTTGCCTATTTTTACCGCGCTTGTTTCTGAAGGCAGCTATTACTCCGTTTCTTTGACGAACTGACATAATTTAATATTCCCTTTTTAAAAACTAGTATAGCTTCAGCCTTACCACAGCCCAAGCCCTTGTTAGGGAACCACAAACCTGCAAAGGAGAAAAGGGAATTCTAGCAAGAGAGATCTCTCCAATGTAGGGACCATTTCTAATTCGATGAACTATAAACAATTATTCTTACCAACAGACTTTCTATAGATACTAAGTTTTGGGCGCTGTACAGATTAAAGCTTTCGACACCATTAACTCCTTAGAATAAGTCATCTACCCAAGTCGCCCCTGTAGGATACAGGATGGAGAACTCCACAACACACAAGCACAGGTGAGAAGGGAGGGTCATTTTCAAAGTACACTGCATCAATTATCAGTTTGTGAATGGGCTTTACAATAGTGGTTTTTGTTTCCACAGAACTAGTACCCAGACCACAGGTCCTCAGCTGAAAAGGCATTACGCTCCCGCGGGGACTTAAGGTAAGCGTTAAAACAACTGTCTACGAAAGCTTCAGTATCCACCGTGTTGGCGACTGTCAACGACCATCACGACTTTGTTAAAAGGGTGCCTGGTGATGAAGTTGGTCTCTGTCACAACGGCGGCAACCCCGCGAGTGACCCTACCACCACACCGTACACCTGCTGTGGCAGCTCCATCAACGGCATCCTCTGGAGCTTGAGACTGTCCCCATCGTCACTGCACTTCCGGTCGGTGAAAGACAAGGAGCGACAAACGCTCTTGGTACCCCTGTCTAGATGAGGGGGAGCGGGCCTGAAGGAGGTGTCAAGGGAGCCGGTGCACATCTACTTGCGCTCTGACGAGGAAGTGTCCATATAAGGATCTCCATGGGATGATCCTGGATCACCTTCGAGCCCAAGAAGGCGCAGTTGCCCGTAGCCGTTGCTGATGGTTACCTCTACTCCTCAACCGGTGCCCAGGGACAGGTTGTTGAACATCCTCACGACACTGCACATGCTGTGACACTGCACATGCTGGTATCTGAGCTGCAGCGAAGACTGCCTGCTACGCCCACAATCCGCTTCGGCCTGGTTCTTCGGAGGCCTCGAGGAAAGTCAAAGGACCCGTCTGGCCCGAGGCATCAACTGAAAACTCCCACCACGTCCTCAATCGGGCCTTGAGCCCTGTGGTGGAGGAACCCCGCACAAGGACACTGGCATGGATACAGAAACTTTGACTCATAGAGATGAGCATGAGTACTTTGTGCCGGTGGGTGCCGATGAGCCCTGGGCTTCTCCGCTGGATGAGGTAGGCTCCTTTCAGGCCATAACGGCAAGGGTCTCTACCCTCTTGAACTTGGTGCTGGTGGAGACAAAGAAGGAGGGATTTCTTTTCCAACTCCGTGAGTCCTGACGGAAGACAGTCATGTCCGTCCCTCTGCTGGATGATGTCTGAGAGGAAGGTTTGACCTTAATGAAGACAGAGTACCGCGCTTCCCAAGCGAGATAGGCTGGAAGAGAAGGCTGCTAATGCCCTGGCCATCTCATCCCGCTACGACAGGGAGCTGTGGCATAAGCTGGGACCTATTTTGGACTTCTTGCTGGCGGACAAAAAGGTTGAGGCCCTGACCCAGTGTTGGGGGGGGTTGCGGTTGTATCGGACCATGCCATCATGGTTGCCTTGGATATCACGGATGCTGGATTCCGCCAGGTGGGCAACAGGGTGTTCCTTCGATGGCTGAAGGCCACCAACTTCAGAGCGACTGTCCATTCCAAAGTGGTGCACATGCCCTTTGATGTGGACAACCTTTTCGGCAAGACTGTGAATGAGTCCCTGCAGACGATCGAGACGGCGTGCCCGCTGGGAACATTCTAACCGTGAAGGCAGTTGTCCTTTGATTCCTTGAGGGAAGTCCGGCAGATCCTCCCAAGTGGTGTATTACCTACAGAGACCGCTCGCAGGCCTACGGCAGCAGAGGACTGTGTTGCCAGCAGGTAAGGATGCAGCCCTTCTAGCAGGCCTGAACTGGCCGCTAACCCAGACCCGCACTTGCGCACCCCAGTGGGAGGCTGACTGGTGAATTTTGTCAGCGTATGGAAGACCATCACCATGAACAAATTGGTGCTGGACGTTCTGACGGGGGCACACCTTAGAGTTTCAATGCAGGTGTCCCCGGATCCCCCCCTGTTGCTGGTCAAGAGCCTCACAAGGCACAATAGCTGCAGGAGATCCAAGCTATGTTAAGAAGGGGGGCGATAGGAGGGGGCGCTGTTGCATGTGATGGAAGATGGCCGTCTGAGTGAGCTCTGCAGCCCGGGGTTGTTGCATGGCTGAAAACCTTGCTAAAAGGGTGCAATACACGATATATTGAGGCCGCACACCCTTTAGAGCACCCACACAACCGAACTATTGACTAGATCCTTGTTGAGCCCTCCAGAACGTTTCAGGGCCCATGCTGCTCTGGTGGTGCGCTGGCGGGGTCTGAACAGCCTGTGCCTCCCACCTCCTCCCTGTAACACAGCGCCAGTCAATTAGAAACCCTGAGCTGTTGCAGCGCGAGGCACCGATCCTGCAGTGGCGATCCTTCCTTCCTTCCTGCCTCCTTCCAAGGCTTGACAAACTGCCTAGCCGCTGGGCCGGAACTGGGTGCTCTTCGCCCGTTTTGGCCGAGGACTGCAGGCCGTTGGCGGTACTGGTACATACAGACCTGCCGCACTGGAAATCTCCTGTGGCCTCTAGCTGCTGCCGGACTGCAGCCCCGAACGTGTGTTGGACTGTGCTGCCTGCCACCGCCTGGTTGCGAAGAACTGGAACAGGGACACGGGAGCCGCCATCCCACGAAATAACTACATATCCTAAACACTGAGCCTCACAGGTGGCTAGCTGAGCCCCCACTGCTCCGGGCTGCTGGGGCTCGCCTGGCCCGTGCTGCCCATCCTTTGCCGGAGTACAGCTGTTGGACAGACTGAAACTATATATCAACTGATCACAGACCCCTGAGTTCTATACTACAGCTGTGGAGGGCAAGCACACTGAGACACGATTCTCCCAGGGCCATTACCAGAAGGCGACTAAAGACTAACTGCTGCCCCAACCACGGTGATTTTCCTCCCTGTGGCAAGGTTTTTGCACTGCTCTCTCAGCCTGGCAGATTGGAGGCCCCTCGTGCTGCAGAACATGCAACCATCCCAGTGCCTCCAGACGTGTGCTGCGCAGTGCTACCCTTGTCCACCCATCTACCTATACTGAGGTATTGCTAGATTTCTCAATCACGGTTCAACAGGAGCTCAAAACCTTAATGACAACGAAGAAGAGACTCAGAAATCAATGTAAAAGATGCCATGTTATACCTGGCCAAATTGAGAATCGAACACTGTAACAAGGTATACTTCAGTATACCCGAGGAGACCATGAAGTTCTTGGAAGACCACTTTCCACGATGAACTAGGGGAAAGCAGGTCCCACTCCTCAGACATCCCTGTTGAGACAGACAGTGGGTGACATGCGCCCGTGAGCTAACACTGCATTTCCCCCAAAGTGCTATTGTTGTTTTCTACCTTAAATATTGAACACCTGGGAAGTATGCACCAGTTTCCTGTTCTAAAGATATTAATGTCAAGGCTGTCCTGATGCCAGGCTGTAGTCTGCGCCCAGCCACCCATGCAAAGTTGCATGTGTTTTTTGGATGTGGGGGGTTCATTCCTCTGGGAGAGGGCTGGGTGTGGGGGTTGGGAGTTGCGGCACGATTTAACAAAATGTGCTTGACGTGTGTTTTTATCGATAGGATGCAGCGTTACCTAGTAGTGACTCTGCTGCAATTCCCAATACTTGTCTCACGGAGATGCAGGATTTATATCATACGTTGGCCTTGTTAAGATGGATTTCTGAACTCTCACCTGGTGGGCAGAGGTTCAGAAGGCCAGCCTAGTTTCTTGGAACAGGGTAACCTCCTGGACAAGCCAGACCAATCAAGGTAGCATTGGTGGAGGTCAAGACTAGGGTCGCAGGAGGTGTGAGGGGGATCGAAAGCCCACAATGAGCACACGGTGAAGGACACTAGACATTACTCTTGTCAGGTGTATATCAAAAATGCATATACTCTTATTAAAGGCCTTTTAAATCAAACGCAAGCAAAGATCAGTAGTAATACTTAAACCAACACAACACTACTAGTAAATATATATACAGATACCAATGGCCTAAAGGAATGGCACACAGTAAGGGTCCACAACCTGTAGGGAAAGGGAGCAAACAGTGTGGATATACTTTAGGCAGTTCTTCACTTGACAAACCCTAACTAAGAGGTAGTCCAATCCGTAAGAAGAGTGGAGACTTGCGCTCAAAAGTACTTTCGGTTTAGGCACACGACCTTGTGCAGTAGAGCGAAAACAGGGTCTTTTGTAGGGGCTGTAGTGACTCAGAAAGGTGGGTGAGGAAGTGAAGAATAAGTTCCCTCTATTCGAGGAGGGTCTCTCTAAGAGGGTAGAACAGAATTAAAGATTTGGGCCTAGCTTGGTAGCACAGGCTACCTCGATAAAGGTGAGTGGCCCTCGGGACACTCGTGCTTAATAATGGATGGATGCGCCAGTGGCCACCAGTAAGGGTTGCAAGTACTCACTGACCCAAAACACCCACCGGACCAAACTTCGGCAGTCAAGTAAGCTTTGGTTGTGGGTTCAAATGCTACAATTGTGCAGCTCTGCGGCTGAGTTCCAGGGATGATTCCATGGCGTGACATTGATAATGTCTCCTCTCCTGGCGAAGGGATCAGCTCGATTCCACTGCAGCTCATCTCAGGGCAAAGGGGGCACATCAGCAGCACACCCTCTAAGTTTGTCACCACGACTGGGTGACAGTGACCACGTGCACTCTGGTTCAGGTGTACTCTCCTAATTCCAGACCTAGGGCGCCTAGTTGTACGAAAGTCAGTGGGAGAGTGCCTTATACCCAGTGCTTACGATCTCAAAAGTCTCAACAATCCACTCGAGACGGTGGCGGCTCAATAGCAAAGCTCCTGTGCTACCTGGTCAGTTCACTTGTTTGCTCAGAACTCTTCCGAGAAGGCTTGCTTTCGGGTTATAGTGGAGGTGCTGTGAATAGTTGGTCCCACTATTCAAATGGGTCGTAACGTCTTTGCAGACCTTCTAAGTTTGATCAGAGGCAGAAGGGTTCTGTAAAACAGTGGGCTCAGGGTCCCAAGCCTTACAGCGGGTCACCAGTGGTTCCTCAACTCTACTTCTTGGTTTCAGGCTGCTTGGATCCTATCCTAGGTTCAGTGAGAACTCCAGAGAGCGACCTGGTATGGGTATTTGGCCCCTTCTCTTATGCAGAATCTCATTCACGCCAAAACGAAGAGGACCCAATGAAAGACTTGCTCACATACAACCATGCCAGATGTGGACCAATCATGGACCATGGTGGTCCCAATCATTCCCAGCACACCAGACTCTGGCACCCAGGATGTGTTTTGGAACTAGACAGCCCAGCCCACATTCTGGAGGCGCACACAAGGCATGCAGAAGCCAGCGAAAGCTTGGCATTTTACGGGAGAATGCATGACCAAATAAGTACTGTCCTGGGTCTGCTGGACTTGGGCAAGGCAAAGGGACAAGATTGCCAAAGGACAGAACAAAGGACCTTGTGGAATGGCCATTTTGGGGCCAAACCACTGTCCAGGGCCAAACGTGTTAAACACAATATGGAGCAAAAGAAAGGGTTAAGAATATATGAATAATAACAGCTGCCACCAACTCTGTCCAAGGCACATTTGTACTTCTACCGAAGAATCCTTTGAGTGTGTCTAGGGCCTTAAAAACGAAAGGATGACCCCAGCGCACTGTACTGTAAAGGTACTTTGTGCACTGGTAAAATATTACAAAGAACTTTCAACAAAGTGAAAGGGTAAGGGACACCTAGTCTTCTAGTACTGACTGTCTTTAAGGGCATGTCAATTCCTCCATAACAAAGTGAGCGAGTACCAAGCGGAGTGCAGAAGAAGGCTGTGCTCCACTGGCAAATGTCAGGCTAAGATGGTCCGACAACAGCAAAAAGTGTGTGGGGGGGGGGGTAGGGTTCACAACTGGAAGGAAAATTCCATATAAATGGACAGCTTCCTAACAGGCCTGATGGGAGTTGAGCCACTACAATTAATGAGCTGGAACGTAGGAGGGCTGGGCAATCCTACAAAAATACGGAGACCCCAGCTATACATAGAACAGCACAAGGTGCGCATCCTTTTCTTGCAGGAGAAACATGCTTTGGCTGCAGGATGTGAGAAATTTGCTAGGAGCTGGGGCATGCAGCGATACTATACTTCATATCCAACCCAATGTAGGGGAGTTTTAACCCTTCCATCCAATATGTTCACACACAATCGCACTTAGACCCCCTGGGACGATAAGGCCTAACTACGCGGTGTTCTGATGGATCAGGAACAAAATCTTACTGAATGTGTATGGGCCCAATATTGATCCCAAATTTTACTCAGAAGTAATAGGCTTACTATCGCTATACCCACTAGTGCTGGTTTTGTGGGAGGGTACTTCAATACAATAATAGACATAGAACTTGATAGGTCAGGATGTAGGCCCCGGCAATTGACCAAAGCTGCCCAAGTGTTGAACGGCCTAGCCAACGTGGGGGTGGTGGATGCCTGGAGGGTGTTCAACCCAACATTACGAAAATATTCATTACTCCACGGTACAAGACTCCCATTCCCGGATAGACATGTGATGGTTGTCCAACACCCTTTTAAGTAGTCTTCGTGATGCTGATGTATTGCCCAGAACATAGCCAAGCTGGGGGGTCAACCACCATATCCCATTTGTGCAAGACATGTCGGGGGACATTGGTCCACGCCATACCTGAGGTGAACCAAGTGTTCCGCTCATTTTATGCTACTGTATGCCAACGCGGATGCGGCAGCCCTCCCCGACATAGACACATACTTGGGTAACCTACCATTATCTGTTCTGTCCGACGAAGCCAGGGAAAACCTTGATCGCCCCATGTCCCTGGAAGAGCTATCCTGTGCCATTGAGGCCCTCCCACCTGGAAAGGCCCCAGGCCCCGACTCTCACAATGGAGTTCTTTAAACGTTTCAAATCCTGCCTTGTCCCTCAACTGGCCTCCCTATGGGAGGAATCTGTGGGTTCGAGAATACCCCCCCGTCGCCCCATGCCGCGCAAAGCTGTGGCCTGATAAGCCAGCTGAGGGGTGTGGCTCCTACCGCCCCCTTTTTCTCAAACTCTGATGTTATATTTCCAAAGATACTAACTCTTAGACTGGTCCCTTTTTTATATGGGACACATTCACCCAGATTATTCTGGTTTTGTTCCCGGCCGCTCCACTGCACTGAACCTGAGGCCCCTCTTCAATATCCTGGCTCAGATATCCTCAGACACGCAGGCGGTTGCCACAGCTCTAGATGTTCAGAAGGCCTTCGCCTCGGTTTCCTGGCAGTTTATGTGGGCAGTACTAGGTAAATGTAACTTTGGACCTGGGTTCATATTGTGGGTGCGGTTACTGTGCACGTTACCCATTGCCATAGTTAACAGATTGCTCTCTGATCCCATAGACATTTACAGCAGGACCTGACAGGGCTGCCTGCTAGTGCCCCTACTGTTCGCCATCGTGATGGAGCCACTAGCTGATGCGATCCGATGCAGACACGCTCAGAGGAATTAGACGTTCGGGCAAACCGGAAATCCTCTCATTGTATGCTGATGATGCACTCCTATTTGTACATGACCCCATGCGACACATGGCCCCAAACATGTAGGACGTCCTGTATTTTGGGACCCTGTCCCGACTCTGGGACAACAGCGCCAAATCAGAGCTATTTCTGCTCACTGATGTGACTGTCGCACCATCAGATCTTATGGTTTTCACCTGGTCCCCCGTGGGAATGAAATACCTGTGGGTTGTTGTGATGCAATACTCACCTTCGCTCTATATCAGCAACTTTGGTATATATTTACCCTAGCTTGTAGCTAAGCTCAGCGTCTGGGTGAAACTTCCACTCACAATAGTTTGTCATGTGGCGCTCCTTAAAATTATTGGGAGAATAAACTACTACATTATTATCTAAATATACCACTGTATCCAGGCACAGCTTTCTTTGACACTGACAGTAGCGACTAACAACTTCATGTGGCACGCAGGTGCAGTTAGACTGAAATGGGACAGCTTCACTAGACCCTACGCACAGGTTGGCCTTGCAACTTGACATTGAAAAATATTGGGTGGCTGCCCAGGCACATTATGCAGCCTAGTGGTTTGATGAAGACACTCCATCTGCATTTGAAAACTCAACGGCAAGCAGCTGGTGCTTGCGATGTTCGTTCGATGATCCTACCAACGGTGTGGAAAGACCCAGAAGCCAACGACCCTATTGCTGCGACAGAATTGGCCTGGTGCAAGATATGGAAAATGCTAGGTAACCCTCATCCGTTGCTTTGTAATGTACCATTATGGAACGTCTTCCCGTCATTTCCTACAATTAATAGAATAGCTGTGTGACAGTGGACCACAGAAGGGTATGTGAATGTAGGTGATGTCTTCAACATGGGGACCTTCACCACATTTCAGGAACTACCAAGGCCCTTGCGGGGACAGTCCTCACATTGGCTATGATATGCAGAGCACCTCCACGCTGCTAAAAAAAAATCCTGGACCGAATTCCCTGTACTGCCACCTGATGAACCATTGTTAGACAACATTATGAGAGGAACCTCCACTCTGGGTGGAGTGGCCAGATTGTACGACTTGCAATAAACCCTTTGTGAAGCTTCGTGGGACCTGAGCCAGCGATCTAGATACAGAAATCACTGACGAGTTCTGGGAGGTCATGTTCCTGCAAACCCGAGCTCTGTCTCAACTCCAGATTCTGTTTAATACAGTTTAAAGTATTGCACAGATTCCATTATACCCCGGCCAGACTGCACCTCTTCTTACGCACTCACTCTTCTCTGTGCCCTAGATTTCACTTCGAGCCCACCACCCTGAACTGTCTGTTTCATAGGTTTGAGCAACTACACCACGGCTTTCATAGACTGTCGGGCCTCTGTATGCTGTTGGCAGTTCGGTGTATTGTTATTGTGGCTGCGCCCCCGCCTGCCTGTCTATGACCTATTGCCTGCAAGCTGTTACATTGGCATCTGATCTAGAGGAGAGATGGTCCTCACTACAACCTGTTAACTGCAAACCAATATATAAGTGGCCTCCCTTTCACAATTACTTGTTATCGGCACAAAAGAATGCTCATGACAATGAGTGGTTGTCCACCGTTCTGCAACTCCCACTCTCTCCATGTCATTGTAATCATGCCTAAGCCATTACTTGTAATGTACTGGTTTGATTGCTGTAAAGTTGATGTGAGAAATCAAAGATGTAGGATTGTCTTTTTGATTAATGCTGCTACCCTTTTTGTTTGTTGTAATGTCAAGCACTTAATAAAGTTCTTAAAAAACAAGAAAGGGGGCGATGGAACTCGTCCCCCAGCGCGTCCGGGCCTCTGCAGTGTACTCCTGATACTTTGTGTTGGGAGGGTGGAGTCCAATCCTAGATTTAAGACGCCTCAACAAATACTTGAAGTCCCAGACGTTCAGGATGGTCACGTTGCAGCACATGCTTGGCCAGCTGGAGGAAGGGGACTGCCGAGTGACGGTGGATCTGGAAGACTCCTACTTTCACATTCCTATCCACCGGACATCAGACATTCCTGTGATTCGTGGTTCAGGGACAGCACTATCGGTTCAAGGCTCTGCTTTTCGGACGGAAGTCGGCACCAAGGGAATTTACGAAGTGTCTGGCTCTGACAACACACCTTCATCTCAAGGGGATCCATGTCTAACCGTATTTGGATGATTGGCTTGTCTGCACCTGACGGACACCATTTGTCTGCTGACGGTTCTCTCTGCTATGGTCTCACTGGCTCGTCAAGGAGTTCCTCAAAGGCCTCTTCAGGAAATTTTCCACCAGTGAAGATGCCTGCTACAGCTTGGGAGCTCAATGTTGTTTTGACAAAGCTCATGGGGCCCCCGTTTGAACAGATGCATCTGGCCCCACAGAAGTTTCTCATGGAAGACTGCTTTCCTCATGGTGATCACCTCGTCCAGGCGGGTGTGGGAGATCCAGGCCCTCTCTTGCAAGCAGCTGTACTTGTCCTTCCATGGCACGAGGGTGGTGCTGTGGACCCACACCACCTTTATGCCGATGGTTCCGCCAGAATTCCACCTGAACGAGCCTTTGGTGTTGCAAATCTTCTTCCCGAACCCTCTACTACAGCGGAGAGAAGGTTGCATTTGCTGGACGTTGCTTATGCCTTGAAGTTTTATGTGGCACGCATAAAGGATTTTTGGAAAACTTCACAATTGTTTTTTTTTATTTTGGACCTGTGCATCATGGGCAGGCCTTGTCGAAGCCTCCCTTCTCCAGGTGGCTCTCCATCTGCATCATACACTGTCCTTTTCTGACTATCCGACCCCTTCCAGGCAGACCGAGAGCCCATTCCACCAGATCCGTCGCAGCAACTACAGTGTTTCTCTGGTGTGACCCTACTCTACATCTGCAGGGCTGCCACGAGATTCTACTGCGTCAAGAAGGATTCCAGGTAGGAGTACCGGGTTTGCTAAGCAGTGCTACGCAACCTGTTCACTCGCAGTGAGCCTTGTCACCTCCTATCGTTGTGTATATGTACTGCTATGCAATCTTTATTCATGAGAATGTGAATCCATGCCAGACCCCATGTTGGAGAAGGAACAAGTTACTTTCCTTTAACTCCTGCATCGGTCTGGCATAGATTCACATGCAAACCCTCCTGCCTTCCCCTCTGTGTCTCTTCTTGGTTCATACTGCCCCTTCACATTCTATGCCAAATCTGAAGATGGTCACCGGGTGTGGAGTACAGGGAGACGACTGACAGTGATTGGTTTAGAGGAGAAATGCTGTTTTCAAGCTAAAGCGAACTCTTTCTTTTTACTGAGGATTCCCAGCCTGACAGGGAAATATTCATGAGCATGGGAATCAATGCCAGACCCATGCTGGAGAACAGGAGTTACAGGTAAGTAACTTGTTCCTTGATGAAGTTTGTTTCTGTTAGGATGGATTTCTAAAATCTGGCCTGGTGGACAGATTTTAAGAAGCCTCCCTACTTATAGTGTACAGGGGAACTCTGAGAAGTTAGCTAAAACCCAATCAAGGTAGCATTGGAGAGCAGCCAAGGCTATTCTCGGGAGAGTGTGAGTGGTGTCAGGGGTCCACAATGAGTACATACAGTGAAGCACACTAATTTTAGACAGTAATATAATGGTGTTTATTCTCTGCCTTAACCACATTAAAAAATGAAACTAGTAGGTGATATCTCACAACTCAATAATAAACCTATATATAGTTGCCATAGGTTCAATGACTTATCAACAAAAGAGGTAAGTAAAGTGATGCAGTAGGATAGAACCTAGTCACAAATTGTATTCCTTAGCTTCAGCAGTCCAATCTCTAAAAAGAGTCGCACCCTGTGCCTAAAAGTTGCAATGCTTTTTCTGATGCAGTAAAGTTATTTATGTTGGTCATTTATTCAAAGGAAGAGATGCAACAAGTTACTTGACAAGTAAAATGTTATTATCTTTCAGGTTTTACTGCTTGGGTGTGACTACCAAAAAGCTTTGCAATGGCAGTATACAAAGTCTTGTTCTCAGTGTTATCCTATGGAGCACTGGGGGAGACGCATGCTTTGTGTTTAATTGCCCCTCTAACTCTGTTTTTCCCCGGGAACTTGATGGGTCGACTGGGTGTCGCTAAAGGTTGGATTTTCTGCTGTTCGTTCAGATGAGGAGCTGTGGGTGTAAGGGTTCTTCCGGTTGGGTCCAGGAGCAGAGTGCAACCCTGGACAATGGGGAAATGCAGAATACACTGTTGCAGGATACTTCACAGGACTGGGAAGGAGAGTTCTAGCGACAGCCACTGCATTCAGACAACAGCAGGCGTCCTTCCAGTTGCGGTTATAGAGGTTCTTCCAGAGCAGGCTTCCTTGAAGCTGGGAGGCTAAAATGCGGCATTGAAGGCGACCAGCTGGTGACCACTGAAGTTCCAGCAGCAAACGCAGAATGATGATCGTTCCAGCCGGCAAGCCCACTGGTGTGCTGGTCTGTACACTGGGTGGTCCAGGGACACTCCTGAAGGTGCAGGACGGCTGGATCCTCAAATACGTCAAAACTGGATGTTTCCACTAGTCCAGGGTTTGAAGCACCGCATTGGGCCTTTGCAGTTCAGGTAGCCCAAAAGGGATTCACCTGGCCAGATGCAGTAAGGGATGCTGGGCCTTTTCAGGAGTCTTCTCTGGATCAGTCGGCTGTTCTTCTACAAGGGATTCTTGGCTCCAAAACTGATCTCAGGAAATGGCTGCAGGAGTCCTCTTCTTATCCAAAATCCAGCTTGGTAGCAAGTCGAAGCCCACCAATGGTAAGGATCGTAACCATTCTAACCGCCAGTAGTTGTTACTCGTGCTCACCACCTAGACTCTCTGCCTCTAGGAACGTGGAATGGGACCACAGTCGGCCCCCCTTCCTGAGCTGCAAACGCACACATCACTAGCTCGCAAAAGCTGCAGCTTTTCTGGGCAAGTGCATGACCTTATATGGGATTTTCTGACCTGGCAAAGCAGGAAAAATGTCAAACAATATGGACAAAGAACAATCCAATCGCGTGGCCATTTTAGGGCACTAACCACGTTTAGTAGCCATGTGCGGTAAACCATGTGCACACTAGAAATAACACACAAATTGTAAACATGGAATTGCTGCCACCTGCTTGCCTTTAGGCACGTATAAAAATAACCCCAAGTGTAACCAATTAGGGTGTTACAAAAGTGTCCCCATTGTACTCGTGGTAAGATGCTGTGTTTAATATTACGAAAGTGTAAGTCGAAGTTTCCCAGTACTGATAGTCTGAAGAACTGATCCGTTTACCCATATCACAATGAGCAAAAGGCAGGGGATGTGACACCTAAGACTTTACTTCCCCTCAAAAAGTCACAACGGGTTCAAAAATAAAGATTGGGGTTCCATACAAACTATGGAGGGATAGTTGCCAAAAGAGGGAGCATAACGGTGTCATTTGATATAGGAAGAACATTACTGGGTAATTGTGATATATTTGTCAGGCCTTGAAAGTTCTTGAAAATCCCATTGTACCTGTAGGGCAAATTTCTTTGTTTACATACTCGACCTAAAAGAAATGGACTCGCCCTATGCTGACAGGAGATGTAATATTTACCAGTGTTTTCTGCAAAATGGTGCCTGTCATCAAAAACACTTCACATTTTGTGCAATGCTGCTACCGTAAGGGCAGCCATGCACACAAACTTTTATTTGCCATTTACTTCAAATAAAGTTGTTTGCAGTAAACCTCAATTGAAAGTTTCAAACCGCCCCATGCTTGCTTGCAACGTCTAGTACCATGCAAATGGTACTCGGCCTTCATAAAATCTCCTCACCAATGCGAGTTGGCTTGTAGATTTTGCAAGCCCTTCTTGTGTGCACTTGTGAAAGTGTATTTGACTGATTTATCGCAGCAAAAACTGTATCTTAACACTGTCTTAACTAAACTTATTTTCAGAGTTCAAAACGTTTTGTTAAGCCATCTTATCCAGGATCCACTAGCCTTCATGACCGCTTTCCAATCTGCATCAATTAGGGGAAAAAGTAATTGCTGGCCACCCCGTCTAGTAAATAAACAGGTCCCACTAGTCCGCGTAGCCACTGTGCTCATCGTGACAATTGGGGGGGAAGACCATGACCTCTTCAGTGTCTCGTATCTCCATTCACCACTGCCACTCTACATGTGCATCCCTCCTCCTTTGTTGGTCACCCCACTGTGTAATACCCTCCTGACCCTTACAATTAGCTTAACTTTTTCCCATTATGTACTTTTTTGGATCATATCTTGCTGGAATCTTGTGTGATTTCCTGAAGTAAGATGAAAATGATCTACTTGAAACATGCTTTCCAGCCCTCAGCTAACCATTTGTCGCTCTTTCACCCTCCCTACTACTTTCATGTGAAACAACTCCTTTCCCTCCTCCTCCGCATATTACTTTGCACACATTTTTATTTTTGGTATTCCCAGGATTAGCACGAGAATTGCTTGCATTGTGCAAATTAAATGGAAGCTTTTCTTTTTCTGAACAGCCTCAGTGCTGCTATCCACCATGGGAGATCTGGGCCACCGCTTCTGTGTTTGTTTTTAATAACAACTGAACAGATTCTACCAAATAAGGAATGCCTACAATGCTTTGTGCCAAACTCATTTCTTATTAGGTGTAAATACTAAATGGCAATTTCCGCTGTGTGTGTGCTCAATGGAAGCACCTCTTTCTGAATGGGAAAATGAATGGGAGTAGCCATATAATTTCAGGACAAAATGTAAGCAAATTGGTTTTAACTATAGGGTGGCAGTCTCCCTGCCCTATAATCCACTGTGCCGAATGTGGCATTTCCTACCCATACCATTTGTTGTGAACTGTTGCCAAGCAACAGTTCTTCTGTTCTGAGGCGCTTAGCAGGTTTTACTAAGGAGGCAACTTTTGCACCACGGCAGGAGTGATGTAATGTAATGCGTCATTTGTATTGCACCTTTCATCATTTGTATTGTCAAAACTCCCTGTTGGTTGAACAACCTTGGGGGACCGAAGTCCAACGTATGGGAAATTCATGGAGGTGCTAATATGCATGTGTACATTATAGCTAATACAAGGATATAAAGGGTGGCCACCTCCCTGGTAGCCACCCATGTCTAGTTGGCATGTTGATGGGTGGAAAGAGGTAGTTTAGGGCAGTAGTCTAAAGAGGGTATGCAAGAGGATAGTCGTTGTGCAGCTATAGTTTGAATTTCTGTTGTGAAAGGAAGCTGGGTTCTTACGACAGAGGTGTTGTGTGCAGTGTCTTAGAGTAGTGTATGATGGCAGATGTGTGTGGGTTGGTGGCTGTGCCTTTGGCAAAATTACATGAGCTTTGAGTGTGATAGGTTGAGTACTTAGAGTGTAGCCAAACAAATGCCTTGCTTCCCTATCGCTGCCATACTCAAGTGCTCGACAATCCTTGGTGACATGAAAGTGTTTTCCACTGACCCTCTGTTACCATCTTCATCTGTGGCTCAGTTCATTCTATTTGGGACCTGTTCCTGTAGGCTTAATCTTAAACTCAGTGGATAGTCTGTGGGGACAGGAATGTATTCTGTTCTTCTGGTACTTCTTGATAGGTCTCTTCCAGATATTGTAATTCGTAAAACTGGTTTATCCAAGACCTCTTCTCAGCATTAATGTAGTTGAGTCTGTCCTAGACCTCTTTAGCGTCGCACCTTCCATATACGTCTGGATTCTCAGCATTTACTTGTTTTGTTATTTCATAGACTTCTGGTTCTTCCATGCCATTTAGTCTCTGGTCCCTCAGACTGTGTTTCTCAGTATTCACTTGTCCAGGTTGCTAATAGACCTTGTGTTTCTCAGTCTTCAGTTTTTGGCCTCTCATATAATTCTGGCTAGCATCACACCCTTGTATCAGACACTGGGTAGCAAGTAGGGAATCTAGCAAATTGGCCACACTGCAAGTAGGGGTGTCTCTATCTTGACCGGAAACAGCAGAAAACTACTCGTCCCGTTTGCTGCTATATCTGTTAGGCTCACCCTTTGTCTTTTATAGTGCCTTCATGAGTTTATTTGTGCCTGTACTTGTGATTGGTTGACTTGGCCCACTCAGGGTTTGTCATGTATCGCAACCTGACTTTCCCTTTGTTTAATGCATAACAATATAATTGTTGCTCTAATCCCACCTGGCTGGTCTCTGGTTTTATCGCTGCAGAGAGAAGTCGCCACCATCATGGATTCTCACCACTAGCACTTGGCTGTTTCACAGCATTCTGCATTCTCCGGCTCGTGGAGTATACTACTGTAACTTCACTACTTGACTTTGTGGTATGCTTCAGTTCTCCTCTGTGGGCAAGTTCGGGACATGTTCCCATTATTGTAGGGTTTTGCTAGTCTGCAAACTGACCGATACACACTAACTGTCTGTATTGAATTGATGGATTTCTTGGCTGATTACTGAGGTGGTGGTGAGCATGCAGGATCATGCCCCATGCACCCATTAAGGGTACAAAGGGCAATATCTGGACCAATCCACTCTCTAATGGTCCCCCCACCCCCTTACATCATAGGTTGGGGACTTCTGTTGACTTGCAACACTACCCTTACTTTTCTTTGTGGCTTTCCCTTAGATTTTTCACCAGAACCTACTCAAATAGTCCCCATTGCCCTAGTCCTTTCCCCATGATGTATCTTAAATGTATAGTTGTAAAGCCGGAAAACAAGCAAACTATTCAGGCATTTGTCTTAGTTGCACTAGCAATCAGTGGGACATGAACTTCAATTAAGGTAAATGATCTGTTATAGGTAGTAGTTCAGGTTTTAATGGCCAGTGTTTTGAGCTTGGTGATAGTAATTCCTTTCTTGGGATCTACTTACTACTGGTTTACACAATATGCTGTTCCTGATTAAATTTGGATGGGACGATTAGCCCACATTTACAGGCAGCAGTTTGGAGTAGAAAAGGTCTGGAAAAGTCTAGTCTCTAGAACGGGGATGGATTGCAGAAGACTCATTTGTTTAAATGGTAAAACAGCCTGATGTTCCTACTCCTGCCCCATGTCAGTTTTGTGGATTGATTTTTCAGCTTTTGTGTCAGTGGTGTGCAATAGTGGTAAAGGCAGGAATGGATGTTCAGTATTGTACAATCAGGCCAATAAAGGCTTTAAGATCTTTCTTTGCGGCTAGAATGTGGGTCCTTTTGGCTTTCATCTTTTTTTGAGCTTGAATTAGATCACTGCCCACAAAAATCAATACTCTATCAGATTCTAAGTTAATTGGCACTTGCAGGGTTTAACCGTAGATCCACTGCTCTAAGGACCTCGACTATAACATCTCGGTAGTTCATATGTTTGGCCCTGGTGTTGCTTTATATGAGGCTATAATAATGTAAGTATGCTCCCAAGAAACACCAATATGGTTTCAAGGTGACCTCAACAAGGTGCTGAAATGTAGCTGGTGGCTCCATGTGGTAGGAAGTGCAAGACTATACTTGTAAATACCTGCAGGTGCATATGGCTGTTTTTTCCTTATCTGCTGGTGCGAGGGGGACCTACAAGTAGTGTTTTGTCAGGTCTGAGATATGAACTTTTATATGCGGGGCATGGGTGTGTGTCAAAGCCAGAGATGGCTTTCACCTTATGAAAATTGATACAGAAGTGCCACAAGTAATCTGTTTTCCCTACCACCACTATCTGGGAGGCCACTTGCTCTAGGATGGCGCAATTGTGCAAAGCTGTAAAATCTTTTAGATTGCTAATTTACCACCAGGATTTGAAATCCGATATGGCCTATGGCAGACTGGTTGGCGTAGAGGGATATCTATCAGATGTGAAGAAACCTCCCATTTTCCAGGAATTGAAGAGATTTTTGATTGATATTTTATTTCTATCGCGCTCATACACAAGTGTTTCACAGTGTGGCAAGGGAAGGGGAACGGGAGAAAAAAAACGATCTTACTAGGCCCAGTGAACTTGAGAACGTGCAAGTGCATGGGAGAGGGGGTGAAGTGCATGGAAGGGGGGAGAAAGAGTGCGCAGCGAGGAGAAAAAAAAGAATAAATAAATCATAAGGCAACAAACGATAGTGAAGCCATCAAGTGCTGGGTTTAAGGCAGCAGGCTGGGTAGGTCTGATAAGTGCAGGAAGAAAAAAGGGGGGGACTGTATGGGTACAGATACAGACCCCAGTGCAAGGGGTGGCCCAGGAGGCAGTGGTTGACGGCGGCAGGAAGAGCAGATACCTGGGCCCGGAGGACAGAGGGTGGCCAGGTGCATGGTGCAGAGGGAGAGCAGAATCAGCAGGGGGAGAGGGTTGGCAAAGGCAGAGGCAAAGAGGAAGGTCTTGAGGTGCTTCTGGAACCGGAGATGGTTCTCCACGTTTTAGAGTGGCAGGGAGGCTGTTCCAGAGGGAGGCCCCGGCCGAAGACCGAGATCTACCCTCCCCCCTTGTTTCTTTGCGAAACGACTGACCCTGAGTGAGTTAGCAGTAGAGGAGTGGAGTGCTCGAGATGGGAGGTATTTGCGGAGGGATAGTGAAGGTATGTTGGACCCAGGCCCCAGAAACCCTTGTGTACAATGCAGAGGATTTTGAATTTAATCCTTGCATCCACTGGGAGCCAATGGGGAGATTTCAGAACTGGAGAGATACGAACCCAGGGCTTAATGCCAAGTCTCACAGTCCTGTTCTGGATAAGTTGCAAAGGGCGGAGAGTAGAGGCAGGTATATTAATAAAGAGGCTGTTGCAATAGTCCAACCTAGAGAGAACCAGGTCTTGGGAGACAGTGAGCTTCTGGGGGAATGAGAGGAAAGGAAGAGTACTTCTGCGGAGGTGCAGTAGGAAGTTTGACTTTTTTGATACATAAGCGATATGGGCGGAGATGGAAAGTGTGGAATCAAAGGTGACACCGAGGTTCTTGGCCTTGCAGGTCGGGTAGGAGGACCAAGGGAGGCTGGCCAGAGAGTGAGAGGAAAGGAAGGTGATGGTGTGCCGATAAGGAGGATATACGTCTGGCTGGCATTCAGACAAAGATTGTTGGCGGCACACCAATCTTAAATGGCAGTTGGGCAATCAATGATGAGAGAGGTGGAGGAGGTGGCCGAGGGCAGCCTGAAAATGAGTTGAATGTCGTCCGAGTTGCACTGGAAGTTTGAGCAGAAAATGGCAATACAGCGGGCAAGAGTTGCCAGATATTGGTTGAAAAACCATGGTGAGAGGTTAGACCCCTGGGTAACACCACAGGTGGAGAGGAATATAGATGATAGGAAGGACCCACATTGGACCTGAGAGGGTCGATCGGAGAGGAAAGAGGTCAGCCAGGCCAGAGCCTGATCGGTGATACCCATGTTATCACAGACGGTTGCGCAGGATGGTATGGTTGACCGTGTCGAAGGCAGAGGAGAGATAGTCTAATGAGGACAGAGAGAATGCTAGAGTCAAGGTTGGAAAACAGATCTTCAGAGATGAAGTCTGGAAACTGCCCCAGACTTTCAGGGCCAAGCATTGTGCTGATACCAGAACCCATCGAATTTCAGGACCTCACCTCCTATCCATTCATAAGGGAGCCACTTTACAAAACTGACACAAAAGACCATGTTAAACCACTTGAACATTATTGGGCCCTCATATGAGGGGGAAAACCGGGCAGTCCCCGATTTCCGTAGGACTCCATATGACCCACTGAAAATAATGGGGGAAAATGGTAATCTGAACATGGCCTGGGCATCGTGAAACTACCAATGATATGATCTGATATGAGCATGCCCAACAATCGGAGACCGGCGTAAGAATTCAATGAGCATGCATGTGGATATACCTGCTATAAAGTACTGCTGTAGCCTCCCATTGTTGGTTCTGAAACTGTTGGTGATGTGACTTTATGCCTTTTGCTCTCCTGCTACTTGAGACTGACTGGGTGGTCTCTGTTTCTTGCTGTAAATGCAGGCACTCTCAGCCTGCTTTTTCCTAAATTATACACTAGTGGATGGCTTACATTTGTCTTGTATCTTTGATTGCCACCTTTCCCGGCTTCATGAGTTTTCTCTGGAGCTACTTTGTGAAGGTTTCTATATTGGCAGAGGTGCTACCTATTTGCTATTTGTACAAAGACATTGATAACCTAGGAGGATGGGAGCTGCAGCTAGGTTTATAGAGACCCTACTCTCCTTTGAGGAACAGTTGGAGCTCGCTCTGTGTATAGACACTGGTCACCTTCTAGGAAAAAAGACTTGACTTGCTCCATGCTGAGATGCTACTCCATGCTGAGAACGAAAGACTGGGCACATTGTGTTCAATCACTTCATTGGAGTACAGACACTAGCTCCCTGCATCCGTTAAGTTGAGCACCTGATACAATCTCCTCTTGTGACCCATTACCAGAAAAAACAGAAACTCACCAGAGGCATTGTTCTTGTCCCTCTTAATAGGATACCAGTAAGTGCACAATTTCTTCCGGCAACCCGAAGAATAATCCTTTATATGGTGTTGACTTCATTTAGTCTCAGAGAGATGCTCTGTTATACTGGACTATTTCTGCCTCAAAATATTTTTTTGTCTAAAGACTGGTATTCAAGTTTGTTCCTTTTAAAACAAAAAACAATGAAGAACTTCACCTTACCTACCTCGTCTGCCTCTTGATACTGAGCCTGACAAGTGTGTTGGGGACATTAGGATCTTTCAGCCATTTCAATAGGGTAGTTGGGTAGACCTGTTCTTTGCTAAGATTGTCTATTGGTTCTGTTTCCTCGTATGGCTTGCACTACTTTACCCACAATTTCTTCTTGAATTTGTGAATAGTATGAAACTACAGAGGTCACAAATTGCTTTCGTTCTTGCGGCTTTGTAATGTGTTTTTACTAACTTTGTTTATAATGGTCATACAAGCCTTGGTATCCTGTGAGAACTGGGCTAGGTTTTCAGTCCGTTTGTCCTGACCGTCCCAGCTTTCAAGGAACATGTCCAGCAAGTCTTTCGGGTGCCCCTCCATAAACCAGCTCAAAAGGCGAGGAGCTGATGGAACTCTGGAGTCTCCCACATGGCAAACAATGCGCAGAGAAGTAAGATGGCTCATTTCTGCTCTTCCCTCTGACCATTTCTTAGGAGGATTTTCAAGTTTTTATTGCACACTGCCACAAAACTGACCATCAGGGTGGGGATGGTGGACCAGTGCATTTTGGGTCTTAATCCCCTGTAGCGCTTCAACATGAATGTGCTTGCTTGGTCTGTATGGATTTCCTTGTGAAACCCTACCATAGAAAAGAAAACTAAACATCATTTTATTCATTAATGCATTTTAACATAGGATTGTAGGCCCAGTGGAAAGTCCTTATTTGGTCAGTGAGATTAGTTTTTCTCAGGCACTCTAATGGCATACAATGCCGAAGCACCTTGTCATTCATGGTCTAAGATATTAAAATAGTCCTGGTGTGAGTTGGTGAGCCCATTCATCACCTGGTGTCAGTCAGTTCTGGGGGAACAAAGACAGCACAGATTTTAGTCTGAGCAACTGGGAAATAAATGGTTCACTGTGCCCTTCACTTAGGGCGCTGGAGACACTCCTGAATCTAAGACCTTGTGGGGGGCACTGATACCTGGCTGGGTGACACTTATGGCCCTCCTTTGCAACTTCAGCCCCCTATTTTTAATACTTTACACTTGGACCGCCCATCTATTTGTGTAGGGGTTGGTGTGGCAATTACAAGGCATGAATTAGTTTTCAAAAATTGATTAGGACCGTTTTAGTATTAAAATGTTCTCGATTAGCAAACAAACTCATTTGATTAGCAATGTTATACTTATATTTTAATGTTACCAGATGTTATTTGTACTCAAGACATAAAATGAGCAACAATTCAACAGTTTTGTGTACCGCTTAAGTAAAACATTAGTGAGATGAGTCCGGCCTTGCAAATTCATCAAAATTCTGCTAGTCCTGATAGTCAAGTAACTTAGTTTACCTACTTGAACTAAGAGAAATGCACACGACCCATGGCAACTGACATAAAATGTGAATGCACTTTCTGTAAAATGGTGCATGTCCCCACAAACCCATTTTATGTTCGGCACGCTATGGGCACACAGAATGTCAGCTATGCACAGTGAAACCTTTATTTGACATTTGCTACAAACAATGTTAATGTTTTTCAAACATCTCCACCAAATGGTACTCGCCGTTCATAAATTCTACTAGACTGTGAGTGGGCGAAAAGAATTTGCGAGCCCTAGTTGAGTGCCTGTAAAATGTAAACGATTAGCTGCATGAATTGACAAAAATAGATATGGCCTCTGAAAACCGTTTGGCCAGCTCTCTCCAACAGGTGCTAACATATAATGCAATCGTAGAGTAAAGCAAGTTCTGGAGGCAAACTGCAGTGTCTGGTATTGCAGTAGATCTGTAGATGTAATGGACTGAATGGAACTATTGATCACTACTTTGCTTAAACATCTAGTTAGCTTTGTGCATTCATTATGTAAGAGGAAATAAATTCAGATACTAAACATAGTGGATGGCGTTGCAGGCAGAGAACAGAGTAACTGGTATAAAGCAACAGGTTAATAAGATAGAATGTTAAGGAGTATGGGATCAGCTCATGGATTGAGCACCAGTTGCACTGATGTATGCAACCAGCAGGCTACAGAACCAGGTTTGCCATTTAAAAGCATTTGGCTGTGTGATTATGTACGTTTTCAAAACTTGTCTCTGCAATATGTCTCTCTTCTCAAACAAAATGAAAAATAGTTCAGACTGAGATTTAGATACTGTAATTATGCATTATGTAACAACTTAACATTTTAGGAATGGAATTGCTTGACTATTATAAAAAAGTAGCACATGCTGTTCTTTGCCAGTCAGGATATAGTAATCTCAATAGAAGTATCATCCCAATTACATATGATTTGCAATTATTTGAAAAAGAAAAATAATTCTTGCCTAGCACTCCCACACAGGCCTTTGGCACTTGAGTGGAGGAGATGATTACTGCTGCAATCTCTCTCCCCCCAACCCGCACTCATCCCCATTAGGCCTTTTAATCTTGGAGTGAACAAGGAAAGGAGGGTGAGACATCCCTAAGGGCAAGATAAGTATTCAGAGCGAGCTGTGCTTTCACTGAACAGGGTAAATTAAATAGCTGGATTTGCTACACTAGTGTCAATTTAATTAGCAAAACTACAGAATTGCATGGCAAATTGCTATGCGACACTGCTTATTTTATGCCTTGCAATTATTTTTAAATCTAGCTTTATGGTACCAGTACTTCCTCTCAACCACCATCACTTGATGAAGGCAATGCTGGTCTGTATGCTGCTTTCTGTACCACCATCGCCCTCCCTGCCCCGATTCCACCTTCTGTGATGCCTTCTTTGAGCTTGTGGCTGACCTTCAGCTTTGTCATGCCTTTCTTCTGAACACCTTTGACTTTAACCTTAGGGTTAACAATCATATTGCTGACAAAGTTCATACTTTTATCACAGCCATGAATGAGCTGACTTTATTTCAACATGTTAACTATCCCACTCATGAACAGGGTAACCCACACTGTACCTGATATTTGCTCCTAAATCTGAGGTATCCATGTTTCTGGTTTTACCAGTCTCATGGACCGACCATTTTATCCCCTTTTCGTGGCACTTTCCAAGTCCTTTGTACCTCACTTGCACTTAGTTCCCAGACATGCATGGTGTCTGCTGCTAAAAGAGGACATTATTGATTTAGGGCACCTTTCCGATCCTACTCTGTCCGATCTGGGTGCTCTGTCTGCCACCTTTGTTGCAGTGGCTGACAGTCTGGCCCCCCAAAAAATCCCATACCGAGAGCACGGCCTTCAGAGCCCTGCTTTTCGAATGAACTTCGTGCTGTTCGTCATCTTTATAGACCGTCCGAACGGAAATGGCATAGGGACTATGATCCTGATATTTAAAAAAAAAAAAAACATTTCAGCTAGCATCCGTTATCTATCATAAAGAGATCTGCTCCGCTAAATGCGCTTATTTCTCACTGCATATTGAAACCTCCATTAATCCGTCCAAGGAGCTATTCAAAACTGTAAGTTCACGCTTTGCTGTTCCTCTTGAACCATTTCCGCCTTAACATAATCTCTGTGATAACCTGTCTTGCTTTCTTCGTTGATTAAATTGGTAGGATTCGCTTAAACATCTCCTTGGGGCTAAGATCATCGCCCCTCTACACCTTGGTATCTTCTCCAATATCCACAGGTCAGTAGTCCACCTTTCCTACTCTTTCCTTGGAGGACATTTCTAGGGCAGTTTGCAATTTGAAGTCCACATCTCCAGTGGATCCTATTCCACTGGGTATCCTGGAGGACATCCTGCCTTAAATTGCACCATTGCTTCTGGTAGCAGTCAATGCCTCATTTCAAGCGGGGCTGATCCCTACTCTTAAGCATGCCATGGTTGGACCACTCCTGAAGAAACCTTCCCAGGACCTTCTTATCCCTGCACATTTTTGCCCAATTTCTCTCCTTCTCTTCACATGAAGCTTCTTGAATCTCTGGTTGGCCCTCTGCTTACTGCCTTCCTGCAAGAATCCCTTTTTCCCCCCAATCCCTCCCAGCCTGTTTTTAGACCAGGAAGAGGTACTGAAAGTGTTCTAGTCTCTGCTGTAGACGACCTGGCCATCATGCGTGATCAGGGCGGAATGGGAGGCTTTACTACTTGACCTCTTCACTGCCTTTGACATTGTTAATCATTCCATACTAATTGGCCACATATTGGTGGCTGGCCTCTCTGGCACAATTCTTTCTTGGATCTCCTTTCCTTGCAGAGCGCTGCCATGCCGTTTCACGTCCTCCTTTTTTGGTCCAAGACTATAGCTCTTTCTTGTGGTGTACCACAAGTGTTAGCCACCTTGCCATTGCTTTTCAATATCTACATCCAACCTTTATCTAAACTCGTCTTCTCTCACGACTTACATTGTTATTCTTATGCAGATGATGCACAGATCGTGGTCCGCCCCAATCTGTCTTCCCACAAATCTGTTACCAGGTTCAGGAGTTGTCTGCAGGCCATGGGGGAATGGATGGGGGAATCATTGGCTAAAGTAGAACAGTGATAAAATCGAGGTGATGGTGGCAGGTCTTTTGTGGTGAAGGGGCCAAATACCTACAGGTGAAATTATGCTCTTCTGGTTCCCATTCCTAGGTTTAAGCTGAGCCAGGTTGGTGGACGCTCCTTTTCGGTTGCAGGAGCCATTTTGTGGAACTCCCTTGCCTACTTCACGTGGGCCGTTCCCTCCCATCCCCTCTATCGTCAAGTACTGAAAACCTTCGAGATTGTTTCTCCATTTCTTTCTTCATAAGCAGCACTAAGGTGCCTTTTGTCGTTAGTGCTTTACAAGTCATGTTAACATAACATAAGGTCACCCTACTGTCTTTTAATTTTACCTTGGTATTGATTGTGATCTCATCTGGAAAATAATCCAGAAGGCAGAATGTGTGGGTAGATATTGAAGCATTGCAGGGCAAACAAAAATGTCCCCATAGTATTACTTTGGTAGCCAATCTCACATTCAGGCACTTTCAGGCGTTAGGATAGACATTCGCTCTGGTTGCCTATCATCTATTGACAGGTACATTTGATTATCTGTATATAAATCGCAGGCCACACGCAAGGAGACTGATGGCGTAAAGGGCACCTTTATGTTTTGAACTAGGCTGAATTGTCAAGATAAGGATGGTTTCTCCATCTGAGTGGCCAAAGATTTTACATCAAAAATTTAGCAAACCAACTGGTGGTATCGGGGGACACCTGCAACCTCAGACAGCTGAGACAACCAAATTGGTCAATGGTCCCCAAGGCTATAAGTAGCAAAACTGTACCAGCAGGGAGGTAACACCCATTACTGCATGGCCAACCACTTGTCCCAAACGTCATGCAGTGCTGACTGTTATGCTGTAGGCCGAATGGATGTGGCAAAGAGGACATTGATGCAGATTAACCAACTCCCTTTCTAAGGTAGGAGAGGGGCTACCTGGGTGATAATTCACAATACTTAGTTCATAGAGTTATGTTTCTTTGCCTCCAGTATATATTCCCTGTAGTGCTACCTGTGCTGTTCCCCATTTTGGTATTGCTTGGTTCACAGCTTTGGCTCTCTGATGTAGATCCAGAGACTGACCATGATGCTGCATTGGATCCGTAGCCAAAGGAAGCCATGGTTGAATGCTTCTGCTCAATATTGCACAAATGAGTGGTCTGGATGGGCCTGAAGCTAGAGGATCCTTTGAGAGGTGGGTATTTTAGCTCTGTGTATGCCCTGCCCGCAGGCTGACAAAATGGCTGTGTCCATGCCGCAGGATGTTTGATGGATGCAAGGTGAAGTAAATGAGACCACAAGTCGCAATCTAATTTTAACTGCACTCCCTCTGTCAGGGTTCCATTGGATGCCTCTTTGGGATAATCATAGATTGAGCTTGCACAAGAACAAACTGTCTAGAAGCCCCAGTGGAGCAAACAGTCTTCGTTCCAAATCGAGGTCGTCTGTAAATCCTCAAATTCGTGGTGTCGTTTCTTGCGCGTCCTTTCACACAACGCTATGGGTTGCCATGGAAACGCCGGCAGCCGTTGTATTCGCGTAGATACTCGGGCCTACGGCGCCGTCATGTGCACGCGGTCAGCTGACCTATATATAAGCCTCGCCCCCGCGCAGGTGCTTCTGAATTTGTAATTTTTCAAAGCTAGGAACCTCGTACCTTGTCTTCTTGGCTCTTTGAAACCCTGGCCTGCCTTGTGACTTTCCTTGCTTCTTTCTTGTCATTGCCTTCGACCTTCTTGCATTACCTCACCCGGAACGTCCACGGCCTGCTTTCGTCTTATCCCTCAAGTCTTACCTGCTCATTGTTGAACTCGGAATGTCCACGGACTGCATACACCTCATTCCTCAAGTCTTACCTGTGTCATATCTTCACTCTGGAACCCCCAAGGACAGGGTTACATCTATTCTATCACATTATAGATAGTGTTTTCAAATGTGGTCTGTGAGTCTATATCAAGTCATAAGTTCGGTCGGTAGTTCTGGTCGTCTCGATGGGGTACAAACAACCACCAACTCTGAATCCTCTCGGGTGATCAACCACTACTGCTTAACAACCTTTTGATTGTAATGTCCATTTGGTTTTGGTGAGCTCAGTTCCCCTTCCTCTTAGAGTACGTTCTGGTAAATGCTAGTAATGTTTGTTCAGTCGCCCCATAACAGTTCATATTGTGTTGATCTGCCATGAAGGGCCGCAGCAATCTTTTCCATTATACAGATATTAGTCGCCACTTTCACCCAATCCTTCTCAGTTGGAACCATGGATGCCTTCCAACGTATCGCTAGACAGGCTCGAGCAGCTAGTAGAAGCGGTGGCTCTATTCCAGTCACCCTAAGTTCATCTTCACATTCTTTCATATCAAATAATGTGAGGGGGTGCAGCATCACGAGAGATCCCATCTACCCCCTTAATCCATCCCAGGACCTCATCCCAGAACACCTTAATGCTGTGGCCTTCAAACTTTATTGGCCTGGGCCCCCTTGAGCACATTTTGGGCAGGCTGGTCCCCCCCCCCCCCAAAATGCCAAATGGACAGTATGTACAAATGGCTATGAACTATTGTGCGCCATCACTGCACCCTACTCCCAGTATAGTACCTGGGTTTTCCGACCTGCTCCCATCAGTCGCTGGGCTCCCTAATCCCACTCATACCCAGTCCCTGGGCTCTCCCCACACTGCTCCCACCACTATCCCATGGTTCCCGCCCATCCTGCTCCCACCATGGGCCCTGGGCTCCTCCATCCCGTTCCCAACACAGTCCGAGGGCCAGTGGCAGCTGGTGAATTCTTTTAAGTGGAGGGGCATAACTATTTCCCCCAAAAAAGCCATAGTGACCGAGTGCAGTGAGGGAGTCCGAATCAAGCAAGGGGGAGTTTGGGGTGTATCCCCTCGTGAATTTATTTTTAAAATAAATGGGTTAAAATGTTGCATTGTAGAGCTTAATTTCTTTTTAAATGGGTAAATGGCCAAACGGGTTGCAATTCGTGAGGGGGGGGAAATCATGACGTTTTACTGGACATCTATGATAGAAATCCAGTAAAAAAACACTCACTCACACTCACTCTCACTCTCACTCTCTTTCCCTTTGACAGTTGAGCCAGCCCTGGAAAAAGCAGCTGAGGAAGTGCTCATTGTTTCACTGGGCTGGCTCCTTAGCTCCTCCATGATGGGTGAGGGGGCCACTGGGTGGGCGCCCCCTCGTCATTATGGATGAGTCGCCAGGCTCGGACTGGCCAATAGGGTAATGCCTGTACCAAAAATTCAAAATGCTAGTGTGGGCCTATCAAAATTGGTCACCAATTTACTTACATTTTAACACAAAGCACCCACCCCCTTGGGTACTATTCAAACAGTGACTGAAGGAATGAATATCCCTTTACAACTGCGGGCCACTTTTTCATTGGTGCCTGAAACAGTTTCATGCTTCAGCCTGACCATGTGTGCGGCCCCTACCCATTTCTTCCAATCTAAAAAAATATATATTATATCATTTGTTTTTTACATTTAATTCCGGGCTCTTACGGCCCCCCAGGGATGCAGGGGCGTGCCCCACAGTTTGAATACTGCTGCCTTAAGGACAACTCCACCACATGTGCAAATAGTTTGCTCTCTCACCACATCGTTGCCAACACAGACAACCTATGGGGAGCGTATTGCCATCTGTGGAGTTTAATGGCGTGCCGTTTATACTGACTCGCTGTTGAAGTTTGCAATGCCCCTTTACATAATCTTTGTCCACAGGTCTGGGTCTAGTGTTAAATTCAAATCCTTTTCCCACCTGCTCTTCAAGTTGGTCGTAGACCCTTTTCTGGCAATTATCAGTGCTTTAAACATGGTTGCTATCGGGCCTTTGGTCTCTGTAGTTCTGTGGAGAAGCTTTTCAAAAGGGGTCTGGTCTCTCTGCAAATTCCATTTGTTCCTTGAGAGGATCCCCTTAAGTTGTTGAAAGGGAAAGACAGGTAAGGGTCCTATCCCCAATGCTTCGAGTTCTGTGATTGTGAGGAACTTGCCTTCTCTCCATAGTTGACCAACTCTCGACAGTGGCGGGTGCCAGATTATAGTGTCCGTGTATCCACTGCAGCTCTTTCTGCCCTCAAGTGAGGGACCAACACTCTTAACTGTACCGCTTCGTAATACTTTTTGAGGTCAGGTAACCCCACCCCACCCCTCTTTGGGCAGGAACAATACCTCGTACACTATTGTAGCCTTTTTCCCCTGCCATAACCACCTGAAGAACCGCTCACAACATAGAGCGGGGAAACACGTGTCGAGGTCAGAAACAGAGGACACAAACTGTAAAAGGATACTAACTACAAAATTCAAAACTATTGAGGATATATAAAAAATTACTTTTGAGGATACTAACTGCAAAAGAGGAAAATCGCCAAATTTCAAACTACTTAAGGGCACAAACTGCAAAACTTTTGAGGATATACAAAAGACAGTCTTTGAGGACACTTACTGCAAAAGAGGAAATTCGCAAAAATTGGGTAACCTAAAACAATTGAGGACATAAATATGATAACTTTTGACTACTCAAGAATTGACATTTGGTGAATCTTAACCAGAGTGTCAGTGCAAGAGGAGTTATGTTATCTCTTCACTGAAATCAAAATGAATGCAAAACCATGAACCATGATTATTGACAATCATTGACTAGCAACTATTTTGTTTAAATCACCTAAGACTAATGTACTTTAATTGACCATCTTATTTTCACTTATTTTTTTCATTTTCTAATATTTGACAATAATAAATAATTCTAAAGAACCACACAACATATTCTATTGTATTTTTACTCATTCAGAAAAAGCGCAACCTAGGATTTCTCATCTTTTCTACCTGACTCGCTGATGTCCGATGTGTAGCCGAGTCCATGCGCCTCATTGCTAGGGCACCCATAAGGGTGCCCCCATGTTGTCATGGGGCCCATTCAGCGTTCAGCCAGCAAGTACTAGCGTGGTCGGTGGTCTGTCACCTATGCTCACTTTTGACGCTATGTCAGCTCGCCCCCTCCCCTTTTTCTTAGTGGGTTCATGTTGGTGACATTAATTCGGCGTGCCGTTCATGAAGTTTAATCCCAAGAGCAATGGCACAGCATGTTATACTTTTCAGGCGTCCACACCCGGTGAGGTGTTCATTCTTCTATATTTTCTGGACCCCGAAATCTGCCTCTTTTTCGGGCCATGTATGCACCCCCGTCTGTCGTCTTCCCTTCGTTCCCCCTGATTCATCTCATTGTCCTGGTTCCCCAATAGGTCAGCTATGCAGTTGTGTATATCCTTCTCCGTTCTCAGCTTCATCGTATTCCCCTCTAATTCAAATGTAAGGGAGAATAGGTAACCCCATCAACATCCAACTCCTTTCTCTTTCAGCCACTTAGTGAGTGGTATACACGTCCTTCTCAGGGCAAGCGTCAGTGATGATGGGTCTTGAAAGAATGTTATCCTCGCTGTGTCCAAAGAGATCTGTGCCCCGCTCTTCGCCTTCTCCAGGATTCTGGCCTTATCAGCATAATTGTGGAACCGATCCAGGACTGTTTTTGGGGCCTCCCGTGGACCCTCCCACTCTATGCATTCGGGCAACTTTTGGTTCGTCGATAGTCTTCCTCAAATAGTGTTTTCATGATTTCATGGAGGGTCCTTTTTGAGTCTTGTTCAGACCCCTCTTCTCTGTCTGGAATCCCAAAGCTCTGTAGGTGTTTCAGTGCACTAGGTTCTTTAAATCATCCATTTTCAGTCGGACCTCCTCTTCCCTGGCTTCTGTCTCTGCAATCCTCTGGTCTATCTGAGTCTCCAGGGTATTGAGGGGAGGTCTGGTGGTGCTCGACCCCTTCAAGTCCTTCTTCCATTTTGTCGATTCTCTGCGTGATCTTGTCAACCTTGGCTCCGATGTCCGCTCTCATGCTTTCATTTCATTGAGGAGAGCTGCTACATCAGCCTTAGTTGTAGCAGATTCTGCCCCTGATGCCGCCATAGTAGACTCCTGTGGGGGTCTCGGGTCGGTGCGGTGTGGGTTGAATCGGTATGATGCAAGCTTCTGCCGTATGTTCATTCACTTTGCTCGTGGCACTCCGTGAGTGGGTTACACACTTCTGTTGTGTACTTGTTAGCGTCTCATCCTCCACTCATTTGCATCGCAGCCCATTGGGGGAACCCCTCAATGTGTCGCCCTCATCTGTTGACCTATGACGGGTCCAGCTTCTGCCCTCTAGCGCCTGCTCATCAGAGGAGGGCACACGCTCCAGGAAAGGGGGCCAACCCCTCCCGATGATGGAGGATGGATGCGGTTAACAACCGAGAGGGTCACTTATATGTTTAGGTAAGGCACTGTGGAACAAATATGCTCTGGGACTGCAATCTGAGAGGCTTGAGTGCAATATCTCACAAGTCCCAAGGCAGGCCCATGTAAACTGGGAGCTCCACACACCTTACTTGTACCGTAGTGAGAGATCTTTGCTTTGGTCGGACAGTTGCTCCGGGAGAAGGGCACACGCCCTAATTACGGGGTCCCAACCCTCCAATGTTTCTTCGTGGCATCACGCAGTGCACCCCTGCCTTATTGTAGGATGTTGTGTCCAAGGTCGATGCTTGGGCATGCTGTGACTGCTAGGGGGGCACTAGGAGGCCAATCCACCTCGTCTGGGTTATGTCTTTTCGGTATATGCACAGGCTTTGAGGCTATGCCCCCTGTCCCAGTACCTCAAATTCACTCCTGATCTGATGGATCTGGGTAAGTTTATGTTCCAGTGTGGAGTTCAGTCCTGCACTTGGAGGTCTCCAGTATGGTTCCAGAAGCGTGCCACCGTGTGAACAGCTCCCACGTGGAGGGTCGTGTGTTATCTTAACTGTTGAGTGTTCATGAGACCCCAGATGGAATCTGTGGATGTAGTGTTGGGCTGTTCCATTGGGCCGACCAAGGATGCGTCTGAGCTTGCCGTAGGGTGGGAGTCCTGTCAAAAGGAGGTTGAGGCAGGTCCCCACTGCTCCCTTCAGTGCGTGAGCTTCAGTGCCTTAGAATGCCCAGGGTTGGACACTGTAGTGCCCAGCATCGATAAGTCTAGTGTCAAAATCCCTATTTTGTATGAGGTCACCCCAGGGAAAATATCGAGCTGAATCGTTCTCAATGATTGTGGCAGAGAGACCTGTGAAGTCACTGCTTTCCTCCACTTGAATATGGTGCTCGTCGCCACCTCCTCTCAAAAGTCTGTCCCCACAATATGATGCGTGTGTGTGGCACAATATCCAAGGTGCCTGTGACGACTTCAACAGTCCCAGGGATCTGGGACTCTGTGTCACAAGTGCGCTGCAATGCGTGCGCTTCAGTCTATCCGGGTCATACGCATTACCAAGTGTCACCCTTGTGCATGGGGAGGGGGAGCGTGATTCTGTATAATTAAATGTCCTCTTACCGGTGGCTTCACTGGTACCATGCGATCCCAGCAATCTGTACTCCGTGGCCTCTGTCGTCAGGACGCGGGTCCGCCTTATCCTCCACGCCAAGCTGGCCTTCTCCATCTGCTTACGTGTCGCAAGGGGACACAGTTTACTGTGGGTGCCACTCCGGGAAACCCGTTCCTGCCACGCCCTCCTCCACAGCGCTCCTCCGGGTGCAGTCGCGTGTGTCCCATTGTACCATGGACACCAGCTGGAGCATATAGGGAGGGAAACCGTCTCGGCTCCAAGCGTTTACGTGGGGGTCCCTTCAGTTGACCTGCTTTTCACAGCCCACGTGGATAGTGACTTGCTTTAGTTTTCGGCCCCGTCTACGGAGGTGGAGCTTCAGCACGGCAAACTGCTCTGTCCTGTTTCGGGATGATTTTTGCTCAGATTTTCCCCGCTCTTTCGCACAGGTTGGGGGGGACGTTTACCTGCACCTCTAAATCCAATCTGGGGTGGGGGGGGTCACTTAGTGAAGGCTCAAGCCACTTTGGAGACCTTGGGTCGGGGAGCCCACATGGAGGCTGGATTCATCTGTGCGCCCCCTGGTGGCCAACTATACTATATTTCTATCTTTTACTTTCTTTAAAACAAATGGATCTAGGTTATTGCTTGCTTCACATTTCTTGGCATATCCTACAGTACTTAAAAGGTTCTTTTTTCGTACAGTAGCCAGGTGATAGTTTTCCACACTCCCTCTCCCCTCCCCCCATTACTCGCATTAATGATACTCTTAGGCAGCCGTATAACTAAATTAGTACATATTGATACGCATACAAAAGAGGGAGGGCTTAATTCAAGACTTGAGAAATACAGAACCATACATGTGGTGTTACTGAGAACATGTTGGACATCTCTGGGGCAAAGGTGACATCTGGATATTAAGGAGCCACATGCTACCCCTGGAATCTGATTGGCAACCCCCTAATCCTAAACTATGATCATTGTGTGTGTGTGCGCTCGTACTTCATGCCACCCCTGCATAAGTCAGTGCTCCACTTGGGCCACTGGAGCCAAGCGTCTGGACACACCACTGCAGAAGGGGGTCCCTCCAGGGGTTAGATGTCAAACTAGGATCACAATGTTGTCAAATAGGGTGCTGGATAATCTAGGTCATTAAAGGAACAATGGGAAAAGCAGAGCCTTCAGTCATTGAGATGAGCAATAATTGTTCTCACTCATATAAGCACTGGGACAAGCATGTTGTATGTGTCCTTAGCCTGCATATCCACTCTCGGATCTACTGCCTCTCCCGTTAACTTCTTGGTAATGGGCTAGCTTCACCACATCTTTTTTTATTTTTTTTTGCGATATAACCATATTACGGTTTTAAAAACATTTCTCCTTTTCGAATTAATAAAATCTGAATACAAACCCCTGGAAAGCAGAGGAAGACAAAATGAGAGACCAAAAAAACCAAAAAATTCACATCTTTCTCCAAGATCGGAATGACACTCGGAGTCTGAATGGTTCCTGGTTCTTCTTTGTGGCCTGGTGGGGCCAGCGCAGAAACGGTCTAGCTGTTTTTTCTGGACTGAACAGTGCACCTTCCACTGGTTATGCCACCGCTCTCCTAGTTCTCATTCACTCGGGGTTCTCTTCGCTTGCATGGCTCGGCTCTCCTTGCCTCCTAGTTACACCCACATGCCTTATAATCCCAACAGAGGATCGCCGTGCTCCCAGCAGCTTCCACGTCCTGACAGATTCGAACATCCTGGGTTTCGGACCCTTTCCGTAGTCTCCCTTCTATTAATCTTAACTTTCTGGTTCCATCCCAGCATAGCATCAGTCCCTTTTCTCAATCCATTAAGCATACACTTTTGTTCTTTTGTTCTTCATAGTTCCAGTTTGGTTGGTTTGCAACAATTGAGCGATCCGCACTACTCTTCCACCTCTCCTCTTCTTAGTATTTTCAAGCAACGGTTGGCGGCTGCTATCATAAGCCAATCTAGGGAGCATGCAGGTGAAGCCGCCCCCTGCCTAAGGCCCACACTCAAGACCTGTGTGCTCCCCTGTCTGGCGTGGCCGAAGGGCCGCACCACCCTCCCCAATTCCTTCTGCTCCCATTCAGTTTCTTTGTCTGCCTGCTGTCTGTTTTCCCTGCCTCCTTGGTCGCTCGCCGCCGCATTTCATGGCTTTAAGGTAAGCGTTGCTGCTGCCCTTTTTGCGTTGGTCAGGCGCTCCACTTTATCCCTCCTGCCTGCTGAGACTCTCCCGCCAACCACTGCTACATTGTTTTCATTTCTGAGCACATTCTGCTGAGCCTTAACGTCCGTGGATCCCTCGTGGTTCGTGGTTGCACTTACCCTTTGCATTCATCTGTTTCTCTCTCACAGTCTCCTTGACCCTCTTCCCATGACTCTTCATCTTCTCTGTGCTGGACCCTTTTGTCACCTGATCGTCTTTTGCTCCTGGTCCCCTCATTGACTCTTCCTTATAGTTCAGCCTTGCTGCTTCCTGCCTGCTGCACCCCACTTCTGTCTGTTTCCATGGCATTACCTGCAAACACCTATTGCACAATGACTTTTGACTCTGTTACCAATGGCTTAAATTGTGATCCTTCAGATGTTTTTTTTTTAAAATTTATTTTTTACTTTATTTATTCAAGCAGACAGGCATTCAGATTGGATGCAGGTTGCACTCCACACATAATGCGTATGACACTATATATAATAATGGTTCATTTCGTACATATGTCCTCTACAGACAGTTAAGCGTACAGGTTTTTATACGTTGTTAGATTGCACTTTACTCAGGTATTCATGTAGGGGGTCCTATGTTTTTTTTTGTAATATAGAGCCTCCTCCCTCTCGTTCACATACTTAAGCTCCTTAAGCCATTCCGTCCTTGATGGTGCCAGCTTGGATTTCAATTTCAATAAGATGCATTTTTTCACAACCATACAACTAATATATATACATTTTTCTTACTGATTTTCAACATACAAATGTATAAGAAAACATAACAATTCACTCTCCTTAAACAATCTACGCGTTTTGGTTGAAACTTTACCTATGTCTCCCAGTAAGTATTTGAGGAGGAGTAATACTGGTGGTATTCCAATCATAAGGTGCAATATTCCCATTTCCTGGCAGAATTGTAATATTTTCGGACATGTCCAAAACGTATGGATTTAGTCTGCACACTCACTCCCACACTTCATGCATTTACCATCAGTGCCCGGGGAAAAGTTGGCTACCCTGGCAGGAGTATAATGGAATTGTTTTAGGACCTGGAATTGCATTAGGCTGAGGCGTGCATTGAGAGCTGCTACTTTCGTCAGTAGACCATTGTCTATGCCATTTGGTATTTGTCAATAGCTAGGGCTTTTTGCCATTTGGACTTTGCAGTGTTTCTCAAAAGCTGAGCAGCCTATATCCCCTTGTATAATTTTGACACCAATCCCTTCTGTGAGTCTTTGAGTCTTCCTGTACCACTGCCTCCATGCATTCACATGTTTCAGGCGCAATAGGAAACCATGGCCATTTTCTATATGCCGCTGCTCTAATACGGTAATACTGTAACAATTTAACAGGGTTGTCACCTACTTTTTTTGGAGAACTCCTCCTGAGTCATGAACCTCCCTTAAGGAAATAGGTCTCCTAGTGTCATCGTTTTCCTGGGATCCCAGGACCTCTGTATATCAGGGTCATATGTACGGGGGAGACCAGGGCAGCACCAGAGCCCACCCCTACTACTATAGGGTGTTATCGCTAACCACCCGAACACTCTGGTCCATGCATTAACTGTTGTGTGCACCGGGTCGAATGTGCAAGTGTCGGTCCTCCAGTATAACTGATCTAAGGTCTTCCGGGGCTGCACCATATCTTTCAAGTGTTAAGTGTACTGGGCCCGCATCGAGTGCGTACCAATGTCCTGCGAATTGTGCCTGGGTCACTAAATATATTACTAGAATCTGGTGCTGGCAGTGCAGCCCTCGTATGGTTCGGTACGTCCCTCCCAGCTCACACTGGATGTTCCACCTCCCCAGACAAATTGGACCGCCAGTGATATGAGCCTTGCAAAAAAAGGAGCGCCCTGGTCATGTTGGTATTGAGGCATAGTAATACAAAAGTATGGGGACCATCACAATTTTTAACTTTGGTAATCTACCATATAGGGAGATCGGGAATCTAGTCCATGGTGCAGGTTTAACTGCTAGAACATTAAGGTATGTTTCATGATTTTCTTCATAGAGGGTTCGGTGTATGCAAGACACTATGACCCCCCACGTATTTAAAGGAGTTCGGAGCCCAACGGAATCCTCTTAAGGTCAAATGGTGTTGCTGTGTTATCTGTTAATGGGAATAATTTGGATTTAGAGGTGTTGCTCTTGTATCCTGAATGATTTGTGAATCTGGCAATTTCCACAATCCGACCCAGATTTTCATTTGGGTTATGTATATATAACCAAGTATGATATGGCATTTATAATGCGCCTATACACAAGTATTTCAAGGCGTGACGAGGCAAGGGAGGGAGTACAGAGGGAAGACAGACAGCGATCCTATTAGGCCAGGTGTCATTCAGATCGCGCAAGGGGGAGGGGAAAGTGCAGTACAGGGGATAATAGACTAATAACAAAAGTAAAGCACTGCCAGCTGGTGCCAAGTGCAAAGGTAAGTGCAGACATCCGGTGTCAAGTGCTGGTAGAGGGACTGTAGGGATAGAGACAGTGCCGGGGTTACCAGGAAGGCAGTGCAGGTGTGCGACTAGCAGTGGTCGGGACCTGCGCCAGAGATCAGAGGGAGGCCAGGTAACAGTGCAGTCTCAGCCAGGGGCTCAGCAGGGGAGACGAGGTGAAAAAGAATCTAAGAGAAAGGTTTTGAGGTGCTTCCGGAACCAGAGATGGTTCTCCTCGTTTCAGTGAGGCAGGTATGCTGTTGCAGAGAGAGGCCCCAGCCGAAGAGTGAGATCTACCACCAACTCGTTGTTTGGAGAAGCGACTCACCCTGAGGGAGTTGGAGGTGGATGAGCGAAGAGCTCAAGAAGGAAGATATTTAGGAAGAGAGAGTTGAAGGTATTCAGGCCCCAGGCCCCAGAAGGCCTATGGAATATGTATTGTCTGCATATAACGATATGGGGGTCCAGCTATGTGTATTCCCTTGTGTGCATGTTGATCTCTGATTACTCGCACTAGTGGCTCTATCGTCAGTGCGAACACAATGGGGAGAAGGGACAGTCCTGATGTGTACCATAGGCTAACGAAAACACCCTGGAAATTGTGCCATTTGTGCTTACCCTAGCTATTGCATTCACAGTCTTACCTACCCAATAAAGTTATGGCCCATCCCAAAGTGTTTAAGCACTCCAAACAGATAGTTTGATGATATGGAGTCCAATGTTTTTTTGGCGTCTAATGATGCTGCCACTGCTTGGGCTTGTGGATTTATTTGCGACATAATGGCAAAAAGTCGCCATAAATTAAGGGCTGTTGATCTTGTGGGAATAAAACCCGATTGGTCTGAATGCACTAGGTAAGTCATATGTGGTAGGAGCCTGTTTGCAAGTACTTTCGCAAAAGTCTTTGCATCAACGTTAATTAATGATAATGGACAGTAAGATGTGACCTCGTTTGGTGGTTTACCTGGTTCCGGGAGTACTGATATTATGGCCTCGGTGAGTGTGGGTGGGAAACGCCCCACTCTCAGTGATTCTTCCCAAACCCTGAGTAGGCACGGTGCCAATGTTCTATTGTATGTCTTGTATAGTTCTATTCCTAGTCCATCAGGACCGGGGGCCCTACCTGTCGAAAGTGAAGCAATGGCTTCTACAATCACTCGTCAGAGGTGACCGGGGTAGCTAATGCTTTACATGTTTCCTGGGGGAGATTCGGCAATGCTATCCTATTCAGATAGAGGTGTAACTCTTCTTTAGTGCAGGTATCCGCATTTGCATACAGTGGGGCTATCATGAGTTGGGCAGTAGCCCTTAAATGCAGTGGTAATGCTATTACCGCCACATTTAAGGGTCCCCTCAAACATGAGTCTGGCAGCATTTACACCCAGCTTCAAGCTGGGGGTAAAGGCGCTGGAAAATTTCCATTTTTAGGTGCAATAAGCGCTGCGCTATTAGCGTGCGCTAATTGTGCCGAAAATGCCCCATTGGGTCCAATGGGGAATACCCATTACCGCCTAACCCTTGATCTGGCACTAATAGCGCCGGACCGGGTGGCGGTAACGCTATTAGTGCAGGCAGTATCCCGGCAGTAATACCGCTGTGATACTGCCCAACTCGTGATGAGGCCCAGTATCTTGTAGTATCGCTTACATTCCTCGTTAATTGCCTCATTGGATGTTAGAAACTCTCCCATCTCCCCTTTGATTCCGCTAATGGGTTTCACCCCTCTTCCAACCCCCCCCCCCCCTTAATTACACTAGCTAGAAATCGTCCGGGACGGTCTTCCTCCCCATATCGGTGGGCCTGTAGAGGCTTTATCATGTATTGTACTTCACGATTAGCCAGCTCGTGAAATTTCAACAGGTTGTCCTTAATTATCCCCACTAGTGTCTTATTGGCTGTGGTGCCATACTCATTCTCCAATCTACGTAGCCTATGTTCAGTCTCTGCTAGTTCCAATCTAGTGGTCCTGAGTACTTATGATGTAACTAAAATAAGTGTACCCCACAGCCATGCCTTAAAGGTTTCCTACAGTGGCGTAACTTCAGACTGAGTTTTCGTTGACCTCCAAAAACCCTTCCTTTTTCTCCTGTAGGTCCTCAACCACTGTGTTGTTTAAAAGGACATTTCATGACAGGTCCGGAGCGGGAGCGGGTGGGGGTGGGGTGGATCATTAAGTTCCAGTGATATCACCACTGGGGAGTGGTCTGAAGGATGCACATGATAGGATTTTACTCCCTCGTGAGTGTGGGGCCCACGTATATAAAAGTAACCAATAATCAATCCGCGATGCAGCGTCGTGGGATGTAGAGTAGTAAGTCTATTCAGTCGTCCTAGGGTGTTCCTCCCTCCAGACGTCTATAAGGCCCAGTTGTTCCATTGCTTGTTTAATCTTTTTAGCTGTGGTGGCCGGAGCATGTTATGTGGTGGCTGATCGGTCTTTATATAAATTCAGGATTGTATTGAAGTCCCCTCATATGATCGGAGCCATCTTTGCTAACCTCCCCAATACCTAGCCATAGAATCCCAGATCATCTGTTTGGTCCGTATGTGTTTACAAATAATGACCTTTTCACCTGCCATTTCCCCTCTTATTATGATGCATCATCCATCTGCATCCGTTATTGTCTCCTCTGCTTGAAAACTTGTGGAATGGCTCACCAAAATGAGTACCCCCCTGGCCTGCGAGGAGCAAGTTGTCTAGAACCTTTGTCGGACCCATTTGGGTGCAAACCCCTCATGCACTGGTCCCAGCACATGTTTCCTGTAGCATTACAATTCTAGGGGAATGGCATTCAAAGTACGCTGTAATCGTCCTAGCTTTAATCGGATTATTTAGGCCCCGGATATTCCTTGATAGCAAATCTATTGTTTCACCCGCCATTTATTTGTGAATCACACCAATTTGTATATTTCGATCTCGGATAACCAATTTGCGAATAGTACCTCCCACATTAAGCATTCCTCCCAACACTGTCTGCTTTTAAATCCCCATTTCTCTCCTCCCGACTCCACATTTCTTCGCACTCCCCTACTTGTAACCCTCCGTCAAAATCCCAACGTGTCGTTCTCCGCCCCCACCCCTCTCAGTCTTCCCCAACTCGATGTTTCTCTTGAACAACCATGGAACTTTCCCGGGGATCGCCGTGAGCAGTCATCGCTTGCAACAGCAAGTTCCACTGCTGTGTGCCCCGGCTTCACTTAAGAATTTAACATGTCAGAATCAAATATTATTGTCATGAAATCCTGTGAGCTTCATGGTCAGTCTCCCACATTGTTGCGGACAGATTCCGCTTGCGGGCCTTGATTTTGATCATTCCCCTGGCTGAGGGGTGGGTGCAGTATCATTGCCTTGACATAGGCTACGGCCGTGGAAGGATTTTCAAAGAAGTGTGCCCTGCCTCCATGTTGTATTCGCCGGTTCACAGGGAACATAAGGATGTATGGGACTCACCTGTCCCTAAGTAGCTTCTTCACTGGGTCATATGATCGCCTTAGGACCTGTACTCCAGCTGCAAAATCTGGGTAGATGTGGATGTTGTTGGATTCCTATAGGAGTGTCCTTTGTTCCCTGGATAGTTTCAGGATGAGGTCTCTATCTCTGTAGTTGAGTAGTCTCACTATGAACGTGATATTATAAAAGGCATTTATTATGTGCCTATACACAAGTGTTTCAAGGCGCGTCGAGGCAAGGGAGGGGGAAACGGAGGGAAGACTGAGGCAGTGATCCAACTAGGCCAGGTGACATTGAGATTGCGCAAGTGGAGGGGAGAGGGGAAGGGGGGAAGTGTAGGGGGTAAGGAGGGCAGTTCAGTACATAGGATAGCAGTAAATAAATAAGACAAATAAAAAATAAGTGCGGCCAGCTGGTGGCAAGTGCAAGGGTAGGTGCAGACATCAGGTGTCAAGTACTAGTAGGGGCTGTAGGGATACAGAAACAGTCCCCTAGTGCAAGGGATGCCAGGGGGGCAGTGCAGGTGTGCAGCTGGTGGGAAGGGGACCTGGTCCCGAGATCAGAGGGTAGCTAGGTAACCAGTACAGTTTAGATTCAGCCAGGAGATCAGCAGGGAAGAGAAGTAGAGAAAGCAGAAGCAAAGAGGAAGGTCTTGAGGTGCTTCCGGAACCGGAGATGGTTCTCAAGTTTCAGAGAGGCAGGGAGGCTGTTCCAGAGGGAGGCCCCGGCAGAAAGAGATCTACCACTAACTCTCTGCTTGGAGAAGCGACTAACCCTGAGGGAGTTTGAGGTGGATGAGCGTAGGTAGGAAGATATTTAGGAAGAGAGTTGAAGGTATTGAGGCCCCAGGCCCCAGAAGGCCTTGTGGACGATGCAGAGGGTTTTGAACTTAATCCTCACCGCTACTGGGAGCCAGCACAGAGAGCCAAGTCTCGCAGTCCTGTTTTGGATGAGTTGCAGAGGTTGGAGAGTACAGGCAGGCAGATTTAGAAAGAGGCTGTTGCAGTAGTCCAACCTAGAGAGAACCAGAGCTCTGGAGACAGTGAGCTTCTGGGGAAGGAGAGGAAAGGAAGAAAACCTCTGTGCGGAGGGGCCCTTGGTCTAGGTAATGGTGCAGGAGTGCAGTGGCCACGTTCAACGAAGAAGTGTGTAGGGAATTTGGCTGGTCGAAACATGGTTAGCAGGCTTTCGACAAACTGCTCCGTGGACCCCTTGCCTCGGGTATTCCAACAATGCGTATGTTTCCTCTTGAGCGTGACTCGAGGTCAATGCATTTGCTGCATATTTTAGTGAGTTCAGACCTAAGCTCAGCTATGTCTCGGTCGTGCTGTCCCATTGCATCCTCTGTCTCACCAATTCTGGTTTTGGCCTCATTAATAGGGGCAGTCTCCTTCTCCTGCTTGGACTTCAGAAATCTAATCGTTGCCACAATGTCGTCCAGTTTGACATTAATGGGCATGGAGCCACTCTACATCGCCAGCATCAGTTGGTCATCGCGTGTTACCCCAGGAATGTTGTTTGCGCTCTCTCCTTGCATCTGGTTTACGGGTTGCAGGCTTCTGGTTGGGTACTGGTAAATTAATCCATTGGGCCTGTCTTCTTCCCAGCTCCTTTGGCGATAATGCCTTATGGATCTCAGGTCCTTGCTGCCGCTCTCTTGCCAAGTTGCTGAGTCTAGCAAGGATCTGTCCACTATGATGCAGTGGATTTAGCGGTATTGTACTGAGTGTGTGGCTTGTGTAGGCCAGTAGTGTCCCTCTCCACCTATTCAGATCGGTTTGAGTGCAAGGTCTGTTGTTGCCCCCTAAAAACTGCTGAGATCAGGATCTGTATGCCCCTGGGTTAGCACTATTTCTAATGGCTTGCAGGGGCCGGAGATCGTGTCAACTTGTGCGAGTTCTGGTTGTCTCAGTAAATAATGTAGAGGCTGTCCGGTTCCGTGTGTATTCACTCGATGGGCGGTGTCATTAGGGCAAATCATGCATCTCCTAGCAAGTAAGGGGGCTGCATGGCGCTTCAAACGAAGAAAGATGGTGGTGGAGGAGCATGTAATATAGAACCTGCTGTGTGGCCTGGGGTTTACCTCCTTGTTGTAGCCCCAGTAGGTCGTTATCAAGCAGCCGGATAGGAGGGGGATTGCCGCAGAGATTGTCTCTAGGTGGTTCTCACTGCTGGGAAAGAAGCAGCTACGGCAGCGAGAGTACCTTCCCCCGGCGCCTTGCTCGCATGCGTCCCTTCCCATTTACTTTTGCCTGGGGCGATTGGGTTTTCACTGGGGTCTGCAGGTGTCCATGGTATTGCTGTATTTGTAGAGGATATTTAAGCTTTCCGGGGTCAGTTTGGCATTCGTGCTGCAATGGATCAACGCGGGCGGGTCATTGGATTCTTGCTCCTCCTCCGTTAAGCTGGCAGCGCTGCAGTGTAGGGTATCTTCCCCACCAGTTCTCATCTGCGCCGGTCTGGCAGTAGCACCGCAGGATCTATGAGTGTCCCGTTCATCCTCTCCAGCCTGCAGATCGGGACCAGTCTTGGACTGGGCTCGTACCTCGGTATCAGCTCCCTCCGGAGGTGGGTGTGGGGTTACTGTTCTGATGTTAACAGGCTATTACCACTTCCAGGATTTTGCCTGGGCAGGAGCTCTTTTAGACCTCCATTCCCTTTGGCTGCTCAACTGCGCCCCCCTGTCACCCCACTTCAGATGTTTTTTGTTATTGACTCACAGTAGTTCCTCAATGCCGTAATGTTACTTTGAACATTTCTACTGTATAATTTTAAATTCCTACACTGTTAACTGAAAATTGTTGTATTTTGGCTTTCTATCGCATCCTGCCCTAACACTTCCCCCGCTCCCGCTTACTGCTTTATATCCTAATTTTCCCCTCCTCCCTTATGATGTCCTCTTACATATCACCCCTTTCTATCCTTCTTTTCTGTCGCTGCCTGCCTTTCCTGTTAATTGCATGGTTGTTGCCCCTTCTCCTTTTGGCTGGCCTCTGCTGCTGCCAAATGTTTTTTCACTATCACTTCTTGCACTGGTTGTTGCCACTCTATCCCTGCAGCCTTTTTTGGTTTTCGCTGCTGCCTATTCTACTTTTGCATCTTGTTGATTGTATCATGTCTGTATCACCTTCCCTCCCTTCCTGCACTTTTCCTCCTTCTCCCCCCCTTACTTTTTTGGCACTTGCAGGGTTCTGAATAGTCTCACGACCTAGTCAGAATGTTTGTCTATTTCCTTCGTACTACACCCTCCCTTCACTTCCCTCCTCCCTCTCAGCCCTGCTTTATGCTATAGCACTTGCGCGTTCTGAATGTTTGAAGACCTTTTAAGGACGTTTTTGTCTGTTTCTGATCTCCCCTTCCCCTCCTTGTCTTGATACACCTTGAAACACTATTTTTGCTGTATAGTGTGCATTACAAATGACCAATAAATTAATAAACATTTCTTCAAGTTGGATGTGTGGTGTAATGTTGCAATAACAAATAGTGACTTGTTCTAATGGAGTTCTCTAAATCCTCGATGGTACGGATGGCCGGCAAGGAAGGAGTCTTTGTCCCCAAAAGGGGAGTCTCTCCCTGTGATGTCCCACATACCACCATTACTAGGGGGAATGTTGGGTAGCAGATTCACCCCCCACCCCCCGCTAGCCTCACAAGGAAAGGCTCCCCTCTGGGGAGAAGTGACGAAATCCCGCCATGATACTATTTAGATGAATACATCTGGATGTATGAAAACATTTCAAACCAAACTAAATGCATTGAAAACCTAATGTGGTGCCGCATAGAACAGTAATTCAAGGGATGGTCATGGTTTGTAACTCAATATAATACATTTTCTGTGATCAAGTAGGATCCACGCAACAAAGTAGATGTTTGAGTAGCCAAATTTAATAATCTTTTTAAAACTGCCCATGTATAGGATCTTTTGGGAGCAATTAATGTAGGCACAGTAAATGTGATGAAGATGCAGTGGAAAAAGTATTTTAAATGCTAAAAGATGGCTGTTGGCTGAGTGAAGAGTAAATGTGAAGGAAGGACCAAATAATGGCAATCTTTGATAACGTTAAAAACAATTGTAATCCATTGCTTTAGCCAACCCCTGGAGGGGAGTATGTGGGCAGAATGTACAGCAACATTTCCAAAAGATGCAGTTTTTCCATCGTTGTTCGCTGTGTACATAAAATAATTATTTGAGATAAATTAACAGATTTGCTAATAAAACAGAAGGACATAATGTAATATTTAAAGGGAATGTGCTGTGGTGTAAAATAACAATTGGCTCAGGGCGCATTATCAATGTACACAGTACCATTTACAAATGACTCCCAATTTATCATAGTGGAAAAAGAAATGGAAGGGTAACTTGAATCAAACGGGCAGCGAGAAGGAACCAAAATGCAGCATTAGAATGGATTGTGTCCTCCCACTTGTTCCTTATCTTTGATATTCAATATCCAGCTTCAGCTGCATCGGCAAAAAAACCTTCGGCAGAGGGTGCTTTGCGTCGATGCAGTGCCTCAATGTCCCTCAAGGGACTCTGTCTCATGGTTGATGTCATTGAAGGCATATATAGCATGCACATCCCCCGTTGGCTTCAGTTCCTGTTTTTCTGAGTAAGCTTATGCTTCGAGAACTACGGCTTCAGTATTTCCTTCGCAATATACGAAAATGTCTTCATCTTCAGCACCAACTACCCTGAAGACTTGGTTTCAACGTGTTTAGATTGCGATGCGAAGATGTCGCTGTCTGATCCAAATCAAGTATGCTTGTGTTTTCTTGGTGTGGAGCACAAGACCTCGACCTGTTAAAAATGTCAATCGGTGACCGGAAAAGGTCTGAAGGAGCATAAGGGGGAAATTGGCAGTAGGTAGATTCCCTAAGAAATCCCCATTGACGAAACCTTCTGATGATGCGAGAGGCAACTCTCCTCGAAGAAAGATAAAAGGTCAAGGTCAAATAGTGGCTCCCACCACTCTTCGTCATTGAGGCAAGGACACGGTAAGTCGCACACTTCGACATCTTCGTCTGACTCCTCTCCTGAGAGAGCTATATCCCCTCCCACTAAGGCCTCCACTCCTGCCGAATCGAAAGCATTCAGGCTAGAAATGCTCGAAATATTTGAAAACTAGAAACCCTCGACAAGCCATGCTCCTACCGCGCCTTCTAAAGCCGTTAAGGAAAGGACTCGAGCCAAATCCAGTGTGCCCTTGAGCCTGGGACGAAGGCTAGATCCACATCGGGAGCCGTCGAGGCCTCGACATCATCGAAGGGTCCTTAGTCATAAGTCGAAAGACAAGTTGAGGTCGTCGACGCCAGCTGTGCCATTGACAGCAGCTGGCCCATCGACACCAGTGGCACCTTTACTGTAGAAAACTTTGACTCTTCTTAACAAGAAAGGATTACTTCAACTCTCCAACCTCTGAGGACAATGAGCCATTTAATAATTATGCACCATTTCTTTTACAGTATGGCACACCAAATGTTCCTGATAGTTTTATATTTGAGGATTCCAGACTGAAGGACCTATATGAACATTTACAAACAGCCAGTGGAGTGGACACTTCACCGGAGTTAGAATTTGGAAAGTCTGAGACCGATGAACATGCAGATGCCTCATACAGGCAGTTGATGTCTAAGGTAGTATATTAACTGGGATGGAGCAGACCTGCCTTCTCCTTCGAGCAGAATGATCGAGCAGAATGATCTTACAGACATCCTAGATAAAGGTGATCTATAGGATCCCATTTTACCTTTCCACATTAATAAAAGGGTAAGTGCCAATTCGGAAACTCCCAAGAGAGTCTGGTCTAGCAGTAAATAAGAACTTGACAAGAAAATGCTGCCCATCACGAAGTGACCCCAACTACTTATTGAAAAACACTCTCTCCCAGAAAGTCTGGTGGTTCAAGCAGCGTATCCAACCATCCGACCGTATAGGGATGACAAAAGGGTAGATGCCTGGGCCAAAAGTATTTTCTGCTGGGAGCATGGTGCTTAAGTCAGCAAACTCCACATGTGCCTTGGCAAAGTTTTCATACTCTATGGGACTGCATTTCTATGGGGGCTGAGCATATTCCAGAAGGGGCGTAAAGGGAAGGTTTCTTGGCCATTGTTAGGGAAGGCAAAGAAGCCAAGTGCGAGTCTCTTCAGTCGGATCTGGATTCTGCTGACGGCATCAGCAGAGTCATGGCGGCAAGCACCATAATTCGCAGATTTGCATGGTTAAGGAAATCTAGGTTTGCACCGGATGTGCAATCTAGACTCCTTAACGTGCCTTTTGACGGGTCTCATCTTTTTGGCAGCAAGACTGACGAAAGCTTTGAAAAGCTGCAGCCAAATCTTTGGGTGCTGCTATTTGGCAGCCCCAGCCTTTTTCCCCCCAGTGGAAAGTGTTGGAGGGGTAGATCCTTTTGCTACTACTCCTCAGTTCGAAGAGCGAGAGGAATGGCTGGTCAAAGAAGTTTCCCTCGTGGTGGACGAGGGAGAGGTGTAAAGTCTGCTCCAGCAGCAGCGTCTTTACCAACCGCTACTGCTTCATCCGCCTCAAAACCTCTGAGGTCTTGCATCATGACACCCCTGTAGGAGGCATACTATCTCAGCATCTGAAAGAATGGCGAGACATTACTTTTGATGCTTGTGCATTAGAAACCATAGCCCAAGGTTACTACCTCGCCTTCATTCGAGACCTCAACCATCCACCGGGGAGCCATTCTTTGAAGGGTCCAGATCCGTTCCTTGTGCATAAAATGTTGACCCTGCTAGAGAAAGGTTCTTTAGAGCTGGTACCTGTAATGGAGGGAAACAAAGCATGGTATTCTCCATGTTTCCTAATCCCCAAAAACGATGAGGACTGCGACCCATCTTGGACTTGAGCTACTTGAACAAGTTTCTCTGGAAGTACAAGTTCAAGATGGTCACATTTTCTCAGATCCTTAAGCCCTTTCAACTCCAGGATTGAATGGTGTCATTGGACCTTCAGGATGCTTATTTTCATTTGCCAATTCATCTCGAGCAGAGAAATTACCTGAGGTTCGCCGTTGGTGGTTCTCATTATCCGTTTCGAGTTCTGCCGTTCGGCTTGACTGCCACCCTGAGGGTTTTCACCAAACTGATGACGGTGGTGGCTGCGAGTGCCAGGAGAGGGGGGATTCAAGTCGACCCCTACCTGGACGATTGGCTGATCGGGGTGCGTTTCCCCGAACAAGTCCTGCATCATCTCCATGTCGCCTGCCACTCTCTGCAGACTGGGCTTCTCCCTCAGTTACGAGAGGTCACACATGATACCATCTCAACAGATCCAGTTCATCGATGCGGTACTGGATACATCCTTGGGAAAGAGCTCGCCACTGAAGATGAGGTGCTCAAGACATTTTGCAGATGGTTACCAAATTTCAAAGTGCCCAGCGTCTCCTGGCCTTTGACATTTTAAGGTTGCTTAGCCTCATGGCATCCTGCATTTTTCTGGTTCCAGAGGCTCGCCTGAGAATGAGATCCCATCGGTGGGCTCTCGGGACACAATGGTCTCAGTTATCAGGCAACATATCAGACCTACTTCAGGTTTCTAGCAGGGTTGCACAGGATCTCCTCTGGGCCTGCGAGGACAACATTCTGAAGGGAGAACCTTTTTGGCAACCATGGCCGGAGATCACAGTAGTGACGGGCGCCTCACGGGGTGGGGAGCCCACACCAACGATTTGGCAGTGAGTGGTTGTTGGTCTCCATCGTATTCTAAACTACACATCAATCTTTTGGTGCTGAGAGCAATCAGACTGGTGCTGAAGGCTTTTCTGCCCCCTTTTTGTAGAAAGAATATCCTGATAACAGACAACAGTGTCCATGTACTACCTCAACAAGAGAGGTGGTGTAGGGTCACTATCACTGTGAAGAGAGGCAATGCAGTTCTGGTTCTCTGCAATAAAAGAAGGAACTGGTGGCAATTCACCTGGCTGGAGAGAACACAGCAGTGTACTCTCTGAGCAGATAGAGTACAGTCTCCCACGAGTGGAAGATGGCTAAGGAAGTCCTTCAAGAGATCTTAGCCCTTTGGGGAACCCCTCAAGTGGATCTGTTTGCGTCCATTGTCTACCGGAAGTACGCTCTGTACTACTCCAGGGAATTTCCCCCAAGGGGAGCTCTAGGAGATGCATTTGTGGTGGACTGGGAGGTTCCCCATCATTCCTCACGTGATCGGGAGGTTGAGGAAGTTCAGGAAATCCATGATCCTAATTGCCCCGTATTGGGCCAGGAACACGTTGTACCGGTGCCTTCTGGACATGTCCATCTGCCCTCCTATACGTCTTCCACAAAGGGAGGACCTTCTCTCGCGAGAGGAGGGTCTGGTTCTCCACCCAGAGGTCCTGACACTCAGCTTTCACACATGGTTTCTGAGAGGCTGAGGTATATGGATTAGGTCTTCCCGGTTGACGTAATGGAGATTTTGCTTTTGGCCAAAAGGCCAGCAACTAAGTCTTTGTACCGCTGCCGTTGGATCAAATTCTGCAGCTGGTGCAGGGAAAAGAATGTGGACCCTTTGCTATGTAAAACACTGCAGGTGTTGTCCTTTCTGCAGTACCTAGCCAATCTCGGGCTTCAGGTTGGAACAATTAAAGGCTATTTGGGGGCGCTATCCGTCTGCAAGCGCTTGTCTGAAGAAACTTCATATTTTTAAGATATTCCTGGTAATACAACTTCTGCAGGGACCCACTAATGTGTTCCCTCCATATCCTTTTCATGTTCCCGTTTGGGACCTTAATTTGCGGTTAAAACCTCTTGTGTGCACCATTTTAACCACTCCATTTTTTTATTTTAAGGTTACTAACGTTCGTGACCATCTTGTTGGTAGAACTAACTTCGGCCCGTAGAGTGAGTGAGTTTCAGGCACTATCATCTAAACCACCCTTTACAGTATTCCACAAGGACATCCTGATGTTTCAGCCTTTATTTTTGCCTATGATCATTTCAGACTTTCATGTAGGACAAAAGATTTTGTTACCCACTTTCTATCCACCACCTCATCCTGGCAAGGAGGAAGAGAGGTTGCACAGATTAGATTCACTTAAAGCTCTAAGCTTCTACATTTCTAGATTGTCTAAATGTTGTCTGGATGACCATCTATTTATACGTTATACAGGTCACAGACTAGGTCAGACTGTAACAAAGCAGACCTTCAGATGGATTATTCTAGCAATTTCAGAATGCTAAAGGCTGGCGGGCAAAGATCCTCCAGAAGGCTTGATGTCCAATTCCACCAGGTGCATGGCTACTTGGTAATCTCTGCAAAGATGTGTTCCTATTTAAACATTTGTGAGGCAGCTATGCTGTCTACAACACACACTTTCACAAAGCATTACTGCCTTGATTTTCATCCCTAAGTCAGGATGGAAGCTTTGGAAAAGCTGTCCTCCGTTCTGTTCATGAAACCATTAATGGCTAAATACGTACTCCCTCCACCAAAACAAACACTGCTTTGAGAGTCTATCCAAGATGAAGAATACTTGGGAGGAGGCAATCCATTTGAAGAACAAGTAAGTTACCCCTGGTAACGTTCTTTCAACTGGATGTTCCTCCCACGTATTTGTCATTGCCCTCCCAGCATACCCCGCAGTAGTAGTTCCCGTGCTATTACAGCATTCGCTCCTTCAGAGCCTAGTATGGACAAACCTGTGTTGATGCAAGTAGTTCTGTTGGAGAATGACACTAAGAAAAAAAACAACTGAAACCAAGATGCGCAATGCGTGCTATATATGCCTTCGATGACAATCCTAGAGACGGAGGCTCTCGAGGGACATCAAGTCGACTGCATCGATACACAGTGCCCTCTGCTGAGGAAAAAAAAATTCAGAAGCAGCTGAAGCTAGATCTTGAATACCAAAGATGAGGAGGAACATTGAGTTGAAAGAATGTTACTAGGGGTAAATAACTTGTGCTTCTGTTTTTTAGCAGATGAGACGATATAGAAATACAAAATGGAAAAAGTTAAAAGGACGTAATATAACCTGTACAATACAAGGGATCCGCAATCACTATTCTGTTTTGAGCCTCAAAGAAATTCACCAAATGAAGCGTTACGTCATTTTGGAGAAAAGGCAATACGTGAGAAATTAGACTAGCATCTATAGACCTAAATAAAACAACGGTCATGTTGTCAAAACTGTTGAGGGCAGCAGATCTATGTTACAGTTACTATTTGGCACAAAGTGTGTTTTTAAAGGGCTTGGATGACATTAACTAGCGTGTTTTCCCACAGATGTGGTTTTAGGTCTTCTATAATGAACCGTGCCCTTCAGATAACTTTTATTGGTAAAGTAATTGAATAGCTCAGTATCAAAAGAAAAGTAAAAGGTGGCAAAGTCATAGCTTCATGTTTGATTTCACATTTGTAACAGGCACGCTAATGGCAAAATATTTAATCTAGAGCTTAAAATAATGTGACCAAAAGAAAAATACATTTTGTGAAAAATACTACATTCTAAAAATGTTCCAATTGACAGAGGGACCTGAATCCTGTTAATCTCGTGTTTGATCATTTTTATTAGATAAGTACATAAAACCAGTAATACAAGAGAAGGTAAACACATTTTAAGCAATTCAATTCTCTTGAGGAACTGTATCTATAGCGAGTGATAAAACGGGTTGAACAGAATAAGATCAATGAGTCCATTTTATTGGGTAAAAATTAAGACAAAGGGGAGACAAGAACAAGGAAACAAGACTGAAAACAATAGGGAGGGATAGGGAAGGGATAACAATGATTAATAGTAGAATATACTTGGGATTGTTAAGATAATGAGTAAAAGCATTCAATTGTTTGTTAAATTTGTGCAAACAGTCAAAAGAAGAAGCATGGCATTTTTTCGATCCGGTAAGTGGAACAGATAGAATTCCACCAACTATTACAAGATAGGTTGGATATATTCATCCAGTGATGTTATGAAACACAATACTGATGAATAAAGTATGAGACTCAATTTGTCGTGTAGCCGTATTAGCAATGTAACCAACCATAAGGTTAGAGAGCGATAAAGGTTCTGCAAAATGAAAGATCAATTGTAAGCAAGAGCAAATCTTAGACGTTGGCAATATGCAAAGGTGTAAAAAATAGGTTTGGGTAAGATTGGCAGTGACAGATGTGGAATGACACGTTTTCCAAATTTGGGTCCGGAGATCTGAAACGGGTTGAAGGTTCCAGTCAATCTCCCGTTGTCTGGTAGTGTTATGATTTAATAGGTTGGGTGAGGGGGGATTGTTAGGAACGCGTATAGCTTGGAGGCACTGATAGTAGGATTGCTATTTTAAAAAGTCATAAAAGGGAAGGGTATTTTTGGGTCAATGTGGGCAGGGATTTAGTTATTGACTTGATAAGTAAAGTGTAAAAAGGGAGATCTGATTCAGGGATCTTGTATTGTAGGCAAATCTGTGTGAAGGGGATTTCTACAGAATTATGAAGTTGTTTGACAAATTCGATACCTAAAGCGTACCATCTGTAAATGGTAGTGGGATTAGATTTGGTGGAGTTTTATTGAACCAGAGGACGATGTCACCTACATTGGTTTTAGTAAGAGTTGGCAGAGAGTTTATTCCAAATTGATTTAAAAAGGTGCAGCGAAGGAAATGAAGTAATATTGGGCCAAGAAGAAGTCATTAGGAAGTGGCAGAGGGAAAGCAGGGAAATAAAACTAGCTTCGAAACAAACTCACAAAGGAGCCTTTTCAAGGTGGGAAATTAGGAAAATGAACTCCACCTACATGTTTATGAAGTCTGTTTGTTGATGGTGATGCATGGCACTTCGATTCCATAAGAATTTAAGAAGAAGGGAGTCAAGTGTTTTGAAGAAGGAAGTGTGAATTGCTATAGGGATCATAGATAAAGAGTAGAGGATGATAGAGTTAATCATAATTTCGAAGGGATTGTGTCCTCCGACGTATTCCTTATCTATGATATTTGTATCTCCAGCTTGCTGGCCTCGGAATTTTTTTTTCCCAGTAGAGTGCGCTGTGCGTCGACGTCCGTCGAGTAGGTGTTCCTCGACAGCCACCGTATCGACGCCGACATCATCATGCCTATAAATGGCCACACGCAGTGTCCGTTGCTCAGTGATATATTCACATTTCCTCGAGAAAACCAACTCGTACTCTATGGCTTCCTCCTCCGACCCGACGACGACTCGGTCCGGTTTAAAAAAATGCCGAGACTGTGGGAAGAAAATGTTGTTGACGGATCCTCACAGGATCTGTTTGTGGTGTCTGGGAATCGAACACCAGTGTTCGGAGTGTGAGGAATGCCTATCCATGACGGCGAAAGCCTTGAAGGAGCGTAAGGGGAATCTCGAGAGAGGTAAGTCAGTTTTAACTTCCTCGAAAGTTTCCGCGGTAGAGTCGAGACATTTGTCTCCTCACCATCGAAAGCATTCTAGGTCTCGAAGTGGCTCCCACCACTCGTCGAGGTCTAGACACTGGAAAAAGAGACGTAGAAGATCGCCTTTGTCGTCGTCTTCTAGTTCCCCTGAAAGAGTAAATTGCCCCACAAAACACAGCTCTCAGGCTGAGTGGGAGGAATTCAAAAAAAAGATGCTAAGCGTCTTCGAGAAAGCGCCCTCGACCCCCTCGAAGTCAGCTGAGGGTGATACCCCGGGTGAAAAGCCCAAAAAATCTAAACGCCGCGAGTCGAAGCACCCGGCGAAAGAGTCGACCCGAAAGCGCCATGAGCCATCGGGAAGTAAAGCATCTTCGACGCCATCATCGAAAGCCCCTTTGAAGCATAGATCGGCGCCATCAACGCCGTTATCGAAGGGTTCTTCGACGCATCCGTCGATCGAGTCGACGCCGGCGTCTACATCAACGCCGATAAAAGAAAAACCCACGGCTACTCCACAGCCAACGGTTACACCGAGAGCCTCCGACACGACGTCGAACGTCGTCGACATCCTCGAGCAGGATTCCGATCCTCGAGTTCTTCGAGGCCTCTTGCAGTTTTCTCAACACCTTTGTCGGCGCCTTCGAGGATTTTTACATCGGCGTCAACGACATCGACCTTTTCAAGGCCACTGATGATGGCTCCCTCTGCTTTAGAGTTGGTTTTTATACCATTTCACAGGCCAGAGTATCCTCCCTTAACTTCAATTTATGAAGAAAGGGAAGATTCTGATCAAGAAAGGCCTTTTGGGCTGCAGAGGACCACATCACCTGAACCAGAGACTTTTGCCTCTGAGGAAAGAAGGTTGAAAGACCTTCAGGATGCATTACAGGAAGCAAGTGGCCTAGACACTTCCCCAGAAGTGGAATTTGTCAAACCAGACCCAGGGGAACATGCTGAAACCCCTTATAGAACCCTAATGTCAAGAATTATGGAGTTCATGGGTTGGTCTGCGCCTTCACCTGTTTTTCAACAGGATGACCTCACAGATATTCTGGATAATGGTCCACAGGAGGATCCTGTGGTTCCCTTTCATTCTGCTTTACAAAGAAAGATATTAACTAACTGGGAAACTCCTGAAGTTGCCCCTGCGGTTAACAAGAGGTTGTCAGTGAAATATAGGGTATCTGCTGCTGACCCTGAATACCTATCTAAGCACCCTACTCCAGAGAGTCTGGTGGTCCAGGCTGCAACTTCATCAGGCAGTACATCTGCATACCCCACTGCTCCACAGGATAGGGATGATAAAAAATATGATGCCATGGCTAGGAAAGTCTTCTCGGCCTGTAGCATGGCTTTAAAATCTGTTAATGCGACTTGTACGCTCGCTAGGTTCAGCCACACTCTTTGGGAGTGTGCTTCATCAGCGGCTGACTGCCTCCAGGAAGGAGAAGAAAGGGACGCATTTTTAAATATCCTCAGAGATGGTAAAGATGCAATGTGTGAGTCCCTTCAAACTGGCATTGATTCTGCTGACAGTATCAGCAGGGCCATGGCGGCAAGTACCACAATCCGCAGGCATGCGTGGTTGAGAAAGTCCGGCTTTGCTTCTGACGTACAGGCCAGACTTTTAAAAATGCCCTTTGACGGCTCTTCCCTGTTTGGTAAGAAGGCGGATGACAGTTTGGAAAAACTGCAAACATCTAAAGCAGCAGCCAAGTCACTAGGAGCTGCAATCCGCCAAACTAATTTTCGTCCCTCAGGATCCTCTTGGAGAGGAAGGTCCTTTCGCTATTATTCCTCATATGGAAGAGGCAAAGGACGGCCGGCTCAAAGAGGCCAAGGAAAATGTACCCGTGGTGGACGGGGTAAAGGAAAGAAAGTCACATCAGCAGGAGCCGCTTTACCTTCGGCAACTGCATGAGCCGCTCCCAAACCACTCTGAGGTCTCCCATCACAAGACACCTGTAGGGGGCAGGTTAACTCACCATCTGACGGAATGGCAGGCTCTTACGTCAGATGCTTGGGCATTGGAGACAGTTGCCCAAGGTTACTGCCTGCCTTTTCTACGCATCCCTCAGAGCCATCCACCGAGGAACAGCTCTCTGAAAGTGCTGGATCCGCTCCTCTTGCAGGAAATTGTAGACCTGCTAGAGAAAGGTGCCATAGAACCGGTATCTGTAGCGGACAGGAACAAGGGCTGGTACTCCCCCCTAATTTCTCATACCAAAGAAAGACGGAGGACTGAGACCCATCCTGGACTTACGAGAATTGAACAAGTTCCTCAGGAAGGACAAGTTCAAGATGGTAACTCTCTCTCAGATCCTTCAGGCCCTTCAGCTTCAGGACTGGTTGGTATCTCTGGACCTTCAGGGTGCTTATTTCCATGTGCCAATCCATCCCAAGCACAGGAAGTACCTGAGGTTCGCAATTGGCAACTCTCATTATCAATTTCGAGTTCTGCCATTTGGGCTAACTTCCGCCCCGAGGGTCTTCACCAAGCTAATGTCGGTTGTGGCTGCAAGTCTAAGGAGGAAAGGGATTCACCTCTACCCCTACCTGGACGATTGCTTGATCAGAGCAGTTACTTCGGAACAAGCTCGGATCCAACTAGATTGTCTGCCACTTCCTTCACAAGCTGGGCTTCTCCCTCAATTTAAGGAAGTCACAGATGATACCATCACAGAGACTCCAGTTCATTGGAGCAGTCCTGGACACGTCCCTGGGAAAAGCCTCGCCACCAGAGGTAAGGGCTCAAGATATTCTGCAGATGGTCACCGGGTTTCAAAATGCCCAATGTCTCCCAGCCTACAACTTTTTGAGGTTGCTAGGCCTCATGGCATCCTGCATATCCCTTGTGCCAGAGGCTCGCCTGAGAATGAGATCCCTTCAGTGGGCACTGAGGACTCAGTGGTCACAATTCTCAGGGAGGATGACAGATCTCCGGATTCTGGACAAGGTAGCCCACAACCTTCAATGTTGGGCCTCTCCAGAGAACATCTTGAAAGGAGAACTGTTTTGGCAACCATGGCCGGAGATAACAGTAGTCAGAGACGCCTCACTCACGGGGTGGGGAGCCCATGCCAACGACTTGACCATCAGCGGTCGTTGGTCTCCATCGGAGTCCCTACTACACATCAACCTGTTGGAGCTGAGAGCCATCAGATTGGCACTGAAGGCTTTTCTGCCGTCTGTACGGGGGAGAAACGTCCTGATAATGATGGACAACACAGTGGCCATGCACTAACTCAACAAAAGAGGAGGCGTAGGGTCACTGCCACTGTGCAGAGAGGCGATGCAGCTCTGGTTTTGGGCAATTCAGGAAGGAATCTCTCTATCGGCAATTCACCTAGCCGGAGAGAAGAACTTGACAGCGGACGCTCTGAGCAGGCAGAACAGTCTCCCACGAGTGGGAGATAGCTCAGGAAGTCCTTCAAGAGATCTTCCACTTGAGGGGTTCCCCAAAGGGCGATCTGTTTGCACCAGGAAGTGCAACAGATTTTGCTCAAGGGAATTTCCCCCGAGAGGAGCTCTAGGAGACGTGTTTGTAGTGGACTGGGAGTTCCCACTTCTGTACGCGTTTCCTCCGGTCCCTGTCATTCCTCAAATGATCAGGATGTTGAGAAGGTTTCAGAAAACCATGATCCTAATTGCCCCGGATTGGGCCAGGAGAACGTGGTACCCGGACCTTCTGGACATGTCCATCCAACCTCCAATTCATCTACCGTACAGAGAGGATCTTCTCTCGCAGAAGGGAGGTCAGGTTCTCCATCCAGCCATCAAGACCCTCAACCTTCACGCTTGGTATTTGAAAGGTTGAGGTACAGGTACAAGGATTGGGACCTTCCAGATGACGTCATGGAGGTGTTGCTTTCGGCCAGAAGGCCAGCAACTAAAACTTTATACCGCTGCCGTCGGAATACAATTTGCAGCTGGTGCAGAGAAAAGAATATCAAACCCTATTCATGTGGTACACCTGCGGTGTTATTCTTCTTACTTTATTTGGCAAATTCAGGCCTTCAAGTTGGCACTATTAAGGGCTATCTCGCAGCGCTATCGATCTTTAAGCGCTCTGCAGAGGAGCCATCGTATTTCAAAATTCCATTGGTAATCCAATACCTGAAAGGTCTAACTAATGTTTACCCTCCAAGACCATTCCAACTTCCCTCATGGGACTTAAATCTCGTTTTAAACTTCCTAACGGGTGCTCCTTTTGAACCACTCCACTCTTGTTCATTGAAGTTTCTCACCCTCAAAACTGTTTTATTGGTAGCATTAACATCTGCTAGAAGGGTTAGCGAGATACAAGCTCTATCTTGTAAACCTCCTCATACAATTTTTCACAAGGACAAAGTCGTTCTACAGGTGAAGCCTAACTTCCCCCCAAAGGTAGTTTCTGAATTTCACATTACTCAGAAGATTACTTTACCTTCATTCTATCCTCCTCACCATCCGGGGAAAGAGGAAGAGAGACTACACAGGCTGGACCCTAAGCGAGCCTTGAGTTTTTACATCAGTAGACTTGCTAAAATTAGACAAGCAGACCAACTCTTCGTAGGTTACGCAGGACATAAATTGGGATTACCAATAACCAAACAAACCAACTCCAGATGGATTATTTTAGCCATTCTGGAATGCTACAAACTGGCAGGGAAAGAGCCCCTCATTCGACCAGGGGTATCGCAGCCTCCTCAGCTCTTCAAAGAGGGGTACAAATTAGAGACATATGTGCGGCTGCCACATGGTCGTCCGCACATACCTTTACCAAATTTTATAGCCTGGATTCTTCCTCTAGTCAAGAGACTAGATTTGGCAAAGCTGTGTTACACTCTGTTCATTCTTAAAGAGTAATATGGCATCAATTACTCCCGCCTCCAATCACATACCACTGCTATGGGAGTCTATCATAGATAAGGAATACGTCGGAGGACACAATCCCTTCGAAGAACAGGTTACTCCTTACCTGGTAACGTTCTTTCGATGGGATGTTCCTCCGACGTATTACCTTATCGCCCCTCCCATCCATCCCCGCAGTAACATTTCCCTTGTTGCAGCTTACGCTCCTTCAAGGGTAGTAACCATTCATGCAATAACTACCTTACTCTACAAAACGGAACTGAGCAACAGACACTGCGCGTGGCCATTTATAGGCATGTTGACGTCGGCGTCGATGCAGTGGCTGTCGAACACCTACTCGATGGACGTTGACGCACAGCGCCCTCTACTGGGAAACATTTTTTCCGAGGCCAGCAAGCTGGAGATGCAAATATCATAGATAAGGAATACGTCGGAGGAACATCCCATCGAAAGAACGTTACCAGGTAAGGAGTGACTTGTTCTTTTATAGTATTGTGATCATTTCTGTAATTTTTTTTCAATTGGAAGTGTTGTGCATATCTTTAGCTACATGAAGCCATAGATACTTTATATGTGAGGGTTGCAATGCCATGGCGAATCATGGGGTATTGGCTAGTTTACAAGCGTTAGTGAGAGGCATGACCTCAGATCTATCAACATTTTATTTGTAACCGGAGACAACAGAAAAGTTATCAATGGTGGTTATTAAATTTTGGATGGAGGAGGCAGGCTTCAAGAGATAAAGGATGTTGTCTTCATAAGCAGAGAGTTTTATTTCTATATTATTAAAGAAGATACTTTGATGTTAATGTTTGTTCTTTCCCTTTGTAGGAGGGGTTCTAGTGCAAGGTTAACTAACAAGGGAGAGAGGGGACAACATTGAGGGGTGTCTCTCTTGACAGAGAAAGAGAGAGAGACTTTTTCTGCGTCAAGGGCTGGGCAGGTTAAGGGGGGTCATTAGAATTTTGAGAGTGAGAACACGCATAAAAAAGTCTGGTAGTATATGGGGCACACATGAAACTAAAGCCCCTGACAATAAGATCCCCATATTTATAAACTTTTTTGACTAGTTTAGGGTTCAAAATTCTGTAGCACTTATACAAATATTCTTTAACATAAACTAAGACATGTTGTGTAGCACAAGCACTGGCTATACCGAGAGCATACAGATATTCTTTATTATATATATTTTTTCCATTTAAAAAACTTAATTAAAGGGACGTTATAGTTAAGTTGCACTAATAAAAACCTGTGCAATTCAATGAAACAACATTGTTAAAGGGACATTATGGTTACAAGTAAAACTGGAAAACCTCTGAAATTTGCCAGTTATGGTAAGCTAAGCAACCATAACTTGCGCCACCACTGTGCACTGCTAAGACTAACACCCAGGACATCAAAAATGACATCACAAATGTCATTGATGACATCACATGTGAAATAAATGTTGATGAAAAGTCCCTACAAGGGGTTGTGTTTATAATGTAGGAAGGAAAATCCTTTTCCAAGAAGGCCACCATGGAAAGTGAAGGCTGGGCATCCGTACAGAGCCCCTGCTTCCTTTCCATAGAAGCCTGCAGAAGGCAAAGAGAGAACCCTATTACCATATTACCACAAGCGCCATTTCTTTTCCCTTTCAAACCTATCCCACTTTTGAATAACTTTAGCACATACCCGGTCCCAGGTGGGCATGGCCACTTTAACCCCATTTATTGTCCCTCGTGGTCACGGGCAGTAGCCAGATTGTGCGGGTCATGACCTTATACCACGACCCGGACAATCTGGCCACTGCTCACAGCGGCAGGCTATACCTCAGTCACCGAAAGTATATCACTATTTTTTGTACCTACATTATGACACTTGTCAAAAAAATAAAACACAGAAACATTTGCAAAACCATACTTGAAGGTCCTTGCCAATGCTCCTTATGAGTTTGCTGGAAATCCATCCATGTTTTATTTTTTTTTTTAAATGGTCAAAATGTATGTACATACAATAGTCATATAACTTTGCCCCCACTTGACAAAACCCATTCAGACCTTACACAAACATTAAAGGTTGGGTCTATAATCTTTCTGGTAACTTTTGTCCCCATTCGTCAAACAGCAACACAGTTATAAGCCATTTAAAAATATTGAGACCTCTAACTTAGCCCCCTCTTGACAGAATCCCCCCAAACTTTACAAAACATTTATATCTAGATCTAAAATGTTTTTGCAAAGGTTTGTCGATTTTTCAAATGGCACCACATTTATAAGCTTTTACAATATTTTGGGACCCGCCTCTAATTTTGCCCGCTCTTGACACAGGCCAACCAAACTTTGCAAAACCGTTCAGAATGCAGTTTCATTGAGTTGCGCCAAAGTTGTAAGCCATCCAAAAACAGCTTTTCACCAACCCTGTAATGCAGAAATGGGCATAGATGTCACCGAAGTGTTTGTGAACATCATGGGACCGTACCCGAACATCCGGACTGTTTGCGGACTTCGGGGTGAAAAACGCCAGTTTTTTGTTTTCGTACAGCTATATCCCATCCCATCCTCATCACCCCTCACCTCCCCAGAGATTGATAAGTTTGATAGTGTTTAATATGTTTTTACTGCAACATGGTGGGCATTTCCAAAAATCTGAAGCACTTTGTTTTTCACCATCCAATCAGCAGGCACGTCCGATGTCAGGGAAGTGGGTCCGCGGACCGAACCCAGATATCACAAATTTTCTTGTACCTACTTTTGGGCTATTTTAAACAAACTACTTGATGGATTTATACCAAATTTTACAAAAGAATGTTTTCGGGACGAAGCCACTGCTCTTGCTGCACATTTGGTAAAAATAAATCCATCGGTTTGGGCTGTAGGCGTGAGTTCCATTTTATTTCCATTTTATTTCCATTACATCTATGGAAACATATATTTTTTGGGAACCCCCCTATAGCTTTGCCGCCACCACCCCCCCAATGAAACCTCACCAAACTTGCCCAAAAAATTCAGAGCCGGCCATATGCTTTTTGCAAAGTTAGGTGAGAATTCGTCCATGGGGAGCGAAGTTTTATAAGCGGCCCAAAAGGTGCTCTTCCTAGCAATTGAGCAACTTCACCATAACTACAGGGACGCTACTGCAGGCCATGTAATATATATATATATATATATATATATATATATATATATGCTTAGATCACATGCTCTGCATAGGCTGACATCTAGTGGTAGTCCTGAAACTCAAATGGACGTCGACAAGGCGTGTTAGTAATACTATCCCTAGAGTGATGTGTACTGTACCCATGGCCCTTCACGCGTCAAGGTCCTTCAGATAGGTTTTTTCAGCCATTGAAGTCGGTCGCAAATGTAGAGTTCTCTTCCAGGCTGACGCCTTTTAATTAGTTGAAAGTTTACTTTTAGACACTTTTGCTTTGCTGGACGCCAACAGACTACTCGATGGCTTTCGACAAACAACCTAATTGTCGATGACTTGACTGATTGACCAGATGCGGCCTAAGCAGGCCTCTTCAGGCTTCGGCCCTTAAAGTAGGCAGAGAGGGGGGAGGATCTTCATACTGACGTCTTTAAAGAATGCATATTCTGTCACCCCCCCTCCCTTTTTCCTGCCAATCTGCCCTTGTAGTAAATAATGGACAAAACTCCTTTTTAAATTTTGCCCTACCTGCCCCCGAAAATTCCAGTGGAAGGACACCCACCGAATATGCAATTACTGTCTCCTGAGGCATCACCCTGAAAAAGTTTGAAGATCTTGTGAACTTTTTTGACCTTAAACTCTGAAGGATCGGCACACTAAACGCCGGGCCACTCGTACAATGCAGGCCAAGGCCTCCATTGACCTGACAGAATATTCCAGCGAGGGCAGTATCGGGGTCATGAGTGAGGCCGAAGGCGAGCTTGGTTCGTTGGAACCTCATGTGCGGACCCCCAACTCCAAGAAGCAGGCCAGCGGCTTTGTACTAGAGAAGACACCCGGCAGCCAGAGCTCACATAAAGGCTGCACAACACTTTAACACTGACACAGGAAGCACAGGTCGACAAAGACTTTGTGGAAGACATTCTGGGGGACAAAAGGTCTGCCACCCGGTTTATTCCGCTCCTGCAATCTGTACAGTGATGCATTCAGCCATCCCTACTGGCGCCTAGTCTCACAAGGGCAGTCAACCCCAGAATCGAAAAACTATTCTGGCTGATGCCCACTGACCCCCTGTATGTCGGGGGTCAGCTTAAACCTGATTTGTTAGTGGTCACCACTACCAGAAAAAGGGCAGGTACTCCATGGTGTCGGCAGAGGCCCTGCCAGACAAGGTATGCAAAAAAAAAGAAAAAAAAGAAAATCTTCTTACCGGAGACAGGTCACCTCCTCAGCGGCACATCAAACCAGAATTGCCAACAATACGCTTCTTGCTAGTTACATCTGCCACAAATGGGATGACCTGGAATGCCAAATCAAAGCTGTCACGGAACCCCTAAAGTCTCCATTGTTAAAGACTATTAGAGAAGGCAAGCGTATATCAAACTGCATCCTGAAAAATAACCTTGATGCAGCAGATAATGCAGGACGCATCACAGCAGAGGGTACGCTCAACAAGTGCTGCGTCTGGCTCAGACAATCGGGATCTAAGTTAGAAACTCAGGCAAACCTCATAAACATGCTGGTGGAGCCTAATGTATTATTTTGGAAGGCCGTAGAAGAGGCACTTAAGAGTGCTAAGGAGGAATTCACCACTCTCAAATCCCTTGGCCAGTTAACAAACGAGCCCTATGCCCAACGGGGCTCCTTAAACTGTAGAAGGTTTCGGTGTTGGGGTGCTCAACGTTCCTCGGGCTATACTCTGGGCAGACAGTCCTCATCTTGAGGCCAATCGCAAGGTCAGAGTTCCTCTTCCAATTTTTAAAGAGGAAATAAAAAGGGCAGAGGAAGGGGCAGAACCTCACCCAAGAGTGACTCCACCCCTCCCAATCCCAAACAATGACACAGCGCTTCAGGTCCCCTCCCAGGCCACTCCAGTAGGAGGTTGAATTTCACACTTCACCCACACATGGGAGGGGATAATGTTAGACAAGTGGGTGTTGTCCACCATGGCAGGCGGCTATTGTATTGAGCTGTTGTAAAAACCACCCTACCGCCCACCAAGATACAGGAAAATGTCAACGAACAAAAATGCATACTGTTGGAAGAAGTAAAGGCACTGCTGGAGGACGCCATAGAGATCGTCCCAGCAAACCACGTAAACAAGGCTAGGTATTCAACATACTACTTGTGCCAAAGAAAGACCTTTCCATACGCCCAGTACTAGATCTGTGCACTGCAAACAAATATGTCAAACCCCAAAGGGTTTGCATGACCATGCTCTAAGAGATAATCCCACTCCTAAAAAGGGGAGACTACATGGCAACTTTGGAAATGAAAGATGCATACTTTCATATTTCAATGCTGCCTGCGCACAGAAAACATCTGCGTTTTAAGATAGCAGAAGTTCACTACCAGTTCAAGGTACTCTCCTTCTGCATCGCCTCAGCACCAAGAGTATTCGCGAAGGTACTTGCAGTAGTGGCAGTACACCTGCGCAGAAAGTCCATACCGGTATACCCTTACTTGGACGACTGGCCAATTCCTGGGGAAACTCCTCAAATTTGAAAACAAAATACTCAAAAGACCTTATTTTCAATTTGTGCTTCTCCATCAAACGAGAGGGTACAAAACATGCTGTTGCAAGTACCTCACTACAAGGTCGGTCGCCAGATAACTGTTTGCAAAGCAATGTGCTTGCTCGGGCTGATGGCCTCATGCATTCACTTGGTTCCACACATACGCCTGCCCAATGGAGGAATGGTTAGCAAAACAACGGTCTCGGGTAAGCGGTCATTGGGATGATCTAGTGGTGGTTTTTCGCTAACCCTGGTACAGACTCTTCGCTGTTGGTCCAGGGACAACCTAAGAGGAAAACCGTTCGACCAGCACAGGTGATCCTAACTACAGATGCCTCACTCGCTGGATGGGGTGCTCACTTCCTTCACCACACAGCCCATGACCAGTGGACACATGCTACATATCAACTTCCTAGAACTCTTGGCAGTCCTCCAGGCTCTTCAGGCCTTTCAGCAACATCTTACAGGTCAGACAGTGCAGGTCCTCACACACTGCACCACTGCCATACTTTACCTGAAAAGCAAGGAGGCACACACTCTGTCTGTCCAAGCTATCCCCAAAAATATGGAAGTGGGCACTCAAGCGGAACATGGTCCTAACTTCTCAACATGTTCCAGGGGAATTCCATTCTCTGGCAGTTACTCTAAGCAGATACCCTCTACCAGAAGAACACTAGTGGCAACTCGACAGATACTCTAGACAGAATATTCTCACAATGGGGCCAGCCCCCATTAGACTTGTTCGCCACAAGCCTAAACGCAAAAGCCCCAGACTTCACGTCCAGGTTTCCCCAACCAGGGTCCAAAGGGAACGCCCTGTGGATGAACTGGTCATGGAAATTTTCTTACACTTTCCCCCAGCCCACTCCTGAGCAGAATAGTGCATAAGATGCACCAAGAACAAGTAACTCTAATCCTGGTTGCTGTTACGCTCACCTGGACCCCACTGGGGTGTCGATCGGACCCGGACAGCTGCGGTCTCCGTCAACGTGATGCATAGTGCAGAGATGACTGTCTGGACTGGCCCGCCTGGTCTTGTCTGTTGGACCCGAAGAAGTATTTTCCTGCAAGTGGAGACAGGGATTAGCCACCTGTGGGTTTTAGGGATGGCCTCCCAACTGTTCTCGCTCTCCCCCACTAATCGCCTCCCATATCCCCTTAGTAACCTCACCTTATGTTTGTAAAAGATGAGCTCTCCATCCTGCGTGTCTTGCAGGGGCGCGTAGATACCAGTTACTTCACTGGTTTGAAGGCGTTGGGAGAGTTCTGGTAAGCATTGACTCTGAAGTCCCAGGCGGGATTGGTAAGTATCAAGTTCAAAGAGTTCAATGTGCCCGATGTTCACTCTTGTCCCCTTCCTTCCTTAAGTTGCAACTGAGTTCGTGAGAAGAAGGTCTCGTAGCTGCTGCTGGCGTTCAGGTAAGAGTATGTTACCCAACGCTGTCCGGTAACTATTGCATGCGTTAACTTGTTGTTTTTCTCCCTCTTTACAGATGCGGCATATGAAGATATGGAGAATAATACCGCCGGTGGTAAATCAGGTAAGTCTATGGTGGTAAGAGGTATTTGTTGATTCCCTTGGCTCACCTTGTTGTTCTTGTGCCCCTAGGTGCCGCAGTACGGCGAAGAAATGATGGAGACAGTGCCGGATCGAAAGATGCTGTGAGAACTGGTGAGTATGGTGCTGTGCTGGGGCTGGCGAAGCGACGTGTGCAGGACTGATGTACTTTCCAGGTCGGGAGATGAAATGGATCCGGAATCAAGTGAGGAATTTGAAATAAGTTTGTTTTCTAACCTTGTCCTTTTCTTCCTCTTTATTCTAGAAGCTCCGGAATTCGAGGCGGTCGTGGCAGAAGACTGGATGCTGGCTGCAGGCAAGCGGTCGTGGCAGAAGACTGGATGCTGGCTGCAGGCACGGTGAGAGTCACGCTGCTGGATGCAGAATAACACGAAGCATGTGCTGCTGTTCGGGCGTGGTTTAAATAGCCTCCAAAGTAGTCCCAGAAAAGAAGTTCCCCAGGACCACACCCGAGTAAAAAATAGTCCCTGTAGTAAAATAGTCCCATCCAGGCTTCACGTTGGCTTGGATTTATTTGCAGCATGGTCTGCATGAGGTAAGTAATGTCTATGAGCCTGGCGCCTATGGCGCCAGGACTGATTTTTATTATGAGCCTGGTGTCTACGGCGCCAGGACTGAACCCACACAGCCCCTAGCTGGGGCTGCTGGTTTTTTTTTGTAAATGTCTGGATGCCTGCTCCCGGGGCTGATGGGCTTGATCCGGATGCCCGGGGGTAGGCATCATGACAGTTGCTCCTATGTGGGCGAAACAACCTTGGCTTTCACTTCTGCTCAAACTGGCAATGTGTGACCCAATCAAGCTCCTGTTCCCTTACAGCATGCTAACATAACACAAGGGAGCATCCCTCCACCCACGTGCTCAGTCTATGAACCTGGCAGCCTGGCTCCTGAAGTCCTAGAACTTGGCCTCCTGAATCTTCCACAAAGGTGTATGGATATCCTAAGAGGCATGAAAACCCAAATCCAGACACTGCTATTTCAATAAGTGGAAGTGATTTGTGATATGGTGCACGTCACAAACTGAACCTAACAGAATGTCCCCCAGCTAACATTCTACAATACATGCTTTACCTACTAGACTCCAACCTGGTATTCCACTCCATCAAAGTGCATCTGGCTGCCCTATCAGCTTACACCACTTCACAGGTGGAAAGTTCCTTTCATTAAGGCATTCATGGAAGGGGTAAAGAGCCTATACCCCCAATGTCCAACCTTGCCCTGGGTTGGGGTCTCAACCTTGTGCTCTCCAAGCTTATGGGTCCACCCTTCGAGCCTATGCACAAGGCCAGCCTAAAATATCTGACTTGGAAGACTGCATTCCTAGTAGCTATCATCTCTATAAAATGAGTCCGTGAGCTACAGGCTTTGTCTGTACAAGACCCTTTCTTCACCCTAAGGACACAAGGTCCTTAGAACAACCTAGATCCTTACCTAAGTTCATCTCAAAGTTCCATGTTAATCAATCCATAGAACTTCCTACCTTCTTTCAAAATCCATCTAACTCAGCAGAAAGAAGCCTCCATACACTTGATGTACGGAGGGCAGTCTTGTACTATATGAACAAAACTAAACCTCTAAGGAAAACGAACCAACTCTGTTTCCACAGCAACTGGAAGAGAAGGTCGATCAGCTATTAAAGAACGCCATTTCCAGATAGATAGTCCAGTGTATACAGCTCTCCTATTCCCTATCCAAGAAAGCCTTAACCTTCGCTACCAGAGGTATAGGAGCTACTTTAGCTTTCATTGCAAATGTCCCTATGGATGCCATTTGCAAAGCTGCTACATGGAGTTCCATCCATACGTTCACACAGCATTGTTGCATTGACAAACTCTAAAGCAGATTCATAGGTGGGGCAAGCGGTCCTAAAACATCTTTGCCGCTGTCACCTCCTTCTCCAGATACTGCTCGCAAATCTATGCAGAGCATTTAATCTAAGCAGATCCACAAGCACCAGAACAGATACATTACTCGTGGTAATCGTATTTCTGGTGCTTGTATCTGCTTAGTCACATGCTTCCTCCCCTTAAGGAGTAGAAGGTGCATAGATGTTTCTGGGTTATCACTGTTTCTGCTTTATCACATCTGTATTCACGCTACACTTCATGCAACCTCATGTCACGCTACACTTCATGCAACCTCATGTCAGAAACAATATGATGGACCTGGACGTGTGAAGGACCATCATGGGCACAGTACACGCCATACTGGGGATAGTATTACTAACCTCCCCTGTCGACATCTGTTTTCAAGTTTCAAAACAAATCTTGTAATACTGTTGGGCTATGCACAGCATGTGAATCTAAGCAGATGCAAGCACCAGAAATACGATAACAGTGAGTAATATATCATATACATATAATATAACATTGTTAATAATGTATTAAGTAGTCATATATATTTGGAACTGACTAAAGTAGGGAAACCAAACCTAATCAATGCGCTTAGATGCTGGAATTCTCTGAAAAGAATATTGCATAAAACCCAAAATGTGGAACGCTTTCCTAGCATCCCATATAATGAAATAATTGACTTGTACAGCCTATCTTTTTTCCCAGTGTACTCCACCCATTGTATGAGAAGTTGTTTGTGTGGATCAATGTTGATATGAAGAAAAATATCTTTTTGTTGATTTACTGCAATCTCTTTATTGCAGATAACTAAACTTCTGTGAGCCGACAGGTTTTTCGAGCGATGAGCTCTTCTTCATAGCTCTTTAAACTTCAAATAGTCAACATCATTTCCATCATGCATTAATATTCAAGTGATGCTAGTATACAATGTGACCAACATAAAGCTAGAACCATCGAGGTCAAAAATGAAATGCATTGAAATTCATGAGAAAAAAACACATTTCAAAAAGTGTGAAATTAAATATATGATGAAGCCAAAAGAGAAGGACAACCAACTAAGAGAAACAAATTTGATGTTTAGACATGGTAAATGACAATCGTGCTTTAAGAAAAGTCTTCTTGAAATCGTACTGTTCGAAAGTTACTACGGTGTACTGCACGTGAACAGAAACCGTGTGAATGTGCTGTGCCAGAGCGCCACCCATGACAGATGTCAACCTGTGATTGCATATTCAGTTGGAGTAACCTCTAATGCTTGGTGCTGATGTGCCAATTCCAAGGATCTTGCAAATGTTCGTGTGATAAAGGTCCCCATACAGAGTGTAAAAACTTGGGGGTTTACTAGTGGTATAGCTCCCCAAACTAAAGGGCTTGAGCTGCGACTGATAGGCAAATACGGCCACTGTCAAATCAATCAATGAAAGAAGAGACAAATAGGCCGCTTTATTATTGTGTTCCCATATCAATGTACAAGCTCATGAATTCCAAGTGCTAACCAAATTCAATCAGACTAGTCGCATTCTACTGTTTAAGCTCCTTGTTGGGATATTGGTCATCTAAGAAAGCCACAATGTGAAAAGTTGTTTGTCAGAGAAAACGAATAAGCCATTAAGTTGCCGAGGTTACTTGAATAAGGGTTCCATGTCATTTCATCGCCTGCAATTTCGCCCCCTGTCATTTTAATGTGTACATTCTGACGAAAATGCTAATTTTCTTTTTTTTTTATTTTGGGGTGGGGGTGTCCCCCCTCCCCCAGCCCCCCCAAATCCTCCTCCCACGCTTAGTTTTGGCTGTTGCCTACCCAACCAAAGCCTTATCTGAACTTTCCCACCGCCCCTAAAAAAAATTGATGAGCATATTCGTTGTAATATGCATGTTAAAATGCCAGGGGATGAAAATACAGGCGATGAAAGGACGTTGTACCTGAATAAGAAACGTACTGAAACTGCTGACAGTTAAATTCACCCGTCTGCGTGATAACTTCCCAAACCACTCGATTTCATGATGAATACAAAAAGCTTGTGTGGTCCCGCATAGCACTCTTGGGAGACCCATAAACCGAAGAGATATTCAGCAAGCTCCATTTCAACCCAAGTGCCTTATAACGCCGGGACTATTGTGCTTGGAAAAAACAAACCTGTGGGGACTGTCAAAATGATTGCACCAGTCACATTAGTTGATCTATTCCAACTACCATATCCCTGATGATGCTGGGAAACTACCATATCCCTGACTATACTGGGAGCTCCTCAAGCGCGCAAACTTGCTGGTCTCCAAAGCTGGACGTCAGTCTGAGAGAAGCACCATTCTGTTATAGAACTAAGATGCTCACGTTGGAGCATGGTAAACCTGATATAAACATAAGGACTTAAATATTTAAATACCATAATTGAACTAGATAGGAGTACTTGCACCATAGGGCATATGTCAATGAAAAAGGCCATTGATTAGTACTTGATAAATACTGCTCTAAATAATGTTTGTTCTGTTCACTGGAAATCTATGAAAACTGCTGTAAGCAAAAAACTAGATTCAAATTGTCGTTAGAGTTGTGGTGGTGATGTTGAAATAGAGGTTGTCTTTGGAAACCACCTTGGTTAAATAATATAAAATGTGTTCATGTTAGAAATGGCGTGCAACTCAGCATATGGTTGGTGATTGAAGCACTGCTGTTAAGGAATGCGCCAATGAACTGGGTCGCAATATATAATCAAACATGAATTGAGTTGCAGTTTGGCAGCAACTAATCATTTAAATCATGGCACTCGTACTAAAAAAGGTATTCATTCTATCATTATGGACGCACCAAGCAATTGCGCTAAGGTACGTTCACAAAGAATGTATAAAACGTACGTAGTATAATAATGGAGCATCCAAAAATCATCTTTTATCTGAATCTAGTATACAGGTTGACCTCCTAGGGCACACCCGAACAAAGTCATATAAGTAGTACCCTGTCACGTTCTCAGTAAAGTCCTATATATCAGATACCGGTTGTTTGGGAAACTGGCCAATGCTCTGTTGCCATAATCATGATAAATAACCGAGTACATCAGTGATTCACGTTGCGTTGACTATAGAGATTGAAACGGTTGTTGTGACTCAATGTAGACAAACATTGAGCTCAGCATCCTTGTTAAGTCTATCTCTGATTGCTTTAAATTCAAAGATGTATCTTGCTCCCTTTCTTCTCATAATCCATTCTCTGTTGTTGCATCCACTCAAATCTTATCACAGTGAAACATCTACTCATCACATCCTCTCCATTATGGTCATTGAGCCAATTCTGTTTCATGGGATAATGGGGATTCTGAGTTCTTATTGCATATAGATGCTCACAGATTCTCAATCTTAATTCGCGTTTGGTACACAAACACTGAAGTGATATTCCACTATGCAAGTTTCTTGAGGTGGTACAATTATCAAGAGAATACGTCCTTGCTTTCTCTTTGGTAATTAAAATATCCCTGCTATCTTTTGAAAGCAAGAGTGTTCTGGAGTACAGATACAATGCTACTGCAATGTTGTATGCAATCTCTCAAGGGGGCAAACACTCCATTGTGTACACTCGGTCTGTGCAACTCGGTGATTTCCGAAGGGGTTACATCTCAGCAACACACTTTGATTCTGTGGGCTGTTGGAAAGAGGATAGTCTAAGCAGAGTGGCTTATCATTCTGCACAAGTTGGGATTTCCGTGATCTCATGGTGGGACCAGTTCTTGGGGGATGTTGATTTCCCCAGAATCAATTTGTTTTTTGACTTGGTGAAATTAAAATGCAGTCACTGCACCGTGGATGGCCAACAGCCCCTCTCTGCAAGTGGTGCTTTTATGTTGTATTGGTTCCAGATGTTTCTCCTCCAGTTCAGGTTGTATACATGATTGTGGCTACAGCTAGTCTTTCACAACTGGCATAACAGGATCTGGTATATGGACCTGCAGTCAGAAGCACAACCCTTTCTTCTTCTGGAGAGATTGCTGGAATAAAAAGTCGAAATGTATCTTATACTGCACCCGTGTCTCAGTTGCTCAGCCTGATGGCTATAAAGCTGGTCTTTGGACATCTGGGCTTACTGGATAACCTTTTTAAGGCCCGGTGAACTGCCACAAGCAGTTTACAACACTTATGAACAGGATCAAATAGCTCCAATTATACCACTGGTTTTGGGCCTGAGAGTGTAACCTACAGCCTTGCTCAAGGCTATTATGCTTTGCCCCTAACCTGCACAACCATTCATGTGGTGACCTGTAGGCCCTTCTTTGCTGCCATAGTTTTACTGGAATGAGGAAGCTGAATGCTCCTTGCAGAATACAATGGTCTTGTGTCACTTTGCTGTACTATTAACATGTCTCTTCTGTGAACTGCTTCTTTATTGCACAGGATCTGAGACTATGGTTCGTTCCTTGAGAGTGCACACCCCTCAGTGGAAACCTGTTTTCCATCACATCACAGGATTGGCGAATGAGCTCCAGGCGTTGCTTGCTTGAGAGCTTTTCATGATTTTCACTAAGTTTTCCCATCAATCAAGAACTCTAAATGAACTCTGATACACTCCATTGATCGAACCTGCAGCTTGGTGGGACCATCTTGTCTTTGTGACGTTGTAGCTGATAATTTCAAGCGAAGCAGGCTTCCAAAGCTCTGGTTTCCAGTAGGGTAATCTATTGCATCCTACAAACAAGTGAAGTTCAGATAATTTCCGCTTGTGCTTTCTCTGGATGCATGTCATGCACCGTCTGAGACCAAAAGTGGCCAGTGGCAGATCAGTGATGGGTGCATCTTGATGCCATCTGTAGAGCTCCGGCATTGGCAAGGCTCCATCCTTCCTGCAAGCATTGCTTCCTGTAATATGACATAACCATCATTCCCCACCCCACATTCTCTTGTTTGAAGGCATTTGTGGTGAGAGGGGTCATGAGTTATTAAAACCTGTTTAGGAGTAAGGGGATTGAGGAGCATGTGCAAGCAGGTTGAGTTGTACCTGGGCAAAAGCTTTCTTTTTTGGTGTGCTTTGTTAGAAATTGCTGCTCTCAGTACAGATGGTACGGCTATCCCACGAGACAAGGAAAGAAACGGATTTACTTTCAAGATTCTCTATGGTGAATAACCTGTACTAATCATACAGATGACTGCCAGAACAACCTGATCATAGTACTACCAATTCTGTATGGAGGTGCCCAGTTAGTGTATAGCTAATGATTTTCAACCACTTAAAGGTAAACGTCCACAAATGGGACGGCTAATCCTGTGGAAACACAGTTCAAACCAGTCTATGCTTGCCTCTTTTCCCCCATGAAGCCACTTTCCAATTCAATTTCAGATTTCTCCCTTCCTTCCCAAACTAATAATGTCAAAGCATCATTTTATCTCTAAAATAGTGAGCACACCTTTCCTTTTTCCTCTTCCTTAAGAGTGCGAGTGGGCATGACATTTATACTTGCCAATCTTGGTAATGCCTATGGCTTGAACCTAGGCACATTCTAACATTTTCAAAACACCACGGATTGACTTTAGAAACCGTAGCATCCCAGCACCCCATATACTGAACCGGCTTCTGGTTGCTTGCCAATTTAGGATGAGGGCAGTGTCTAGCCTGTTTTGCAATGAGTGGGTTCTTATGTTCTATAAGACAAGCAGTATTGCCTTCTTGCTTTGCCACCATGCACTGCCTGACGCACCTTTTTTTCATGAAAGTGTAAATAACAGGGCTTCCTTCTTTGGACAGAGACTATGCTGAAGCATAGTTGCTTCAGGAAATCGTCAACCACTTCATTGCCAAGGGTCTTCTGTCCTCGTTCTATCATAGCCGAATGACATGCCTAGGACATGGAAGGCAATCTCTTTGTGACGAGCAATACTTGTGACTGGACAGAATGCAATCAGTGCAGCAGTAAAGTTGGCAAGTTTTCCTTTCCCATATTCTCAACATAGCAGGTAACTGCCAATTGTGACGTTTTAATCTTTCAACTAATGTGTACCAGGACCCTAGTGAACCATCGGCGCTATACTGTGGGTCTTTTACCACCTTGCCCCCACCCTGCCTGATTGAATCTACCTTGTTTGGTATCAGCGCTCTGCAGAGACAGTCGATGTATTTCTAACTTGATGTTCCTCTGTTTAACTTTCAGCCTAGATTAATAACGTTTTCTTTATTGCTGTGTTATTGTGCACAGGCCACCGTCCTTGCCACTTTGCAGATCATCATTAATAGTGCCAGACATTCTCAATATAGACTGTCTATCCCAGCACCCACACAGCGAGTCAGCTTTCTAATGATGTTTAGCATTAGCTTGTATAGTCTGCAACAAAGCATCTCCGACAGAATAGAAAAGGTTGTCAATTCGGTCACTATCATGCACAACCTATGTTATACGACAGTGTATATTGCCAAGGCTTGGGCACATTCACTTTTGCAGGTTTTCCAGTGCGGTGAGTAACTTTTTTTTTATACAAGCTGTATGCAGCAACATGGTCCATGTTACACACCAGACTATGAACCTCAAAGATCCTGCGGCATGCGTTCCACCTAATCGCCCTTCCCACCATGGACCTAGAGTAGAATAGCTTCCACGCTTTCCATCTCTGGACACTCTTTTGGAACCCAATAGGTATCTCACTGCATCATACAGCAACACTGTTCATGACCAGTAATGCTTCATCAACGGGGGCACCTTTTGTGCACATGTCCAACTACATCCAGCATATTGTCAACAATGCTTTTCTCCAGGACCCCCCAGAGCATTCTGCTGCCCCTTTTTCCACTCTGTTGCCACCTCTGTTGCACGGGAGGGACCCTCATGACCACCACTTTATTTTAATCTGTGTCTAAAATCCTTTACTGCAGAAATATTTCTGCAGTAAAGTGACCCTCTTCCCATCATATAACACAACCAGTTTTTGCTAGAATATGTATTTCTTTAATCGATTTTTAACCTAAGGTCATTGCATTTAAATTGTGCACATGTGATGAAGGAACTATGTTAACACTAAGTGATTTTTAAAATAAATGGTGTCCTTGTCCTCACCAGCCCTGCCGGCCCTCCTCGATGCTTTGTTGATTATTGATTCTATCTATACATTGGTGCCTTATAGCACGCCCGTTTTCTCATTAGTGTCAACTTCCACTGTTTTGTGAGATTTGGTCCATTGTTGCATGTATATTTGTATTCTTACGTTTCATTTATTTTCCTCTTCCCATCCCTATTTTCTTTTTAGCTAAACCAAGTAGGAAGTTAACATTCCTATATTTAGCCAATGATGTCATTCAAAACAGCAAAAGGAAAGGACCGGAGTTTACAAAAGATTTTGCACCAGTTATAGTGGATGCCTTTAAACACGTTTCAAGGTATGATGCATTAAATTTCTACTAAAGAGTGGTACACTTATTTTTTCCTCTGTCCTTTTCTCTGTTTTGACTTACTTTTTGAAACATCAATAGTAATTACAAATATTTGTGGTGCGGGTGCACAGCAGCTGCTTCTACGAAATGCAAATTTAAAACATGATTAGCTGTGAATGAGATCATAATAGGTCAAATGCTTTGATAATGCTTTTCATTGGTATTCCACTGTTTACAATTAGCTTTGTACTGCAACAAATGTTCTTCTACCTTCTCGGAAAAATATTTTGTTTCCTGAATATTGCTATGAACACTTGTCTAAAGAAATGTATGTTGACTATTCCTTAATTGAAATAAAGATCTTCATCAAGAAAATAATTCAAAAGATAAACTGGAGTGAGAAGTAGAGAACTTCAGATGTAAAATCAAAATGCACATGTTTAAATCTGTTTGATATGACTGAACTTTTTTACCTGTAGTATCCCTCAATGAAACGGCAAACTGCAAACTTTAGACATTGCTGATTACTTGAGCGACAAAGTGGTTGGCGCATTATCAAAGTGACCCAAAACTAAGATTGCACTTGCTTCTAGGATTAAATCTGCTAGAAAGATTCAGGAAAAAGCATACACTGGCGAACTGAATCCACCTTTGGGTTGTTGATCCAAGAAAACCAATGTGTTGGGTCATAGAAAATGTATTTGGCCTTATGACATCCAGGCAAAAGAGGGAGCTCCTGTACACATCTGATCTTGAAAAATCTGGATACTATCCACCTCAAAGTATGAAACCATTGAATACTACTTTCTAGTTTTCTTGAGTAACCCCACATTCCAAATAAGTCTAGTAAGGGGTATGTTGTAATTGTCCTAGGTACCATTGCTGTGATCTGGTTTGGTGCCTGCACAAACTGAGTGTAAAATGTGTGAGGAGGTATCTGGAGCAAAATGGTTGCACATTAGGTTCCCCATTTCGAATACTACGGTGGCAAAAAGTGATCCGACTAGAAAAACCCTGCCTCAGTATTCAAAATCCCTTCCAAACAATTGTATTCATGGTATTTCAAAGGAGGCCCAGACTGGACTCTAATTGCAAGGAGCTGCCGAAACAGCCGAGGTTGACTCGAGTTAGTTTTTTCTACTTTGAAAGTGATTGGACAGATGAAACGGTGGAGACTTATGACAGTTGTGCTTGGCCACTGGAGGCTTTACAGGTGCTGCAACAGGGGTGGCAGACAGTAGAGGAAACTGAGTGGAACCAGAGTAAACAGAATTCCTGATTGGCTCTGGTTAGTAAAAGATCTCACTTTATGCATGTGCTGGCTGTAGCAGGATGAATGGAGTTCATGTCAAATTTTATGAAGGTGGAACAGAAGAAGTGAATGTTAATGCATCTTCTCCGACATGGTGTCATGAACTTCAGATCACGCCCCTTTTGGACTTCCTGGTCCTTGTAACAACGGGGCTTACATTCCGTACTTCTTCAACATGGCCGTCCAGAGCTGAAGCCCTTGCTCGCTCCATGCGCTGAACGCGGCGTGATCTATTTATAGACCACGTCTTCCGCGCCTCCGCGCGTCTCAATGCTATTGCAGAGTAGCCCAGACGTGTGTTCGTAGCTCGCGGTATTGTTTCCTTTGTCCCAGTGCAATTCCCACTCCTCTCCCTTTCCCCCTTCCTGGTTCTGAGCATTTCTAGCCTTTCCCAGTCTCCCGGATTCCTGGACTCCGCGATCCCAGAACTAAACGCAACCTGGAACCAGACGAAACTCGAGCAGCGCTGTTCAAGACCTGGAGCGTTCGCAAGAAGGCAGCGATCGAAGACACCGGCAAACACCGGACCCAGGTGAGAAGGGGCGAACTCCTTGACACGTGGGGTCTGGTATGGATTCACATGCTCATGAATATTCCCCGTCTGGCTGGGAATCCTCGGTAAAAGAAAGAAGTTTTACTTTACTTCTCTCCTTAAGCCCCGCCTCTGGCAGCCATCTTCTTCCCCTAGTTGTCCGGAGGGACTGATGATGGGGATGCTGGGTTGGCTGAGGGTTTTCTTGTGGTTTGCAGGCCCTGCACCCAATGTGGGCTAAGGAAAGTCTTTGTGGAGGACAAACATCTAAAGTGTCTATACTGCCTGCACCCGGACCACAACGAGGATGGCTGCGAGATATGCATGGGCTTCTTGAAGAAGACCAAGAAAGACGGGTATAGTAGGCTGGCAGCACGGCTCAAGTTGAGCAAGGCCTCTGACCCGTGCTCTGGAGCAGGGTCATGCCTCATCAAGGACCGGTCGGTCCGAGGAGTGGCCTCCCTCTGGGAGGAGTTTGAAGTCCTTTGGGGATGCCCCATCCGTGGGGGTCCAAGATGAGGCCAAGAACCGCAAGGCTGATTCCACCTGGCTCGCCGCTGATGCGGGTCTCAGGGCAGATAGACCATGATCGCTGTCACGGTCCCCCTCCTTAGCCAGCCTGCCATCAGGTTCCTCCTCATAGAGGAAGTCCTCCACCTGGCCAAATTACGGGAGAAATCTGAGAAACAAAGGCCAGAGGAAGAGATGGCGGCCTCACAGGCTCATCAGGCACAGCCGAAGCTGTTGACTGCTTCGTCGACATCCTCTGGGGCGACTGCTGCAGCGATACGTACCAACCCGGCGAGGGTGGTCCATACAGCACAGTGTGTCCCTGCCTCTCAGGCGCAACACGGCTACCGAGGCAGTAGCGAAGGCTGCAGGCACCCCAGGGGGGAGGGGCACTGGTTCTGGTCCCGGTTCACGGCCCTCAGGAGGTAGAGGGGGGGTCGAGGAGGTCCCAAAACAGCCCTCCAATGTTTACGTTCAGCCAATGGACATCTCCACGGACGACGACAACCAAGCAACCGGCCATACAGTCCACGAGGAGGATGCTGGCACAGGGCCTAGCGTTCCATCATTGCCTCTCAGCCGAGGGACATATACATGGACTTCCTGCCCACTCTCAACACCCTAGTGACGGAGATCTAGCAGAGATTTCCTCCAGCAGCGGCACCTGTTCGGCAGTCCACTGACCAGCCTCCACACAAGAAGAGGAAGTGTTCCCCGACGCTGCCACATCAGCCTCCTCCACAATGTCCTTGACCCGACTCCACTAGTGGACCTGGAGACACACACAAGCAGGCCCCGGAAACTGATGAGGATGTGGACTTTGTCACAGCAAACAGCGAATCGCCGCTCCTGGACACCCCTCATAGTCTCTCCACCAGAGGTGGGATCATTCCACTCAATCTCCAAGGCCTCCGAGCCGCTCCAGCTGGTGCCAGAGGAATCCAAAAAGGAGGTCTTCCTATATAAGCAACGGGAGTCCAAGAGAAAGACTATCATGGCTGTACCCTTTTTGGATGACATTTGGGAGGAAGGCCTGGCCCTCATGCAGAACTGCACGGCTCCAACCAAACGGGACAGGTTGGAGAAGAAATAGTGTAGCGGACTCGCACCCAAGTGTTTGAGGACACAGCTGTTGCTGGACTCGGTAGTGCTGGCCACCGCAAGAAAACCCTCAGCCAACCCGGCATTCCCATCATCAGTCCCTCCTGACAACTAGTGGAAGAAGATGGGGAAGAGAGTCATCTACACGGCTGCATCCACGATCAAAGCAGCTAATGCTTTGGCTATCTTGTCCCAATATGACCGGGAGCTTTGGTACAAGCTGGGCCCTATCATGGAATTCCTTCCTGACAAGAAAACAAGGCTCTTGCCCTCTTCCAGGAAGGGGAGGCAACGTCGAACCATGCCATTACGGTGGCACTAGACATCGCTGACTTGGGCAGATGGGAAAACTGCGTTTGCCTTTGACGGCAGAGATGGTTGAAGGCCATTAACTTTGGCCAAGACGTTCATGCAAAGGTGCTGGACATGCCGCTCGACATGGAAAATCTGTTTGGGTAAGCAGTCAACAAATCCCTTCAAGCCATAAAGAGACACGGAGACTGTGCCTTCCCTTGGCACTTTGCTGCAGCATCGATCGTTGTCTTTTCATTCCTCCAGCGGGAAATCGATCATCCAAGGGATACTCCACGTCATACAGACAACCTCCCCGATACTCCACGCAGGAAGCCTACAGGGGTCGCTAGCAGGGTTGCCGTCGCCGGCAGGATTCCGGTGCCCAAGCAAGCCTGAACCGACCAAGTTGTCAGGCCCCCACTTGTACACCTCAGTGGGAGGCCGGCTGACGGGGTTTGTCAGCGAGTGGAAGGAGATAACCACCGACGGATGGCGGCTTGACGCTCTCACCCAGGGATACACCTTGGAGTTCTAACGCAGGTGCCCTCGTATTCCACTGGTTACCCATCGGGAGCAACACATCCTTCAACTCCTAGAAGAAGTGCGGGCAATGTTACGGAAAGGGGCGATGGAGCTCCTTTGCCAGCAGCTCTGGGGCTCTGGAGTCTATTCAGAGACTTTCTAGTCAGAAAGAAGACTTGGGGTTGGAGACCCATCCTAGATCTAAGCCTTCTCAACAAGTACCTGAAGTCCCAAAATTCAGGGTGGTCCTGTGTCAGCACGTGCTTGGCCAACTTGAGGAAGGTGATTTCTTGACCTCGTCGGATCTAGAGGATGTGTACTTCCACGTCTACATCCACAGGAAACATCAACAGTTCTATGGTTCGTGGTACAAGGCCAACACTACCAGTTCAAGGCCCTACCTTGAGGCTTAGTCTGCCCCAAGAGTGTTCACAAAATGCCTGGCCTCGGTGGCAGACCTCCTGCATATGCAGGACATACCCGTACCTGGACGATTGGCTGATACGCGGCCGATCCCGGGAACTGGCCAACGAGCACATGAAGGAGACCGTCCGGTAACTGACTGAGCTGGGGTCTCTGTGAACTATCGGAGGTTCTGCTTATCACCATTGCAGAACGTGCTGTTCCTCGGTGCCAGACTCGACAAAGTGGCCTGCCTGGCGTCCCTCTCGAGGAAAGGCTAGCAGCCATTCAAGTGAAAGTGCAGCGACTGTGTCAGCGAAGACGGCCACGGTTCGGGCCATCAAGTCGTTGTTGGGCATGATGTTGTCTTTCAGATGCGACCCCTAAAGGAATTCTTGGATGCATGTTGGATACAAGTGTTCAGGAGTTTTGCGGACAAGATTCCCCCCCGTCACTCCCTCCTACCCCACTCAGTGAGGAGCTCCGGCGGGCTATAGGGTGGTGGGGGTGTGCTCCCGCATCGCCCAGGGGATGGGATTTCAAACCCTGCCATACCAGGAGACGGTCACCACGGGCGCCTCTGTGGAGGTTGGTGGGCTCACACCAGACGCCTACATGCCAGAGGTCTGTGGCTTCCGGAAGAGAAGGATCTGCACATCAACATCCTGTAGCTACAGGAAGTGTTCTGGTCCCTCAAGTCTTTCATACTGTCTCTGATGGTTGTGGTGTCTGTGAAGGTCCTCACCACCTTGCCCATGTTCTACATCAGGAAGCAAGGGGACATGTGATTACCCCCGGTGTCCGTTCAAATGGTGGAAAATAAAAGATGGAATGACCATTTGATCGAAAGTCAAATAGTCGAAAAAAAGGTCGAATTTTTTTATGTATTTTTTGAGTTTTGTTTGGTTAAAAAAAAAATTAATATAGAAAAAGGGGGATTGGCGGCGAACCCACCCCATTAAAAAAAATTAAAAATAATCGACCATTTTTTTCGACCATTTAACTCGATCAAATGGCATTCGATCATTTGGTTTTCAACCAAATGACCTACAACCATTCCCCCCCCCCCACACCCCCCCCCCAACACACTCCAAGGAAGCTCTGGGATTGTGGCACTGGGCCATCGGACAGGGAATGTTCCTTGTCCGCTCCACCTGGAAAGCATCAAGAACATAATTTCAGACACCCTCAGCAGGGAACTGCGCTCCTGCCACGATTGGGAACTTCGTCAGGATCAGGTGGACCGTCTGTGAAATGGGGCAGACCACCAATTGATCTTTTTGCCACAGCGGCGAACTACAAATGGCAGCAGATTCCACCAACCGAGGATCTTGGGATGGGGGATGAGGGGGGGCTAGATGCGTTCTCCTTCCTGTGGGAGGGTCTGTTTCTGTACGCCTTTCCCCTGTTCCTCTCCTGCTATGTGTGAACAACAAACTCCCTGTCAGTGCTGGATGATCCTCATCGCCCCGGCGTGGCCGAGGCAGATTTGCTATTCAAACCTTCTCAGCCTGTCAGTATTGCCTCCAGTCAAGTTGGCAGTACTTCAGGATCTGCTCACCAGAGAGGGAGGCACAATCCTTCATCATGACCCAGGATCCCTGGACCTGAAAGCATGGCTCCTGCAGCCTTAGAGTTTGGGGGTTACGAGCTGACAGCGGACTGCAGGGAGGTTCTCGCCAACGCTAGGGCATCGTCGACACTAAAGTCTTACGGCTGTAAGTGGAAGCGTTTTTCTGCGTGGTGTCGGTCACCGGATATTACCCCTCTGAGGGACACAGCCCCACAGATTCTTCTGTATTTATTTTCCTTGACAACAGCTGGTCTGGCTAACGTGCCCATCGAGGTACACCTGCCAGCCATCTCACCCTACACCAGATCCCTGGGAAGATCCTGGTGGTCCCACAGATTCGTAAATTAGTTTCTCATGGGGCTTTTTCAATCATTGCCACATGGGAACTCAAGGTAGTCCTGACAAGATTTATGGGGACATGCTTTCGGACCTATGCTTCATGCCCCACTCAAGTTTGTGTCGTGTAAGACTGCTTTCTTCATGGCCATCACTTCAGCTAGACGAGTGGGTGAGATCTAGATCTAGGCCCTGTCCTGCAAGCAGCCGTATCTGACTTTCCAGAAATCAAGGGTGGTGCTGCTTATGCACCCCTCTTTCATGCCAAAGGTTCAGTTGGAATTCCACCTCAACAAGCCTTTGATGTTACCTGTTTTCTTCCCGAAACCTTTGTCGCTGACGGAGAGAGCCTTGCATTTGCTGGATGTTTCTCGTGCCTTAAAGTTCTGCGTGGCACGCACAAAGAGTTTCCGGAAGACTTCTCAATTGTTTGTGAACTATGGACCTGTGAATAATGGGGAAGGCCTTGTTCAAGTGGTCTATCTCAAGATGGCTCTCCGGCTGCATAGTGCACTGTGATCGGCTGGCTAACCATCTTCTGCCTAGCCACCAGAGAGCCCACTCCACCAGAGCAATCTCTGTGACCATGGCATTCCTTTCTGGTGTACCCCTGCTCGACATCTGCAGGGCTGCGACGTGGAGGTCCTTGCATATGTTCACAAGGTTCTGCTGCATCGAGGGGGATTCCACAGAGGAGTTCAGCCAGGCAGTGCTACGCAACCTGTTTGCTTTAGGTGTGTCTGTTCCAGGGTTAAGAGGTGATTGCTTCTGTTGAGACTTACCACCTCATGTGGCTGTGTAATGTGTACTGCTGTGTATTGGTTATTCATGAGTATGTGAATCCATGCCAGACCCCATGCTGGAGAAGGTTTAAATTACTTAACTGTAACTATAGTTCTGCAGTATGGGTCTGGCATGGAGTCGCACGCGAACCCTCCCTCCAGCCCCTCTGCTTCTCTTTTTGGTCATATTGCCACTCTACAGCCCTACCAAATCTGAAGATGTGTGCCAGAGGCGGGAATTAGGGAAAGGACTGCCATTGGATGGGGGGGCCATATGACCCAGAGGACTGTGATTGGTTTAGAGGAGAAATGCAGTTTTTGAGTGAAAGTGAAACTTTTTCTTTTACCAAGGATTCCCAGCCTGACTATGGAGAATATTTGAGCATGTGAATCCAGGCTTGAGAACCATAGTTAAGGGTGCAACAAAGGAGACCATGTTGGTGAGCAGTGTAATGAGAAATGATTTTTAAGTTCATGCAGTTCCATGGGTGAAGCGACAGAAAGATGTGTAGCGGCTGACTTACTGGGCATTGAACGAGTGCTAAGAAAGCCCTGCTTTGTTCAGCAAATGAAAAAAGAAAGGGCAGTATGCATGCATGTTTTTGGGGACGAATGCTGCAGGGTGTTTGTATAATTGGGGCAAGTGAACAGTGAAAACGTTGACCGCTTGTGCTATAGATCAAAAAGAAATTACGCAGTCATTTTATATATTAACAGGGTTCGATATTGACAGAAGCTGGGAGCTTTTTAGCTCCTGGTTATACCCAAGGGGAGCACGGTTAGCTTGAAGCAGACTACTACCAAGAGCTACTTTTGACTCCTGTGTGAAGTGGTGCCATACAACCCTAGCTAGGCGATATTAACTGTGTATTTTTGTGAATGTATAAAGAGGGGAATGAAGAACTCACTTAAGGGACATTTAGAGAATATTGGATAAATCAAAATGGACAAAAGTTGAGTTTGCATGTTGCAGAAAGTTTGATTTGCTTTGCGCTACGTTTTAGCTCCTGGTTCCTCATGGGTAACTTCTGCCTAACTGATTATGCCCGATACCCAGGAGCTGCTTTTTGTTCCTGGTGAACAAATCCTAATTTCGACCACTGTGGTGATATTGACGGAGTGCAATTTACATGTGCTGGCTGGTTTGGGATCAATTTACAGTATTTATCTGAAATTAACCATGAAGAAATAATGTATGTGCAGACAGATGTGAATCGAACTATCTGACACTGGGAGTCATAAACATAAGGTAGTGTAATTTCATAAGGTAAAGGTCGCTCTGCCTTTGATTTAGGCGGGATTAGTTTAATAAATGTTGAATAGCTTCAATTGCAGAGACTCACAAAAGAATGCACACCAAACCCAACTACTTCAAAGTCCTAATCCTGCCTCCCTCGCCCCCAATCTCACTTTGTATAGACTTCTTAATACAATAGAGTTGTGAGTGTAGACAATTATTGTACTTCATTAAGTGGAGGTTACACTTGCTTCCCAATTATCCCCATAGCGTATTCATGTGCAAGCCGCCAATGCCAAAAAACTCGCTAGACCTTTTTAAATGATATCAGTGCAGCTGCGTGTGCTCATTCTAATTAAACATGCAGATCTTATTGGGGCTCACTTTGAAGTGAAGCCAGCCTCTACTGGGCTGATTGTTAATGGTGTGAGCAAAGTTGCATTAAACAAGGCTTTGTGCAATTGCTAACAAGTGTTTTTTTTTTTTCTGTGTGTGTGCGCAAAACAGAAGTCCTCTTTTGCGAGCAATCGTAAATATTTTTAAGATGGATTCTTCTGCTTAAATCATGCTGGCTTAGAGGTTAATGTATTATCATAGTACGCAGTATAGTAATTTGCCATTTTCTATTCCCATTGGTTTACATATCCTTAAACCTTATATCCTAACATTCTCGTGGCTTCCCATTTCAACTAGCATTTTTTAAAGACAATTCCTCCAATCGCCACCCGCTTGAGACCGTATACTATTCTTACACCTTAAGACATCTTGACTAAACCGCTCAAATATTCTCAAGTCTTGACCCAGTATTTCTTCTGAAGTTTTCATTGGTAATAATTTTTCTTGAACTTTCAAAGCATTTATGGTTTTATTCTCCAAGCATTTCAATGTACGTTTAACCAGCAGGTAGAAGCAATACAATCCCAAAAGAACTGCAAAACCAACATTATCCCATGTAATATAGAAGCTTCTAATGAGCCAATTTAACTTGTTGACCTCAACCATGGGGACCATCCAGTATAGGAGTTCTCTTGGTGCAGTATGGCCACACACTTTATAATGCGAGTGATAACAATGAGGTTCTCTCTGTAATTTGGAATGAATGCACAGCTTTCCGTTCCCACGAGAGCACAGACCCCTTAGAAGCCACTTTGGTATATAGAGCCAGTCAATGTTTGTAGTAACATCGGAGTATAGTCTTTTTGCTCATGAGTAATGGGTACAAGGGGTATGGTTGTCTCATCTTCTGCCCTTTCCAATAATGGAGAACATTTTAGAATTTTATTGTGATTTATTGATATTATGGGATGCATAATGCCAAGGATAGGTGTTAGATTTACCAAGCTGACTTTCTACTTGTCGAGGATGGCAATTTACAGGAGTATCTGATTGCAGGGAAAATATACCCTGAGTAGCAGCCACTCCGATCCATGAGTAACTAGACATGAGCATTGAATGGAGTCTATAGATGAAATAGGTTAGTGATAAGTGCTATTCCTGTATCGGATTAATAAGAACACTTTGTGGAAGTAGAATGCAACATTGCTTATAAATGCACAAGGACTTGTGGGTATGAAATATCTGCAATGGCTCATGCCCATGCACAAACATCCTATTAATAGTGTAGCAGAGAAGGCCTGTTGCAGGAGAGGATAGATCTGTTGCAGCAGATTTCATCTGAAGCTGTCTGGACGGGGAACATTTGGAGGACCTGAAAATCCCATCTGAGAGTAATAACACAAGCAGGGCAAAAGGACCTTTTTAGTTCCGGTAACCAATCGACAGTTGTTACAGGTCACCCCATTTAAAAGGAATAGGACCTACAGTGAAACCTTGAAGCCTAGTTCATGTGGAAGGTGAGCCCAGAACCAGCAACCCTACATTTGTCTCGGGAGACTAGGTCAGGGGCCACGTGCTCGTCTTGGAAGCAAGACGACACGGAGCACCAGAGGTTTGATCCACGGGTCAATGCTTAGAAACCTCTGGGTATTAAGCGCGTTATAAATAACCTATCACATCATATCATTCTGAAGGCAGGTGTGCTGCAATATTGTATGCAGAAGTATTTTTACTCTGTCCAAGGGTGTGTATTAGGTCTTTTAATTAATTTTTTTTTTTACAACGTGCCTAATACCATACCTGTGTTCAGTTTCTAAGCACGGATGCGGGATTCAAACCTCTGTTGCTCTGCGTGGTCTTGCTTTGAAGACCAGAGCGTTGCCACTGTACTATCCTCCATTCACTTTGCATTTGTGGTAGGAGATATCGAAGGTAGAAACTGTTATCGGAATCAGGTGGTGTAAAAATGTTGTCATTACTCTTTAACCTGTTTTTGAAAATAGTAATTTCCTCCGCCTGGTGTCTAATAACCAGAGAACTATCTGATGAGTAAAAAAGTGAATTGGTTCTTAAGAGTTGCTGAAAAACTGGCAAACTGAATATAAGGCTAGAAGTAAGAGAAATGGCAATGCCAGTATGCAATAACGGTTGTCAGTTGGTTCAGCTAACAGTGCCTCAACTTGCTGGAGCTGCCTGCAAAGCCGTCTCTGCAGAATTATCTTGAAGAGGCAGCACAGCTGCGGGTGTCATCAGGATTTCTGCATATGTGCATGGGCTATGACACAGAGGAGCTGTCTGGTGTCCAGTATTATCGGACCCAGATGTTGTTGCAGTTATTCCATATTGTCCTGATGAATGCAAGTCTTGCTGGCTGCTGGAGTCATGGATCCAACTCTGATGCTCACGACACTTCACAGCAGTGTGGGTGGTTAGCAGGACCTGATAAGGCTGTCACCCTCAACAAAAGGGTTAGGGATCAGACTTCCTCTGGGGGATTCATAGGTCTGCAAAATACCCCAGTTGTAAAGAACGGCAGGGTTCAACAACTGGTTCTGGCAGTGTCTCCGTTACCTGCGAATTGAGAAATTGAATAGTCTTCTCAATGGGTTTACAGTAGAACACTTTCATCCTACAACTGAATGTTAAAACAATTTGCTTCCACAGGAGATGCTGTACCCAGGCACGTAGGGGGCCCCATAAGGATCTCATGAGGTGACAATCCATGTCTCTATTTTATTTTTGTAAATATTATTTTACGTGTATAATAGTACTAAGGGCTAAGCCCCATGCTGTCAGAGTCCAGTCTCCTGACATACTTATGAGATATATAGCCCCATTACACTATTCTGCTAGATTGGGGGTGGTATGCACAGTTAAATTATTGCTGAGAAATATTGCGGACCTTACAGATCTCTCCTAACCATTTGCCAAGAGATATGGGAAGTCCAATCTGGGTATGACATCAGTGAGGAGTTTTTTAGCAAAACTAATAGTCTCTTTTTTTGACAGGGATAACCTTTGAACCTACCCTGTGAACAAATATACAATGCCCAAAGAGACTTTGAAAGTAATACATTTGTGCAGCTGCATAAAATCGATCTGCACATTCAGAACCGGGCCCTCCGGGCCTGGATTTGCAGACTGCAAAGTACAGGCACACACAACCAGTTATTTTACTAACTCTGGGCGACAGTGGGGAAATGAGGAGCATACCAATCCTGTTTCACAATAGCTTGCATTTCTCCCTTGCCACACTGTGCTGCAGAAAATGACAATCTGGCAAGATAACAAAGCATTATAGGTGCCAGTAGGTGGCCATCCAGAAAGCGCCGTAGAATCTGGCCATAACTTCCAATGTTTTCTGGACCACTGCTCCTTCTCCGACTTGGGTGCCAAGTTGTGCAGCACAGCCAGGCTAGAAAGACTTGCAATCGGAAATTGCTCCACTGAAAAATAGACAAGAATTTTGATACGAGCAACAGGGGCCTTTAGGGCTCCTATTTCATCCAGATCCTTGCCAACAGCTGTTGACTTTTAGCTATGTCCAAGATGGACAGGAGTCATAGTGTTGAACAGAAACATAGGTTCCATTAATGTGTTGGGGTATGTGATTAATCCAATGGAGTCATCGCAGATCCCTCGGCGGTAACCTCCTCCCATATGGCCTAGGTGCCGCAACCGCTACCTGATCCTGTATCGGGGGAGGTGGCTGCATGAGGGAGTATCACCTTGGAGCAGAAAGCCTCCGGGGAGATGTCATTACCTCATTGGATGAGGCATGGTAAACCCCTTCCATGAAGACCCCTTGATGTCCATTACCCTAATGGCCTATTGCCATGCATCTATACCTCCTTTTAGGGAAAATAGAGAAACCTTTTCCCAAAACCCTTTAGGCCAAACTTCCATCTCCTGAACTAAAAGGTAAAAGCTGCAAGACTGTATTTTCCAGTTCGATTTGTCATCCACGTAGAACTGGCTCATCATTTGAAATCATTGCAAGTAATTCCTCAAGTAATGTGCATCAGTTTACATCAGTGAACTTCATCTCCCACAATGACTCAAGTACTGGGATGAGGAGTAAGAAGGGAATGATAGATTGAGGCTCAAGCTCAAGAAGTGTCCTGGTTGTTCTGAGAATGCACCTGTGCGCGGACATTTAAATATCGAAAAGCAACTGCAAAGTGAGACTGCTACAGCTGATGATGCTGCTTGGGAGAAGTCGTCGTGCCACTCTGTGAGGCTTGGAAGCACAAACCGGTGTGACGGAGCTGAGGGGCCTGCAGACCGAGGAAGGCTGCACGAGCAGGACGTACCGCAGACACACCAGCAGCCAAGTGAAGACTCCTGGGCGTTCGGCAACTGGAGAAGGCAGCGTTTCACCTACCCGGACTTGAAGCAAGACAGTCATGCTGAAGTGGAGTTGCGAAAGAAGCTAGAAAGACGTGGAAACAGTCAAGAGTGTAAAGCGGGCAGCAAAGCTTGGCCACGTAAGCATGAAGAGGACCGAAGATGACACAGCAGGTGACTTAACCCAAGCAAAGTGGGGACCCTGTGGTGTTTCGGCAACCGCATCAACTTTGAACATTGAAGCTGCAGAGAAAGAGGTGTTAAAGAGACTGACTGTAAATCATGGAAACGGATCTGAATATATTGGATACAAATCTGGGGGGAACCCAGAGCAAGTGTGGAATCAATCAGATGTACAATATCCGAGAAGACAATTGTGGAAGTGAAAGCAGAACCGTTACCTGTGAATATAAGAAGTTCTGGCAGGGGAGTATACTGGGCAGTTGAAAACCTACAGGTCCCAAGAAAGGAAATTGATGAATGAGAAGAACTTTTGAAATGAGAAGGAACTTTTGAAATAATTAACTAAAAAATTGAGTATCTTCAACAGAATTGTTTTGAATTACGACAAAGAACTGTTAGATCATGAATTGTTGGCAATTAAGGAAGAATCCATGGGTCTAGGTACTTGTAAAATCACATTTAATACGATCTTTACGCAGGTGTCTCCCCAGCAGAGATATTGTGACCAAGATAATTAACTGGTTTGGCATAATTGTCTGTCTCCTGGGGTGGCACCACCTCTCCCACAAATCCTCTCAACCATGGAGTCCCCCTAGGTTCTGTCCTTTGCCCCTTTCTTTTCTCACTCTATATTTCTTTCTTAGCTCCTATCATCTCCTCATTTGGTATCTCACACCATTTCTACGCTGATGATACCCAGCTTTTCCTCTCCTCCTCCTTCTCTCCCGACATTCACAATAAACTCTCTTCTTGCCTTTCTGCTATTAAATCCTGGATGTCCTCTCACTTCCTTACTCTTAATGCTAAAAAAACTGAACTCCTCTTCTTCCCTGCCAACACTCTTCCTCCTCCCTCCCCTCCCCCTTTCATTCTCTTTGCCCCCTCCCAACTCTCCTTCTCTCCCCATGCCCGTAACCTTGGTCTTCATATTGACCCTCGCCTCTCCCTATCTCACCACATTTCTCCTACTGCCAAGTCTTGTTGCTTTCACCTTTTTAACATTCGTAAAATTCGACCTCTCCTAACCTTTCACCCTACTAAACTCTTAATTACTTCCATCTTCTCCAGACTTTTCTACTGTTCCTCCCTTTTCTTTGGACTCCCCTCTGCCCACTCAAATCTGTCTACCGCTCCGCCATCCGCGCCCTCTGCCTTCTCTCACCTTTTGACTCCATTTCCTCTTCTCTCACCTCTCTAGACTGGCTCTCTTTTCACTCCCAGCAAAAATTCAAGTTCCTCTGTCTTGTCTTCAAATCCCCTCTATTGTCTTGCCCCCCCTACCTTTCCTCCCTTCTTACTTTATATACCCCTTCTCATTCTCTCAGCTCTGCTGATCTTTTCCTACTCTCTCCTCTTCCACCACCCTGCGCACCCTCCCGCTTCCACTCTTTCCAACTCCTCGCTGCATTCCACTGAAACCGCCTCCCCCTTCCTATCCGCTCTTCTCCCTCCTCCCCTTCCTTTCGCTCTTCTCTAAAATCTTATCTTTTCCATTCCCCTCCCTAACACCTTTTCGCTTCCTTTCCTACTTCTCCCACTGCCTCATGCCTCACCTCTTACTGTAATCGCTCCTGGGACAGTTGGATGCCCGGCTCCCTGAGCCTTAGGCTCCGGTGGTTCCCCTGGGGCAGGACTTGCCTGCCATTCCTCATCCGTAGGTTTCGGAAGCCCCTCGCCATGAAGGGTCTCATCCAAGAAGCTATCCCCACGGTTCGGACTCCTGTGCCCTCTCCTAGGGTGTTCAGCCCTCCTCGTAGGGATCAGGAGGAAGGGGAACTAGTGGAGTCGGACAGCGTTCTGCAGGGCACTCTTGACGGTCTTGCCGCCCAGGCTGGTGTGTACCTGGGACACTGGTCCCTAGATGGATGTTGGAGCCTTTCATGCCATGACAGCAAAGGCATGCCATGAGTTTGGCCTCAATCCGGAGGAGAGGAAAGACTGTTTTCTGTTTGATCATATAAGGAAGAGGCGGAAGGCAGTCTTCTCTATCCTCATTTTGGACCATGTGTGGCAGGAAGGGCTTCGTACTATGCGCCATCCGTTCACGGAACCGGCGGTCAAGGGCCACTTAGAGAAGTTCAAGACGCCGGAGTCCACGCCAAAGAGCCTCACGTTGCAGCCCACTCCAGAGTCGGTGGTTTCGGCAGCAGCTAGTCGGAAGGCGCGTAGCCAGCACAACTCTGCGACTCACCCAGACCATGGCCGTAAGCTGGACGCTTTCAGAAAGGTGCTCACGGTGGGTGCCACTACGGTCAAGGTGGCCAACTCGTTGGCTATCATGGCGCGATACGACCACGAGATGTGGCACAGATGGGCTGCTCTGTTGGACCACCCACATGAGCAACAGCAGAAGGAGGTGATGCTTCTGGTTCACGAGGGGGAGGAAGCCTCCAATCATAGTATTAATATTGCAGTTGACCTGGCAGAATCTGGGTTTAAGCAAATTAATAATGGTGTAGTTATCCGGCGGCAGACCTGGCTGCGCTGTACTGATTTCCGGCCAGAAGTTCAGCACAAGGTGGTGGACATGCCTTGCCAAGGGGAGCAGCTTTTTGGGGAAAAGAGTGACTCCGATACTGTGAGCTCCCTGATGACTCTCCAGGGCAGGTGGTCTTTACTCTCATTTCGAGAAGCCTCTGGGAAGGCCAGGTTTGCAGTCGCACTACCCATTTCTCCCAGGGTTTTCGACTGTCTTTTCAGTCCGCTCAACGGGACAAGGACTATCAAGGACAGCAAAAGAGGGGTTTCACCTCCTCCGCTCATAGAGGGCATCAGTCCAAGCCTGAACAATGACTGCCACATGGGCAGTCAATTTGGAGGGAGGGTGGCACAACATTTCGACGAGTGTCGTTTGTCCAATACGGCCACTCGAAGTTTAGGCGTCTGCAACTCCCTATTCCACCGGTGAAAAGAGCACAGCTGCATCTGCAGGTCTTGTGGCAGGCGGTGCGTCTGATGCTACAGAAGGGGGCTATAGAGAGGGTCCCAGCGTTGGAAAGAGGAAGAGGAGCCCACTCCCGGTTCTTTGTCATCAAAAAGCTGAACAGGAAATGGCACCCCATTTTGGACCTAAGGCCGCTAAACGAAAATGTGAAATGCCAAAAGTTCAGGAGGCTAATGTTGCAAGACTTCATACGGACGGTTCAGCCGAGAGAATTTCTGGCGTCATTGGATCTCGAAGATGCATATTTTCACATCCCTATGCACCCCAAGCATTGCAAGTTTCTTCGGTTTATGGTCGGAGACGAGCATTACCAGTTTTGGGTTCTCCCCTCTGGCCTAAAGTCAGCTCCCAGGACGTTCACCAAGAACCTGGCTCCGGTGGCAGCTTACCTCAGAAGGAACGGACACCATGTTTATCTGTACCAGGACAACTGGTTGGTCAGGGGGGTGACTTGTCAGTGTTCGTCGGACTCTCGCAACACAGTTATGCTCCTGTTACTGCGTCTGGGCTTTGTAGTCAACTTCGCCAAATCCTGTCTGGCGCCCTCCAGGGACTTTGTTTTTCTAGGGGCTCACTTTCATACGCAGCTCAACCTGGTGAGGCAGTTGCAGGAAAGGATAAAGAAGCTCTACTTCCCATGGTGGGCTCGTTTGTATCAGGAACTTCGGTCACGGTCCGCGTGTACATGTCTCTTCTCTGCACCATGGCGTCCTGCATCCCACTCATCCCGAACTTTCGTTTTTTCATGCAGCCGGTGCAGGAGTTTCTCTCTTCAAGGTGGTCACAGATCCATGGATCCTGGTCCGACAAGGTTCTCATCTCCCAATCGCTGGCAGATGCCCTACAGTCGTGGACTCGCTCCGACAACATCGTGAGGGGTAGGCCCCTAGTGGAACAGGACTTCAATACACGATCGGGACCAGTTTCTTCCCAGGTTGGTTGGGGGGCTGACCTCGACCAGTTCCAAGTCAAAGGCCTGTGGTCCCGCACCGAGGTTTCGTTGCACATAAACATTCTGGTATAAAGGGCAGTACACTGGGCACTCGAGTCTTTTCTGCCCCTCATTCAGGGCTCAGTGGTGTGGATTCTGACAGACAACACCATAACTGTGTTTTATCTGTGCAAACAGGGGGGCACACATTCACAGCCATTGTCCCAGGAGGCTCAGGCGGTCTGGCACTGGGGCATGGCGCACAAGGTTCCGATCTTGGCTTTCTACTTGTCATGTATTCAAAACGTTCAGGTGGATGCTCTCCGCATCCGCTCAGATGCAGGAATGGTGGCTGATGGACGACCAGGTGGTGAGCATTTTCGAGAAATGGGGGACTCCCCCTCTGGACTGGGTGTCTCAGCCGGATTCGAGGGGGGACACGTTCTCATTCCTGTGGACGCGTCTGGTCAGGAAAACGATTCAGATGGTGCGCAAGGTTCCATGCAGGGTGATCCTGTGGCCCTGTTCTGGCCCAGACAGACCTGGTTCTCTGACCTTCACCAAGCACCTGGGGTCAGAGCCGGATCCTCTGTCACAGAATGAGGGAAAGGTGTGGCATCACTACCCAGGCTCCATCAGCCTTTCAGCGTGGCTCCTGACCACTCAGAATTTGGACACCTAAGGATTCCTCTGGATTGTCGCTGCATCTTGGCGCGCAAGGGCGCCATCTACCAACGCGTCTTACGCCCGGAAGTGGAAAGGGTTCTGTGCCTGGTGCTCGCAGCAGTTGAACTTGCAGCCATTGCAGGTTTTGCCTCCACATTTCCTGCCTTATCTGCCTTATGTTCTGCTGTTGGTGAAGGTGGGTCTGGCATTGTCCTTGATCAATGTCCATTGGCTCCGCGCCAGCGCAACTCTACACCTCTGTTCAGTGACAGATTAATTAAACATTTCCTGAAGGGCCTTTTCAGGAAGTTTCCCCCAAATAAGTTTTCTCCAGTCTGGAATCTCAACTTGGTGCTCCTGGCCCTCGTGGAACCACCGTTTGAGCCTATATCAATGGCGGCTGTGAAGTTTCTCACATGGAAGATCGTTTTTCTAGTGGCCATTACATCTGTCAGGCGGGTTTTCGGAACTACAGGCTCTGGGCATTGACCCGCCATATCTGCGTTTCATGAAGGACAAGTTTCTCCGATCTACAAATCCTCACTTTATTCCTAAGATTCCGTCAGAGTTTCACAAGAACACTACGGTGGCCTTACCCACCTTTTTTCCTAAGGCTACCACTCCAGCGGAGAAGGCGTTGTATTCATTGGATGTCAAGAGGGCTTTGAAGTTCTATCTCAGGACATCGAGACACGTCTTTGTGGCTTTCTGCCCCTTCAACAAGGGGAAGCCGAGTTCGAAGCAAGGCATCTCACAATTACTTTTTTCTATGATTTCATTCTGCCATGAAAAAGCCAACAAGCCTTTACAGTCGACTCCCAGGGCCCACTCTACAAGGTCTGCTGTGTCTTAGTCGGCTTCGTGGGCAGGCATACCGCTCTGGGAGATTTGCCAAGCAGCAACATGGGCTGTGCCGAACACCTTCACCAGACACTGTCTGACTCAACAACATGCAGAGGACATGCAAGTGGGGCGTGCAATGCTTCAGCGCCTGTTCCAGTAAGGTAAGCCCTGCAGCTTCTGTATTTTTTTTTTTTGGCTCTGTTTTCTTTTTTCGACATATCGGAAAATTGATGTTTCGAATGGATTGTGTCCTCCAACATATTCCTCATCTTAGATGTATTCCATCCAGCTTTAGCTGCTTCGGAAATGTTTTCTCGGCAGAGGGTGCCGTGCGTCAAGTCAAGGTCCCTCGGAGGTCTCCGTCGAGGGTGATGTCATCGGGTATGCAAGTAGCACGCGTGGCGCCCGTTGGCCTAAGTTCCATTTCTTTCCGCAGTACGTGTTGCTTTTGGAGACTCAGTGCGCCTCGAGTAGTTCTGTGATGCAGTTACTGAAGAAGATATTCGATAATGTCTTCGTCGACCCCAGACTACCCCGCGTTCGGGGTTCAAAAATGTCCATCACGGACCCGCACTGTCTGTGGTGCCTCGGTGAAGGCCATGACATGGGGGCCTGTTTGAAGTGTCAGGCAATGACTGGGAATGCCTTCCGAGAGAGGAAGGGCAAACTGCAGGTAGGTCGAAAAGCCTCTAGCGTCAAGTCGAGGTCCTGTGAGGAGAAATCTCCTCGAAGCGAAAGGCAAAAGCTTTAGTCTAGGTCCCGAAGTGGTTCACACCACTCTTCGTCTTTGACGAAAAAGTTCAAAAAAAGGTGCCACAGGTCCCCTTCCACCTCGTCCTCGGACGAATCCCCCAAAAGAATGAAATGCCCCACAAAACATTCTTCCTCTGAAGAATGGGAAGCATTTACAATAAAAATGATGGAGGTGTTTGAAAAGGCTAAGCCTCAGTTCGCGCCTTCTTCGGAAACTGGCCGGGAGCGTTACCGTCCCGACGATCGCGCGCCCTCGAGCTTGGGTGATCAGAGAAAGGATCGGGAACCCTCCAGGACGCCGAGCGAAAAAGACCAGTCGAGTAGACTGTTCGAGGTCACCGACGCCGACACACCTCAAAGGGTGAGCCTTTGAAGAGCCCCTTGATGCCCTTGAAGCGAGCTCCGTCGACGACCATGATTTCGTCTGCGCCATAGACACCTTTGTCGACGTCCTCGGCGTCAAATGTCCCAAAGGCTCCAGTTCAGTCAGAAGCTGTCAAAATAACAGCAAAAGAAAAAGCTGCAAAGGCTGTAAAGCCTTTAGGCTCCACTGATACCTCTCCCAGAAAAGATTTTTAAACCTCTTCCAAGGAAAGAATATTTCAAATCCTTAATTTCAATTTTTGAACAACAGGAGAGGTCTGAGGAGGAGGATGTTCCTTTTGGACTAGAATATGGCACCCCAAATGTCCTAGAATACCTGATTTCTGAGGAAAGCAAGATGAGGGATCTGGTGGAAACCTTGCATAATGCAAGTGGAATTGACACTTCACCTGAAACAGATTTTGGCAGGCCAGAACCAGGGGAACATGCCGGTCCCTCATACAGGCAGTTAATGACAAAGGTGGTTGAATACTTAGGATGGGCTAGACCACCAACTTAGTTCATCCAGGATGATTTGACCAATATATTGGATCATGGTCCCACCGAAGATTCGATTTTACCCTTCCATGTAGCCTTACAAAATAGGGTGGCCAAAAATCGGGAGACCCTGGACTCTCTTCCTCCGGTGAATAAGTCCCTCACTTCAAAATACCACCCCTCCAGTAGCGACCCCGGCTCTCTTTCCAAACACCCTACTCGCGAAAGTTTGGTGGTCCAGGCAGCCACAGCTTCAAATAAGGTGGCGTACCCTTCCATCCCTCCGGATAGGGACGACAAGCGTGTGGATGGTTGGGCGCGCAAGGTATTTTCAACTGGGAGTATGGTGTTAAAATCGGCCAACTCCACATGTGCCTTGGCAAAATTTTCGTACTCTGTGGGAGTTCTTTGCAATGGCGGCAGAGCACATACCAGAAGGTGATGAAAGGGAAGGATTCCTAGCCATTGTTAGAGATGGAAAGGAGGCCATGCAGGAATCCCTTCAGTCTGGGTTGGACACTGCAGATAGTTTGAGCAGGTCCATGGCCACTAGCACAGTAATGCGCAGATTTTCGTGGTTGCCAAAGTCGGGTTTTGCACCGGACGTGCAAAACCGTCTTTTGAACATGCCCTTTGACAGGTCTCACCTTTTTGGCAACTAGGCTGACGAGAGCCTTGAGAGAGGTTGCAGACCTCAAAAGTGGCTGCCAAATCTTTAGGAGCTGCTATTAGGCAACCTCAGCCTTTTTGTGCATTAGAACAATATTGGAGGGGACGATCCTTTCGTTATTACTCCTCATATGGAAAGGTGAGAGGAATGGCCAGTCAGAGGCCAGAAAAAAAACACTTGTGGTGGACGAGGAAAACATGCAAAGCCAGCCCCAGCTGCAGCCTCCTTACCATCAGCGGCCGCAGCAACCACCACAAAACCACTTTGAGGACTTCCAACACAAGACGCCTGTGGGAGGCAGGCTGTCATAGCATCTGCAAGAATGGTGAGCCATTACTTCAGATGTTTGGGCTCTAGAAATAATAGCCCAAGGTTACAGCCTTCCTTTTCTAATGCAACCTCAAAGCAATCCACCCACCAGGGAGAGACTCTTTGAAGTTTCCAGATCCGCTCCTACAGCAGGAAGTCTTAACTCTGCTGGAGAAAGGTGCTATAGAACCAGTTCCTTTAGCGGAAAGGAACAAGGTATGGTACTCCCCGTATTTATTTTATTCCCAAAAAGGACGGAGGACTGAGACACATCTTGGACTTAAGAGGCTTGAACAAGTTCCTCAGAAAGGACAAGTTCAAGATGGTCACTTCTTTTCTCAGATACTTCAGACCCTTCAGCTTCAGGATTGGTTGGTGTTATTGGACCTCCAGGATGCTTATTTTCATGTGCCAATCCATCTCAAGCACAGAAAATACCTGAGGTTAGTAGTTGGTGACTCTCACTATCAGTTTCGAGTCCTGCCATTCAGGTTGACCTCCGCCCAAGGGTCTTCAAGTTAATGGTAGTGGTGGCAGTGCACCTCAGGAGAGGGGGAATTCATATCTACCCCTACCTGGACGATTGGTTGATCAGAGCACGTTCTGCCGAACAAGCACTGTATCATCTGAAAGTCACCTGCCACTTCTTCCACAGACTGGGCTTCTCCCTCAATTTCAAGAAGTCACAAATTACACTTTCCCAACAGCTCCAGTACATAGGGCCTGTATTAGACACATCCTTGGGAACGAGGTTGCCTCCCAAGTCGAAGGCTCAAGACATTCTTCAGATGGGTTCCAAATTCCGAAATGCCCAAAATCTCCAGGCCTATGACTTAAGGTTGCTCGGCCTCATGGCATCCTGCATTTTTCTAATGCCAGAAGCACGCCCGAGGATGAGAACCCTTCAATGGGCTCTAAAGACTCAATGGTCCCAGTTCTTAGGTCAAATGACAGATCTCCTTCAGATTCCGAACAAGGTTCGGCAGGATCTTCTGTGGTGGACTTGCACAGAGAACATCCTAAAAGGTGAACATTTTTGGCAACCATGCCCGGAGATTACAGTAGTGACGGACGCCTCACTCATGGCGTGGGGAGGTCATGCCAACGATCTAATAATCGGCATTCGTTGGTCTCCATCGGAGTCCAAACTACACATCAACCTTTTGGAGATGAGAGCAATCAGACTAGCGCTGAACGCTTTTCTGCCATCTATCAGAGGAAAAAATGTCCTGATAATGACGGACAACACAGTGGCCATGCATTACCTAAACAAAATAGGAGGTGTAGGGTCACTACCTCTGTAAAGAGAGGCAATGCGGCTCTGGTATTGGGCAATTCAAGAAGGAATCTCCTTAACGGCAGTTCATCTAGCCGGGGAGGAGAATGACGGTGGACGCTCTGAGCAGGCAGAGCACAGTGTCCCACGAGTGGGCACTGGCTCAGGAAGTCCTTCAGGACATCTTCACCCTTTGGGGAAACACCCAAGTAGACTTGTTTGCGACTGGAATCAACCGTAAGTGCGAAAAGTATTGCTCAAGGGAATTTCCTCCAGAGGAGCCCAAGGGGACGCGTTTGTGGTGGAGTGGAACTTCCCACTACTATACGCGTTCCCTCCGATTCCCGTCATTCCTCAGTTCATCAGGGGATTGACACGGTTCGTAAACCACATGATCCTAATTATCCCGGTTTGGGCCAGGAGAACATGGTACCCGGACCTTCTAGACATGTCCATGTGCCCTCCTTTACGTCTTCCTCTGAGAGAGGACCTTCTCTCACTAATGGAGGGCCAGGTTCTCCATCCAGAGGTCAAGACTCTCAACCTTCATGCTTGGTATCTGAAAAGCTGAGATACAAGGATTGGGACCTTCCAGATGACGTCATGGAGGCGTTGCTTTCGGTAAGAAGGCCAGCAACAAAATCTCTATACCGTTGCCGTTGGGAAAAGTTTTGTAACTGGTGCAGAGAAAAGAATGTTGATCCTTTTCTATGTTCTATCCCGGAAGTGTTGTCCTTCCTCTTGTCCCTGGCACATAGAGGCCTAAATGCTGGGACCATTAAAGCTCATCTTGCAGTGCTTTCCATTTTCAAGCGCTCTTCGGAAGAGTGTTCCTACTTTAAAATTCCTTTGATAATACAATTCTTAAAGGGACTCACCAATGTGTTCCCTCCTTACCCTTTCCAAGTCCCAGTTTGGGACCTTAATCTGGTTTTAAAGTTTATAATGTGTGCCCCTTTTGAACCCTTGCACACTTGTCCATTAAAATTATTAACATTGAAAACTGCTTTCCTGGTTGCTTTAACATCTGCAAGAAGAGTGAGCGAATTGCAGGCACTGTCTTTTGGGCTACCCTATACTGTGTTCCACAGGGACAGAGTGGTATTGAGGGTTAAACCCTCATTTTTGCCTAAAGTTGTGTCTGATTTCCATTTCAATCAGAAAATGATTCTGCCCGTGTTCCATCCTCCACCCCATCCCAGTAAGGAGGAGGAAAGATTGCACAGGCTGGACCCGAGAAGAGCTCCAAGCTTTTACATTTCTAGGCTTTCCAAGCTTAGAGTTGATAATCAACTTTTCATTGGCTACACTGGAAGGAAATTGGGTCAATCTGTGTCAAAACAAACCATATCACGGATTGTGCTGTGCATTTCAGAATGCTACAGATTGGCGGGCAAAGATCCACCAGAAGGCTTAAGGGCCCATTCTATCTGAGGCATAGCCTCTTCGACAGCCCTTCAAAGAGGTGTTCCCAAAAAATCCATTTGTGAAGCAGCAACTTGGTCATCGTGGCACACTTTTTCAAAATTCTAAGGTCTGGACGCTTCCCAGTCTAAAGAGCTTGCTTTTGGTAAAGCAGTACTATAATCGGCTATATAATATTAAAAATCTACTCCCTCCTGCAGAGGGCTTTCTACACTGCTTTGGGAGTCTATCTAAGATGAGGAATACATTGGAGGACACAATCCATTTGAAGAACAATTTACTTACCAACTGGTAACATTCTTTCGACTGGATGTTCCTCCAACGTATTCCTCATCGCCCTCCCATCCTACACCTCTGTAGATTTTCCGGGTTATTGCCACTTCAACTCTCGCATGGCTGACACCTGGCTACCTACACTATCCATACAACAGAGCAAGAGGAGGAAAAACAGAACTGAGGCCAACGGGCGCCACGCGTGCTACTTATATACCCAATGACGTCACCCTCGATGGAGGCCTCCAAGGGACCTCGACTCATCTACGCAGGGCACCCTCTGCCGAGAAATTTCTGAAGCAGCTAAAACTGGATGGAATACATCTAAAATGAGGAATACGTTGTAGGAACATCCAGTCGAAAGAACCTTACCAGTTGGTAAGTAACTTGTTCTTTTCTGTTGTTGGTTCTCGTTACCTGTTGCATAGGTCTTGCTTGCCTGTTATGCATCTCCAGGTACTCTTACTACTATGTAGTCTATTCACAGCATGTGAATCCATGAAAGATCAATGTTGGAGAAGGGAGTTGTTTCTTACCTGTAACTCCATTTCTCCAGCGTCTGTAACTTTCATGGATTCACATGCGCCCTCTGGCCTCCCCCCTTGGGGCAAACATCCTTTTGGGTTACCTCCATGTCTGGTGAGGTTAAAATCTGCGGGACGGGCTATTTATACTGGACGTCCTATTGGTGCGGCCTAAAGCACCCATAAAGATGTCGATAGGACACTCAGTGATTTCCACAGGAAAACCACTATGTTAAAGTTAGGTTTCCCAGCCTGACGACGGAAAATATTCACAGCATGTAGATGCCAACGCTGGAGAAATTGAGTTACAGGTAAGAAACTACTCCCTTAGCAGTTACATGAATTATGAAAATGTAGGACCAAGGGGAGCTAAGGGGTGGCTTGGAAACGAGAGCATGCATAGGATGAGGCAGGAGATGATACAAAGCAAGAGTGAAAATAAGTAGGACACGTGGGAAGGAAGGGTTAGATTAAGTATTGCAGCGTAGAAGTGGCAGAGGTTTGTTTTCAAGTAGACTTAGAGTTTGCCAAGGCTGCCAGTGTCACGGGGAAGGCATAGTGTCAGGATAGCATGGCAGCCAGAGCAGAGAGCAGAAAGTCCACTGGAATAGTGCAGTGCCACAACTGCACAGGCAAGACAGGGAGGTCAAGGGTCTTATCAGTGGGCTTTGTGGAGGGGCCCTGCTAAGCCTGCTGGCTCCCCGTATTGGCCAGAAATGTAGAGAGCAGCCAATGGGAGGTCGGGGTGGGCACCACACACAAAGGAGACCGCAAGAGAAATCGAGAATGGGTGGGGCAATGTTGAATGATGCAGGCTATGCCATGCCATGCACATGAGGCCCTACAAGGCCAAAGCAAGAAATCACACAATGCACACTATTTCCGCACATGGGCGGCGACTCGTAGAACAAAAACTCAAGTGGCCTTTGTGGGCAATTAGGGCCGCAATTAAAGCTATTCAAGTCCTGAAAAACACTCTTTCAGCTATGTGAAATAAAAAATACAACCATTCAATGCATAGTAACTATGCACATATGTTGCTTCTCTGCTGAAAGAACAGCAGAGAAAGAGGAAGGACTCATGACTGAATGTGTGATCATGCAGGATTAATAAGGACCTGATTGGTTTTTAACTTCGATGTGTGTTTGGAAACCATTGAACTACACAAGTCCCAGAGTTTCTGGGAGAAGTGGTTATGGTTTTACATGTTTTATGCATCTGAAAGAAACACAAAGCAAGTTGAATTATAGTGCTCATGTGCAGATATTGATAAATAATTTGTTTTCATTATACCCTTAGACATTGAACTGCAATAAGAAGTCATTTGATCTATGCACCAGGCCCATCATAGGGCAAGCAGCATAGCAGCTTGCAATTTCATATGACCACTTGTAATTTCATATGACCACTTCCAATAGGATGTCTAAGCCATTCCGCTCTTTGATTCGAATGTAGTGTCTGCACCTGAGCACTCTTGAAAGTGACAAACTATGTGTGCTGCTATTAATGATTCAATGTATGGTGACAGCAGCTACAAACGATGCTTTGAAATGGCTGTACTTGAACAATTATTTCATTGAATATGTCCCACATGAGAAGGGTAAGGTCTACAAATATATTACCTTTTTGAATGTTCACGTCCTGCCTGTCAAGTGAAGAAAACCACCTGCCCTACATATGTCGAACAAAAAAGAGGGAGCCAGACATGTGATGTCATCAATGACATTTCTGATGTCATCTTTGAGGTCATGAGTGTTAGTTCTTGCAGTGCACAGTGGTAGCGCGTGTTATGGTTTCGTACCTTACCATAACTGGCGAATCTCTGGGGTTTTTCAGTTTTACCTTAACGTCCCTGTAGCAACGTTTTTCCATTGAATTTCACAGGTTTTTTAGTAGTTCAACTTAACCATAACGTCCCTTTTAACGTTTTTGGTTAATGAATTTCATAGGTTTTTAGGAGGGTGCTTTAACCATAATGTTTTATCAGTGTTTTTCAGGAAAGGTGATGGGGTTTTAGTAGTGCAACTGAACCATAGCATCTCTTTAATCATGTTTTTTTTCACTAAATTCATTTACTTTTTAACAGGATACTCTTAGTTTGTATAGATGTACTTTACAGCATACTGAAGCCGGTGGCTCTATACTAATAGCCACAGTGGTTGGGAACACTGCGTCTGTTTGCGGACATCGGGTAGAGTCCAACGTGCCGAGAAAGGGAGCGGTGGTCATAAAAAGTGGTAACATGCAGCAAATACAAAAAACATATATAGAAACCGCAGCAAGTGCGTGAATGGGAAGGGAAAATGCAGTAGCTGTACAAAGTCTGTACTTTCACAACAAATAGCACAAAGGCATAGGGTATGTAGCATAATGGAAAGCACCAACAAGAGAAGTGACGTTTGCCTTCATCAATGTTACCGCACACCTGATTCACAAAGGGCGAAGAGGCAGAGGTTGAGACGTCCGCTACCGAGAGCAGAACGTCACTGCAACGTGGTGAGTACACAAAAGTTTGTTGTAATTGCACAGGCCTGCACTGTGAAAAGGGAAAGAGTTACTGCAAGGGCAAGCACCCTAGAATGGTTGGAGGAGAAGTTCTCGCATGACAAAATGAGTGAGCATGGTAACCCCATAGGTAGGGGACGCGGTGGCAAGAGTAAGCCAATTACATTAACCACATTTGTTGTCCTTTAACAGAACATATGGGAATGCAAAGGAGTACACCAGAAGCGGCACCTTTTGCACAGCAACATACGGCCATCGAAACTGAAGTAAACGCTGGACATATAAAAGTACACGGCCTGGACGCCAAAGTGGATGAATTGCTCCTCCAATTTGCTGCCTTGACATTTTTTGTAGAAGAACATATTATGGGGAAAATAAGATATCACTGCCCGACTTGAACATGCCCGCCTCCCCCATTTCCCAGCCCCCCATCCCCGCAAATTGCGTGTCATGAGAGACACTTAGATGAGTCCTCAATCCCATCTTCCCCTCACCAGCAGCATATATATATATATATGGTTTCTGGTCCCCCTTCCCTTTTCCGATAGTGGCTATGAATGTGTGCTAATAAATATTGATATGTTAATGTATACTGATTGTATATGGGCCTTTTCCTTTAAGGCCATTGTAAGTGTGAAGGGCAGAGCACTAGCAGGGATGATTGCAAGTGAGGAAAATGGAGTTGTCGTACGACCGCTGCACCTGGCTGCCCTATGTGCAATCGCAATGAAAGCATCCGTAGGACGACAGTACAAGCTGCATGTTTGCATGCACAGAACCGCCAGTAAGTAGTTGTAGGACTGTATGCTTGTCAGTCGCACAACTGCGCACATGCGTATCTTGTCCTGTGACGCCTGGTAAAACCATCCCCGGTCATGATATGCAAAGAAACGTGTGATGTAGTTGTAGTAGGTGGAAGCGCGCACCCTTGTCCTAAGAGTACCTTTGCATGTAAACATTCCACGTACTGTATCGTGCTCACACCAAGCTTATGTAGAAATGTTCAGTGCACGTGCGCCATACATTTACGTAGTCCGGGGATGGCAAGAGTGTCCGTAGGAGAGCTATGCACGTGGCCACAAAGTATTACGGCCAATACATACGTCCCACAGACAGGCGTCCAAACAGAGAATAATGGTGACAGCACCATGGTAACGGAACAACGCTGCGCGTGGTCCCTTATTTGGCGGATACGAGCCAGATCTGTGCATATCGAAATAGGACAATTTTCTGCAATGTATGAAGTGTTACAGTGGAGTGCCCCCTTAAAGAGATCCTACACTCTTATTTCTGAATGTAGGTATTGTAGGGAAAGACTTGGGCCCACTTTGCGGTGGTGCGTGCTCCACAACAGTCCTATAAAAGGGCACACCCCACAATTGCGCTGTGATCCCGGTTTGGCTTTCCAGAGAAGAGCAGCGGTGCACATTGGTTTGTGCAGAAATTGCTTTCTCACCAATTGTGTGCCTGCAAAGTACCTCTCCAAGTAATGGCCACCAGAGCTTCTGCTGCTTCCTCTGATTCAGGAGCACCCACACTCACCACCTCCACCTGAAGGTCCTGAGCAAGGGAACCGGTATCATAATGTGGAGGGCCATGGAAAAGGAAACAAGAATAAAGTAGAACGAATCCCCATTGCCTGCAGCCAGCATGAGTCATGGGTGTGGAAACTATTTAGGATTGTTGTTGATGTGCCAAAATCTTGTGCAAACCAGGTACAATGCACTGAGTGCAACATAGTACTAAGTCGCGGAAAACCTGGCTTGTACATCTACAGCACCACCACCATGCGGCAGCACCTGAAAGCGAGCCACCAGGCAGCTGTTTGGAGGGTTGTCCCTTTCCAAGCAGGCAGTAGCTTATTTACCTCTACAGCATCCTCTGCATCTGCTCCTGCCACCACTAGGGACACTCCAGTGGGCCACCGCGTCCTGCAAGCAGCCTTGGAGGACATACACATTGCAACAGACCCGTACCTTTCAAAGGTCACTGTATTTTGCATATACTGCGAAGTGGTACTGTGTAGGGGGGAACATTTTTGAAGTGCTTTTGAGGCTTCGGTCCGGGAGCATGACAAAGAGAGTGCCCCCTACCCAAGTGAGGTGCACCCCACATCTACTACTCTCCACGTACAATTTCTTACCCCTGTGATTGGTACCCTTTGCCAAATCTCCCTTCCATTGCTGGCTTTTGTGGCGTGTCTTATAACAGGAAAAATGCTACAGAACCAGAAGACGGGTGTGGGGGGCAAAAAGGCTCTTTTCAGAGCCACCTTGCACTGTTGAAAAATAAAAGATGAAGGAAAGCATGCAGGCGGTGGCACAGCCTATGAGCGCTGCGTTCAGAGATGGCAACAATGGGCGGCGGGACTCGGGCAAAAGCATTGTACGCAGTTGCACAGCGAAGTGGTGGCTCTGAAAAGAGCCTTTTTGTGCTGTTTGTGTTTGCAACGTTGGAAGTGGTGAACAGGGAAAATGCTTGCTAGACTTGCTGGAAGCGCAGCACTGCATTTTGGATATTAAGTAGAAACAGCTCATTGCCAGTATCAGTTGAACTCCATCTGAACGAGAAAAAAAAGTTGGTACTACGAAACGTAATGTTTTCATTGTGGAAGGAGAATATGCAAACGTTGCGCAAACAGCCTTGTTCACGTTGCGCCGCGCTTTCTCCATTTGCGCCCCACACGAGGAAGAACGCAGCCAAATCTGTCTCTGGGCAATGCGGGAAAAATGATGTATGAATTTGGAAACATTTCCATGAGTTCCCTAATTGTCTCCTTCATTGCAAACTGCAGTGAAATGCAGCTTACATGCCCTAAAATGTTCCCTCCACAATGAACAATAATAATGTCTGGATGAGCGAGCGTCACCAAAATGGCACATAGAGGACTCACATGGAGCCACTTCATCCGATGGATTCCTTGCCAGTGCACATCGACACGATAGAACCCAAGGTGTGCTGCCAGTGCACAGCGTTCTGCGTAAACTTGTACCCAATGTATCCAGGCGTCGCCCAAAAGCCATGTAGTCTGCCTACTGAACGGCACAACCATACCAATGCCAACTCCTGCACAGTCCCATTTCCATTGCAGCCACCCTGAAAAGACCCGGATGTTGCACGTACGCACCTCCAAATGGTACGGCTTTCACAAACATATTGTCCTGTGTGGGGGGCTGCACAAACCCATTTTAAGTGTCATAGAAAATGGGTGTCTTGGTGGAAGTTTTGAAGTGTTTTTTTTCAAATTTTGCTAAAGCAACGTGTAAAACACCTTTTTGTGTGCTCCTTGTTAGGGATTGTTCTCTGCTTTTCCTCCTTACATTACTACACGAGTGTCTGCAGTGTACATTGTACATAGTGCAACAGATGACTAATTTCAATAGGGGGGGAAAAAAGTATCGACGCCACTGACCAACGTCACACTAGACGCACTAAGGTTCTCATGTGCACAGAAGAACATCCTAGCATGGAACAGAAGAGCATACATACAACGGAATCGATAATCTGTAGTCCCATTTCCATGACAAGCACATTAAGGACAGCATGTAGGACATGCGCTTTGCCCAACTACCGCAAGGACCGCACCCCAGGAAAGCAGGGCCAGTCCTTCTTCCCTTTCCAGTACTCTTTTACCAGCACTCCCTGATTGGCTACTGTTAAACGATTATTTACGCATTCCACCAATTACATCCAAGAATTGTGCATGTAACGCTATCACATCTATTGAACAGTCCATACCAACCGTTAAAAATGCAGAAGTCAAATGTCCTGTAAATCAAAAGCACCTGCATGGAAAGTACTGTAAAACGATCCACAAGTTCTGCACCCACATACATTGGCGTCGCTACCCATCACCACACCTAGTAGGTATTACTAATTTTTTGTACAGTACAGTGGCAACTGTATTATACCTAGCAGTGAATCTCCATAACGTACTCCAAATTTGTACTGTTATTTCTCCCATCACCTACCATTAAATGGCTCCTACAGTGGTAGGTGGTGGCAAAGTTGCCATTTTCTCATAGCAGCCATTGGTATATCAATGCTTTCCCCGATTAACGCACCTATCAAATTTGTAAAAATCACACACAAAATGATCAGGCAGCCTTTCCCACCAAACAAAGCCAAGTGCATACATTACAAGCATAACAAGTTTCCTGCCGCACATCATAGATGACAGTAGTTAAGCAATAAAAAAAAGTATGTGTGCATTTATAACAGTAACATTCAATATACATAAGGAAATTAAAGCCCAAAAGCAATGCCTGCACTCATATAGCAAGCATACATGTGCAGAGTAGTACATGCAAATGCACACGCAAACATTCTGCTTTGCACTCTGTACATCTTTCCGCACCATCCTTCCACAATGCGAAGTACTGCATTTTGAAGGTAAATAGGCCTACACTAATACACACACGTGTTTCATAACAAGTCATACAATAAACTCCCAAATAACCCACCTACCCCCTTAACAAACATGTTTATGCTCCCAAGTGCCCACTCTTATTGTAAGCCTTCCATTTATACACACACATCCTCTTCCTGCCAAGACATCCCCCTATAGTTTTGAAGAATTTATTGCACAAATGTAAATACTATGCCATTAGCCAACATATTTTGTTACCATCCTCTTATACAGGCGCAGTACCCACCTCTCTCCGGAAAGCCACTGGAGTGTGCACTTCAAAATACAGTCTGCAATAAACCTACTCTCAGCAAGCAACAAAGTAAGTACAATACCATCATACTGTTGTATGTCTTACTAGAAGAGTACACTATTGTTGTATTGTAGCATATAGATGTGGGGCCATCCACCAGTGTGTACTTCATTGTTACTGATGGCACTTCTACAGGTGTTCAGTGTTATTGTCACCACCATTCGACTAATCCCCACATAGTAAGATACTGTCCCCAACCGAAAGTTAGACCCCACTGCACAGTGACACACTTCCAGTTAAATGCCTACCCTCCTATTGACTCACTCATGCACATTGCACACATATAAATTTCAAATTTTGCACACCCGCACTTCCCTTTCTTCGCCAACAGCTATTACACAATGCCTACCAAACTGCAACTCTGTAGAAAGCAACGCAGGAAGAGAGCCATGCAACATAAAAACACAAAGTAGCCATCCACTGCAAGCTGAACATGACCAGAAAGTTGAAGAAGCAGTAATTCAGTCATTAAGGAAAACGGATGCATCTACCACTAAAGACAAATTAGTTGATCTGTCAAAATGTGAGAATCAAAAGAAAACCACTAAGTACAGTGCAACGCACACTACTGCTAAGAGAGCATGTACACATGGTAATGTAACTGCAAGCATTCTAAAAAAGTAATTTTACAAAAAATGTTCCACCAGAGTCCTTCAGAACCTTATAAATTAGAGGGCAGAAGTCACGCTCAACCCTCAAAACCTACTGCAGAAAAGTCATCCTAGAAACTCTTGTAGACAATGCAATGAGCGTGAAACTGAAACGGAAATTGTTTATAGTAATTTTGAACAGAATAAAACCACTAACAAGATTAATTGGTAAATTGCAAGCACTACTTCGAAACAAACACAATGTCAGCATAGATACCTTTTGGCCACATCTGTACAGGTGTGTGGAGTCACACCACCAATGCAGAGCCATACTTCAATGAAGAATCATACATACAAGAACAACCCAAATGGCCTTACATTGGAGTGGACGAGGGTATGAAAAGATACACTATGCCTTAATGGAAGAGGAAATGCTGCTTTCAGAAATATCCCCATCAAACTTAGATGTCACTCTCCATTCCACCAGAGCAACACGCCTTGCACATCAATGTGTAATGTTTGCCAATGCTTAATCAAATCTCTGCAGCAATTCCTCAATCAGTATGTCAAAGGCAACGACAAAAGAAAAATACTACAAACTATGGACTCCTGTCCAGTTCGCAACTACACTGGTATACAAAGACATTCCTTAGCCTGTATTTCTGCACCTGCTTGTAAAAGCTCCTTCCACTGTATCAAAATGTTAGCAACCCACCATTCAACAGTCAGAAATCTAGTTAACAAACTGTACTATGCAAAAAGTTCAGCTTTAGCATTCCAACATTTAAATGATATTCTCCTACACAGTATAGCTAAACAAGTGCTCGATGAAATAGAGCACATCAAAGGGAAATATTGTGGAACTGAAGAGCACTTACGAACTGCAGCATTTCCAGACAAAAGTACTGACAATAGTGCAGCTATCAACTTTTTATATCACACATAAGAAAAGAAATACAAAAGTTCAAAAACACATCTGCTGAAATGCCAAACCAAGTATGTGTGTGCTGTCGTAGAACTTTCTATAGCACCAAACTATAGATATAATGCAGGAAATAGAAGGCAACGAGGAATCCCAATGGTTTCAATTAGCTCTGTACTTTTTATAGCCGAAAACAAATATGAAATTACAAACACCTCCATACTGTGCACATAGTGCACTGCAAAACGTTACAGTAACCAAAGGCCTTCACGGGCAATTAGTAATAATTTGTAACTATTTCCACTGCCAAACGCACTGCAGCAGCTTAATTTCGAATGGATTGTGTCCTCCCACGTATTCCTCATCTTGTGATAAATTGTTATCTCCAGCTTCGCTGCTTCGGAAAAAAGAAATTCTCGGCAGAGGGCGCTGCACTCGAGGTCGTGGCGTTGATTGGCCCTCGACGTACTCCGTACTCTGTCGACGTCACTGATGGTATAAATAGCTCGAGCCACGCCCGTTGCTTCAGTTCCGTTTTTCCGATCGCTTCGCTATCGAACGGCGCGCTTCTTTTTCTGTGAAGAAAATGTCATCATCTTCGACACCTTCAACACCCAGGACTGGGTTTAAGAAGTGTGCAGATTGTGGATCTAAGATGTCGATCACCGATCCCCACCGGGTTTGTCTCTGGTGTCTCGGTTCCAGTCAGCGAACCGACAACTGCGGGTCCTGCCAATCTATGACCGAAAAAGCTCTTCGTGAGAGGACAGGTAAACTGTAGGTGGGGAGGGAGGCCTCAAAAAAGGTTTGGACAAAAAGACACAAAGCGACTGATTCTAAGGAATCGGATCGCCATATGCACTCTAAGAGATCTCGATCTACGAGTAGATCGAGACACTCTTCGTCATCATCAAAAAAAAATGAAGAGGAGACATAGATCTCCATCTTCTTCTTCAGAGTCGACCGAAGAAATGTGTTGTCCGACTAAATCGGATTCTCCCAGTAAGTGGGAAGAATTCCGCAAAAAGATGATGGAGGTTTTCGAGAATGCGGCCCGACACCCTCGAAAAAGCCATACCCCTAAAGTCGCTCCATTGGACGACAAAGGGAAGTCCAAGGCTACCATGGCTAAGACCGGTAGCGTTGAGGAATCCAAAAAACCTTGAGTCAACGTAAAACCGTCGAAGACTCTTCGAGAGTCGAGCACTTCTCCAGTGCCATACAAGAAACTCAAGTCGTCGAAGACTTCGTCGACGCCCTCGACGTCGATAATTTCGACTCCAAAGCCAAAAGCGTCCTCGACGCCATTATCGAAGTCATCTTCGAAGACCCCTTCGAAAACAAAGAGGGATTTGCCAATTCCTTCGAAGCAGATGGAAGAGGAAGAAAGGAGATTCACTCCTTTGCCCAGGTCAGACTTTTTCAAATCTATGTCAGCAATCTATGAAGAGTCTGTTTCAGAAGAAGACTAGGTTACTCCTTTGGGAGTAACTTATGGTACTAGACAAGTTCCTGAGGAACTTATTGACCAGGAATCTAGAATGAGAGACCTGAGTGATACTCTACATTCTGCCAGTGGAGTTGACACATCCCCAGAATTGGAGTTCGCCAAACCTGATCCTGCAGAGCATGCAGATGCTGGGTACAGGGGTTTTATGACCAGGGTAGTTGAATATATGGGTTGGAGTAATACTTCACCCATTTTTGAACAAGATGACATGACGGATATAATCGTCAAGGGACCTCAGAAAGATCCTGTTCTCCCTTTCCACAGAGCCCTCCAAAGGGCTGTGGAGAAAAACTGGGAGAAGCCAGAAACTATTGCTGCTGCAGATAGCACTTTTCCAAGAAAATATAGACCGGCTGGAACGGATCCTGAATATTTCAATAAACATCCGACTCCAGATAGTTTAGTCATTCAGGCAGCATCTACTTCAAAACAAACTGCTTATCTAACTATCCCTCCAGATAGAGAGGATAAAAAAATGGATGCTTGGGCACGTAAAAGTTTTCACGTTGGGCAGTATGGCACTTAAGTCGGCAAATGTCACCTGTACCCTAGCCAGGTTTACCCATACCCTGTGGGACTGTATTGCGGCGGCTGATCATATTCCGGAAGGTGAGGAAAGGGAAGGCTTCCTGAATATAGTTAAAGATGGGAAGGAGGCAATGGGGTAATGTCTCCAGTCTAGACTGGATACTGCTGATAGTATCAGCAGATCCATGGCTGCAAGCGTTGTGCTACGCAGATTTGCGTGGTTGAGGAAGTCGGGGTTTGCACCGGACGTGCAAGCCAGACTTCTCAACATGCCCTTTGATGGCTCTAGGCTCTTTGGCAGAAAGGCTGACGAAAGCCTAGAAAAACTTCAGACCTCGAAAGCGGCAGCTAAATCACTTAGCTCCTCTTTGCGTCAGCCTCTAAAACCCTATTCTGGCTCCTCTTCCTGGAGGGGTCGTTCTTTTTGATACTACTCCTCTTTTGGTAGAGGAAGAGGACCGGCTTCTCAAAGGGGCAAAAGAAACATCCCCCGTGGAACACGAGGAAGAGGTGCAAACTCAGCCTCAGGAGCGGCATCTATACCCTCAGCCACTCCTGCAGCCTCCTCCAAATCCCTCTGAGACCTTGTTACACAAAACACCAGTGGGAGGCAGGATCTCCCAACATCTGAAGGAATGGCGGGGGCATTACCTCAGATGCTTGGGCACTAGAAACAGTGGCGCAAGGTTACTGTCTCCCCTTTCTAAAAAGGCCTCAGAATCATCCACCAGGAGCCAACTCCGCCAAATTTCCAGATCCACTCCTGTTGCAGGAAATTTTAACCCTGCTAGAGAAAGGTGCCATAGAACCGGTACCTGTAGCGGAGAGGAACAGTGGTTGGTACTCCCCATATTTTCTCATCCCAAAAAAGGACGGAGGACTGAGACCCATCTTGAACTTGAGAAACTTGAACAAGTTCCTCAGGAAGGACAAGTTCAAGATGGTGACTCTTTCTCAGATCCTTCAGACTCTCCAACTCCAAGATTGGTTGGTATCATTGGACCTTCAGGATGCTTACTTTCATGTGCCAATCCATCCAAAGCACAGAAAGTACCTGAGGTTCGCGATTGGCAATTCTCATTATCAATTTCGAGTTCTGCCATTTGGGTTGACCTCCGCCCCGAGGGTTTTCACCAAACTGTTGGCGGTTGTGGCAGCAAGCCTCAGGAGAGGAGGTATTCACATATATCCCTACCTGGACGACTGGTTGATCAGGGCAAGTAATCCAGAACAAGCTCAGGAACATCTTTCGATCACCTGCCACTTCCTCCACAAATTGGGCTTCTCCCTCAATTTCAAGAAGTCCCACATGATACCATCCCAGAAACTCCAGTTTATCGGAGCAGTCTTGGACACTTCATTGGGAAAAGCCTCCCCTCCCGAAGTGAGAGCTCTCCACATCCAGCAGATGGTAACGAAGTTTCAGAATGCCCAATGTCTACCGGCCTTCGATTTTCTCAGGTTGCTCGGCTACATGGCATCCTGCATTTTCCTAGTACCAGAGGCCAGGTTGAGAATGAGATCCCTTCAATGGGCACTCAGAACTCGGTGGTCCTAATTCTCAGGGAATATGTCGGATCTTCTGCAAGTCCCGAGCGCAGTTGCTCAAGATCTTCTATGGTGGGCTTGCAACAACAACATTCTCAAGGGTGAGTCTTTTTGGCAACCATGGCCGGAGATAACGGTAGTGACGGACACCTCACTCACGGGGTGGAGAGCACACACCAACAATCTGACAATCAGCGGTCGTTGGTCTACATCAGAGTCCAAACTACACATCAACCTGTTGGAGCTGAGGCCAATCAGACTAGCTCTGAAGGCCTTTATGCCCTCTGTACAGGGAAAGAATGTCCTGATAATGATGGACAACACGGTGGCCATGTACTACCTCAACAAAAAGGAGGAGTAGGGTCACTGCCACTGTGCAGAGAAGCAATGCAGCTCTGGTTCTGGGCAATACGAGAAGAAATCTCTCTATCGGCAATTCACCTAGCCGGAGAGAAGAACACGGCGGCAGACGCTCTGAGCAGGCAGAGCACGGTCTCTCACAAGTGGGAGCTGTTTTAGGAAGTCCTCCTGGAGATCTTCGCCCTTTGGGGAACCCCTCAAGTGGATCTGTTTGCCACCGCGATCAACCGGAAGTGCGATCAGTACTGCTCAAGGGAATTTCCGCAAAGAGGAGCTCTGGGAGACGCATTCGTAGTGGAGTGGAAGTTTCCACCGCTGTACGCGTTTCCCCCCAGTCCCCGTGATTCCTCAATTAATCAGGAGGTTGAGAAAGTTCAGGAAAACCATGATCCTAATTGCCCCGGATTGGGCCAGGAGGACGTGCTACCCGGACCTTCTGGACATGTCCATCTGCCCTCCAATACGTCTTCCGCAAAGAGAGGATCTTCTCTCGCAAGAGGAAGGTCGGATTCTCCATCCGGAGGTCAAGACACTCAACCTTCATGCATGGTTTCTCAGAGGTTGAGATACACGGATTGGGATCTTCCGGATGACGTAATGGAAATCTTGCTTTCGGCCAGAAGACCAGCAACAGAATCTTTGTACCGATGTTGCTGGAACAGGTTTAGTAACTGGTGCAAAGACAAGGATGTGGACCCTTTTCAGTGTGGCACCCCAATGGTGCTTTCTTTTCTACTACATCTAGCTAATCTGGGGCTCCAGATAGCAACAATCAAAGGATACCTTGCTGCGCTATCCATTTTCAAGCACTCCTCGGAAGAGGTTTCATATTTCAAAATACCGTTAATAATTCAATTCCTAAAGGGGCTTACTAATGTATACCCTCCAGTACCTTTTCATGTACCAACTTGGGACTTAAATTTAGTATTAAAATTCTTCACTTGCATACCTTTTGAGCCTCTGCACTCATGTCCATTGAGGCTTTTGACTCTAAAAACTGTCCTCCTTGTGGCCCTATCATCAGCCCGCAGGGTTAGCGAACTCTCTCATGCAAACCACCATATACTATTTTTTTATAAAGACAAAGTAGTCTTTAAAGCTAAACCTTCGTTCTTGCCAAAAGTAGTCTCGGACTTCCATTTGTCACAAAAAATGGTACTACCAACCTTTTATCCTCCTCCTCATCTGGGCAAAGAAGAGGAGAGATTACACACAGATCCCAAGAGGGCTCTTAGTTTTTACATCTCAAGAATGGCTAAATTGAGACAAGATGACCAACTTTTTGTGGGTTGTACTGGTCACAAATTAGGCTTATCTGTAACAAAACAGACCATTTCCCGCTGGATCACATTAGCCATAGTTGAATGCTACAGATTAGCGGAAAAAGAACCACCAGATGGGCTTCGTGCCCATTCTACAAGGGGAATGGCTACTTCTGCGGCTCCAAAGAGGGGAGTCCCAGCAGCAGATATTTGTGCAGCTGCAACCTGGAAAACAATTCATACTTTTGTTAAACATTTTTTGGATGCTGCCTCCTCTAATGAGGGTTTATTCGCAAAGGCAGTTCTGCATTCTATCCACGAAAACTGAAATTGGTACTCCCGCCTCCAAAAAATTGATGCTGCTATGGGATCCTATCACAAGATGAGGAATACGTGGAAGGACACAATCCATTCGAAGAACAAGTTACTTACCAACTGTAACGTTCTTTCGACTGGATGTTCCTCCCACGTATTCCTCATCGACCCGCCCATCCTACCCCACAGTACAGTTTGTTTTCTTACACTTTCCTCTCACGAAGAATGTATCGGTCAAGGGACACACCTGGGCGTTCCTCATATATATATATATATATATATATATATATATATATATATATATATATATATATATATATATATATATATATATATATATATATATATATTCGAAAAAACAGAACTGAAGCAACGGGCGCGGCTCGAGCTTTTTATACCATCAGTGACGTCGATGGAGTACGCCGAGGGACAATTGACGCCACGACATCGAGCGCAGCGATCTCTGCCGAGAATTTTTTTTTTCCGAAGCAGCGAAGCTGGAGATAACGATTTATCACAAGATGAGGAATACGTGGGAAGAACATCCAGTCGAAAGAACGTTACAGTTGGTACGTAACTTGTTGTTCTAAGAGACCATTATAATCCAAACAGTGCACCCCTTTCAAGCAATAATACCACTTCAACAGAAAACTGCAAAATTGCCTTCCACCGAATTACTGAGGGGCATTTGTGGTAAAGTAGTTCATTTACCATTAGATCTCAAAGAAAATGTAGACACTCTGAGTGCAAAGTCCAATACAAGAATCTTTGATTATCCTGGTAAATGGTGTACCTACAAAAGACAAACAAATTTGGCAGCAACTAGTGGACTTAACCAAAGTTAGGGAAGCGTTGCAATACCTTAAAGAAAACAGTGAATACTACAAGGAAATAAACGTTCAAGAAAACCTGAGAGAAACAACCAAAATAATTCAGGACTCAACAACTGGCCAATAGATCCTAGGGCAGCCTCTAATATTTTAGACCAATATACAATTCACCCACTGCACTCCAAAGACACCATAGACGATGCACTAGAAACATATCAAATGCGTCAAGCCAAAGGAGAGCCAATCGGTATATGGGGAAAAAAGTGTGGAAGCGCGAGCCTGTCCTCTACTCTTCCCAACTGGAAAAGGTGGAAGATATGATGAAAGAGGCACAGAAATAACAGCATCAGAATAGCACTGTTTACAAATGTATTCTGAAGACCCTAGTTTTAGACAGAACATGGAGTACATATTCCACCTGCTCTTTGAAAGTGAACTGGCAATGCTATGTTATGGAGCTGCCCACACATTAAAACCAGGTTCCCATTTTCAAAACATGTCTGCTACACAGCTACTTCAAAAGGTGCAAGAGAAGGACAAAGTTTTACAGTCCAGTATTACAAATCTCTTGGCAAACATGCGTGGTACGAAAGAGTACTGGTTCGACGGCACAAAGATGTACGGTGTATTTTACGCAACCTTGGCGACCCACGTGGTTTGTCACTAAGTTGTGCGGAGTATGCATGGGAAGACTTGCACACTTTCCTACGCATAACAAACAAAAACAAAACGGGTGTAGACCTGAAAACACCAGGAGAGCTTTGGTCTCTCGGTCCAGTAAATGTTTCACGCTACTTTCATCATCGCTTACTTGCCATGCTGCACTTCATTTAATAAAGCACTTCCTCCCCTCGGAGAAGGGGAACAATTCTTTTGGAGAAAAGAATATCAAGCCAGAGGAGCACCACATATCCACATGCTTTTGTGGATTAAAAAATGCTCCTAAATTTGGTGAGGAGAGTAGTGTAACTGTTTTGCAGTTCATCTACAAATATGTCAATTGCAAAATCACTTCGGAAAGTACCCATATTGACCTACGTGCACAAATTTTGCAATTCCAAAGACACAAGTGTGGCAAGTATTGTCGATGCAAATATAAGAACAGAGGCAAATACTACACCAAATGCCGCTTTGATTTCCCCTAGACCAGTTTCAACAGCAGGCCAAGTAAACCGCTTCATGGCTTCGGTTCAACAGTGTGAAAGTAAAATCTCCTAAGAACAAATGCTGCATAAAAAGGAGTGAAGCATCAAGGTACATCAATGATTACAATGCAAATTACTGCCCTCCTATGGAATGCCAATGTTGATATACAGTAAATTGCAGACAATTCCACTGCAGTTGTGCGATATGTCACTGCCTACTTAACCAAAGCAGAGGAAACAAAGCTCAAAGACCTCTGGGATGACATATCCGCTGACAAAACACTGACACAGAAATTGTACAGCTTTGGCATTAAAATGCTATCCCATAGAGAATGTGGCAGCTAGGATGACGTTTTTGGGAAATCTGACAACGTAGTGTGGCTAAGCCTTGGCCCTGCTGCATCCAGAAAAAGAGTACTTAAATCGTACGAAGACATACAAAAAATAGCCAAAAGCGATCCTAAAAGCCAGGACATTTTTAAGAACAACTTATTGGACACATACTACCTGAACAGGAGTATTACTTTAAATCCTTGTGCCTGTACCAGATAGCCCAACACTTCACATTCAAAACATTAAACCAAATGAGGAAAAAGGTAGATCAGAGTGTACAGTTGTGAATGCAGCCTGGTGAAACTTAATCATATGAAGTTGCCATTAAAAACTTGTCAACACAAAGAACTGTACTACATGGCTCTACTGCAACTTTTTAAACCATGGAGAAAAGATTTATTAGCAACCTACACCTCCTATGAAGATGCTTTCAATGCCAGTGAAAGTACAATTACAGATAAACTTTACACGGTACAAACCCATATTGGACAATGAACGCCTACAAGAAGAAGTTCAAGCACAACTAAATGTAGAGACTTATGAGAGCAGTCAACCTTCTCAAACAGGCAACCAGGAACCACTTGGACAGCCACTCATAGCAAATGACGGAGAATTAGCCATGACGGAAGTAACCACCACTATGCTTCAGTATGAGCACTGTGCAGAAGAGTTGGCAGTACTGAAATCCCAACCAAACAATAAACAGCGTACCATTTTTGTCGAAGTGAAACTTGCACCTGTGACAACTGCAAACCTGTAAAGCTGTATAAGTGATGAAGCTGGGTCAGGTAAAACATACTTAATAAAAATGATCAGGAAATACCTCCAACAATTAACAAACAACCTTTCTGCTGTTGTAAGAGCCCCTACAGGTTTGGCTGCCTACAACATAGGTGCAGTCACTCTACACCGATTGCTACTCCTTCCAGTAGAACACCAAAACAAATTAAAGTATTATTAACTTTCAGCAGAATCTTCTATGGAGCTTTGCAGAGTTCTGAAACAAATGAAAATGCTCCTAATAGATGAGGTGAGCATGGTCTCCAACCTAATGTTGGCTTTGATTCACCTCAGATTGCAAGAGGTACTCAAAACAGACTATGAAGAACTCTTTGGAGGAAAACATGTGATTTTTTTTTTTCCAGAGATCTCCTTCAATTAACACCAGTCAAAGGTGAACCTATCTTCAAAACCTTAGGACACAAAGAGTACCTTAAAAGTCTTGGAAGCTTCAGGAATGTAAATCGCTGGCAACATTACCAATACAAAGAACTAACTCAAAACATGCGTCAGTCGGCAGACCTCACCTACTCCAACATTTTAAAAACATACGGATTGGTGTACTATCAAAGGAGGCACAGTCTACCCTCAATACTAGACGCATCCATGAGCTGTACGGGCGTAACACATTTGTTACTGATGTCATGGAACAATTAGCTCAGAAAAATATCTGCTGTATGTCCTTAATGCCAACTCTAGCAAGCTGTGCACAATTTAATGCAACAATACTACAAAAACTACTAGTGGAAATTCATGCCACAGACAAACTGGACGTACACGGTATGACAATACCTATGTGTCAACAAGGCATAGCACGACTACAAACCTTAGAGAACTCTATCTCCTACACAGCTAGTTTGGAGAACATTTTTACATTATGTGTCAACTGTAGAATTAGGTTAAAGCATAACATTGATGTAAAGCAAGGTTTAGTTAATGGAGCACTTGGTACAGTTTTAATGGAGCACTTAGTACAGTTGTTGGTTCTAGCCATACCCACTGGACAACAGCATTCAGTTTGTAAACATCAAGTTTATTTCAGAAGTAAAAAATATAGGACGCACAATAACGCAATTCCTTCTTTTCAAAGACATGTATGCACGCACAGAACAGTTTTCTCTGTCGCTAGCTTGTGCAGTAACTACTCATAAATCGCAAGGTCTAACCTTAGATCAAGCATTGATTGATATTGGCAGCACAGCCTTTGAAGAAGGCGCGAGTTACGTACCACTTTGATGGCTACGTACACTGGAAGGACTGTTTCTAGTGAATTTTGATGCAACTGCAGTCAGTGCAGACATTCCTTGTATCATAGAGTACAATAGACTATGCACTATACACACCCTATCTGAAAATCGACCCTATTCCTCAGAAACCGAAAGGTTTGAAAAGAAAGCTCATTCAATCAGAAGTTGTAAATGATTTGGCAACAGTACCATCAAAGACATTGAAAGCAACTCATACTACATTAACTACCAAAAGCACATACAAAGGGAGTCAAAGAAACAAACCATACCCAACTCCACCCACAAAAAAAATGCCTCTGCAAAGAAACCACGTACCTTCCTATCAAAGTGCTCAGACACAGACGTACCTGGCCCATTCAAATTTTCCTTTAACAGGTGTTAATTGCTATGCAAATGTAACAATGAATGTTCTATTCCAAATGCCAGCAATTGTGGAAAACCTTTATTTAAATGGCGCAGACCAGTTGTCTTTGCAAATGCTCGTCCTTCACAGAAATGCAGTAAGTAATCCTGACACCATTTACAGTGTCTCTGGAATAAGGCAAGAATTGGACTACAGTGCTGGAATGGTGAAATTCACTGTTAAACCTACAAGAAGATCCACAGGAATATCTAATGTACTTACTACAAATGCTGGAAAGGAAAAACATACTCATAAATATCTCTCATTTCCAACGTGTGGAAACATACATGCACTCTGCGCAACCATGTCATTCAGGAACAAGTCCCTAACAAATGCTTCGTGTATGTATCAATACCTAACTGTGACTCCATTCCATTTCAGCAACTGGTGCAAAATGCAAACCATAGCATGTTGTGTAATTCTGATAATAGTTTGACGCTACATATACGCTCACATAGTCAATATGTAATATTAATGCTCCTAAAATACAATACCGATGGCACCAAAAACAACTGCAAACTTACTGCCTTCACACACGGACATGTATCACTTGGCAAGAAAACCTTCACAAAAGTAGCCCTAATCTACCACACAGGGAGCTCAACCAATGGAGGACACTATACTACATACATTAGAAAACAATGGTCATGGTGGGAATCAATCAGTCCAAAGCAGAGATAACCTGCAAATCTTGCAAATGCCTACTTAATATTCCTGAAGCCAAAATTTACTCATTGATGTACAAACCTACTATACCTTACTCCCCAGCACCAACCAGTACCTTTTGTAAGTAGACAATAAAAAGTTTCCTTCCACACTGTCGACCTAAATCAACTTAGCATACTGCAAGCATTCACGAAATGCACTAAAGTGTGTGTTGGACATTTCTATCCCCAATGAACCCAATGAATTAAACTTACACAAACAATGTGTACACAAATTGCACTAGCCGTATTTTCCACAGGATACCTGGAAAGGAAAGTACTAAGTATGAAGGTTCAAAACTATCCGCAGTAACCTCTGAAACCACCATGTACGCAAATCAGTCACCAGCTCTCCAAGAATAGTCATAAAACTCCAAGACGTATGGACCTATCATCCCGTAACTCCATAATGGTACACAACCACTTCAGAATGTACACAGATGTCCAAGTAGCAACAGAAATGCACAACCTTCTAAACGTACCCTTTACGAATGGGACACTGTAAACAGTTGGAATACGCTACCCGGTATCTAACTGCAACCAGAATACAACAATGTTATTTACAGCATTCAAACAACCCAACTCAACCTTCAACTACTGTGTTACAAACATATTGTAAAACACTTTCAAAGTATGAGCAGTTACAGTACTCCAACAGGTACGTAACTACTGTCAGAATTCTGCACTAGCACAGTACAATGCCACAATAGTTGCAAACCACCAGCAGCTCCCAAACACATAAACAGTGGTAAAGGAAGCAGGTAAACCTTTACAAAATGCCACCTGCTATACAACGCCACCCATCCTACCAACATATATAGGCCAGAAATCGTAAACCCTTACATTGCCTCCTACTTCAAGAGTACACCATAAAAAGAACTGTAACCACTGCGTAACGTGACTATCATTCATTGTGCACCATAGTAGAAAAGACACTTTGAAGTTTTTTTTTTCCAGCATGGATCGTTTTCCCCACAGACCCAATGATTATGCAAATAAACACAGGAACTGCGCTCATTGCACACTACACTGGTTCAAAGCATAGTACTTGGGAAGTACTAATTATGAGGGTCCACAAAGTAAAATATGTATGCTATGTGGTGGATTGCAAACTAAAATAAACACCTGCTCTAACATGTTCTGTTCTCTTTTCCCACAGATACTGCAGCAACAAGGACCACAACATTTCACACTCGATACACAGTACAGGCCCTCTTCAATCCAAACAGTAAGTCTGCAACAATTGCTATTATACTTCTCTACAGTGCAATGTGGGCAGTTATTTCTGCTATACACATAGCAATGCCACTATTTGCAATGCAAACAACCTTGAGGGGAAGCATGTTTAGATCCAATGTCAGACATTGTATGGAAGTATAGCAAAAAAGGATACATAACTTACACTGCAGTTGCTCTGCCCATGTGCCCCAAAGGTAGTGTGCAAAGATCCCATATACCATACACTGCCATTACTCGCCCACCCAATACAAGCATGGAATTTGCTGAAGTTATGCAAGTACAACTTTACATCACATGTGTATTACGAATACAAATTATTAAGCTGCTCTTCTGTATGCATATTCATCAATTTACTCTACGGCACACTTTCTTTCTCTACATTGTATGGAGCTTTGTGACGCAGTAAGGACGCGCCGTTACAGTGCCATGTGTCCACCATTCCCCGTAAATTGCAACTGTGATTGTACTTCCTTTTGCTGCCATTCTTCCCCACCCACTGCAAATGCAGACATAAAGGTCAATACGAAAAGGGAGCACAAGTCGTGCACTGAAATGCACCTTCTGCTCACTCATGCAGTGCTACATTCCCTGTTTTGCCCTTTCTATGCCCTTTCACACAATTACTAGGTCTACGCACCCTCTGTGTACTGAACACTATAACGGCCACAGGTGCACGCAGCGATCAACCGGCACACAAACATCGAAAGCTCACTTTTAATTGACGCACTTCTTAGCAAAGCAGCTCCTCCATGCTCGAGCAATCCGAGATGCCCCCCGTGAGAGTTCTTGTTTTAGTACTTTCTTTGCAGACGGAGGAACGCATTGTGCCGTGGGTCGAACACTTGCTACCACTCCCATGTTTTGTAAAAAGGAAGCACAGCAAAAGACTGTCTGGTGGCAACGTTTCCAAGCCATTTTACTTGTGTGGAGCCGTACAATCACAGTATTGCCTACAAAACGGAGAGCAAGGCAGTGGGGTAACATATGACGCTACTCACTAACACACAGTACATGGTCCATAAGGCAGCCAGCTATCATGACATCCTTCCCACAAAGTCTTGTCCTGTACGCTGCCACTAATACCGGCTACTTACATCTACTCTTATTCCTCTTCTCATATATCTTGCACCTTACTGCGCGTGCCACACCTTCCACATTCCAATAGACGGGAGGTGGACCAAGCATTGGAAGATTATCATAAGCGATTTCTTTTCCGTCATTATTATCTGGGCCGACCGATATGGGCCGGTATGTCCATTTGTGGTTCTGGCAATATGAACCAACCTGCAAATCTTTATGCTGTAAGGCATTGCAGAGGGACCAGCTGCTACCTTGTCTACCTTTCAAAGAAAATGTGTTGTTCCACACAGCCCACCAAGCTCCACGAAGTACTTCTTTTCCCACTTTGCTAGACGAGAACAGAAGTACAGAAGTGCACAGACGGCATTGGTCACTGAATTTTGTTTGCGAAATAAGAGGGATGAATGCAGCCAACTTGCACGTTGTCGCTAACATTCTGTAGCAAAATAAAGCACTTCCAACAATTCACTGCGGTGTTACTATACTATGGGAATGTTCTGGAACCATGTGCTGTGTGCGCGCATGTCTGCTTTTGCTTTTGTCTGTTGTTCCTTTCCGGAGATAGGTGCTCACATGACAGAGTGAGCTACTCTTGGCACGCACATAAAGAAAAAACCTGGAGTGCATGCCCTGAGGAACGACTATCCACAAGTAAAGTCAGTGACGCCAGCGACTGCTGCAATGGTGTATGCCGCGCACATGTATAGGTAATGGAAGCAAGGCACACATTACAATTTTACACAGTAGAAGCGCCAATGTGTTCGTTGGCCATCTCAACAAGTATGTAAAACGGTCAGATGGCCTGTCATCCTGTATTTGGCTGCACTTAATGGAGTTGATAATGTTATCGGCTGCAAATGTATGTGGGTTGTTCTGTACATTATCCATACTTTACATTTGTAATGCTTATTAACTCGTGTCATGTCGCAATATCTTCCTTCACTCTCAAAGCACGGAGTATCATGAGAGGCACACCATACAAAACATAAATGGTGGTATCTCAGCCCCTGAATGGCAACAAAGCCAATGACGCACACCATATGCAAGTGCAGGCACTTCACACCACCTCTACAGGTGTACCAACTGCAAAATGCCCTCCACAACCATTCTGTAATAGTGAGAACCCACAGGAGACATACATATTTCTAAGAGTGTACACTGGAGTTAAATATCGGTATAAGAATGGACCTAAAGAACATTCTGAAACCTACTTCCAACCAGTGGCCAGCCTGTTAAGTCCAAGGGCCCCAGCCATGCACACAAGCCAGTAGGTGTTTTGCAGGCACAACACAACATAGCACACTGACTGGAAATATCCTCATATTTTCTGCAATGCACTCCCCATCCCGAATGAAGTCTGTCTGCACTCGACAAAAAAGGATAGTCGCCTCTACAGCTCCCCGCCAATGAAGTGTATTTGAGTACCTGCGTACAAAGTCTATATCGCAAAACTGTGATGGTAAATAATTCCTTCCATGTGCCAATGTCTACCTGCCCTCCCTGAAGCAAGGTTGTGGCCAAGCCCTAGACTCCTGGGTACATGCGGAGGCCTATAGCCTCCGACAATGCACCCAAGAACCTACTCCGTCAACACACCCACTAGAAGGGAATAGATGTGTGCATGCTACCATGTGGTCACGTAGCTTTCCTGACTACCGTTATGTATGGGTACACTAATGGACTCAAACAAGGCTACATTCTCCAACCTACTTCCAAACAGTGGCCAGACTGTTAGGTGCAAGTGCCCTAGCCATGCACACAAGACCGTACGCATTTGCAGGCACAACACAGCTTAATACATCGACTGCAAATACCCTCATATTGCTTCCAGTACACTCCCCATCCCCAATGGAGTCTACCTGCACTCATAAAAAAATGATAGCCACCTGTGCAGCTACCCCCAATGAAGAATAAGTGAGTAGCTGCGTAAAAGGTCCATATCGCAAAACTGTGATGGTAAAAAATCCTTCTGTGTGCCAGTGTCTTACTGCCCTCCCTGAAGAAAGGCTGTGGCCAAGCCCTAGCAGCTTGGGTACATGCGGCGGCCTATGGCCTCCACCCATGTACCCAAAAGCTTAGGCCTTGACCACAACCACTCCAAGGCAATGGAGGCATGCATGGGGACCATGGCGCCCCACACCATACTTCACAAACGTACCACAGCCACCGACACCCGTACCCACCGCCACAACACAATGGTAAAACACAACAGCAACATCCCCACCGGCACCCCTAGCCAACAGCGGGATGTCAGAAGGTATGGACATAACTTCTACAAATGAGCAAAGGCAAAGGGAATGCACTCTTTGTATGTATGTGTGCAATTCACACACCATTATCACAGTGGTCCCATACATGCCTACATTGCGTTGCGGATGTTGTGCCGAAGACCTACGCTCTTGGGTACACGTGCGGAGGCCTTTGGCCTCCACCCATGCCCTCAAGAGCCTAATCCTAGTACACACCCACTGCAAGGCAATAGAGGCATGCATGGGAACATGTGGCCACGGAGCTTTCCTGGCTACAGGTACGTATCGGTACACTAACGGACCCAGCCAGACCAAATTCTCACACCTACTTTCAACCAGTGCCCACACTGTTTGGGCCAAGGGCTGTAGCCATGCACACAAGGCAGTAGGGGCTTTGCAGTCAAAACACAACATAGTACACCGATGGCAAATATCCTCATATTATCTCCAATACACTCCCGATCCCCAATGCAGTCTCCCTGCACTGACCAAAATATGATAGTCCCCTGTGCACCTAACCACCAATGCAGTCAGTAGCAGCGTGAATGGTCCATATCGCAAAAGTGTGCTGGTAAATAATCCTTCCATGTCTCAATGTCGTAATGACCTTCCTTGAAGCGAGGGTGTGAGCAAGCCCTAACCTCTTGGGTACATGCGGAGGCCTATGGCCTCCGCCGATGTACCCAAAAGCCTAGTCCTTTCACATCCACTAGAAGGCAATAGTGAGTACATTAACGGACCCACACATGACCACTTCCTCACACCTTCTTCCATATGAGTACACTAATGGACCCACACATGACAACTTCCTCACACCTACATTCAACCACTGCCCGCACTGTTAGATGCAAGGCCCCTAACCATGCATACAAGCCAGTAGGGACTTTGCAGGCACAACATAGTACACCGACTGGAAATATCCTCATAGTATATCCAGTGCACTCCCCATCCCTACTGCAACCTGCCTGCACTGACCAAAATATGATAGTTGCCTGTGCATCTACCCACCAATAAAGTATTTGAAAGTAGCTGCGTGCATGGAAGCATTGCATTGCGGGGGTGGTGCCCAAGCCCTAGGCTCTTGGGTACAAGTGGAGGCTTGCCGCCTCTGCCCATGCACTGAAAAGCCTACGCCTTACCCACAGCCCCTACAAGGCACGGCAGCCAAGCATGGGAACATTTCGCCACAAACCCACTGCCATAAAACAATGAAAAAAGCACAAAGTCAACATAACCCCCGGCAGTCCTAGGCTACAGCACAACACATGGCCAATTTCTTCGCTTTGCTCTCTTACACCCACCCAAGCCTGCAAACCATGTTTTGCAACCCCTTCCGGTGCGGCACTATCCTCCGATACGCCATGGAGGCGTTTCCCAAAAACTTCGATGCACAGCACGCTTCCCTCCAGCCAACCACCGGCCGCGTCCAATGTTCGCCGACAGCACGGGGTACCGCAGGCCAATGAGACTTCGGTCCGCAGAGCAGACTCAGATATCGCACTTTTTTGGGACATATATTTCAGTTCTTTGCAACCAATGTACTGGCCCGATTTCCACCACACACAAAAGCATGCTTTCTGACCCAAGCCCCTGCTCCTCCTGAAAATTTGATGAAACTCCATCCAGCCGTTTGGGCTGTAGCCGTGCACAATGTTTTTGCCCAATCAGTGTATAGAAAAAAATGTGGGACCCCCCTATAACTTTGCCCTCCTGCACGAAACCTCACCCAACTTGGCGTAAAAATTCAGAGCCGGCCATATACTTTTTTTTGCAAAGTTTGGTGAGGATTCCTCCAGTGGGAGCAAAGTTATAAACTGCCTAAAAAGTGGTCTTCCTATGAGTTTAGCAGCTTAACCATAACTACACGCCCGCCGCCGCAGGCTGTGTAATATTTATATTTAAATTAAACTCACCATATGCAATAACTAAATAGAAAACACTACATAAAGGCACCTCTGTGGAAAGAACACAGAATATGCAAAGATAGCAAGATGCAGCACTCTGTGTAATGGAACGGGGGAGAAAGGCAATAAAAACCCCAATATTTATTTTAAAAGGATATGTTTTTGAATGCAAAACGGATTAAGGGTGACCTAACCAGTCTCGATAGCGCAAAGATGGACGTAGGGGATAGTTAACAGTCGATAATACATTAACGCTGTTCTTGGAGTTTGAGAAGACCCTTCCAGTTGCACCTCTAAGTCCCCATGGCAAGAATGCCTTTCTTTTCAGAAGAACCTCAAACGGAGGCAGATATTGGATGGATAGTTTGCCTTTTCGATCTCGACCAGTCAATAAAGAAGCAGTCCTTCCAGATGTCCTTCAAAGTATCCCACCGTGCCTCAGCTGGGAGGGACTTCCTAGCCACAATTTATCACAATATATGATGCATATAGCCACAGTCCCATTCCTCCACACAAAAGAAAATGTCTTCAATTTATCCTAGGGTACCAAAGTTATCAGTTCAACATCTTGTCTTTCGGCCATTCACTAAATGCAGCGCTTTGAAAAATTTGTTAATAATGGTGCATGGTTTCCCCCACTCACAAGCAGCAGCCCTGTAAAATCTTGCCCTGTAGGCAGATCTGATTTTCTGACAACCTTAGTTAGGGTTGCACCCTACTCAAGAAACATCCTTTCTGAGTATCATCTAGATGATTCGCTGTCCCTCACATGCTCTTTGGAGGAGCCACACCGGACTCCCAATTCAATGGTAAAAAACTAGAGGCAAAACCTTATGCACTGTCAACCAATGTGTCTGCTGCGCCTGATGTCATCCTGGCCAAGATGAGTTCCTATTTACAAGCATCGGATGAGGCTTTCACATAAACATCTCACTGGGATCAGCTGACCCCAACATAATTCCACAAAATCCTCCAGGAGGAAGTGAATTTTCTAGATTCTAGTCTGAGTGAGACAATCCAGGCACTTCACTCCAGCATATGAACATTCAGGCACTTTTGGCCAATGAACAGTTCATCCCTTTGCATCCTGATCGTTGTCTTAAAGATGCATCCTCATTAACATGTTCTGTTACAGATGTATAAAACACAAAACAGTCATCCAAGGGACATCTTGGCACTAAAACCCAGAAGAAACAAGTTCACCACAAAAGAGCAAAAACTATTTATCAGAAAAGCTAAGATTTCAGCCATTTTCGAAAAGCTGAGTGGTTCTCAGTAACCTGCAGTGTAAAGGGAAGAGCATTCCACAGTTTTGCTGCTGCTACTGAAAATACAGGACTGTAACTGAGAACCTGAATACAAAGAGCCTCCATAGAACGGAGTGTACGACAGGGAACATATAGGTGAAATTTTGATTGTAGGTATTCTGCCCAACTCCCATAGAAGGCATGATGCAGCAGACATAAGGACATAAACTGAATGTGCTTAGAAATTGGGAGCCAATTTGGCTGAAAAGGCATTACACATCTTAGATGTCATGAGGGCGCTTTACTACATGCACATAGTGGAGGCCTTTTAGTTGTATTGTATCCATCATTTATATAGTGCCCTTTCCCCATTTTTATGGCCTGAATACGTTTTGTGGTTGGAACGCCCTCGGTGACCGCAGTCCATGTGCAGGAGGTTCTAAGAGTTAAATTAAAGATGCATGTGTGCATTTTGCCAGGTTAGGACCTGGGTGAGCTGGCTAGGCTCCAGTAAGCAGCCTGGAGGTCAGGCATGTGGGCTGCTGCTGTTGCTGGTTTATGATCGAGTTCTGGACATTCAATGTGTGCCCAGCTATACTGACATTTTTCATAGGTTATCGCTGTATTCTAGTGGTGGAGGTGTTTAGGTACGTTCGGGGGTTTCAGTGTGGACAGTTATGTGAGCTGCTAGACTGGAATAACATAGCCATAGCCCCATTCTAACGTTCATGGATGGTGGTCTGCGTCTGTGACCTGTGTCCAGACGAGCAAGGTATATATACCGTAAACTTGGATGGAGTTCCGCTTTGATGTCTTTATTGGTGCAATTAGACTGGCTGGTCTCGCTGGTCGTGCCGTGGAATGAAAGTCTGAGCAGTGTGGGAGGGCCCCAGAGGGACAGTGGGATGTACGATCGTCTATCAGTGAGAGGGTGTGGAGTGAGGACGAGAGTTTGTCACGGTGTGCCGCTGCGAACGCTGCCGGCATACGTAAGGGTATTGGTGGCAAGGACTGCTTTCGTGTTTGGGTTAGTGTTTCTTTGTGCCTATCGGCAGAATAGAGTGCAAGATGGTTTCTAGACGAGGAGGGGAAGAGCTCGTTGATCGGACCAGCTCATTGTGGCCTTTGGCAGCTCAATTCCCACGCAATTCCTTTCTAAATGGGAGCCTTGCTAGATTGATTGCATCAAATGCTCTAATAACGTGGCCTACTTACTGATGCAAGATTGCCTTATTGCACATGCTAGTGGCCAGCATTCCATTTCTGCATTGAAACCCAGGCATACTGCCAGGCAGCAACATGGAGGAGGCTTCCCATGGTTGCAAGACGCTGCTGCCTGGAAGCAGATGCTAAGTTGCTGCATTTGTTCTGTTAGTGATGATATTGTTTTCTTTAATATCCTGCCCCGCCCAGTTGTCCTTTCTCTCTATATACTGCTATTCGTTTGAAGATGTGAATCTATGAAAGATCTAACATTGGAGAACAAAAATATTTACCTGTAATGATAGTTTGCCAATTTGTATTATTCCATGGATTTTTATGCTCTCGCCTCACTCCTCTTTAAGGCAGGGTGTGTATTGTTTGCTCTGTACATTTTGTTAGATATCTAAAGATAGTCTATTGGAGTGGTTTAAGGGCCCCATTTGGTAGTGTCCATCGACCTAAAGAGATTGATAACCTACAACATTTTATGTTCTTTAAATTGTTATGGCAAAATGCATATAGATGATCCCCAGCCTGAGGAGTATTTGAAGCATGTGAATCTAAAGATAGCAATACTCGAGAACCATAGTTAAAGAAAAGCTTGTTTCTTTTCGGATAATGGATGTTTAAATGCGGATTAATTCCAAATACAAGTTATTTTCAACTTATTACTTATTTATGGTTTGTTAAAAACATTGATGGCCTAATTTTAATGTGTACCCTTTCAAGTATTCTGCCCTGACTACTGCAGAGTACATTGGGCCTGGTTCCAACCACATTTCTGATTATTGAAATAGCAACAGAAATATTTTGTAAGTCATGCTGAGTAATAATATATGAAATCTACCACACCAGGATCTGCTTAAACTCCTTAATGATTTCCCAACCTAGATAAAAATGTCATGGTGGCCTAGTCGCTCCTTAAACTGTCTGTTACCTTTTCCTGTGCTCCTGGCTGAACCTAAACAGATTGGGGTGTCTGTCTGATGTTCAGCAAAGACACACAATCCACCCATTATCTCCTCAATCTTTACCCACTCTTTGAACATATCTGTCTTCTTGATCCAACCCCTCTCATGAATGTACTCCTTGTTAGAAAAGATCTTCTTTTTGCACCTTTCTCTCCATAGATTCCTATGGGACCCCCCAGTCTTTTAGCTTATTTTTTAACCCTGTCCTGACTTTTGGAGGACAATAAAGCTGTTTTACTGCCCATGAATGTTTTGCTCATTCTTGTGGGTTAACTGGTCCTTTAGACTGTCCATACTGAGAGACTAAAGGGCCTCATTACGAGTTTGCCGGTATCCTGGCGGTAATTCCGCCAGGATACCTGCAAAGGGTAATACTGTTACTGACACTCGGAATGGCGGTGTTACCACCGGATTATGAGTGCCTGTGGGTGATAAATCCTCATTCCATGGAGTTCCATTGCACTCAATGGGGGGGATTTTCCGGTATTGCTGGTGCTGGTAATACCGGTTACTTTTGCCTGTAAGGTGCCAGCTGGAGTTAATTCCTGGCACCTCACTGTCAAACTTGCAACTTGTATTCCTTTTTTTGAGCACAACCCTCACATGACGAGAACGCTGTGGCAGATGTAAGGAAGGCATGGTACCAATCAGTAAGACAGACACAAGTGATCACAAGTTCAAAGGTGTTTGTTGAACTTCAATTGGGTTTGAAAAATGTCCAGCTAAAGATCAGAGAAAGCTATGACCATCAGATAATAACGCAGTCCTAGTCGATCGGTCAAAATAAAAGGGCCTAAACTAATAAACCTATTGCCAATCCTCACTTCTAAATACAAATGCTATGGTTAACAATTTTATGGAGAAAAAAAATTGTTCAAGCAATATGTCGGGATATACAAGCCGTTGGCTTCCCTTGCCCATGTTTTCAGCACTGGACAGTGCGGCACATTTGAGCTTAGCACACTCTCGGGCTTCTCTAGCACAGGGAGTCAGTTAAAAACCGCAACATCAGGGCCTTAGTATCTTTTCCATTCAAAGTCTCAGATTTCAGAGGGCCTGATGCAACACGACAAACATTAGACTTTCACATATACAAATTCTCGGCTAATTTACTGTACGCCTGGTGTCACAAACCGCCAGGCTAAGACGCACTTTAATATAAAATCTTCAATTGTTCTCCCTGTGCCGGGTTCGTACAAAATGTATCTACTTTTCCAAACTTTCTCCACTTCATCAAAATCGAAGACTTTCGACTGTGTGCAGAATTTTGCTTGAGCCGTCGTACGACCACTTCGATTAAAAATTACTTGTTTTAATCTTAATTACGGGGCAACTTTTTCTTTCTTTCGCCACTTATCAGCTTGATACCTTACAGAGACCTTCGATTGAGCACCCACGTGGTGCCGGACCACTCTGTCATAGGTATTGTATCTTGCTTTTAATGTTCGATCACTCATCAGCAGTTCAACTTTACTTGCATTTCTTATCACATGCGTTTTAACAATGTTCTTTCCAGTGCTCGCCATACAATGTTGCTGCTTACAACCTTGGCTTCAACACAGGCCAATCTTGTATAGGTCTCCCCAAATCACTTGCTGTGTTGATTTCACTGATGCTGCTTTGTTCTTGGAGCCAAGGTCGGTACCACAGAGGCTGCTGCTTCTTCTCGCCTTGATTATTGACGCTGGAAGGCCCAGGGTATCTCATACACACAATGCACGATTCTTCAGCCTGGTTTCCTGGTCTTATGCTTTCCATTCTCAAGGTTTTTGGAAAGTAATGGTTCCTTGTGGAAAAGGTCAAGGGAAGTTCCCTCCTGGGGAATCCCCTTCTGAAAAGCGGTCTTTCTTCTCTCGTTCAGTTGCTGTCTTGAAACTGCTCTTTTCTCGTGTGCTTTGCCTTGCTCAGTGTACGCTCATGCTCCCCCTTTTATCCGTGTGGGGAAGCTTAATGGAATCCAGGTTTGTGTTATGGTCAGTAATTGCCTGACCTCGCCAGACCATTGTATTGGGACACGTCGACTATACTGCTTGTGTGTTAGTCTGTTTTCTCTCATAGTGGGCTGTCAGTGTGAAAGTGTTTGTGTTGTAAAAGGGGTTTGGGGGTAGAGTTCCTAAATATCCTACCTGGTAGGATGGGGTAAAAATGTTACAGGGAAGGGGATACCTCGTCTCAACCTCCGGTGTCGCACACTCACTCCCCGAAGACCCCTCACCCAGGTGATCCTCTCGTACTGGTCCACCACCATGAACTGGATCCAAAAGCAGTGGCTGTGTCCTGGCCACCTGGATGACCGATTCCTGGAGACTAGTGGGTGAGACAACTTCTGTTTTTTTTTTTATCTATCCAGGTGCGTTAAAAGGGGGGGGGGGCATAAAAGCCAGGCCGCCGGGGCACCAATCTACTTCAGCTAAGGTCCGAAGCCTCGTGAAGAGAGCCAGCAGTCCTTGAGCAATATTTCTGTGTAGATGGTGACCACTCCAGTTCCCTAAATCTCTGAGGGTTATGCAACATGGCTGAAATGTGTTTAATTTCAAATATTTCACCTGTCTTAGTGGTCAACAGGGGGCCTATCCTTTCCATGCTGGCCTCAAACCATTTTTGGAACCTCGTGGGGTCTGGGAAATCATCTCTAATGGGTGGGGCGCAGGAAATCATCTCTAATGGGTGGGGCCCATATATGACTCGATAGCAAGGGCTATGTAATTTCCCTCATTGCACTCTTCCTCCCTCACATCAAACCCAGAATTACATGTTCTCTACTTCTTTGAGAAAACCAATTACATGTTCTCTACTTCTTTGAGGAACCATAGCCACTCTTCACCTTGTCGAATCCTGAAATGTCTCCAGAGGTACGAGGATCCTCATTTGCGCGGTCATGTTGCAACTCTCCAAATCTGGCAGCCCAACACCTCCCAACTCTTTTTGTAAGTTGAGTGTCAAGAGATATTCTATGTTCCCCTGCAATAGCAAATGCACCATCCGACCCTTTGCCTCCTTCAGCATCTGTCCCTGTCCGGCAAAATCTGGAAAATAACAGATTTCATTTTTAATGTATTCAGCGACTCCATCAATGAACTGGTGATTTTAGCTTGGGCTTCCAAATCTTGGAACTATGTTGAGAACTGGGCGAAAGTTGGAGGTGCACAAACCCTCCTAGTTACTATATCTCCTAAGAACTTTGTATTTTCTCTTTGAATCCATAATGACAGGGATTCTGAATCACTTGTATCCTCTTCAGTCTCGGCACTGTATTTCGTAATAATCTAAAGCACTGGAGGGGAAGAGGTATGAGGTTTTTCAAGTGCAACAGGATGTCTCCTTACAAAGCTTTCTTAAATTCTCTGACCCCACCTTTTATTCCTCTGCCCCCTTGTTTCTCATGTATTCCGCCAAAGGTTCCAGTGGCAGAGCAGAAAGCAACTGGGGAGAGCGGACAGCCCTGCCTGGTTCCACTCTGAAGCGTCAACTGGGCCGATACAATGCCATTCACTACCGCCCGCGCTCTTGGGCTTGTATACAGTGTCCTTATCCCATTAATGATCCTGCTTCCGAAACTGAATTTAAGTACTTTGTAGAGGAACCCTGTCAAAGTCTTTTTCAGCGTTGCAGGCCAAGAGCACCGGATCACCCCCTTACCCACTAGCCAGCTCCATCACGTTCAATGTTGTACTCAATGTCTGCCCCTTTTTGCCCGAGGATGAAACTCACTTGATCAGATCGCACTCATTTCAGCATCTGGTGGCCAATATTCTGGTTAAGATTTTCACATCTACGTTCAGGTGCAAGATCGGCCTATAGGAAATGCATTTTGACAGGTCCTTACCTTCCTTATGTATGACTGATGGCAATGCTTGCAGCAAGGAGGTAGTAGCCCGTCCCAAATCCAGGACATAATTAAATAATTTAGTTAGATGTGGCAATATTACTTCAGGTTTCTTTGTTGTGTAAAACACTATTGTGACCTCCTCTTCCGCTGGTTTTTTGGAACCATGATTGATGTGTGGACCTTTTTAGTTGACTTTATATAGGGCTTGTGAAAAAAAAGTTGTTCGAATAAACCTCTTCCTTGGAATAGTTTCATTCAAGCTAGCTTGTGCTTTGTATTGTTGACTTGGGGAGGATAAATGAATAATAATGAGTAGCTCTACATATGGGTGTCAGCTCTCCATATCGGTGGCTATTAACAAGTGTGTGGATGTGCACTTTTGTTATGTAAGATTACATTTCTTGATGTGGGTTTCCTGTAAGTTGCGTCGACTCATGGCTATGTTCAATTCAACATTGGCAGCATTCTTATTCATGAATAGAAATGACTTGTAATAACTGATCTTGCGCTAACCGTTATTTAATAAGAATGACTCTAAATCTTGGGTGTAATTTATAAGTTAATTGTATTGTACACCAATTTTTCAACAAAAACCTTCGTCAACCAGATCATCTTAACCATATAGAATTGTACATACTCCTATTACATATTCTCAATGTTTTACAGGTGCTATTTCATATAGCAGCCCAGCTCTTCATTACTTAATCATGCCATGTAAGGAAGTACAATAAGTATATAATACGTTAACCAACTCTTCATTACTTAGTCACACTATGTGAAGAGGTGCATTATATAGATCATCTGATAGCCGACCTTGTTTCGACAAAAGGTCGTTCTCAAGGCTAAGATATAGCCCTAATTAAATCCCAATCCTCCTTATTGCTAATACATCAATTTCACAAGTACAACATATACTTTGACTCTCTTTTGATTACCATATTAGATAAAACCAGGAGAGAGAAAAACATAGGAGGGAGAAAAAAGACACAAGACATTTGTTTTTCTTGAGAATTTTGGGACTTTTTTTACCATTGGTTATTCCGGCATAATTCATTTGTGTTCCTTGGTGTGGTTCCTTACACCTTATTGTGCACATGCATGTTCTGTGTTATCCATACTAGCAGACTTTGCCAGACAACCATAATTCTTTATCCTGAATATTATTTTCCATTGCCATTAAATATGACTTGTGATGCATGCATACATTATTACGGATTAAATGATTGGTGCCCATGCTCCTATTGTGATTACAGTGTGGTTCATAATTGCATAATTTACTCCTTGTGGTAGGGATCCTCTTCCATCACCGTTCCCATTATAGTGTGCCCTTCTACCCTTTCATGCTGTCTAATCATACCATGACACTTGCCATAGTGTCATATCAATATTAAGAATCTTTTCCTGATCCTGCATGCTTTTTCATGGATCATTTCTTCTGTAATATACAGAATAGTGATTTAGACTATTGTATAATCCATAAAATGTGATTTTTGTTTTGTTTTTTGCCGTTGTTGCACTTACCCTATACAGTAATTTAAAGGTGTGCCTTGTGAGAAACCTGAGGGTATTCTCCCAAGCCAGCCTCGAGAATCCCTTTTTCAGGTGGCCTGGGAAGGGCCGATGCTCTCGGCCCCGAACTCCAGGAGCGAACGAAAGAGAGAGGATCATCTGGATGGGGGATTCCTGGGTTGTGTGAAGAGAAAAGTTAGCAAGAGTGAACCCAAAGGAGGGATGCCGATAAACAAGGGCCAACGTCTAAAATCTCACTATACAGTGTGTTGATAAGAGTGAACCCGGCCGAGGGATGTCCACAGTGAACTGATTAAAAAGACAATAAGATTTGTGAATGTTGCATACAAAATTGCATTGAAAGCCACGGTGAACCCGACGGAGGGAGGTGAACAGTAGAGTAGGATCTGAGCCTGGAAGAGAGCGATCCAAGGGTGATAAGCCAACACCCACTGACCCGTGAATGCAACAGAGAAAGTCTCGGAATGCATGCCAGAATGAACCCATCAGATCCTCAGAGGCAAGAGCCTTTTTGTAGAAAAGAGACTTAACCACTGAAGGCCCTGATTTCTAAGAGCGGAACTGTTGACTTGTGCTGTGAAAGCTGGAGCGTGTGCTGTGCTCCAGAATCCTACCTTATCGCGTGCTTAAAACATGGGGAAGGGAGATCCTGCCTACCGCATCCTGACTTATTTGTGAACACTTCCTTCTTTCTTATGTACATTATCCCACACTTCTTTTGTATTTAGCGTAAGGATTGGCAATTGGTTTTTCTTAGAATAGGCCCTTTTATTTGACATAACGCCACTAGGGCTGCCTTATTATATTTTGATGGTCGAAGTTTGCTCCCATCTTAGATTTAGGTTTAGATTAGGCGTTTTTCCAACTAACTATACAGTTTAATAAAAACCCTTGCACTGTGATCACCTGTCTGTCTTTACTGTTGCCACTTACAGCCTTCATTATGCAAGTATCTAATCTTTACGTCAAATGGTCGTCTCACGATTGCTGGAAAGCCAATGATAGGATGTGACTAGATTGTCTTATTTGCATCCTTTTGTCCTGCAGGCAATTCTAACTGCAATTATTTTCTAATTATTCTATATTGCATTTGATGTTAAAAATATTTGGAAAATACTTGTCCGTATCATGGACCGCCCCAATTAATCATTGTGCACATCTTCTTGGATTTGTGTGATGTTGAGTCCATGATTTCAATTACGACAATGTTATCATATAACTTGCATATTACAAGTCTACTAATACTCAATAAAACCATGCAACAAGATTTTTCACCACAGTTTGATCAATAGTGTGTGCCCTTTGGATGTCACGTGTTTTGGCAATATGCCTTTTTCAAATCTGGTCATATTTCCTTGTTATCTATTCCAACCACAATTGAGTGTATCATTCGTCTTCTACGGACTCTCTAATTATTTTTTCATATTTTAATGGGTTAGATCCCAGTATCTCCACGTCATTGATCATACGTGTCGGCTCCACCAAGCTGGAACCGATACGTATAACTGTGGTGAACGTGACAAATCTTGGTGCATGGTCTTATTGAGTATTATTAGACTTGTCTTTTGGAGTGGTTTTTTGCTTTTCGCCGTTATACTCTTTTGAGACGCGACAAGAATAGGACTAACAACTAAACGGAAAAAGACATCAGTAGAGGAGTCGCCGGGTACACCAGTAAAAAAGAAAAGAGCCCTTGGTGTCTTTAATCTAACTTGCATATTAGACTGTGATCAAGTATGTAATTTTATTTAGGTCAATTGTGCGACCCCCTATTAGCCTAAAACCACTTGTTCTTACTTAGTCTCTGGTTAGATCAAAGAAAGTCGGGCATCCTGCGTGTATTACAGTGTGGGCTCAGTTTTGATTTTGATTGTAATTATTTGGATTGCTGACGTGACGCATTCCATGTGCTAGATGTCACTTACTTATTTACAAATTTATGACCACAAATGCTGCGGTCAAATCCCGTTGCTTAATCTGCCCACCATGATTTGCACAAATTAGTTGTCCTGACCTTTTATGAACTTTTGCTCCCCCTCTAACTCTATCTGGTGTTGCTCAATAGCATCATATATATTTGAAATTTATGAGGCACACTTGAGATATTTAAATCCATACTTCAATTGGAATTTTGGTGGTCATATTCTGCCATGCTTTACACATTTTCTGTTACAAGTCACAATTCAAAAACTTTGAATTTGTTTTATAAAGTTATAAAATAACTTTGCATCAAAATTTCCAAAAAACAAATCCCCTATATGTTTGTCTTGATCCTTCCTAGTGTGGTTCAATACCTGTATCAATTGGTATAATTCATCTCACTTTCCACAACTAGCACTTTCCACACAATCAGTGTGCTTTGAGTTTCTAAACTAAATGTAGTCAATGGATTTATCCCAAAATAGTGGCAAAGGTTTCTGCCAAGAATGTGTGTGTGTGTGTGTGTGTGTGTGTGTGTGTGTGTGTGTGTGTGTATATGTATATATTCAAATAGTGCGATAACTAATGGAGATATTAATACTGCTTATTAGTCTTTGACACCCAAATACATTCAACGCATAATCATATAACAAAATATCCTAATCTCACCAAATTGTCACAGTATCATGCTTGTCTACTTTGTTTTAAATGCTTCTCTTAATATTAGAAACACTGTCAAAGAAATTCACACATCCTCCGTGTTGGATCAGATTCATGCTCAAGTAATCCCATCCTATATCTACAGTACCTAGAACCCAAATAAAACAGTCATCTGAGAATAGCTGGTCTTTTAATCCAGATTTCACAAAAAGACGCTCATCTCTTGTTCTGAGTTCAAGCCAGTAAGGGTGCTGCGTACACTACAGATGCATCTTGCTTCCATTTGTCTGAGCAGAAGATTGATTCCCCCTCATTTGCCGCATTGTAGACCTATAAATCTTAAGTCACCTTTATTGTCCATTTGATGGTGCTCCTGCCAATGATTGGCTAAAGGCAGTTTTGCGTCGTGGTTGGTGAGACTCGATAAATGTTCTCTAAACCAAATTCTCTTATCGTGCTTCCGATGTACATTTTCTTACACACACATTCTAGTGCATAAACGACATATTTCGTTATAATTTCTTTTGGAATCTGCAATGAGTTACAATACCTGTGGCACTTGCGTATTTGTTGCTGTCAGTGTGTGCATATCGACACATAGTGCATGTGCCACATTTGTGGAAATCTGATGGTGTTTGTAACCAGTTTCTGCCACTCGTACCCAGTTCTCGAGTAGTTTAAAACAAAAATGGACTGTCTTGTTTTAATAGTTGGTGGGCTTGTGTACATGAATTTTGGTTTGGTGTCCATATACTTTTTCAAATCATTCTCCATCTGCAGGTGATGCCAATGCCTCTGTACTATTCTGTATACAACTTGCGTATCCTTCAAGTACTTAGTTCTGATATACCTTTTCCTCTTGTGTGATTCCCCAGGCTCAACTAGATTAGGCCTGTCAATAATGTTTGTTTTATTATAGGCTATTTGTTTGCATGTGCGAGAATACCCCATTGCTCTGAATCTGTTTCAATAAATTGCATTCCTGCTCAGAGATCTGATCTCCTGTCATGATGCCTACCCCCAGGCATCCGGACCAAGCCCATCATCCCCGGGAGCAGGCATCTAGACATTTAGTAAAACCTCAGCAGCCCCGGCTAGGGGCTATCTGGGTTCAGTCCTGGCGCCTTAGGCGCCAGGCTCATAGTAGAAATCAGTCCTGGCGCCTAAGGCGCCAGGCTCATAGTCATTACTTACCTCAGGCAGACCATGCGGCAAATTACTCCAATCCAACATGAAGCCTGAAAGGGACTATTTTTCTACAGGGACTATTTTCTACTCGGGTGTGGTTCTAGGGACTTCTTACCTGGGACTACTTTTGAGGCTATTTAAACCATGCCCGACCAGCAACACACGCTTCGCGTTATTCTGCATCCAGCAGCGTAACGCTCACCGTGTCTGCAGCCTGAATGCAGTCTTCTGCCACGTCCGCATCGAATCCGGAGCTCCTAAAACAGAGGAAAGAAAGGGACAAGGTTAGAAAACTAACTTATTTCTATTCCACACCTGATTCTGGATCCATCTCGTCTCTGGACCTGTAAAGAACATAATTTCTGCACGCGCCGCACCTCCAGCTGCAGCGCCGCGCCATACTCCCCAGTCTTCACAGCATCCTTCGGGTCAGCGCTGCCTCCATCATTTCTTCGCCGAACTTCGGCACCTAGGAGACAAAAGAGAACCACAAGGTGAGCCGAGGGAACCAATAAATATAATTCTTACCACCATAGACTTACCTGATTTACCACCGGAGGCATCCTTTTGTGACTCTCCATATTTTCACGTGCCGCATCTGTAAAGAGAGACAGAACAACACGTTTTCCACGTGCAACGTTTACCGGACAGCGCCGGGTAATACAGACTCTTACCTGAGCGGCACCAGCGCCAAAGAGCATCTTTTCACGAGCCAGCTGCAAGACAAGAAAGGAAGGGGGGAACAAGAGTGAACATTGGACATATTGAACTCTATGAACTTAATACTTACTGGTCCTCACCAGGAACCTAAGAGTCAATACTCTCCGGAACTCTCCTGAGCCTTCAAACCAGTGAAGTAACTGGAATCGACGTGCCCCTGCAAATCCACGCAGGATGGAGAGCTCATCTTTCAAGAATATAAGGTGAGATTGCTGTGAGGCCATTTCGGAGGTGATTAGTTGCGGAGGACTGTGGGGTGCCATCACTTGAATCCACAAGTGGCTAAATCCATCTCTCCACTTGCAGGAGAATATTTCTACGGGTTAAGCAGACAAGATTAGGAGGGCAGATCCAGTCAGTCATCCCTGCACTACGCATCACGTGGGTTGAGACCGCAGCTGTCCAGGTCCGACCGACGCCCCTGTGGGAGCCAGGTGAGCGTAACATCTCTGCTGCAGTTCCTTCTGGCTCTATAAAATTCCCCTATGGGGATATCAATAGTTGGCCATCTTTGGCAGGTACTAGCAAATAAAGTAGTGTTGACGTCAGTCTATTTACAGAATGTTCTGGTTTCTAGCTTGCCATTAGCAGTATAAATGTGCAGATCTAGAAAGTCAATGGATGTCGCCTCTGTCTGGCCAATCAATTAATTCCAAAATGTTTGTATTAAGAAATTGCACATACTCTAAAAATAATTGTGGTGTCCCATTCCAGACAATAATGATGTTGTGGCTATATCTGCTACATATGAAGACATTATTGTAATCATTATTGTTCAGTGCAAACTCCTTTTCAAATTGCCCCATAAAAAGATTGGCAAGAGATGGGGCATATTTAGCCCCCATTGCCACTGCTTTAATCTGTTGGTAGTGGTCATCATTGAATAGAAAAATATTATGATTCAGGGTAACATTTTAAATAATCCCAAAAAATGGATCAATGTGTGTTGCGCGAGAAGCTGAAAATACCCTGTAAGTATAACCTATAGCATTTATTGCATGCCCATGCACTATAGATGTGTGAAGCACTTTGACATCAAATGTAGCGAAACAGTAGCCTGGTTGCCACTCTAAATCTTTAAGGAACTGGAGCACTTGGGTACTGTGCATAATGTATGATGGTAATTCAACGACTTGTTGTTTTAATTGCATTGTCGATGTACTGGGACAAACCCTCAGTCGCCCAACCAATGCCACTCACAATTGGTCAAACATCTGGAACTAATGCATAGGTTTTATGAATCTTCAGTAAGAAATAAATAGTGGGCATTGTTGGCTCTGTGATTTTAAGGAAATGTTTTTCATCATCCGTTAGCAACCCCTTAGAATACCATTTTGTCTACAATCAATTGTAGCTCCTGGATTACTTCTCCAGTGGGATTGAATGGTAATTTTTTGTAACATCCCGGTGTGCCTAGATGTAATAGGCCCATGTTAATGTTATAATCTTCGCGTGTAGGTACTACACCATTGCCTCCATTATCAGCTTCCTTTATCACAATAGTGGTGTCATTTGCAAGTGTATCTAAAGCCTTTCTCTCTTCTGCAGTCAGATTAGGTCTGGTATTCTGCTTAGTATTAGGGTTCTTATCCAAGTAATGGTGTATGTCTAGGATTACGGGCCTGCAAAATGTTTCAATTGCACTTTCACCAGTAATTTGTGGTGTACATTTTGATTTGGCTGAGTTCTGGTGCCTCTAAATTTCTAGGGTGAATTCCTATTTCTGCTCTGATTGATGCATGTTTGATGTTAATCGCTTGTTCCAGAAACATGTCAAGTGCGTATTCTCAGTATCTTAAATAGTCAGTCGGCTTGAGTGTGTTGCAGCTTCCTGAGGTTTAAACATCTGTACTTAGTTTGAAAATATTTTTGTAAGTTTCTGTGCAAATTTAAAGAGATCATTTTGAAATTCAATCATATTGGATCCTATCGTAGGAGCAAATGATAGTCCTCGATTCAATACCGAAATTTCAGATGGTAGTAATTGTCTTTTTGATAAATGTATTTCTAACTTTGTACTACTGTTTGTCACTTTCCTCTTCATACCTGATCTCGTCGTCTTATGTCCTGTTTTGTTCTATTTCTTCCTCCTGCCCCTGTTGGTGTTCTCCTTATTAAGGTACCTTTATCTGGTGGATCTTGAAATCTTACATGTTTTGTGATCGTTCTTTGATTGCCTCTCCTGTATCTGCGAATCTCATCTACAAAAACTTTGCTTTGTCCTGTGGAACCTGATGTCCTGCTAGAGGACCTGTTTGTAATGCTTCCCCATCTGAATATGTCAGACCTGCTCGGTGAGGTATTAGTACTTTCTCTAGATGTTGGCTTCTGCCTCATCAAATGTAGACTGGAAAGTATAAACGCTATCGTTTCGAAAATAAATATTTACGTGATTTTCTAAGTTTAACCTCATCTTGATGCATTTTGAGAAGATTGTACATTTTTGTGTAATTCTTTTGTTTGGTACTTTCAAGACTATCCATTTGTGAAATATTTTGTTTCAATGTATGTATTTGAGTCTGGACGCTGTCATGTTCCCTAGTATCATGTTCCACTATTAGTTCCCTCATCACTTTAGAGCTATGGTTGAGGCTCTAGTGTTAACATTGGACCTAAAAGCCTCTAAAACACTGCAAGATACTGGGGTACGTTCTTTCTGTGCACCTTATGCTGTTAATGGATTTATTGCCATGAAAAAGAGCTGAAAAGAAACCATTTCCTAAAAAAATATTTAAATGAACTCGTGGATATGTCCGTCTTTCTGAATAATGCAAATTAATGTCAGACAAACATGTAACTGTGAGTGAAATAAACCACTCCTTGTTTTTTAATACCCAGTCCAACGTGTTCTTTGGATTTATTCAGACACTTGATAATTAAGAATAAAACCATATGTCACCATCAGGAACAGATATTCCTAGTTTACTCACCAGTTCCTGTGTGATGAGGGGGACTGCCTTTTTGTGTTTCTTACCACAGGTTTCAACCTGCACATGTATCCTCTGAGAATCCTCATGGAGTGGTCTTGCCTGCAGATTAGTCAAACCCTCAGATATACCCAAGAAATGTCTATGCCCATGATTCCAGGTAAATGTCATGGGTATCAGGCAGGTATTTGGGGCAAGCTGGGTGGAGGCTTGGCAGGCCTGGCATAGGCCCACAAAGAACCCATAACAAATCCCTTGTTTAATTCCTTCCTAGTGTTTGTATTAATTTTTATGTTACCACTTCCTGTTGCCAAACAGGAAGTGCAGGTTAACTCATGAGCTCTCTAGTGTTTGGGTGTGGCTGGCTATATAAGCCACACCAAAGATTCTTCCAGTGCTTCGTGTTGCTTACTCTGAGCTGTATCAGCAACACACTTGCCGTGCTCTGGATCAGCCAGCATCTGCTTACCTGCTCCGGATCATCCTGCTTCTGCTTACCTGCTCCAGATCATCCTGCTTCTGCTTACCTGCTCCGGATCATCCTACATCTGCTTACCCGATCCGGATCATTCAGCTTCAGCTTACCTGGTTCTTACTCCACGCCGAAAGCTATCTCCAGTCAAGAGGGGACTTCTACACCGGCACCTGTAAGAACAAAGAAGAACAGCGTTAACATGCGTACATCGGTAACGCTGCGCATACTCGCAATCTTCCCGCAACGCTTATTTCACTGCGCTCTCTCTCTCTTTCTCTCTCTACGCGGTGCATACTTACCAAAAGCCTCTGTGCAAACGTACCTAACCACCAAGTCTCCAGTAGCGCTGAACCCGGACTCGAGGCACTAATACCACATAATTTCTCCTGCAAGGGAAAGGGAGAGACATTACCAGGCCCGCTCGAATTGAAGGCGCTGCGCAAACCTACCAGCAGCTAGCTTCTACACGCAGTGCTACTCGCCCACAAAAATACTGGCAAATAAAGACAATACAGACAATTTTGGACACTCCACATTCTCTGCGCAGCGTTCACTTGTGGGAAGGACTTTCTAGCCAGTGAAGAAACTGGCGCCTTGAACTCTTGGCCTCGCTGTGAAGACATAAAACAGCGTTTGGCATCTGAACTCAGCCTACAGACATTGGCACCAATCACATGAGTGAATCGCGCCCCTGCGAATGCAGGATGGAGTGCACACCGTACTAAAGATCAAGGTAAGTCCATAGGGGGACATCACAGCACACAGTAAAGAGTAGGGAAGGGCCCAGGGTAATCGGGTGAATTCAGGTCTGAGTGTACACCTTGTATTTGACAGGTATTCCTTCGGGTGCAACAGGGGAAGTGAAGACTCGGGGGTCAATGGAGGCTCGTCCATCGCTCCTGCAGAGACACAGCTAAGTGTGACAGTAAACATGAATTGCTGGATGTAAACTAGGCGTGTACCGAACTTTGGCTTTGAGTAAGTATTCGGCCGAATTCCGGCTGAAAAAAAGCTATTCGGCTCCAGCCGAATACTTTCTTGCTATTCGGCTCTTGCCGAATACTTTGATATTCTCATTTGAATACAATGCAACATGTACTCGGGCAAATATAGACATTAGACCAGGCAAATTGCTATTACACAGCTGAAAAGTATCTTTGAATGGATTGTGTCCTCCAACGTATTCCTCATCTTGTGATAATTCGTTCTCTCCAGCTTCGCTGCTTCGGGAAAAAAAAAATCTCGGCAGAGGGCGCTGTGCTCGAGGTCGTGGCGTCGATTGTCCCTCGACGGACTCTGTACTCTGTCGACGTCACCAATGGTATAAATAGCTCCAGCCGCACCCGTTGCTTCAGTTCCGTTTTTCCAATCGCTTCGCTATCGAGAACGGCGCGCTTCTATTTTCTGCGAAGAAAATGTCATCATCTTGAACTCCTTCGACACCCAAGACGGGGTTCAAGAAGTGTGTAGATTGTGGATCTAAAATGTCGATCACCGATCCCCACCGGATTTGTCTCTGGTGTCTCGGTTCCAGTCACCGAACCGACAACTGCGGGTCCTGGCAATCCATGACCGAGAAAGCTCTTCGTGAGAGGAGAGGTAAACTGTCGGTGGGGAGGGAAGCCTCTAAGAAGGCTATGTCAAAAAAACATAAGAAAGCGACTGATTCGAAGGAATCAGATTGCCATAGGCACTCAAAGAGATCTCGATCTAGGAGTAGATTGAGACACTCTTCGTCATCATCTAAAAAAATGAAGAGGGGACATAGATCTCCCTCATTATCTTCTTCTTCAGAGTCGACCGAAGAAATTTGATGTCCGACTATGTCGGATTCTCCCAGTAAGTGCGAAGAATTCCGCAAAAAGATGATGGAGGTTTTCGAGAATGCGGCCCCGACCCCCTCGAAAGACCCTTGAAAAAGCCATACCCCTAAAGTCGCTCCATTGGACGACAAAGGGAAGTCAAGACTACCATGGCAAAGACTGGTAGCGTCGAGGAATCTAAAAAAACTTGAGTCGACGTAAATCCGTCGAAGACTCTTCGCGAGTCGAGCACTTCTCCAGTGCCATGCAAAAAACACAAGCCGTCAAAGACTTTGTCGACGCCCTCGGCGTCGATAATTTCGACTCCAAAACCAAAAACATCCTCGACGCCAGTATCAAAGTCCTCTTCGAATTCTTCGAAGACCCCTTCGACAATTTCGAAGGATTTATCAATTCCTTCGACGCAGATAGTAGAGGAAGAAAGTAGATTCAGATCAGACTTTCAAGTCTGTCAGCAATTTATGAAGAATCTGCTTCAGAAGAGGACGAAGTTACTCCTCTTGGAGTTTCTTATGGTACAAGACAAGTTCCTGAGGAACCTATTGATCAGGAATCTAGAATGAGACCTGAGTGATACTCTACATTCTGCCAGTTGAATTGACACATCCCCAGAATTGGAGTTCGCCAGACCTGATCCTGCAGAGCATGCAGATGCTGGGTACAGGGGTTTTATGACCAGGGTAATTGAGTATATGGGTTGGGGTAATACTTCACCCATTTTTGAACAAGATGACATGACGGATAAAATCGTCAAGGGACCTCAGAGATCATGTTCTCCCTTTCCACAATGCCCTTCAAAGGACTGTGGAGAAAAACTGGGAGAAACCAGAGAGTATTGCTGCTGCAGATAGCACTTTTCCAAAAAAATATAGACCAGCTGGAACGGATCCTGAATATTTGAATAAACATCCGACTCCAGAGAGTTTACTTCAAAACAAACTGCTTATCCAACTATCCCTCCATATAGAGAGGATAAAAAAGTTGATGCCTGGGCACGTAAAGTTTTCACGTCAGGCAGTATGGCACTTAAGTCGGCAAATGTCACCTGTACCCTAGCCAGGTTTACCCATACCCTGTGGGACTGTATTTCGGCGGCGGCTGATCTTATTCCAGAAGGTGAGGAAAGGGAAGGCTTCCTGAATATAGTTAAAGATGGGAAGGAGGCAATGGGGTAATGTCTCCAATCTGGACTGGATACTGCTGATAGTATCAGCAGATCCATGGCTGCAAGCGTTGTGCTACGCAGATTTGCGTGGTTGAGGAAGTCGGGGTTTGCACCAGACGTGCAAGCTAGACTCCTCAACATGCCCTTTGATGGCTCGAGGCTCTTTGGCAGAAAGACTGATGAAAGCCTAGAAAAACTTCAGCCCTCGAAAGCAGCAGCTAAATCACTTGGCTCCTCTTTGCGCCAGCCTCTAAAACACTATTCCGGCTCATCTTCCTGGAGGGGTCGTTCTATTCGATACTGCTCCTCTTTTGGTAGAGGAAGAGGACAGGCTTCTCAAAGGGGCAAAAGAAACTTACCTCGTGGAGCACGAGGAAGAGGTGCAAAATCAGCCTCAGGAGCGGCATCTGTACCCTCAGCCACTCCTGCAGCCGCCTCCAAATCCCTCTGAGATCTTGTTGCACAAAACACCAGTGGGAGGCAGGATCTCTCAGCATCTGAAGGAATGGCGGGGCATTACCTCAGATGCTTGGGCAATGGAAACAGTAGCCCAAGGTTACTGCCTCCCCTTCTAAAAAAGGCCTCAATCATCCACCGGGAGCCAACTCCGCCAGAATTTCAGGATCCGCTCCTGTTGCAGGAAATTTTAACCCTGCTAGAGAAAGGTGCCATAGAACTGGTACCTGTAGCGGAGAGGAACAGGGGTTGGTACTCCCCATATTTTCTCATCCCAAAAAAGGACGGAGGACTGAGACCCATCTTGAACTTGAGAAACTTGAACAAGTTCCTCAGGAAGGACAAGTTCAAGATGGTGACTTTCTCAGATCCTTCAGGCTCTCCAACTCCAAGATTGGTTGGTATTGTTGGACCTTCAGAATGCTTACTTTCATGTGCCAATTCATCCAAAGCACAGAAAGTACCTGAGGTTCGCGATTGGCAATTCTCATTATCAATTTCGAGTTCTGCCATTTGGGTTGACCTCCGCCCGAGGGTTTTCACCAAACTGTTGGCGGTTGTGGCAGCAAGTCTCAGGAAAGGGGGCATTCACATCTACCCCTACCTGGACGATTGGTTGATAGAGCAAGTTCTCCAGAACAAGCTCAGGAACATCTTTCGATCACCTGCCACTTCCTCCACAAATGGGGCTTCTCCTTCAATTTCAAGAAGTCCCACATGATACCATCCCAGAAGCTCCAGTTTATCAGATCAGTCTTGGACACTTCCTCGGGAAAAGCCTTGCCTCCCGAGGTGAGAGCTCTCCACATCCAGCAGATGGTAACAAAATTCCAGAATGCCCAACGCCTACCGGTCTTCGATTTTCTCAGGTTGCTTTGGCTTCATGGCATCCTGCATTTTCCTAGTACCAGAGGCCAGGTTGAGAATGAGATCCCTTCAATGGGCACTCAGAACTCAGTGGTCCCAGTTCTCAGGGAATATGTTGGATCTTCTGCAAGTCCCGAGCGCAGTTGCTCGGGATCTTCTATGGTGGGCTTGCAACGACAACATTCTCAAGGGAGAGTCTTTTTGGCAACCATGGCGGGAGATAACAGTAGGGACGGACGCCTCACTCACGGGGTGGGGAGCACACACCAGCGATCTGACAATCAGCGGTCGTTGGTCTCCATCGGAGTCCAAACTACACATCAACCTTTTGGAGCTGAGGGCAATCAGACTAGCTCTGAAGGCCTTTCTGCCCTCTTATGGAGAAAGAATGTCCTGATAATGACAGACAACACAGTGGCCATGTATTACCTCAACAAAAGAGGAGGAGTAGGGTCACTACCACTGTGCAGAGAGGCAATGCAGCCATGGTTCTGGGCAATATGAGAAGGAATCTCTATCAGCAATTCACCTAGCCGGAGAGAAGAACACGGCGGCAGACGCTCTGAGCGTGCAGAGAACGGTCTCTCACGAGTGGGAGATAGCTCAGGAAGTCCTTCTGGAGATCTTTGCCCTTTGGGGAACCCCTGAAGTGGATCTGTTCGCCACCACGATCAACTAGAAGGGCAATCAGTACTGCTCAAGGGAATTTCATCAAAGAGGAGCTCTGGAAGACGCATTCCTAGTGGAGTGGACGTTTCCACTGCTGTACGTGTTTCCCCCAGTCCCCGTGATTCCTCAAGTAATCGGGAGGTTGAGAAAGATCAGGAAAACCATGATCCGAATTGGCCCGGATTGGGCCAGGAGGACGTGGTACCCGTACCTTCTGGACATGTCCATCTGCCCTCCAATACGTCTTCTGCAAAGAGAGGATCTTCTCTCGCAAGAGGAAGGCCGGGTTCTCCATCCAGAGGTCAAGACACTCAACCTTCACGCATGGTTTCTGAGAGGTTTAGATACAAGGATTGGGATCTTCCGGATGACGTAATGGAAATCTTGCTTTCGGCCAGAAGACCTGGAACAGGTTTAGTAACTGGTGCAAAGACAAGGATGTGGACCCTTTTCAGTGTGGCACCCCAATGGTGCTTTCTTTTCTATTACATCTAGCTAATCTGGGGCTCCAGATAAGAACAATCCAAGGATACCTTGCTGCGCTGTCCATTTTCAAGCGCTCCTCGGAAGAGGTTTCATATTTCAAAATGCCGTTAATCATTCAATTCTTAAAAGGGCTTACTAATGTATACCCTCCAGTACCTTTTCATGTACCAACTTGGGATTTAAATTTAGTACTAAAATTCTTGACTTGCATACCTTTTGAGTCTCTGCATTCATGTCCATTGAGGCTTTTAACTCTACAAACGGTCCTTCGTGTGGCCCTATAATCAGCCCGCAGGGTTAGTGAACTTCAGGCTCTCTCATGCAAACCACCATATACTATTTTTTATAAGGATAGTCCTTAAAGTTAAACCTTCGTTCTTACCAAAAGTAGTCTCGGACTTCCATTTGTCACAAAAAATAGAACTACCAACTTTTTATCCTCCTCACCTGGGCAAGGAAGAGGAGAGATTACACAGACTAGATCCCAAGAGGGCTCTTAGTTTTTACATCTCAAGGATGGCTAAATTGAGACAAGATGACCAACTATTCGTGGGTTATACTGGTCATAAACTAGGCTTATCTGTAACAAAACAGACCCTTTCCCGCTGGATCATATTAGGCATAGTTGAATGCTACAGATTAGCGGGAAAAGGACCACCAGATGGGCTTCGTGCCCATTCTACAAGGGGAATGGCTACTTCTGCGGCTCTAAAGAGGTGAGTCCCGGCAGCAGATATTTGTGCAGCTGCAACCTGGAAAACAATGCATACTTTTGTTAAACATTATTGTTTGGATACTGCCTCCTCTAATGAGGGTTTATTTGCAAAGGCAGTTCTGCATTCTGTCCACGAAAACTGAAATTAGTACTCCCGTCTCCAAAATTGCTACAGCTATGGGAGCCTATCACAAGATGAGGAATACGTGGGAGGACACAATCCATTCGAAGAACAAGTTACTTACCAACTTTATCGTTATTTCGACTGGATGTTCCTCCCACGTATTCCTCATCGACCCTCCCATCCTACCCCACAGTACAGTTTACGTTTTCTTACACTTTCCTCTCACGAAGAATGTATCGGTCATGGGGCATGCCTGGGTGTTCCTCCTATATGTTTTAATGAAAAAACAGAACTGAAGCAACGGGCGCGGCTCGAGCTATTTATACCATTGGTGACGTCGACAGAGTACAGAGTCCGTCGAGGGACAATAGACGCCACGACCTCGAGCAGAGCACCCTCTGCCGAGAATTTTTTTTCCCGAAGCAGCGAAACTGGAGATAACGAATTATCACAAGATGAGTAATACGTGGGAGGAACATCCAGTCGAAAGAACGTTACAGTTGGTAGGTAACTTGTTCTTCTGTTGTAATCTGCTCTTTAGGGCATGTTTTGTTACGGATTCTTAGACAAAAAAGTTGCTAATCTTTTATACTTAGCCTGCAACAATACAGGAACACCTTTTGCATTTGTGAAGCCTCCTACTTTAACTGTCACTGAATATGCAACAATCTTCTGTACATTTGGTCCCTTCATTTTGGTTAAATCTGCTTTATTTCTGGCTTTTATACTTTAAATAAAGATACTACATTAATTACAATGATGAGACCTAAAAGTATACAATGCATTTAAAATGGTGCTTTATTTGTTTTTTTAATAAGTGTGTTTTTTAAAGTTTGGAACATGATTTATTAAATGAAGCAATTATTCGGGTGAATAGTTGACAAACTATTCGGTCGAATACTGAATATGCTATTCGGTACAGCCCTAATGTAAACTCAAAACAACCTTTTACCCCATTTCCTCAAATACATTCACAGAGGTTCCACCCCCAAGCTCAAGCTCTAGCTTTCTTATTGTGCTTCCATATTACCCATGAAAAGCCATGTCAAAACATCTGTAAGGTCTGTTCAATTTCCAGCTACATCCTAGAAGAAAAACATAGCCCCTCCTATCCAGACGTCTGATAGTCCAGGCCAGGTGCTAAACCTCTGGTATGGATCTCGGGAATGCTGTCCGTACAGAACGCTCAAACTTTTTGTTCTTTGGATCAATAATCTGTTCAAGTGATGCCTCCATTCCAGCTCCAATATTAGGATCACATTCCCCCATTTGTAAGTGCTATATCGGCTTATGATTGATAGCTAGAATTCAATTTGGCTGCCTAGTTATCAAAGCTCTTCACTTGCACTCCAATTCTTTCTCCATATCCCCTCCCCCAAAACAATACCTAGCTGACCTAACCATCGCCGGTGCCACAAAACTGTAAACTGGCACATTTTCTTCAATTAATCCACAGTTCAATTAATCCACAGTACAGAGCCAATCTTTCACTGACTGTCCTGTGGAGCTGACGCTGCCTATCTGCAACTCTTCCAGTCCGAGTCCAACTTTCCATTTTCTCCTTCCAGAAGAATCTAAATTCCTCTCAACCGCTTCTTAGGATTCTATGTCCCTCTGTATGCTATTCTTTAAAACCTGCATCCCATTTTTTTTCCCCCCAATCTTATATTTTCCCTGTTCTCTGCATTCCCCCATTGCCCGCTATTACTGCCTGATCCCAGTTTGTTGTTTCTTTTCATTCCCCTAATGGTTTGCATGTAAAGCAGGTAAATGCTCCCCACTTTTTAGGCATGTTTATCATTGAATTCAGAGTGGCAAAATAAAGGTGGTTTGATCAGAGATTTTTCCATGTTGCTCAGCGATATGTAGTTTCTGGTTAGCTTTTTGTTGGTCTGAGGACGTCTTGACTTTCGTTGGCTTTGAAGTTTATATTTTGCAAGTGCAAATTCCACAAACCTAGTACGCAGGTGTTGTATAGTTCAGAGTTTTCTTTAGCAGGTGTTTTGAAAAAAAGGTTTGAAAGAAATATGTATTAAGGTACTATATTCCCTCTTTTTTCATAGTGAGACGGATGACAGTTGTAAGAAGCACCTCACCAGAGTTATTTCCATTTGGGAAGAAAGGGCTGTGTATGAAAATGATTTCTTGGAAGAACTACGTCAGGCTTTGTGTGAGTATGATTTGTTTCTGTGTTAGGGCTACACTTGGTTTGGAGCACAATGTATCAAATATTTAAAACTATTCCTTACAATAAGGCTTAACAATTCAGATAGTAGTCAAGAATTTGAGTATCCTGGTGTCAATTTCTTAGTCCATTATGTAGAAACGTTTTCGACTAAGGCAAGTTTCTGATTTAATTCAGCATGCAACACATGGTTCTGTTCCTTAACATTTTGACCACTTTTCTAGCTAAGGTACCCTCCCCACATTACTAGATGCCTTTAGAATCATACCTGCCACCAAATCTCATCCAGGGCACTTTCATTTACCATAAGCTCCATATTCTAACTAACAGGGAAAAGACACTAAAGTCCAGCCAAACTCTATTAGGGTAGGTGTCTGAACAGTAGGGCCTTAACTCGGGAATGTAGGGGTGGCAAATGGTTCAATGCTACGTACACAATGCACTTTAATAATTGAAACCATGCAGTTAAGTAGAAAAATACAATTGGTATTAGTCATGATGCACTCTTTGCAACATAAATAGGGAAGTAATGTCACTAAATCCACACTGTGCACATATATACAACCACCATAGGGTTCTCTTGCCAAATTGACCTGCTTGCCAAAGAGTACCAACAATTTACATTTAAGACAGTTAAATATAGTTCAGATAAGAAACACAAGTAAACTGTATGCTCTAAATTCAATGAAGAAAAACAGATAAGTATTGTGGAACCAGTTAGCAACAGCCAAGTATCAAGATAAGTTAACAGTTAAAACACTATTACAGTTCTTTATATTGAAAGACCTCCTCTGCTTACGTGGATGGGGCCTAGTGCCCCAAGCAGTCACAAGTCCAAAAGTTGGTCCTTTGTAGGAAGTTGGCAGTCTTTAAATTAGCAGAACAAGTTTGTGCATAGTAAACAGGTGAGTGAAATTGTTCAGTATTGCAAGACTCCACCGATCATGACAATGAAAATGAGAGGTAGGGTTAGGATTTTGCGCGTGTTAAACCCTGCGGTGCGAAGTGTGGGGGGAAGATAGAAACTGGTATGTAGATGAACACCCTTTTTTTTTTGCCTTTTCTTTAAAAACGATCCCTGGGATTTCTCAATCCACTGGGCCCATTTTCTTCGAATGTTGCCTCCTTTTGGAGGTGGTCGAGGTTTCAGAGGTCACTTTCAGTGTCTGGGTTAGGTCCGGCTAGTGAATGGTTCTGCGCTCTGGCGAGATGGTTCCTGTGACTGGACAGCTGGATGACACTGGCACAATGAGATGAAGACCACATGATTCTGACGACTCGGGTGACATGACCCCAAGGAAGGCAGACTGAGGACTATCACTGCACATAGGTAGAGGAAGGGGCATCTGTATCGAGCTTGAAAATGTACAAACCAAAAAGTTTAAAAGAAGTGTTAGCTCTGCTCATGTTCACGGACAGTGCCATGATGCTCGCCAAAACAGAATTGGCTCTTATGAAACTATTGGCTGCCTTCGAGACCACCTGTGCTGACAATGGCCTGTGTATAAATGCCTCAAAGTCATTGTTTTAAGTAGGAACACAAAAATCAAAATGAAATTCCAATTTAAATAATCATAATATTGAAAGAGCCCATACTTATGATTAATTGGGGTTTGTTTTTCAGGCAACTGCAAATGGGCCTCCTATACCAAAAGAACTATAATCCTTATGCATCAATCGTGGGAAGTTTTTTTTGCTTTATGTAAATAGATCTGCTATTCCTTATTTAGAACAGTCCTATCAGTGTATAGTGCTAAATCAGTATTCCAAGTAATTTATTCCTATTAAGTCTGGGGGCCAAATATAATTGACCGTCTAAGAACACTTAAACAGCTTATGTGGAGGTACCGAAATCCATTGTACATCTAGAAACTAATGTTCCCTATGTTGAGGTTCTAATCGGGATACAAGCTGTAAAACTATGGGTTAAGATCTGGACATTTGAATGTGATTTGTTATTGAAAACCTTGGTTCGAGAGCTGTTGTCCAACTGTTCCTTATAAAATCAAGATTAACAGACGGAAAGAGGTTTGGTTTACACATTTACCCATCCTGATCTAATTGGCCAACCCTGTAGAGATACCATTAAGGAAACCATATCTTACCCCGTCCCCCACACAATAATGTATTTGTTTTATTGGTCATTTATAACAAGCTTAATACCAGCGAGTGGTTTCTAACCTTGGGATCGAGATTCGAACCTGTGTTGCGCCGCTTTGTCTTGTTTCCAAGACAAATGCGTTGCCCTTGAACTATCCTTCCTCTGATGAAATGGATGGATGTTACATTTTATCAAGAGCTCCTATAGAGAATTCCTTTAGAGATGGCCTATTCCAGCAATGCCAGCTGTTTCAATATCATACCACTAACCAATGATAGAATCCTAGCTGCAAGGTTGTGCGTCTCAAGATGTTATAGTTAAATCATACAGCCTTGAGGCACGCATTGACACCCAGAGAAAGTCTAGGAATGTGCAGCTGTGGGGCTGGGATATCTAGAATCTAGCGGTTAATTCACTTATTTTTTGCCCTTGGTAGCGTATCCCAAGAAGAAAGTGGCAGGTAATGCTCCTGAGATCCTTTGGCCCAATGGGCTATAAGGATGCCTAAGTTGCTAGCTGTAGACAAGCTGATGGCTCTAAGTAGTTTGATCGTTTTCATAAAATGTAAATGATTTTCTAATATATAATTATGTATTGTCTTTTATTTTCATTAGTGGTTTGTTACTATTTTTTTAAACGGTTTTGGATTTTTTTAGATTTATTCTAGTTGTATTTTACTGTTAATGTTTTGATTGTACAAATTCAGGACTTTTCGCTTATTGTGACGAATCTGGGAAATGTGCCTCTTCTCCCCAAGGGAGAGTCACCCCCATTGAGACCCTCTGTAGGGCTTTGGGCAAGCAGGACATCACTGGGAGAAAAGTCCCCTGTGGAGACGAAGGACTCCCTGCTGTCTGTATTTTCTACCACTATGGGGACCAAAGAGATTTCATAGTTAGTCTTTCGACTTGTCGAACACCCATACTGTGAGCCCCCTTCAGACTTAATCCAGAATAATCAGAATCCTGTTGCGTACCGGGACCAAGGCACATATAAGAACATGGAAGGCCTTGCTTGGAAGAGCCGATTCCCTGATGCGAGAGCAGGGGATAAGCTGCGCAGAGCGGATGTTGGTGGAGGAGTGTGCAGCTTATTAGGGGGTGGGAGCGATTGAGAATTGTATCAGCCCCTCTACCCCATAGATAAAACTTGTCTTTTTTTAATTTTGCTTTTTGTCTAGTGGTAGGGCCAGGTAGTTGGACAGGGTAGGACAGAGGACTATGTTTTGGTTATTTGGACATTTGACGAGCACCTTCGTTTTCTAGGAAGGGAATCCCCCTCTTAGCAAATGCAAGGCTTTTTTTTCCTTTTTATTTAAATATACACAAGTTACACCATGTCCTCTCGTCAGTGTTTCTTCTGGTTCACCACACTATCCAATGCAGATTGTACTCTTAAGGGCAAACATTGTATATCTTCTATACCTTTTTGGTATTTGGGATTGTATTATTTTTATAGTTTTGTGTTTAATGTTGGGGGCTCAACAGGTGAAACCTTGGTTTAGGTGACACAGATGGACACTACATGAATAGCGATACAAAACAAGACCAATTTTTTCTGCTTATGCTGATATTGCTATCTTGAGAAACCTTATTTGTTCGAGGAAGACTTCATAAGAAAAATATGGCAGTTGTTCACAATGCTGAATCTGTTATGGCGTGGTGTTGCAATGTCTCGCACTACCCCATAACTAACTGACACTAATCCTAAATAAGAACCAAAGACTTGAAGGCACTCATTCTGGGGTTTTGTTAAGTCAAATTAAAGTATGGACCTAAAAGACATCTAAGGTCCCGTGTTGAAAACTGCACTAGACCATGCCAGACAAACAACGAAACTTAGATTTAGAAGCCTCTACTTCAAAACAAAATGATTACTACTTGTTGACAGTTTTAGCAACTTCAGAGGGAAAACCCTGCCAGTCACTGAAGCAAAAAGCAAAGAGAAGCTCAAATAACTACCTTACCGAGCATCCTCGATTCGACCAAAAAAAGGATTACATGACAGCCACAGACTTCGTGGAGGGTTGCTGCTAAGATTTTTTATAGAGACGGTCTGCTGACATTTCTTACATTAGATACAATCCTGGCAATTCAGAAAGTGATTCTTTTCTTCCATATGCCTTAATCTGACAGCGAGAACTGCAATGATACGGTCGAGCCTAATGGCCTGCTGTATTCATTTGGTCCTTCGTGCACCTGCACATGACCACTTCAGAGGGGCCCAACAGCAAGTGTCCACAGATATTGTTTGAGTTCATCTTTATGCCAGATGCCTTCATAAACGGATTGGAGCCAGTTTAGATTAGAATAGTACAAGTGACTCAATTTACTAGAGTAAACATCACGGCCTACCCTCAAAGATGTCGGTGTCTGGCACGTTTTTATGCAATCTCAATATCTTTAAAAAAATAAAAGAAAGTGATATAGGGCGGTACAAAAGAGTACATTTTAGAACCGAACATATGCCAGGGATAAACAAAAATATTGCAGACCTAGTCGTGAATAATTAGTCTTGAGTCAGAACACATTTGTGTAAAATAAAAAAGAAATGTTGTGCTGGACCGGGTATCAAATCTATGCTGCTCCGTGCTCTTGTTTCCAAGACAATCGCTTTGCGCCTGAGCTAGCCTCCCAACCGATGTTTGTGAACATGGGAAGGCCAACAAAAGCTATATTTATAACCACTGATGACCAATGTTGCCCAAACCATGGCTACAGATTTCTCCAAACCTGATTATCTAGAAATGCACTAGGGGTCAGTTGCAGTTGATGGCATACATTTACTTATCGTTCCATTGATGCCACTGAATTCCGTCATTTGTCACAAAAATGATTCCATACTCTGAGAAAGCTTGGAACCTACTAGGGCCAGGCAACCAGGAATCTGTCACCCAATGCAAATGTCAGCAGTTAAACAATGAAACTTCCATTAATGGCAAATGCTCTTTTTAGATAACTGTTAGTGCCTGCCATCCGCAACCAAGCATACTTAATCGAGCAGCACGTTATCTGAAATCGGCTGCATTTTTTCCTTCGATGGGAATGCATTTCTAAAGGTGGGAACTAAAAGCCAAAATGCTTACCATGCCGCTAAAGAGAAATAATTTGTATGGTGTACAAAGCAGCATCCAGCAACTATGACTACTCATATTCAAGAAGTCTGTGGATTGTTGTAACACATTATGGGAGGTGGTCCACATCTGTTGAAGTTAGATCTACTAGATTACCTTTAATCAAACCTTTAAATACACATCTACTAAAGTTTTCTAAAGCTGGTTATCAAGGCTTTTCTTTCTAGAAGGGACCAAAAGACATTTACCCTGCAAGCACATTATCCGCTCTGAAAAGTACTATTGCTATTATTAGACTTAAGCTCTGACATTTTCTTTCCTGTTAGATGTATAATTTATTGATTCAAAAAGAAACATCTTGACATTCATAACAAATAGGGCAGGGAGATCGTTTTAACTAACCACTATATTCTCAATAGGCTTTCAGTTTGAATTTGGCAATGGCACACTGGGACAGAGGATCGTAAAAGAGGGATAACATACGTGTTAGCAAAAAACATATTTCCTGCTTCCGTTCCATTGACCTCATTGGAACTCCACAACGTTTTGCTTGAATTTTAATTCCTGTCTGGACCTTTGGTGGGAAGTAAAACCTTATTGCTTTACTTCCCTTGCTTAGCTCATCTGTACACTGGTAGGTCCCTAAGGCTGTGGCTCTGCAGATGTTTTGGACAGAAGCTCCTATGACACCTTTCAACTATGTTGGATAGAGATGATGGACTTTGTAGTGCAAAGCATCAGGAGAGCCAAAGTTACAAGGCCCCTGACCGAATGCTACCATTGCAGTGGAAGTCTGTCTCTCTTCGCGCAATTCTTTGTTTTAAACTGCACACACCTTCGAGTCAATTGTGGCATGGGTACTTTGTATCCTTTTCCTTTTAGTAACATCTGTTACTTTCATGAGGTGTCCAAGAAGGGCTGTGGCCAGTGATATTTTTCTACAGTGTCCTTTTTCTCGCATGCACGATTGCATTTTACTGCATAATGCCATGTTGAGAACCATACACTCCAAACGGCGGTGCCTTCTTACCCTGTGGCTGCCTTCTTGCCCTCTTAGGTCAGGGAATGCCATGTAAGGTAAGCCCTTTCCCTGGCAAAGCGTCAGTGTGTGGATTTTGCAAGCTGTGGGGTCTGGGACGGTCTACTCTAATCCCAATCCGCACTCTGGCCAGGGATATGTCTGTTGAAGGGGAGATATGGTATGGGCCCCTGCAATAAGATCCTGCCTGTGGAGCATTCAGAGGCATCCCAGAACCATCCTGTGAGCTGACGAGCTCCATCCAATGCATCTTCGGTGCCTCGGTCCCTGTTCTTGCTCTCAACTTGGAAACGTACAGGCCGCCACCCTGTGGCGCAAGATCTGTCCCCCTGCAATTGCTGCTCTACCACAAACTGGGGCTTTGCTGAAGCAGTGTCTTTGTTTTCCCTAGTTGATGAGACGCCTGCCACTGCTAGATTGTGGTGCTTTTTACTGTTGCCTCCTTCCATCGTGTCCTCTGTGTCTTTTGTCGTGGGACCAGAAGTGCTGCATCTTGGGTGCCTGACTGTTTCTGCTGCAAAATATCAGGAACAGTCTTGTTTGAGTGAGGATTGCCGTCAAGGAAGACCCAAAAATGTCCACTGCACCCACAGCCCAAAGATCAAAGCAAGTGGTCTCAGGTAAACTAGGAACCCTAAGGGTAGTTTTGGAGTAAGGGGTAGGGGGGGCAAGCTTGCATACCTCGTTACAGCCACCCCACCACAAACATGTATGGGCGTACAGTCCTCCCATCTCTCCTTGCCTCGTCATAATCGGAGGAGTTCTGGACAAGGGCCCCTGTGCCCCCGGCTTACCCTACAGTGGGATTGGAAGCGGACCCCTAATCTTTTAAACATACCTTTTTAGTTTCTTTACCACTGGAACATTTTACTTCCCTATTGGTTTTGCCAATACTTGTTTCTTCATTGTGTAGGCATACTAGCAGATGTACCTGTGCTTCGCAAGTTAATTCCTACTTCAGTCCTAGTTTGAAATGTATTTCATGAACTAAACCAATGCTTGTTTGTAGACAACATTGCTAGTCTTTCCCTTAGGAGCTAGTGTGAACAAATTGTCTTTGTTTCCAACTCTGGAGCAAGTCACATAAAGCTGACCATGAGAAAAGCATGAATCTCCTAAATCGGTTCCAGCTACTTTGAGTTGGGGCGTTGAGATTGCGCAGAAACATTATTGGTGTCTCGATGTACAGCTGAGGCAGAAGCAACCTCAACATAAGTGCCATTTCTCCAGCATGGGGTCTGGCATGGATTCACATGCTCATGAATATTCCCCGTCGTCAGGCTGGGAATCCTCGGTAAAGAAAAATCAGTATCAGTTTCGTTTCTGATCTGTCTTTCGTAGTAGTAACCAATCACTGATCTCTGCGTCATACTGACCACAGCCAATGACTGCCATCTCCCTAAGCCCCGCCTCTGGCAGCCATCTTCAGATTTTTACCGCACGTTCAAGTGTTGGGATCCTCGTGCTCTCGAGCTTTAGTGCTTTTTTCGCGCTTTTTTCATAGGAAAATTCTCTTTTTCGGTCAAAAGAGCCTCAAGCTCCACCGTTTCTTTATCCGATCAACGGGGACCCGTGTCGGATTCTTCTACGCCCCTCAAGGGTGAAGATTTCGTCGAGCCACGCTTTTGGAGGACTCCAGAAGTTTCTCAGGCCCATCTCGGACATGGCCCAGGAGAAGGGAAGCTCGACGCCCCGGAAAGCTGTTCAGGGTCTGCCCTGGTTGCCAGCTTCAGAATGTCTTTATGGAGGATGAACACTCCCTTTGCCTCTACTGCCTGCATGAGGACAAGACGCACGTGGAGAAGGACTGTGCGTTCTGCGGCAATATGTCGGAGCGGACCATGAAGGACCGCCATCTGCGTCTCGCCAACTGGCTGGAAGGGAAGAGCCCGTCAGGCGAGAAAAAGAAGAAGAAATTCGAGCGGTCTTCTAAGACCTTTGAAGGCGCCCCGGCGACGGGGGCCCAACAGAAGGCCAAGCACCGCGAGTCCGCTGGCACCGGGAGCGCCGAACGGTCGTGCTCTACGGGTGCCAGGCAGGGCGCATCCTCCCCGGCGCCATCAGCCACGAGCCAACGCTCTGGCTCGGGTAACAGGTAGGCCGAGCACCCGGCGAAGCTCCTGGAGAGACCCCGGTCGAGCTCGAAGGCCCCATTGGAGGGGGAGCGAGGCGGTGACCCTCCCTCAAGGAGAAGGCGGTGAGCGCACCTAAGGTGGTGAAAGGCTTGATCAACCCGGCCAAGGCCTCTATCGAGACAGTCACGGCGGCCCTGGCTCAGCCTGTGGAGGCTACACCAGTGGTGGTGACCTCAAAGCCAGAGTCTCCCTGCCACCGCGGAGGGAGTCCTCTTTCATGCCCATCGACAGGACCCCCGTGAAACCTCCGACGGAGAAGAAAAAGGAGGGGCAGGAGGTCATCGTGGATTCGGCCTCAACCTCTGAAGAGGAGCTGATCGAAGTCTTAAGCCACGGCATTGGCGTGGAAGACGACCAGCCCGTCGGGAGTGACCCAGACGTTGGAGACGACGATAATGTCGAGGGTGCCGACGGGGCTCCTGACTGCCTGTCGGAATCCCCTCAACCAGTGCCGCAAGACAACTCGGCAGCCATTTTGTTGGCTATACAGTCCTTATGCTCGGAGATAAGGATGAGATTGCCGTTACCACCAACGGAGGAACCGCTCCCGACGGGGGACCCGGAGCCCGGCCCTTCTGGGAGCCCTCTTCCTAAGAGAAGGCTTCATCCTCCACCTCCTTTTCAACCATCGCGCCCTGCTCAGCCCTCCTCCCCGTCCACAACCCGTGGGGATGATACGGGGACGGACACGGCCGCGACGGGTACAGATGACGAGGTTTACGACGAGGATTTCCCGTCGTCACCTCCTCCCCGGGGTTACCCGCCCGACGAGATTGGATCGTTTCATGCCATGATCGCCAGGGCATCCGAGCCTTTCCAGCTCTGCCCGGAAGAGAAGAAGGAAGGTTTCCTTTATCAACGGCGCGAGACCAAGAGGAAGACGGTCCTCGCTGTACCTCTACTGGACGATATCTGGGATGAGGGTCTCGCCCTCCTCGAAAACCCATCCACAACGCCTGCGAGAAGGGATCGGTATGAGAAGAAGTACCGGGTCCCGGATGCGGCCCCCTTGTGCCTTCGGGCAAAGCCGACCCCGGACTCGGTCGTCTCCGCGGCGGCCAGGAAGAAAGCGGGGGGGGCATCGGCCTCTACGTCAACCTCCCCGCCAGACGGCGAGGGAAAGAAATTGGACACGATGGGACGCAGAGTCATCTCATCGGCAGCGACGACGATTAAGGCTGCCAACGCCTTGGCTATCGTAGCCCACTACGACAGGGAGTTGTGGTACAAAATCGCCCCCCTGCTGGACTTCCTACCAGACGACAAGAGGGCGCAGGCCCTAGAGATCTTGCAGGAAGGAGAAGTGGCGTCGGACCACGCCATTACGATAGCGACGGACATCGCGGACACTGGATTTCGCCAGTTGGGCAACGGCGTGTGCCTTAGACGGCGTGGATGGCTCAAGGCAATGGACTTCCGGCAGGACGTGCAGACCAGGGTCTTGGACATGCCGTTCGACGGGAGCAACCTGTTTGGGAAAACAGTGGACGATTCCCTACAAACCATCAAGACGGACACAGAGACGGCCCGGGCTCTTGGTGTTCTCCAGCAATGACGGCTGCCCTTTCGGAGCGGCGGAGGCAAGCAGGGTGCCTCCAAAGGTTCCGGCGGCGGATTTTCCACCTATCGTCAAGCGGCCCGTTCGTCGTCACAGGAAGCCTACATGGGACGAGGCAGGTCGGGCGGACCCTGCTGTCGTCGCCAGGGAGGACAAGGCGGCAAAGCCTCGTCGAAGCAGGACTGAACCGGCCGTGGGGTCGGGCCCCCACCGAAGCACCCCGGTGGGAGGCCAGCCGGCGAGCTTCGTCAGCGTCTGGGAGTCCATCTCCACCGACCAATGGGTGCTGGACGCCCTGGCCCAGGGTCACGCGCTCGAGTTTCTAAATAAGTGCCCACGCGTCCCCCCAGTGGCCAGGAAGGAACATCACGTCCCTCAACTTCTCTTGGAGGTAAAGGCGATGCTCAAAAAAGCCACCATCGAGCTCGTCCCAAAGAGGCTTCGGGGCTGCGGAGTTTACTCAAGATACTTCCTCGTGAAGAAGAAGACGGGAGGATGGCGTCCCATCCTGGACCTACGACGACTGAACAAATTCATCAAGGCACAGAAGTTCCGGATTGGTCACCCTCCAGCACGTCCTGGGTCAGCTGGAGGAGGGCGATTTCCTGTCGTTGTTGGATTTGGGGAATGCTTACTTCCATATCCCCATCCTAAAGGGACACCGAAAGTTTCTCAGATTCGTGGTCCAAGGCCGTCACTACCAGTTCAGAGCCCTTCCCTTCGGATTGAGGTCGGCACCCAGGGTGTCCACCAAGTGCCTCGCACCGGTGGCGGCGCGGCTGCGCCTGAAGGGGATCCACGTCTACCCCTACTTTGACGACTGGCTCATCCGAGCAAAGACAAGGGAACCCGCCGCGGAGCACACGGCGAGGACCGTCCAACTACTCATGGACCTGGGATTCTCCATAAACTACGCCAAGTCCCACCTGGTGCCCGCGCAAGACGCGCTGTTTCTGGGAGCGAAACTCGACACAGTGGCTCTTCTGGCCTCTCCGTCGGAGGAAAGGACGAGGGACATCTTGGGCAAGGTGCAGCAGATGCTGGTTGCGGACGTGGCCAGGGTGAGGTCCATCAAATCCCTCCTCGGAATGATGTCTTCTTGCATTCATCTCATCCGCCTGTGCAGGCTTCGGATGCGCACGTTACAGGAGTTCCTGGACGCTCGCTGGATTCAGACGACGGGCAACTTCGAGGACAGGATCACACTCGACGAGAACTTCCGCCGAGCGATCCGGTGGTGGGGCACCCGCGCTCATCTGACGGCGGGCATGGACTTCCAGACCCCGGGCCACCAGAAGACAGTGACCACGGATGCCTCCCTGGAAGGGTGGGGAGCGCACACCAAAAATCTGCACGCGAGAGGCCTTTGGCTTCCGACGGAGAAGTCCCTCCATATCAACGTCCTGGAGCTCCGTGCAGTGTTTTGGGCCCTCAGGTCCTTTCTTCCGTCCCTCAAGGGCAAGGTGGTGAGGATCTTCACCGACAACACCACCACCATGTTCTACATCAGGAAGCAGGGCGGTACCAGATCCCCAGCCCTGTCCAAGAAGGCGCAGGATCTGTGGCATTGGGCCGTCGCCCAAAGGATGTTTCTGGTGCCGTTTCATCTGGCAGGAATAAAAAACACCATTGCCGACTCGCTCAGCAGAGAGCTGCGCTCGTGCCACGAGTGGGAACTACGACAGGATCTAGTGGACCGCCTCTTCCGACAGTGGGGCACACCCCAGGTCGATGTGTTCGCGACGGCGACGAACTCCAAGTGCCGGAGGTTCGCCAGCAGGTTTCCCCAGCCGAGGAGCATGGGCGATGCTTTCTCGTTCCCATGGGAGGGCCTGTTTCTATACGCGTTCCCTCCATTGCCGTTGCTGATCCGGCTCATCAACCAGCTCAAGAGGTCACGGTGCAGGATGATCCTCGTCGCACCTGCGTGGCCGAGGCAGATATGGTTCCAAGACCTTCTGGACTTGTCAGCGTTCCCGTCAATCAAGCTGCCAGTGGACGCGGATCTTCTCTCCAGGGAAGGAGGCGCCATCCTCCATCACGACCCGAAGTCGCTGAACTTGCAGGCCTGGCTCCTGCAACGTGAGTTTGGAGGCTACGACATACCGGCCGACTGCAGAGAGGTTCTTGCAAAGGCCAGGGCGTCCTCAACTCTTAAATGCTACGGACACAAATGGAAAAGGTTCTCTGTCTGGTGCCATGCACAGAAGATTAACCCTCTACAGATTACGGCTCCTCAAGTACTGCCGTACTTACTGACGCTGGCCAAGGCTGGACTGGCGCACGCTTCCATCAAGATTCATCGTCTGGTGAAAGAATTCATTAAGGGAATTTTCAGATCGTTCCCGCCGGTGAAGGCTCCCGCCCCGGCGTGGGAGCTCAACGTGGTGCTGACCAAGCTCATGGGACCTCCGTTCGAGACTCTGCACTCAGCTCCGTTGAAGTTCCTGTCGTGGAAAACAGCGTTTCTTGTGGCCATCACCTCCGCACGACGAGTGGGAGAGATCCAGGCCCTTTCCTGCAAGCCCCTGTACTTGACTTTTCACGACACGAGGGTAGTGCTCAGGACGCACCCCTCCTTCATGCTCAAGGTGCCGTCGGACTTCCACCTCAACGAACCCTTGGTGTTGCCTGTTTTCTTCCCGTCGCCTTCGTCGCCGGCTGAAAGGACTTTGCACTCGCTGGATGTGGCTAGAGCGCTGAAGTTCTACGTGGACCGCACAAAGAGTTTTCGGAAGTCATCACAACTTTTTGTGAACTTTGGACCTGTCAGTCAGGGGAAGGCTCTCTCAAAGGCTTCCATTTCCAGATGGCTCTCCGGCTGTATCATGTACTGTCATCGTTGGCAAACCGACTGCTGCCTGGCCGTCCGAGAGCCCATTCCACCAGAGCGATCGCAGCTACCACGGCGTTCCTATCTGGTGGGCCCCTGCTGGACATCTGCAGGGCTGCTACGTGGAGGTCGACGCACACCTTCATGAAATTCTACTGCGTTGACCGGGATTCCAGGGAGGAGTCCGGGGTCGGCCAAGCAGTGCTACGCAACCTGTTCGCCTAAGGTGAGCCTGGTGAGAAGGTAAGAGATGCTTAATGTTGAGTTGTTGTATTGCTTAATGTTGAGCTTGTTGCCACCTCCCGTGGTTGTGCATGTGTGTACTGCTATGTATTCTTCATTTATGAGCATGTGAATCCATGCCAGACCCCATGCTGGAGAAGGAACAAGTTACTTACCTGCAACTGTTGTTCTCCAGCATGGGTCTGCCATGGATTCACATGCGAACCCTCCCGCCTTCCCCTCTGCGGCTCTTCACTTGGTCATACTGCCACTTCACGTGCTACCAAATCTGAAGATGGCTGCCAGAGGCGGGGCTTAGGGAGATGGCAGTCATTGGCTGTGGTCAGTATGACGTAGAGATCAGTGATTGGTTACTACAACGAAAGCCGCTAATGTCAGCTAGAATGCTGATAGTGTGGAACGTTTAGGAACAATGAACTGTTGAACTTTACGAACAAGTAACATAGACGTAGGGCAGAACTACTGTGCAAAGAGCCATATGGCAGGGGTAAGCATTGTAGACTGCTTACAACCCCTCGTCCCCCCGAAAAGGTATATTTTGTACTGGGGGTTTTCTACACATGGAACCTACCCACATGCCAAATGTCATGTTTGTAGCATGTTGGGCAGTATGCTGGGGCTTTAGCTGCCAGAGGCCTTATTTTATAAGGCAGGGCTAACTGTTTCCCCAGCTTTTTTGGTTGTAGCATTCCTTTAACTGTTTCTTTGCTACTTTACTACTTACAGATTTCACGTTTAATCTCTAAATCTCTTGTAACTGTTTTAAAAGTGAACTGTGATTGATCATAGGTGAAATCACTTACTGTGAACTGTGTGTTTTTGGTGTTGATTTAGCAGTACTACTTGGCTCTGATTTGAATTGCTTAGAGTATGTTAAGGTCTAATAAATGGTATTTGCATACTTGCTGTGTAATTGGATTTCAATGCTTGTATGTGTCATTATACCACTACACCACCCCTATACCCTGAAGTCTAAGGTTACTGGTCATCTTCACTACTTTGAGTTTGGCTAGTCCCTATTCACTAAACTAAGTTTGCCTCTCTGTACCCTCCCTCATGGTTGTTTCTCAAAATCCATCTGAACAATAGGGTAGCACTTAAACTCAAAAGTGGTGTTCTTATTGACATTGTTCGCCCCCTTGATCCTCCTCTAATCCTCTGGTGGTTGTTGAATATGCCACTAGATATCCTGAGTCTACCCCCTCAAAACGGTAACTATCAAGTCAGTAGCGATAGCATTATTCAGCATCTTTACTAGGATTGACTTCCCTAAAAGGGTTATGTTCTGGACAGAGTCACTAGCTTTGTCTAATTATATGAACTTTGACCGAGTGTGAGATGTTATACGTTGTCATCTGCCGACCATCCACTGACAAATGGCTTGTTGACAAATTCAACAGGAACCTCAAAAAATGAGTGGAGCTCTTGAGGAGCCCTAGAGAAGGAAGTTGGACCTTCTATTGCCATGCTTATTGTCGGTCTACATAGAGGTGCCTCAATAAAGGGTTGGCTTCAGCCCCTTCGTACTTCTTTTTAGCCACCCGGTTATGGGCCTTTGGCCATAGTGAAGGAATTATGATATGATCGATATGATATGACCCCACCCTCCCTATACTTCAGCTACCTTAAATGGGGGTAGACTGTGTTCTGGCACTGAGAAAGAGGATATCTTCTGATGGCAGCGGCCCAATGACATGTTGAAGGTGGTCAAGCACTGGTTAAACACTGGTATGACCAGAAACTTTCTCTTGTACATTTTACCCTCTGAAATGGGGGCCCTAAAACTATCAGTACTGGAAGACTGTCTCCATTAATGAATTCCATGTATTTTTAGAACTGCACACATTAGCTTAAAGTGAATCATGGTTAGGATATGTGTCTTATAACTTGTTTTCTAACGTTGTAGTTACAATTACAATGTTTCCAGGTTGGGCTGGTGGCAGCGGATATTGTTCTACCGTATTTTTTACTTATTGCTCTTGCACTTTTCCATTTTACTGCAAAATGCTATAAAGAGTACGATATACTCTAAAATTGCCATGCCATGTTTTTGGCTGACCCTTGGCCTTCTTTCTGTCCTCTTTGGCATGGAATTGCCATGTATATAAAGCCATTTCCTGTGGAAAACATCTGTTTTTCTCTGCAAAGTGGTGGTCTGTGTGGCTGGATGATGTGGGGGCTGGGACTGTCTGCCTGGCAACAGACACACGGTGCCTCAGATGTGTACTGGGAACAAATTGTGTGGCCAGTGGCTGTTCATTATTGGACAGCTGCTGCCAGTTTGAATGGTGCAGATCCTTACCATTGGTAGACCTGGGGGCGACTCATGTCCAAATCGTGGCTAAAGGGACTACTCCTGCAGATCATCATTGGTACCAAGACCCCTACAAAGAAGTGCATCCTGCTGAAGGCTTGTGGACGACGGTTGCAGCTGACCAGCCTCCACTCCAGCCCAATCCTCTGTCCTGATCTCAAGAAGACCCTTGTTGGTGCTTCAACCACTGGACTAGTGGGCACAACTTGTCTCAACTCCCTGCTCTAGGATCCATGCCTGGTAAGCCTTTGGAAGTGTGCTTTAACCACCCGGTCGACCAACCAGCTGCCTTCGGGCTACCTTGCTGCCACAATCACCATTCCAAGTGCATTATTGGAATTTAGGGGATCTTCAACTTGTGCTACAAGTCACCTACATGTCTTACCTTGAACACACAAAGGTGTTGAATAATCCATAACTTCGCACACATTTAAGATGCTTTTGTCGACTTATTGATGTGTTTAATATGTAGAGGCACACCGAGGTAGCTAATGGCTTTTTTCCAATATTTGAACCAACTTGCTCAGAGAATCAAATTTACAACACAGAATAGTACCAGCCGGATTCAATAATTGGATGTAGAGATTTATGTCAAAAACAACAAACTTGAGACTACAATTTATAATAAACCAACTGACAAGAATTGTATATTCCTAGCATTGAGTTTCCACCCCAAGACCACTGTAGAAAGTATTCCGTACAGTCAGTTTCTGAGATACAAAAGGATCATCTCAGAAGGGACAGAATTTGTGGAACAATAATCTAAACTACCTGAAAAATTCTGACAAAGGGGATACTCTGAAAAAACATTGATGGCAGCACAGACAAAGCATCTGAGATATCGAGACAACAAACTTTTGAATCAAGAATGGAAACTGAGTCGGAAAAATTGGTATAGGTTACAACATACTCCGAACAAAGCCAAAGGATTAAAAACATTCTAAAACTAACTGGGACATTCTGAAAATGAATTCAATCTTGGCTCAACTATTTGAAAACATACCCACTTTTGCACACCGGAAGAGCAAAAGTATTAAATATCACCTTGTCCGCGCTGATAACTCTGAAGCGACGAAAGATGCAACTAATTACAAAGGCACTCTCCCTTCCAATAATTGCCAGCACTGTCATAATGTCATCAAGGGAAACAGCATCACTCAGCCATACACAGGCAAAACATTCCAACTCAGACTCATCAGTACATGTGATTCTACAAATGTAATTTATGGTATTAGATGCCCATGTGGTTTATTCCATGTAGGGTTGACAACTAGAAAAGTCAAATTACGACGGATAGAGCAAAAGTCGAACATCTGTACAGGCTCAATGCATTCTCCTGTAGCACAACACTTCAAACTTTTCAACCACTCAATACCACAGATGAAATTACTGGTTTTAGAAAAAGTTAAAGGTTCAAGAAGAGGGGATGAATATAGAGTTTGATTTGAGTCGTTTCATTTAACTTACAGGACTGCAAACAGAGTATTGATTTTGGCTGTATTGGATCTGTTCTAAACCAATCTGTTATATATATTAACAATGACAATCCTATACCACTACATGGTTTTTCTGGGTAAATTCTATATGTTTGTGTGTTTCTATATACTAGTGCAAGATGTTGTAAACCAGACATAATCATGCAGATACACTTAACAGAATTGTACCCTCAGAGATGGTGGTGAGCTCTATGTCTTGTCATTAATTAACTAGTTAAAAATGCTTAGGAGAGCAATAGTACACAATCATATGGGCTTTCTCTAAGAATGTAATGACCTTTCAGCAATGTTTGAGTAAGCACATTCATACTAAGGTAAGATGTTATGAAGTTGCCACAATTATACAGAAGAATTGAACATTCATTTCTTCTTATTTCTGTAAGTGATTACCACACTATCGAAACCGCGGTTTTCGTAATACCCTGTCCAAATTAATATAAATTGGACATTTTTAAATTCCTAACATGATTTAATCCAATTAACATCAAATGGATGTGTTTTTTGTATGTTTTGTGCAGCAGCTACATTTGTGATTCATACTTCATGGATGGCTTTATCAGTAACATCTTATCAGGGGCACTCGTTCCAATATGGCGGACAGATTTTTTTGAAAGGTCCAAAGGAGATTGCTGTCAATCATTCCTAAATTAGTCTTTCCCAATTATGGGATATTTTTTGAGATGGCGCTTTCAGCACCAAGTGAATTTGAGTTACCATGTAGCTCCCAAGGTAATCTTGATTTCTGAACTATGATGACTATATCTTGTATTTTCGATCACGCGACCACGTTACATTGTCACCTGATCGCCCCGCGATCATGTGATTAAACATTGAAGCATTTACCAAAGCGGATGCAGGACGGGAGGCTGTTTTCTACAGCCTTGTCCCGTTTCCCGCATCGCACCACATACCAATAAGGTAAGACCCTCCAATGAGACAGGTTAGATGTTCCACATAGGAACAAGCCGTCATTTTTAACAATAGACAGGGGGTGTATATTGAATTGACACCTTACCTCTCAATCATATTGCAGATTGAAAGTGGAGCTGGATTAACACACTAGAAGTCACGCTTTGTTTGAGACGCTGGCCATTCAGAAGGTATGACCTTTTTAGAAGGGGATATTATGTTCACATTACTCTTGAACCAGTACGCCATCTTGTATTTTTCAGCCTCCATTAAAGGTATTTGATCTTGAGCGGGCATAAAGGGTAACAAGAGATCAAGCTATCAGTCAGGTTGGTGGAAGCACATTGAGCACTTTCCGTGTAGAGATTACATTTATGGAACGTTCCATCCCTGAACAATTTTTACACATTGCATTTTTTCGATTTCTTTCAGACTATAATTACTGCTAGCAGCTACACCCGAAGAAGGGGCATAGAGCCCTGAAACGTGCAGTGAAGTGTCCCCTACAAGCGCCACACAGAGATCTTAGGTCTTGTTGGTGTGGTATCACTTGCACTGTGACACTAAGCTGTGAGCCATTGAATACTACATAAAATGTATAATTGTAGAACAATTTCATTGTTTGTTGACAAAAAACTCTTCTGTTAGGTTTATGAAGGAGAGAAACGTTATTGTTTTTTGAAGTATCTGTTTGAAATGAGGGTGAGACAATGAATCCTTAAATATTGGTCTATGTACTTGAATTGAATTTCAGTTAACTAATAAATAAATATTTTTGTAGGAAAAAGGAAGAGGTTTTATTCACCTCAATTGGAGTGAACAGGTTTTTCACCAGTGTTTCTGATGAATATTTGAGCAAGTCACCTGCTCCTGCATGTTCATCCTTCAAGTCCCAACAGAAGCTGTGCAGGGCCTGGACATTTGTTTGCCAACTGAAGATCATTGTCACTGCCTGATCATGGTGACTCCTGCTGAATCCTGCTTTCGTTGTTTCTTGGATGTCTCCTGAGCTCACCTGTTCAGTAGAAGTCTGCATCTCTTTGTGCCAAATGTGTGAAGCTGTCCAGTCTTCAGAACTGTATCACCGGAGCCTGAACTGCGTACTAGCCGGACCCAATCCTGACACCAAAACTGACATTTGCGCCCGTGGCACATGGACCCCCTCAAGCAGACACTTTGTTGAAGTGGGCCCCGTGGATTTATAAACCCCCTAAAGTGGTCCTTGGAAGAATCGTTGTAACGGGACGGGGAAAAGGAGTGATACTATCTTTATTTTCTTTGTCACGTACAGTTATTGAAATTATTGCTAACTGTTGCTTAACTGGTAAAGTGTAGGGGCTCTAGTCAGAACCCCCTCAATAGCAAATATATATGTATATGTATTTGATATTATTTTAGTAACCATACTTACATGTAGAAGAACAGTCTGTCTGCAAATGCACGGAGATCCTGCTCTGGCGTCTAAACGGTCCAAACCAGGGCTTCAAGATACCAACCTGTTTAATAAACAGCAGGACATGAACAATTAAACATGAACACTAAAAAGTACAGCAATCCTATAAGGTTGTCTGCAAGAGCAGTGAACCCCAGTCAATAAACGCAGACATCTGCAAGCTTTAAAGTACTCGGCCACCAGTAATCAAACTGATCATCATGCCTGAATATTATGTACAACGCCTGGCACCCAGCACCATATGACTATCCTCAAGCAGTGGACCTTACAAATAACACGTTGTTGCCTTGATAAAGACCCTTTTGGTCAAAACATGTGTTGGCTGTTTTGCTCCTTCACCATCACTTATCTTGTCTCGGATTATAACAGCAACCTGTCACAAGGACAGGTCAGACCTAGACATATTGCTATTGTATATATGAAATGTGCCATTACATTGACAAATCGAACATTGGAGAGAACTCCTTGACAAACACTGCAAGGTCAAAGTTGCCTTTGGTCCTTCTTTATCCAAGTCAATCCCCTCGGGGCACTTCGGGTGTAGCCCCAGACCAAGGGACATGCAGCACGCATATTAATTCCAGTATCACTAGTCTTGAAATTCGCCCAGCGCAGGTGATAACAGTTTATCACCCGCCCTCCTTGCTCCACATTTGCATGTAGATTTCATAGGTTCAGTATATTCAAAGGCCTAAAAAAAAAGGTCTTTTTATACTCTGTCTCTCAATTTATTAGAGTGATCTGTTTGTGCCTCAATTTAACCCTCAACCACTCCCGAGTCTAAGCCTTACTGCTCTGCTACCATACCTTGATTGGGTTTGGCTAGATTTCAGTGTCTTTCTGTTCAGTGCAATAGGTTGGCCTCTCAGAATTCACCCCTGGGTTGATTTCTGAAAAATCCATGTTAACAATAAGTAAAGGCCAGGAAAACTATAGCCTTTTTGATTTGCACATTTTAATACTAGATACGTTGCATGCAAAATAGTAGCCCAGTTTTTAATGAAATGGGACCCCTCCCAAATATGTCTGCCCAAGTACATTTTACAATCCTTTTACAATTCCATAAAATGTACCCGGGTTGACCATGGTAAACACATGGGCAATTAAAAAAAAAAACATACCCGGCATTCTTTCTATTTTTTAAAAGGTTATTGCATTACCCCTACTTTTAACACAGTTTCAAGATGTGTTCTTGTTTTGACTTGATGGTTGTGTAGATAAATAATACCTTCGTCCCCAAGTACCACACGAGTAAGAGCAAAAAACGCTACTCGTGCAATCTTTGAGGCCACAAGTGTAGTGTCGTCAGCCTGGAACCGGGAACGCCGGAAGAACCCCCTGACCACTGTAAGGCAATGAAGTTGATGTTTCCGCGTTTGCTTGCCCTTTTTCAATACGAGCGTGGTCATGTGGCGCGGTCACGTGACCGCAGCTGCGTGTCACGTGGAACGCAACACAGACAGGGATTGGTGTTGCGGGCGTCTTCCGGGCATGTGACGCGTGGGTTTCCATACACCCTTGTTTCGCCGCGGAGTGTGAAGGAGTCGCCAGGGCAACCGTCACCATGGAAAGGGGCGCAAAGACACTGGTCCACCAGCCGGGAAACCTCTGCGGCGGTGCCGCTGTTGCCGTCGCTGCCGTTGGGAGTGCATGTGGGAACTGGGAACACTAGCAGGTGAGCGATTGGACATGACAGAGGCCATGACAGTTCTGCTTCATCTACACTGCAGAGTTTTCATCTAGGCACATGCTGTGCAGGTGTCACCATCACCATCCAGTTCTGTTGTGTTATTTGCAGTCATAAATAGTTTTTCAGGTTACAATACCCATTAAACCATGTACACATAAATACAGTTCATGATCAACATAAAAGAAAACAAATATACAAGTGATAAACTGGCTTCGATTTAAAAAAAAAAAGAAAAAAAAAGCCATTGTAATGTACAGACATAAAAGAACTGCACCCAACTTGCAATGATAGTTTCCAGCATGGTGCATTTGCATCGAAATTCTGCTTTGTTCAGACCTTACTCTCGAGGTAAAGTCTGAACCATCTTGCCTGAGCTGTTCATAAAGAGGGCAGAATAGTAGGACATGAATAAAATTCATGTCAAAATGGATAGTAAATATAAGAGCCTTGTTTCCAAAAGTTAGTAACGCAAGATAGCGGAAGGATTCTTAAATGGGGATTTCAAATAGTCATAGTGATAGAATATTGAGTGTACTTGACAAGGTTAGTCATTAGGTCATCCTTTTTCTACCGTCACTGCAGGCATATATTATGTTGCGCAACCCTGTTCATCAAAGCTATATGCCAGGTCTTTTCTTTGCATTCTGGGATTTATTGTCCAATCTTTAAAATTAAAGTGGCCAAAAGTCCCAAAATACAAAGAATAATCCAGGACCGGGCATGGGTCTGGTTTAGTGGTAGGACTGGATTTTACAAAAATATATGCTTTTTTGAGCTATAAACTGTTTCCTGGTGTTTAACATAGTTTCAATTATATCACAAAAACAGGCAGTTTAATTATAACTTCTGCCTCTAAAAAAACCCTACTCATTACTGAATATGCCTACAAAGAGACTAACTATCCCTCACAAGGATAAACTCTCCCTAGTGTGTGCTGGTGTATCGTCTATCTAGGTTAGAGGATAGACAACGAGACTGGCCTGTCCCTCTCTTACTACTTTTGCTAACATCTAAAAATGAGTGCGCACTTGTGTAAGTCAAAATCATTTTTTATTTACTTCCCCATAGTGTCGTATAAGCTAGAATTGCTAGTTAAAACAACAATCTTACTTGCAGATTGAAGAAGTATCACCTCCTAAAAAGTGGATCTGTTATTACCACCTTATTTTTAACTTGTTTAATCCGTTACCCAAAATGATTGTATTTATTTGAGCTAGCCAATAGTATGTCTGTCTCCAGGATCAGGTGATCACCCTGAACCATACTAGTTGACCGGTTTCAGCTGAAATTGGTATATTCGTCTGCTTTCTTCAGGACCTATCCCTGACGTGGCTAGTCAAGGTTTAACATTCTAATAAAAAAGGCAACATATTTATTTTTGTCTGTCTCCATATTCTGGTTTGGGGAGTATGTCTCCTCTTTATTTTTACACTGTCTTAATCTTGGGCACCATAGAAGGGAAAGAACATAAAAAAGGAACTGTTGCGGTGTATAGTCATTTTTCCATCTCTCTCGAACATCAATTGTACTTAATAAGTGGCATCCTTACCACTACTTGATAGATCTTTCGTATCTTATGTTGGCTTAGTTTCTCTTCTTTTCTCTTTGTGTTGTGTCCTAGTGGAGCTTCCCATCCTACCCGATGTATCTGTGGGCAAACACATAAAACGAACTTGTCTCTAGTGTGAACACAGTGCTGTTCCCAGTTCTCTTAGTGGTCACATCACCTACCACTGCTTACCTACTTATGGTCTTCCCCTGCTTATGTAGACTTCTATTTCGCATCTGGGTAATAAATTACTGGTTGGGCGGTAGCTCTAACAATGTTCAGAGAGACCTAGACTTAAAGCAGAGAGCGTAGGTATTGGTTACCCCATAATCACATTGCATTTGCCACCATTAACGTTCACACTGTTCCATGTGTTCATGTACAGTGTGTGTGATAGTAGATGTCTCTCTATCACGCCACACCCATTAGGCACTAGTATTTTTTGAGCTTGGATGCATAACACTCTTCCCCTTTTCTATTAGTGTTGGAATCTTCGCTTATGTGGGTTTCCAATCTCCAACGTGATCGCCCATTCTAATCACCCAGTCTTAGCATGGCAGGGGCATAAGTGCTGTAATTGTATTTATGGTAACTCACCTTATTTTGTGGAAATATGCCTTTGTCCTTGCTCGCGTCGCATTAACGCTTCCCCCATCAATCGAGTTGCTGAACACGTCAGTTCTGACTGTGGCGGAATATATACGAAATCACGTGACTATGTGGTTTCGTGTCCCTCATCCTTTTTTTCCGCTTACTTAGCTGCGTCTCTCAAGCCTTATCCGAGCAAATATGTAATATTGCTGCGAGTGGCCGTTGGTGTGTGTCATTACCAATGTCCAACCTGCATCCAATCTGACCGAACGTGACCCCCAGTTAAGCCATGTATCGGCTTCACTTATACGTCACTCTACACTGTTTAGGCATTGTGTGCGGGGAAATGTACATATCGTGTTAGCTACTCTTCCTAATGATGTATATTGTCTCATATTCATGTTGGTTGTATGTATACAGCAGCATTCGTTACGTGCTCTTGATTATGAAATATCGAGCCATTCATTGTGAAAACGGCTCCTGCTAGATGCAGGAACCCTCAAGTCTTTTTAATAGTCTGTCTTCTTTATTTATTGTGATTCTCAACCCGAGTCTGGTTGGGTCATGTACATCATTTGATGAAAACAATGGGAACAGATCTCGCCATTCATGGGCACGAGGCTTCCTTTGCAGCCCAATAGATAGAATTAGTATCTGAACCACTCGCATCAGACTATGCCACTTATGGGATATGGGAGTGATAGACTGGATATAGATTATATGCCATCTATAAGGTGGCCAAGGTTTGCCAGCAGATCTCTTCATTCAAACCCTCTTTATGGCTCTTTAGACAATATATCCAGAGTTGCTCTCTTTTCAGGAGCATGGCTCCAATATTGCCTCCTCTTTTTGGTATTTGTACTTTTTCGGGGATGGTCCAAAAGATATAATTTTCAGAATGTTTTTCCTTTACATAGTGTTTTGCAAGTGGTGCTGTCATAAGTTTCTGCTTGCCCATAGACTTTTGTGGTAATGTAACATAGTTACAAACCATGTTTCATGCTGATATACACCGGTAAGTTCAACAATTGCATTTGGAAAAGTTGTGCGTGTCATGTTCTATAATACAGATTTTCACGAATGTTGGCCACTGTCTCAAAACATAACTTTGTTTAAAAAATATATTTACCTGGTTAATGAAATTGTGCTTTGAAAAGGTGAACCTGCTCTGACTTTGTAAAGAAATTGCACTTCAGTACCAAATATGGAGACACAAATACATTTTGAAAAGATTAGCAGCGCAACTCTTTTAGAAATAACCAGGCAGGCTGCATGCATTTTATTAATTGCAAAGGTTTGCAATTATTCTTAAACATCTCTGATGCGTTTGCCCTATCATTATTTCCTGTTCTAGAATAGATGCGAGGCAGGAGGCTGTCCAGACCGGCTCAGATGGCGCTTCTACTTGACATTGGTGATTGGGGGTAGTCTCCGATTCGATTTTGGGATTGCCACAGATCTTCAATTGGAGCCAAGACCCCAAAGAAGACGGCAGCCTGCTGAAAATCCTCAAGACTGCCACTGAAGATGGCTAGCATTGCTGCCATCCAAAATCTGGTGAACCCCTTTCCACTGTTCCACAGAATACCCTCTTTTGGTGCTTTCCACCTTGGGGTGGTGGAACCTACCAATCCGGAACCCCTGCATGCAGATTTACCCATCCAAAGCTTTCCAAAGTGTCTCAGGACCATCCTGTGTGCTGACCAGCTTAGTCCACAGCATCTCCTGTACACTGGTTGCTGTTGCAAATTGGAACTCAGGAGTTGGACATTTGCCTGAAGCCCTGTCCTCCTGCATCCGGTGCTCTCCTACATGAAGACCGGCCTTCCAGGAGCTGTGTCTTTGTCACCACAAGTGTCGCCTAACACCCCCATTAACTGGGAGTTTTAGCTGCTTCCAGTCTTTTATGTCCTAGGGGTCTCCTTTAGTGATGGGACCTGCTTTGGCTGCTGTCCTAACTGAGGTGTCTAGGCCGTCCTGCTCCAAGAGACCTGAAACAGTCTTGTCGCAGCATGGAACCACTGTCCAGCTGGACGCGAAGCTGAAATCGGCCACTAATCTGCAACACCTGGAACTGGACCAACTATGTAAATCGACCGGGCGGTCCCTCCGAAAAAATGCAATTAAAGTATGGGACAGGAACTTGCATACCTGTTTCCACATCCTCTCCCACCATAGGGATTGTATTGTGATTGTTGGAGTTCTGGCTATGGATCTTGCGGGTATCCTCCAGTGGGGCGAGATTGGGAGAGTGTCCCTAAACTGCTTTATTTACTTTAAAAGCTTTTCAAGTGATTTGCTTCAGCACCATCTCTGCCAATACATGAACCATCCAACTCCCTGAAACAGTTACTTACTTGGAACTTTGACTCTTTCTAAGACAATAGGCCTACTTACCTATGAGGGAAGGACTTCTTAAGTGAGAGGAGCCTTTTACTTGCAAGACTGGGTATATGATTTGTGTTTGCTTTGTACTGTTTTCCGTCACTTTACTGTCTACATATTTACTTGCTCATTTATTTTGAACTATTTTGCTTTTTATTAGTAGTAAGTGTAGGTGATTTCCGCCTGAGATCACCAACTGTGTATAATTGCTTCTATTGTTTTAGGGATAGTTACCGTTGACTTTACCTGCTTAGGGCCTGAGTCACAGAAGTGTTTTATAATGGTGCACTCCCATTGGAAAACGCTCTGTGAATTATGTCCTTTTTTTTTTTTTAACATGGTTTATTTATTCAGCAGATTCTTACAGAGAACAAGTCATATGAAGTGTTCATGAACAGCAAACTATCGGCATTAAATCAACATTAACTCACAACATCTTTGAAATCTCAGTGTCTCTGTTGGCTCTGCGGTTTTTAACTTTTCAACACCCCCAACTCAACTCCCACCCCCCCCCCCCCCCCCCCCAGCCCCTTTCCTTCATCGTTTAGACGGTTCCGAGGTTGTCTATTATTGAACTTTGTCAGGTTGCTTTGTCCTACTAGATCAAACTTATGGAATATTGTAATGAGTGTCAGTGTTTCTAAGTATCCTGGGACTGAAAAAGTGTGGTTCTTTGTCTCTTGCCATTTCGCGTAAGGGCTCACAAATTGCCAGGAACTTGAGGCGTGGAGTGCACAGATCTTTTCCATTGCCAAAATCCTCTATTTTGATCCACCACCACGTAATTATTGGACCTTGCACCGATTTCCATCCTTGAGCCAGAGTCAGTTTTGCAGCCGAGAGAAGATGTGTAATTAGTGTAGCGTTGTGCCCTTTTGCCGGATATATACTTTCAGCTACCGCCCCCAGCAAAACTACCTTTGGGTCATATGGCATTGTGACTCCTGTTATCGCCTTTGTGTCCCAGGGCTTCTTTCCAGAATATCTCTGCCTTCGGGCAAGTCCACCACATGTGGTAGAAGTCTCCCGTTTCCCTACAATCCCTCCAGCAGAGTGGGGAGTATTTAGGATTGATTTTGTGCAATCTAGAGGGGGACATACACCATTGATAGCACACCTTCTAGGACGATTCTTTTATTGTAGTACATCTGGAACTTTTATGAGCTCTTGCCCAGACCCCCCCCCCCCCATTCCTCCACTGTAATATTCTCCCCCAGGTCCTTTTTCCAGCTCATTTTATAATGTAAGGCATCTTCTGGGAGGGCCGTATTCAGAAGCTTGTATAGTCTAGAGATACCCCTCCTAGTTGATCCTTCCTGTAGGGTGTGTTCAAGGCCTATCAGGGGTCTGTTAGCAGCTCTTTTCACAGATGGGTGTGTTATCCAATGTCTCATTTGGGTATATCTATATTTTTCCTTTTCCCGAATATGACATTTTTGTTTGCATTCTTAAAAGGAGAGAGGTTCACCCTCGGAACATGTCAGCCAGGGTCAGAGTTTCTGCGGCTATCCATCCCTTCCAAAAGTTTGTCTGGAGCCCCGGGGTAAATTCGGGATTGTACGCTATTGGGGAGTGTGGGCTTAGTCCAGGTTTGATGTTCCTCCTTTTTTTTAACTCCCCATCCCAACTATTAAGCGCCACGCTAGTGGCTTCTAACAATTTTCTTCTCAATTGACGTTTATGTGGTGGAAGGGTGTGTAGTGTTTTTAACGGAAACGTTGCCACTTCTTGCTCTATTTGAACCCAACCCAGGGAGGAGTTTTGAGCCCCCCAGTGTAGCATAGGGATTGTGTGCTGCTCGGATGTATCTCTGTCGATCTGGCAATCCTAGACCCCCGAGAAGATGGGGTCGCGTCATGACTTTCTTCTGGATTCTCAGCTTTGTTATTCCACACAAAGGCTGAAATGGCTGTTTGCAGCGCTTTAGAGATTCAGGGCGGGATTCTGACCGGGAGAGAACTAACGAGATACAGCAAGCGAGGGAGAAGAGTCATTTTCACCGCCGTTATTCGGGCGAACCAGGACAGCTCCTGATTTTCCCATCTGCTTAGATCTTCCTGCAGTTGTTTCCACAAAGGTTTAATGTTGGCCTCATATAGTTCAGTGAGTTATCGAGTTACTCGGACACCCAGGTATTCTAGGGTGTCTTTTACCAAAGTCAGAGGATTTGAGCGCTCTAGTTCCGCAATTTCTGTCTGTTCTTCTGTTATATTTAGGGCCTTTGATTTCCCATAGTTTATATGGATCCCGGAGACCTCAGCAAGGTCTTTCAGTTTCTGCATCAGTCTCGGGAGTGTGTCCCGGGTATTTGACATGAAAAACATAAGGTCATCTGCATACAATGCGATTTTATGCTTGATTTCTCTGCATTTCACCCCCTCAATATTCCTATCCTGCCCGATTTGTGCTGCAAATGGATCTATTGCCATGGCAAATATTAACGGAGATAGGGGGCAGCCCTGTCTTGTGCCTCTCTCTATCCTAATCTGCCTCGAAGTTAGTCCATTGACCAAGAGATTTGTCGATGGAACCCAGAAGTTTGCTAACACCATATTGGTAAAGCATGGCCCACATCCAAATCTCTCTAATACAAACCTCAGATATCCCCAATCCAGACTGTCAAACGCCCTGCTGGATTCTAAAGCTGCCTAAGAGAAGCGTTGACCCGTTCGAGTACCTAGATCAATGATATTTAAAGCCCGCCTCACATTATCCTGGGTATTTCTACCGGTAATAAAACCAGTTTGATCGGAATGTATGATTCTGGGGAGGACCTTCCCAAGTCTAGTTGCAACAATCTTAGCATACATTTTAGCATCTGAGTTCAACAGAGCTATGGGTTGATAATTAGCACATTCTGAGGGATCTCTTCCCGGTTTTGGTATTAATAGGGTCAAGGATCTACCCATGTCCAGGGTAACTGTGCCTTCTTCTCTAATAACATTGAATAGTTTTACTAGTGGTGCCAGTAATTGTGTGCAAAAGGTTTTATAGAACTACCCCCCCCCCCCACCACCCTCTCCAAGGCCATCCGGTCCAGGGGTTTTATTTCTTGGTAGACTAGTTATTGCCTCGTTGACCTCTTGTGCTGTTATTTCAGCTCCCAGCGCCTCATTCTCTGCTTGTTATCTGAGGCAAGATTGTCTGACAGTTAAGTTCCCTGAATTTGGGGGTCTAAATCTTTTCGCATTGCTAGATTTGTCTGATACTTTGTCATTATTTCCATTTTATCCTTTCCCCAAAATCATAGTTCCCCCCTGTGAATCCTTCAGTTGTCATATAGTTGCGGGATTTCTGTTTTTGTAATTTGGCCACTAGGAATTTATTTGCTTTTCCCCCATGGACATAGTAAGATTGCTTAGTACGTAGAAGGGATTGAGCCACTCTATCTGCTGTGTGAGCTTCCAATTGCGCTCTAATTATTTTAAGCACGCTGAGTTTTTTTTGTGTGACTGAACTTGTTCTGGATTTCTGCCTCTCAATTCTTTTTCCAGTTTTTGGGTACCCAATGCCCGCTCTCTCTTGTACAGGGCTACCTGCGAGATGAATTCCCCCCGTATGACTGCCTTTCCTGCATCCCAGACCGTCTTGAAGTCCATACCTTCCTTATCATTTTCCTTAAAGTAATTAAGGATCGATTCTTCTATTTTCGCTCTAAGAGCTATGTCTTTCAGCATAAGTTCATTAAGTGTTCATCGCTTTGCTTCATTCCTTTTCGGTTCTCCCATGTCCATGTATATAATCACTGGCGCATGATCAGTCAAATATTGTACCCCTATGTCTACCTTCCTTATTTGTGGGATCAGTGTAGAAGACATTGGGATCATGTCAATCTTGGAGTACCCCCGATGGACTGCTTCGAAATGTGTGTACTGTCTTTTTCATTGAAGAACCTCCAGCTCTCAATCACCCCTAGGTCCCTGAAGAGTTTTCCTAGTGCTTGTCTATTCCTCTCGTCTGCTGTTGATGGTGGTAGTGTTGTATCTATTGAAGGGTCCATGACACAATTAAAGTCTCCCCCTATTATTGTCTGTCCTTCGCACCAGCCGCCAAACTTATCCAAGATCCCTCGAATGGCGTTGTCTTGATTGTCATTTGGCACATACAGAGCAATGATAGTATATCTTTGCCCTCTAATCCAGCCCTTGAGCCCTAAAAACCTCCCCTCAGGATCAGCAAGAAGTTGATCTTTTCGAAATCCCAGCGCTATGTTTAGTATAACAGTTACTCCCTTCGATTTCTCTCCTGCTGAGGCGAAATACTGTTGTGGGAAAAGTCTGTGGGCTAAACGCTTTTCGTCCTCCGGGAGGAGATGTCTCCTGCAGGATCCCCACTGACACTTTGAGTTCCGCTAGTCGCCCCAGAATTGCTCTGCGTTTCGCTGGGGAGTTTAATCCCTGCACATTCAGGGATATTTCCACCTCCTCTTCCATTGGGCTTAACCTGTATGATTTGCTGACCCCGTCTATTAACCCAAGACAGTTGTATGTATTTTCTCAATGAATTATTGCTTCCTTTAGTCAACCCGGAACCGTGATACATTTTTCCTCCTATTATCTTTAACGCCTCTCCGCCTCCTCCCTCGTGTTCCACCTCCCCCCCCCTCCGTTACTCTCCCCCCTTTCCTTTTCATCCTCTCCCTTGCATGGCCGGGGCCCATCAGGGCGCTCCCTGATTCACGATCAGGGTTGTGGACCATTTTCCCTTCGTACTTTCTCCTCCGCCTGGGCTTAGGCATGCCCAGCAAACCGATCCAAGACGGCTTTCCTCCGATCTCCGTCCTCACTTGCAGATTTGTTATGCAGCTTGAATTCCATTTATCGACCATCGGTCCGGGAAGTAGAGCTCCTAATGACCTTCACATCTGCTCAATTGTCTAAACTAAATCTGCCTGTGTTGTGCGGGGGCCCGCCAGGGCTATGTGTCGATCTCTTTTCCCAGGCCTCTCCGCCCTCCACTCTCATTGACTGCTTGTGTTTTTCAAAGGGGATTGACGTGAAGACGATTCCGTTTGCCTTGTGTCATCGTCAATATGTAGTATTGACATCCCCTCCTCGCATGTACTGATCTGGTGTGTCTTTCCTTCCCACGTAAATATTAGGCCAAAGGGATAGTCCCATTTGTATCTTGGGCGATTGGCCTCCGTACTTTTGTCACTGGTCTCATAAGTTTCCTATGAAGGGTCGAAAGGGCTAAATCTTGATATAGTTGAACTTGGTTTCCGTTGACTGTTAGCTCTGTATGCGACCAGGCACCTTTCAGGATCTCTTCTTTCTGGGTGAAGGATTTGCAGACGACCAGTACATCCCTGGGTCTAGCCCCTGGTTTGTTTCCTTTTGGACCAATTCGATGAATTCTGTCGAAGCAGATCTCCTCCGGCGGGGTATCTCTGATGAGGCTACTGACGCATTGCTGCAGGGTGGACTGGAGGTCAACATCCAGTACGGTCTCTGCTAGGCCTTTGATCCTTATGTTTGATCTTCTGGATCTATTTTCTAAGTTCTCAGGCTGTATTTCCAAATTATTTGTTGCTCTGGCCAGCTGTTCTAACGGTATGCTATTCTGTTTAGTGTCATCTGCACCACAGGAAAGTCCCCCTTCGACCACATCTACTCTTTCTCCAATTTCGTTAAGATCTTTCCTAATGTCTTGCAAGGCCCCTTTCAGTTCTTCCTTCATTTGGGTTATTTGGAGCTGGAGTGTGCTAATCATTCTTGATTCCATACCCTTCAGGCATGATAGCAGTTCATCCTTGTCTGTGGCCATGTCAATTGGCGCCTCAGTGATTTACGGCTCCGTCTTGTCGGGTCCCCAGTGGGGGACTTCTCTCTGGCTGTTTATATTTCCAGCTCTTCTCTATCTGGGATTCTGGACGTTTATGTACTCCTTTGGATTTTCTCAGGGTCCCTCTAGATTTTACGCCTGGCATCAGTATCTTCAGTTTGAGTAGGTACTGCAACTGTGGCGTGCGCTGCTTATGTGCTGGTTGGTTGTGTTTTGATTAAATATGGTTCCCCTTGGTTCCTGTCACCCAGTCTGAAATTGGCTGTGTTTGGGTTAGTCGCTTAGTCTATCAGGTTCCTTGCAGAAGCAAGGAGCAGTTCTCCTTCCGAGATCTGGGTGAATGTCCCCTAATCTGATTCTATGATGGGTCAGGAGAGCCCACCACCACAGTTCCGTTGTTGTGTCAGTTGGTGGTTTACATTTGTCTCCAGAGTTTAGGCCAGATTATTTAAAGCTGCTCCAAGTCACCAGAGAGGGGCACTTCTGTTTCTCCCCGCACAACAAGCTTGCGCAGACTTAAGACGCTCCCGGGTGCAGTGAACTTTGTCAATCCAGACTCCCTATATTTTGATTTGTATAAGAGTGATGCCAATTTTCATCTCCTCAGAGTACTGGATTCTGCCAGCGTTTTCCTGCATTTCGGTTTGTGGAGTTAGTATTGATGTCTTTGGTATTCCGTCTCCATGAGCAGTGGAGAATCCCCCCATAGTGACCAGGAGCTCCTTTTCGCTGTCTGGAGGAGGTCAGGGGGGGGACAGGAAGTTCAACGTCCCTGCTCCTTTCCCAATGCCAGGGGACTGTATTATGTCTTTCCCCAATTTCGGTTTCAGCAAGCCGTCTCACACTGCGCGGGGGCACCTTTTATCCTCTCCCCCCCCCCCCCTGATGCCCACTTGACCGCACCACTTCACCGTCTCTAAGGGCCTCCCTACCAGTCTGCAGCTGTTCCTCGAATTCAGGAGCATGCATGGCCAGACCGCTTTCAGCACTCGCAGCACCTCCCCCTCCAAATCTGTCAGCATCGGGCCCGCTGACACACCGGACCGCTCCTATCAGGCGTACGGCTCCCCACCTCCTCCAGCGACGACTCGTTCTTCTCGGGGACTGGCAGATAGGGGGGCATTCCTCTGCGCTCGCAGTTCGGATTAATTATATGTGTTGCCTCTATGAGGCCGCGCGTATAGAAGCTTGCGGCTCCTTCCGTGTGTTTTCTAATGCAGATCCCCAACACGGGCAGCTTCTGCATCACACCGAGCACTTCCACCAGCGGTTCTCGGAGTAGAGTCCTCCACTGCGTCTTATTTTCAGCTTTAGAAGCTCCGGTATGGATGGAGACCCGAGGGGTACGTCTCCTCTACATGGTGGCCATCTTGGTTCCTCCAGACCCTTTGTTTTTCTAAAGGCCTAGTAAAAATAGTATTTTTTTGTAATGCTGCCTAACTTGATTCATTGGGGTGCTTGGTCTGCTGGTCAGTTTACTATCACATCACCCCCCTAGCTCCTGAAGTCTGTCTTAATACTCACCTTATCTGCCCCGGTAGTTTGGCTAGACCTAAAAGTCCATTACCCTGTACATCAACTAGGGTGGCCTCTAGCACAGGCTTCTGGTTGTTGATGGCTAGCATGAAAGGGTTCTTGCCCAAGCTATGTTTTGTGTCCCAACTTTGTTTTCCAAGATTTGTTTTGCATACTTTAACCACATGTATTCTTCAGTCTGCTCTTGGAAGCCATCTCTGGTCTGTCCCCACCCTAGCAGCTGGTAGACACGTCTTGATGCTGCTGGTAACAGGAGGCACCTCAGTGTATTGCTATGGTAAGTGGCTGATTGTTTTAGAAGTTGCATCCTCACAGCCTCCAACAATGACAATGTTTTTGAGCCACTCCTTTATGATGGAAAGGGGAATTCTGAAAGAGGAAGGTATCGGTCTGTGGGCGGACATCTTTGATATTGTTGCACTGAGGTTTTGGTCTATATTGTTTACATCAACCATTGTGTAGTTGTTGCCATGCATCTTCTGGGGGCAGAACACTTGTTCCCTGTGAAACTGCTGACAACCACCATTTCCCAATCCCCATCTGAGCAGAGAGTTGAAGAACAGTCATAGGAGATTCTCATGCCCAGCTGTGTCAGTCTGCCGAGCGATTAGTTCTTGCATGTGTTGCCATATAACATCCCTGCATAATAAGGTCACGCGTATCTTCTTGTATTGATATTCTTCAACATGCTGCAGGGGGGGGGGGGTAATATATATCAGGGCAAGCAACATTGAAGGCACAGATTCTTCTTGGCATTGGATGGCTTAGCTTCACCAAACATACTGTGGCACAAAATGTGTGCACCGTGTGCAAGATGAACTGCGTTGCTGTCATGGTCCAGCTCAGGCTCATCAAATGCTAGTAGGAAATATGTGCCCTAACTTTGCCTGCATGTCTAGAAACGGAGCAATGCGCTTCTCCTTCAGTTTGGTAGAGTTGGCCCTTGTGTACAGCTTCATTGCCAGCTGTTGAATCCTGAACTGATAGGGGTGGGTGGGATCAACCAGATTCTATACTGACGCTGTTTCTGCATCTAACCTGCCTTCCTCAATGTGGATGACCGGTTCAGCAACGGATACTGCTGGTGCTCCTTTTTATTTATTTTTTATTTTTATTTCCTTGTTTTAATTAACGTGCAATTTTTAAAAGTGTACTTTTCCTACATTCAGTCTCCGAAACATTACGTGTAACATCATATCACCATATGCTTCTTTCTTGATCTTTGAATTAGAGTTTTTGCACTCCAATACGCAGTTATTGTGACATTTGGCTTCAGTGGCTATCGTGTCTCCAGCACTGAGTCGACCAGCAGTATTGCCTCTACTATTATCTCTGCACAAAGATGTTTCTTCTTTTGAATATTGCTGCATCACAGAGACCTTCTGCCCTAGCACGTTGCCCAGAAAAATATCTTGCACTGCTCCCTCTGTACATGATGAATGTGGCATGATGTGTTTTACAGTGGGTACATCAACAGTGTTACCTTCCATCTTGTGCGCTCATTTTCCCGCTCTCTCAACTTTAGTAGTTTGTTTTAGTCTGCATGCATGATGGTACTGAACATTGTTTACAATAGTGGCTACTTCAATACTATGACCTTTACAAGTCTTTCTAACTGGAGAGTTTGTGGAAGTTGTCTTAGTTCTTGGAACCGTGCCAGATTACCGTCTAGGGTATTATACCCACTTGACCTATTTTTCCATGTGAACTGTGAAGGCCATGAGAGGTTTCTGTCCTCTAGTCTTGGCAAATGGGTCCTAGCTTTCAGTTAGTGTGAGCTGAAAATGAAGATGTTGATGGTACAGGATGTTTGAGATCAACTAGTTTCAAGCTCTTGGTTTTAATGACTGCTACAAACTATTATAAGGTGGTTCTTTCAGGAATATGCGCTCTTAACCAATAAACACAACTTTTTGATTCAAAACAGAAAATTCATGTGTGTTCAATCTCTTAATTATGACAGTATATACATTAGATTGATCAGAATATTTTAATTCCGTGTCCAAGTTTTACAAAGAAATGCTTAGTTTGTTTAATTTACTGGTTTTATACACAATGTATGGCATGTGCCAACACATGTTTCACCACTATTCTGGCTTTTTCAATGCTGCAACTGTCCTCCGTGCTACAATAAAACATTTTTTTTTAATGAAATGTGTGCTTCTGTCATGATCCACAGACAATGGAAGATATGGGATCAGTGGAGGAGACGATGATCCATTACGCTTCCAGTTCGTACCGAAAGCAGCAGTCTAATGTTTATGCAGAGGATTTTGACGTGTATATCAATGCGCCGGAAGAAAGCATTGGGGCCTTGCAACCCTGCTATTGTGGGTTATCACGGTGTTGTTCGCGTTCCTGCTTAAGTGTTCCTCTTTCATTCCTCACCCCCCCCTCCCCTAGTCGTACTGCTGCCTTCCCGCTCTGTATTTGCTTTACTGCACCTTTGCGGTCACTTCCTACCTTTCGGCGTTCCTCTCAGCTCCTCTTACTTGCGCATTGTGTTACCGGCCCGCTCTGGTGGATTCTGTTTGTTCAGTGATCTCGCACACTCAACCTCTCTGGGTAGAGTTCTGTCTCCCGCCTTACAGACTTAAACTAACTCCCTCCTTCACGGACTACATCTCCCAGTATCTTCTGGGTATTGTAGTTCGCTACTTGCTTACTATCCACACGGATCTCTAAGAATTCTTCAGAATCACCGGATTTCATGGATTACTTCAAAGGACCTTGCCACATTCATCTTGCATCACCACCCCTCCGGACATCGCATCGCATACAGTGTTTTTCAGCATTGCCTTTCCCTGGTAGTGGGCTCACCGGAAGCCCCGCTGCCGGGCAGTTAGCTATTCAGCAAGGTGGCCTCAAGGAAGCCCATCCCAAATTCTCCCAACGGAAGACAGGCAAGAGTCAGAAAGCACCTGGAGAGAAAGAAGGGACATTTCCACAAAAGAATATTCAGACAATAATTCAGAAACTACAGGTGAGGAGGAGGAGGAGGAGGAGGAGGCTGGTAAAGAGGGTATAGTGCATGCTAGTCAAACACCGGTTTGTGATAGTTTGCAACACCCTAGGAACATGGCTAGTCTTGAACAATACCAAGAGCTAGTCAATGCCTTTGAAGGAATTACAGCAGAAGTATAGACATTGAGAGCTGACACTACAGCTCTAAGACAACAAATACACCAGAGAGATGAACATCGAGGGGACCTTCCCCCATTGTCTTTGTCCTGTGGCAAATATGATGGCAATCCAGGAAAACTAAAGGAATTCCTAGATTCCTGTGTAGTTTATTACACCTTTCGTCCTAAGGCATATGAGTCGGATCATGCTAAGGTCGGTTTTCTAACTTCTAATCTAGTGCGAAATGCCCTTGCTTGGGCTACCCCATTGGTGGCAAACTCCAACCCATCCCTTAATGATTACGGGCTCTTCGTACAGCAGTCCCGCTCCAGGTTTGAAAGACCTAAAGTATTGTATTCAACATATGAGAACCTACTAGATATCCGACAAGGCTCCTCGGATGTACAAACGTATGTGTGAAGTTTCCAAAGGGTTGCCCTAGAGACCGGATGGCCGGACTCAGCTAAACAAACGCTTTTCCGAAGAGGTCTGCATGATGAGATAAAGTACGAGTTGGCTAGAACAGCGAGACCTTCTACCTTCCAGGACCTGGTTTGCCTATCCTTACAGACTGAGTACCGCCTTTTGGAGCGACGAGCAGAAAGAAAAAAACCAAGACATCTTACCCTGTTTCCTCCCAGCCTCCCTGTCTTACCCGAGAAGACACCATCAGGTCTACATTCCGACGAACCTATGCAATTTGGAATTGCCAGAGGTCCACTTACCGCCACAGAAAGAAAGAGCCGCAAGGACTTGAGTATTTGTATGTACTGTGGCTCTAATGAGCACCTTTTGCGTGATTGTCCTGAGGTGCCTCCCAGAAGGTCGGGAAACAACAAACCCCAACCCTGATCAGGGAAAAGGAAGGGGTTTCTACTGCCAATCCCTGCATTACCGATCATCCTGTATCAACTGACCTCTCGTCATTTAATGGCCTTCAAGGTGGTACTAGAATGCAAGGAAGGGTGTTCTGTTGAATGCCTGGCAATGCTCGACTGCAGTGCAGCAGGTAATTTCATTGATGACCAATGGGCAAAGGAGCAGTCCATTACGAGAAGACATAAAGACCAACCTCTTCCGGTGGAGGGTGTAAACAGTACGCCTTTGACTTCAGGACCTGTAGTCCAAGAGACACAAGAAATTATGGTCAAGATGGACACACATCAGGAAAGACTTGTTTGTTCTAATAAAAGCAGCCCAATTTCCGGTGATATTGGGAATTCCTTGGTTCCGGAAACACAACCCGAGCATTGACTGGGGGGCCAACACAGTAGAATTCCATTCTAAACATTTTCAATCTTGTCTGTGTCAGGAGAAAAGACGCACACAAGGGAGATACAGTCCCTCTTTCTGTGCAGTGCATCAACTCTATTCCACTAACCTACAAGGATTTTTAAGACGTCTTTGCTGATGTTCAACATTTGCAGTCTTCCTTTCTGTGAGGTGGTAGCTGTAAGATGGTTACAACCCAGAGCTACTGTTTCATTTGGGTGAACGTTCCCATGGTGATAACTGGAAAAAGAAGCATTATGGGAGTATCTGGCAACCAATCTCCAGAATGGTCTCATCCGGGAGTCGTCAACATCTGCAGGAGCCTCGCTATTCTTCATTTCAAAGAAGGGAACAACTGAGCTGAGACCCTGCATAGACTTCATAGGTCTCAATAGTTTGACCATCAGGGATCGATATCCCATGCCTCTTACGAAGGACATAATGGAGGCTGTTCAGGGAGCAAAGTGGTTTACCAAGCTAGACCTTAGAGGAGCGTACCATCGTCTAAGGATACAAGAAGGGGATGAATGGAAAACAGCCCTTTGAACTCCTTTAGGCCATTTTGAATATAGTGAAATGCTCTTCGGTCTGGTAAATGCGCCTGACCAATTCCAGCATTTTATGGATAAAATATTTGCAGACCTACTCTTCTCCTCAGTGGTGGTCTATTTGGACGACATCTTGGTCTACTCTTGCACTCTCGAACATCGCCAACACGTGAAGGAAGTGCTTGGGAGACTTAGCCTACATCACCTTTTAGCCAAACCCGAAAAATGTATATTGGAGGCCTCCACGGTTCCCTATTTAGGCTTCATACTTTCAGTGGACCAGTTAAGAATGGATCCCAACAAGACTACAACAATCACCAAATGGCCCACTCCTGGCTCGGTGAAGGACATACAGCGATTCCTGGGTCTATTCAATGTTTACCTCAAATTAATTCTGCGGTTTTGAGATAGTGTTACCAATCACTGCCTTGCTAAAGAAAGGGGTAAAGTTTGTTTGGAACCAAGAGGCAGACAACGCTTTCAACCACCTCAAGCAGATTTTTTGTGATGGCTCCCATTCCCAGACAACCGGATCAGACCCTTCCTTTCATCGTGGAGACAGACGTCTCCTAAGGTGCTATCGGAGCCACTCTACTACAGAAAAAGGAAGACTGGTTGGAACACCTGATTGCTTATTATTCAAGGACTCTAAATACTAGTGAAAGGAACTACTTGGTGTTGGAGAAAGAACTCCTAGCTATTTGTAAGGCCTGCAAGGAGTGGAGGCATCTACTGCAGGGAGCCATACATCCTTTTCAGGTCCGCACCCATGACAGAAACCTCAGTATCTTACAACAGATGGAATGTAGGAATTCCCCAACATACCAGACGGGCATATTTCTTTTCGCAATTTGATTTTGAACTTACCTATTTACCCGGAAAGGAAAACCAACTAGCTGACGCTCTTTCCCGTAGTTATGGCGAAGAATCAGTAAAGTACTCAGGACATGAGTTGTTGTTGACTGGGGAAAAAATGTATAGGCACCATCAACTCCTTTCTCCAACAGGTGCTAGAGGCACAAAAGACAGTGTTTCTTCAACACAATCCTTCACTAATACGTAAGGGAGATATTTTGTTCAAAGACAATCTACTCTTTTTACAGACCAAGTCACTACAGACAAGGGCCCTATCGTGGTGTCATGATCTACCAACGGCAGGACATAAGGGTCAGTCTGCCACACTGGAATTGACAAGACGTCACTTTTGGTGGCCAACAATGGCAAAGGCATACATCTCCATGTACCCTACTTGTGCTCAGAGTAAATATACCACCGCCAAACCCCTGGGACTCCTCCAGCAAGCCCATGGCAACATATATCTATGGATTTCACAGTCGAACTCTGAGTCCCTCGCGTATTCAGCTATAATGGTCACTGTGGACCCCCTCAGCAAGTTAGCCCATTTTAGTTTTCGTCTGCCCTAAGTGACCGCCCATCAGATGGGAATGGGCTATCTCCAGGACAACCTGCTTATGAGGCTTGGGTATGACTGTGTTCTAACCAGGCCCTCTGAAGTGGTGTCTACCCGGTACATCAACCCATGCTTTAGAAAGAAAAGGGTCCCCCTTTCTCATAGACTTCTAGTTCTGTTATGCAGGAAGGCTTCAGCTAATAGTGGGTCATTCCTTTGGGCAAACGCTAGGTCGGGAAGAGTTTCTGGTTCTTCTGCCATGACCCTTCTTGGCTCGGGTTTAAGTGGGGTGTCAGATGTTTCATCAGACACCCGAAGCCTTGGATACCCCTATCTGTCACTTATTTCCCAGCCTCTTCCTTTACCCTAGGAAACCTTGATCTTTCGAGCCCAGCTTGTACAATTTGATCCTCCTGACAGACCTGGAAGTGATATTTCCCATGGTTTTGTAGTAACGCCTTTATATCTCCCCTGCTAATACATTATTTATTGTGCATTTGTAAGGCGCTTGTACAACAAATTGTGTTTCAAAGTGTCCACAGGGCAACGGAGAGGGAGCATGGGAGTAAAATTAGATACTACAGTGTAAGATAGAGGCAGACCTATTAGGCCTTGTGAGCATTCAGAAGGTGCAAGTGCAGAGAGAGAGAAGGGGTGGAGGAGTAGGGTTTAAGTGCTAGTTGTATCAAGTGAGAGGTTTTAGGTAGTGAGCAGCTTTAAATGCCAAGGTTGAAAGTATACCGCCAATAAATGGGTAAGTGCAAGCTTGTGGTGGCACAGGCCAGTGGGTGCCAAGGCAAAGTGCTGGGAGGTGCAGAGAGGTAGATGATTGGATATGGGAAGCCAGGACACAGAAGGGCCCTAGTCACCAATCCCAGCAGCTGTTAGGTTTAGCAAACGAGGAAGGAAGGGAAGGAGGAGGTGAAAAGGAAAGTCTTGAGGTGCTTCCCGGAACTTGAGGTCCGTCTCTAGACGGAGAGGGGATGGGAGGCTGTTCCATAGGAGAGAACCTGCTGAGGAAAGAGATTGGCCACGAGCTCGCTGTTTGGCAAATCGTTTAACATCCAGAGAGTTGGTGCTGTAGGAGTGTAAAGTTCTGAACAGAGTATTTAGTGAGAGCAAGTTGCAGATAGCTTGGTCCTCAGCCAGCCTTGTGGATGATGCAGAGGGATGTGAATTTGATGCTTGCAGCAACTTGGAGCCAATGGAGAGTTTTTAGCGCTGAAGATGCGGTACCTGTGCTTGAGGCCAAGGAAGTCTTGCAGCCCTATTCTGGATTAGCTGGAGGGGTCTTGGAGAGAAGGAGAGAGAAAGAGGGTAGATTAAGGAAACTGCTATTGCAGTAGTCTAGCCTAGAGAGAACCAGAGATCTAGAGACATTGAGCCTCAGGGGGAAAGTGAGAAAAGGAAGAATTCCTTTGAGGAGGTGGAGTTGAAAGTGGAACTTCTTGGCAAGGTCCTGAATGTGAGGGGTGAAGGAGAGAGAGCAGTCGAAGATGACTCCAAGGTTTCTGGCTTCAGATGAAGGAGTGGAGGGAGAACCCATGGAGGATGGCCAAATAGGGAGCAGGTGTCCCGATAGGAAGGATCTCAGTCTTGCTGGCGTTGAGGCAGGAGATGAAGGTGGGGAAGGAGAAAGATCCCAGAATGACCTGGGAAGGATGGTCACTGAGGAAGGTCAGCCAATCCAGTGCCTGCTGCGAGAGCCGTTTTGAGGATGGAGTGGTTGACCATATCAAATGCACAGGAGAGATCAAGTAAAATGAGAACAGCTGGAGAGTTTGAGTGGTAGAGATGTGGGTAATTCCTCTCGGGTGTTCAGGAGAGCAGTTTCTGTGCCCCTGGATGCTCAGAATTAAGATTAATGATTGTGGAGGCGACCTTCGAGTTCATGTTGTCGGATAAGTTGGGGGAAGACTAGTTTCTCCAAAAGTTTCCAAAGGAAGGGGGTGATAGATATGGGGTGGTAATTGGCTGGACAAGACGGTTCTGTAGAAGGTTTTTTCGGGAGGGGGAGCGCAAGGGAGTGCTTGTGGGAGGAGGGGAAAGATGCTGTAGCAATGTAGCAAGAGTGTTTGCAGAAATCAGTAAGTGCAGGGGCAAGAGAGCCAATGTTGTCCTTGATTGTTTTGGAGTAGCAGGGGGAGACCTGTTTGGAGGAGACCTTCATGAAGCAAAGAACTCTGGTGCCCTCATCAAGTGTGATGGGAGAGGAGGCGGAGAGCATTTTAAATCTTTCCTTCCATGCTAACACCGACTTGAGAACCAATCTGATGTATGAGCGGGGTGGAATCAAGACCAGATCAGTCAGTGTTAGTCTTTAACCTGGGGGAATAATTTCTTCCCTACTGCAGCCAATATCTAACCCAACAGAGCCTTTCATTGCTATTGAACGGTCTGATCCTTTGGGACTTAATTTCGCAAACTTTAGGTTTCCCCAACCATTTGAGCCACAATCTGATACCATTTGTGAAGGCATCATGAAGTTGCCTCAGACAACTGTATTTAAGTTTGGAAAAGGTTGGAAAAAGGCCTAGCTTGACCTATGCAAAGGTGGGATTGTCCTAACTAAATAAACTAAGGATAGCCTGTGTCAGGAAGTCCAAAGTAAAAGTCTGCATGTGTCCAAAACCTAGGCTTGCCCTCACAACTATTTGTACACAATGTGTAGGGATGTAGGCGTCAAAATGGGAAGTGTTCAAATAAAAGTTCAGAGCTTCTTTCAGCTCTTGGTTTGTTAAGGGTTTCCCTTCCCCAAGGTTCAAGTTATTTCACAATGCAAAGGGGTTCCCTTCCCCATGCTTTCAAGTCTTTCAAATTTTCCAAAACTAAGTTATTTGTGATACTTTCTAACTCTTCTAGTTTAATTACCTTTCACCAATTTCACAAAGTACAGTTCCTTAATTTCATTTCACACCAAATTTCCTTTATATTCATGACCAGCTTCTTTGGAGTTATTTTAAGTGGCTTTCCCATAGGTAGGTGTCCTCGGTCTAGGCGCAATTGTCGGACCACACAGTCCACCCGTTACAGGTCATACTATCGACACCTCTTCTCCCTTGTCAGCACTTTGCTACTGTTTCAGCTCTACAGTGGCACTTTGTTTATTCCCATTTCACATAGTCATGATGCTTTATCATCGCTATATATTATATATGTTCCTATGGCTCGCCAATGCTTGTTCTCTCAAGTTACACAGTTCCTTTTATCGTAAGATTCCAGTAAACTGATTTAATTCATATCAGTTTTGAACAGTATTTGCTTTCGTTCGGATCAGTATTCAAAACTGCTTGCTTTTTGGCTTTCATTCAAATTAGTATTCAAAAAGTGCTTGCTTTCCTTTGGATTGGCATTATTTGTTAAGGTTCTCACAAGTTTGACATGCTCGCCTGCTGCCCCAGTGCCCCCCTTTCGAGGTTGACTTACTAGCCGGTGCTTACCAGTCTCCAGCGAGGCTTCCGGCTACAACAAGCTCTCTTATGCGGTGCCTCGCTCTGTCTTCACAGCTGCTCTCTGTGGCTTTGCTCCTGCCATCGATGCTTCTCTCGCAGGTCTTCCCCATACTCTGAAGCTTTGCCTGGTCACGCTGATCCCATGGCTCACCACAGGCCTGCACCTTCCTTCATTCTTGCTTCCTGCTGCATACACTCTGCAGCTAACCGGGGCTCTCGAGCACTCGTCTGCCACACCGCCTACCAGGAGAGGTCTGCACTACTCCAGCATTCATTAGATCTGCTTGCACAGCAGACTCCATTTTCACTGTTCTTGCTGCTTTTAAACATCCTGCCAGGTTGATTGGTCCGAAAAGAACTAGACCGCTCATTGCCGACTTGGGAGTTCTGCATTGCTCTTGCTTGCCGCCTCCTTGTCCAGTACATAACTGGTGTGTATGTGTGAGTTAATAGATTATGTATTTCTCTGGTTTGTCTCTTCCTCGTCCCAGTACCTAACTAGTATCTATTGGAGAAAGATCTACGGGAAAAATAGGGAAGGGATTGACAATAGTCTGTAAAGGCCTGGGGGATAGCGGACTCATTGTGAAAGGGAAATTGGGGATATCGTGTCTCACTCGAGGGTGCCTCGTCCCCACTCCCAAAGTCTCCTCCACCCAGGTAGTCTTCCCTTGCATTTCTACCCCCAGGGTCGTAATCTGATAGCGATGGCCTTTCTTTGGCCACCTGGGAGGAGGATATACTGGGGAAAGAAGTGAGGATGCCCTCAGATTCCTCACAGCTGTCAGTGGTCATTTTTAAGGATAATCCACCTTTGCGGTCCAGCAGTTTATATAGGTTATTTAGCCAGATTCTAATGACTGGCCAACTCCAGTGACCTTGAAGAATTATATCCTGGTTCCAATTTTCAAGGAGGCTGATGGGGGGGCTGTGGGAGGTCTTCCATCAATTCCATAATTACAGACCTATTGCTCTCTTGTATTCAGTGGGTACCATTTTTTTTGCACCTGCCATTCTGAAGAATCTAGAAAATGGATTGAACAATGTGAAATTGGAGATGAAAATCAATCTGGATAGAGACATGGTTGGGATCCTTATCAAATTGTTACATTCACTCCTTAATGCAACAATCTTCTGACCATCGGCATCATATTTATTTGTCGTTTGTAGATTTAACTCATGTTTTTAATAAGGTAAATCAGACTAGACTGTGGTGTAAAATGAAAGCAATGGGCTGCCATGAGTTTATTGTGAATATCCAGAGTCATCTGCATATAGATTCTGCCATGAAAGTTTGTTTGGATGCTTGGGGTTCCGTATCTGAAGCTATTGGAACATATTGTGGTCTTTGACAGGCGTGTGGCCTGGCCCCAATTCTTTTAAATGTGTACATTGCTGATTAGGGAAGAGGTCTTGCAACCTGTGATGCCTTCTGCCACAAATGAGGTATTTTCATACCATTGTACATCTAACTTATGCCGATATTGTATTATATCAAATGCTGATCGGTCTTCAGGGATTGACAAATCTTAGAAGCTATATGCAAGACTTAGATTAGGAAATTAATCCTTAATAATCAAAAGTTCGAATCTTCATTTGTGAGGAAATTGATATGTGAAATTTAGGTGGTACGTTAACACACAGCTGGAACTGGTGGAAAGTTGGAAATTCTTCCGAAAGACCATGAAACATCTCTCTGGCAGTAACCTTAAAGGAATTCTGTGATAAGAAATTTGTTTTGTTCGACACATATGAAAAAAAATTTACACACAATATGGTACGTTTTCGAGTTGAAGTTGTATAACTTTCTTTTCTTTAAATCTCTTCACGACCTTGCCCCCCTTATCTCTCCTCTCTCCTTTCACTCTACACTCCCTCCTGCTCTCTCCGATCTGCCGATCTCTTCCTACTCTATGTTCCGCCGCCCCCTTGCTCCTTCCTTTGCTTCCGCTCCTTGCCCCCCTATACTGGAACTCCCTACCCCTCTCTATCCGCTCCATGCCTACCTATTCCTCCATCCGTACTTCCTTGAAATCCTTTCTTCTCCACTCCCCACCCTGACACTCCTATCCCTTCAATCACCTTCCTCTCTCTTCTCTCATGCCCTCCCCTCTTTACCTTTCTCTTCCTGCTCAGTCTCCTGTAATGTTTCCTCCCCTCATCGTGCATCTTCATTCCATTCCTCTTCCTTCTCTTCTTTCCCCTTCTTCACCCCTCCTTTCTCTTTTTTTCCTCATAGGCACATTGTTCTACTTAGTGTTTTACTGGTTTAATTCATGTTTTCTAATTTGCTTCTCCTGTTTTTCAATGTATTCTTGTTATAATGTAAAGCGCTTTGGTCTAAGGCGCTATATAAACATAACAAAAACATTAATCAACTCCAGGTTGGATCATTGTAACACTCTCTATATGAGAATTCCAGAGTATCGGTTATCGTGCCTTCAAAGAGTGCAGAATGAGGCTGACAGATTAGACTGTGGCCTATCTAGATTTGCATCAGTGTCTGACTCCCGGTGCTTTCTGCACTGGCTTCCAGTAAAATGTAGAATTAAGTACACAATTCGTTGCATGGCTTTACAATGGGCCCAACGTATCTGCAAAATAAGACGATTTATAGGTCGTGCTCATCCCTCCACTCAGCAGATGCTCCAAATCAAAATCTTGGATTGATCAAAGTTTTACTGAGCGGGCATCGTGCCTATGGAATAACCTACCCCTGAATCTAAGGAAGATTGGAGAATTACCTGGTATTTTGTAAATTATTGAAGACCCATCAGCTTTATTAAATCCATCCTGTTAGCAGCAGGAAATGTGCACCTTGACTTAGTTTAGTCTACGTGTGGTGCCTTATAAATATCAAATGGAAAGGAATACAGAAGCAGGCCAAAAAACAAGGAAAAACCGGCAAGCAAGACTGTACCAAATCAGACCATTAAAACAGAGGCAAACTGAGAATGATGCGGCGAACAGGAAAAGTACCAATAATCTACGAGTGCTGCATATAAGAGTATTCAGGGTCGGAGAACTTCATACAGAGCAATTCCAGTTTATATATGGCTAGCCACAAAGATGGTATCCATGCATCCAAATGGTAAATAGAAATGTACACAACAGTCCCCCAATGCAAAATAGTAGCCGGGGAGAAACCTATAGAAACAACTAGTTTGCAAATTTAGGTGGCCACTGCACATGTGACCAACAGGCAGGCTGGCAAGTGTGCCTCTGCTGTGCATCTAGCCAAAGAACTGCTGCCCCAGGAAGGCCTGCAGAGCGATGTGCCAGCCTGGCAAATCAGTCTTATAATTGATTGATGCCCTCCTGGAGTTAAGCATTTGGGACCAGGTAAGCACCCTTCAGGGGCACCTTTCATAAAACAGAATTGGCCTGGTGTGACAGTTGCACCCCCTTCCTTGTCGGTGTGCCTACATTTGACCTTTTTCGCTTGGCTTTGTTATATCCTTTGGGTATGTCTGGATACTTCTATTTGTTTAGTAAAAAGGATTTTCATATGCTCAAAGTCGACCTAAATTGTATGCTCTCCCCCACACTCTGCTTCACCACATTCAAGTGTTGTGTTCATCTTTAAAGTGAAACTGAAAACAGTCTCTTGTGGGCTATTTTACAATTGGAAAACTAATTTTGTTTGACTTTTGTTGGAATTCTATAATCAGTAGTTTAATTTGTGCACAAGTAATTATGCTATGGAGGGTTTGCTCATCTTAAAATTTCAGGTGCACCTCTGAGACTCCAGTTCTAGAATCTTTACTGCATTAACTGAACATTGCACTCTTGACATTCTCAGTCTGTATGCAACAACACCTCCTTTATCACTGACAGCTTTCATGCCAGCTCATCTCCCCTAGATCTCCTTGCTATCACTGAAACCTGGAACTGCATCGGACACTGCAACTCTGGCGGCCCTACACGACTCCAAACTATCCTTCATTCACTCTACTTGTCTGACTGCCAGTGATAGATGTGTTGGACTCCTATTAACTTCCAACCTCACAAATCCAATGCCATGTGCTCTCCTACCTCGCTTGAATTCACCGTTTCTATTGCTCCGCCTCACTCGGTTCACATCTCCATCGATCGCCCTTCTGGTCCCACTGGACCATTCTTCGATGAACTTGGGCAACTACTGGATTGTCTCCCCACTAAACATCACCTCATTCTCTTAGGTGACTTTAACCTTTTCTCTCTAACCACTTCTCAGAAATCTGAACTTTTATTTTCTTAATGACCACGCTCTCCACTCTGTCCATAATCTACCCACGCACACCAGTGGTAAGTCTTTGGATAACTTATTTATCTCCACCTCTCTCAGCCATTAATACTACTGGCACACCTTCCCTGTCCGATCACTCCATTGTTTCCACCGCCCTCTGCTTTCCACCCTCTGACCTCTATTCACCCATTGCCTCATCTATTGCTAAAAGAAAATGTAAACCTTCTGCCATTCCTCCCTGTTCTCTCGGTCGTCCCTTTTCTCTCGTTCCCCCATTTCACACTCTTCCCCCTTCGTACCGATGCCTCTTCCACTCACACTGCCTTCTCCAGCTTCCAATCCCTAATATGACTCATTCTCCTCTCACTGCTAACTTTTATCCTCAAGTCCCAGCATCCTCAACCATGGGTCACCCAATTCATATGCTTTCTCCACACAGACCTATTTCGACTGCTATGCAAGTGGAAGCACAGCAATTCCTCTCATGAGGAACTGCAACTCTATGTCATGATCTCTGCTTCCAAAAGGTCAGGACTTGCCCGACTCCCTTGGAAGCAGACCCATAACCCCGGTTCCGAGTGCCAGCCAGTCCCAATTGGGACCTTTTGGACCCTGTCCTGGCGCCAGTGGCACCAGGCTCATAAAGATGCTCAGTCCCAGCGCTGGAAGCGCCGGGCTCATAATGCTTGGGTGGACTTACCTGCAGCAGACCATGCTGCTTACTTACCTGCCAGTTGAACCCCTGATCCTCTTCTGTTTGGGACTACTTTTCCTGTTGGGTGGGGCAGGAGCCACTCCCTAGGTTCAGAACACTGGAACTCTTCTGGAAAGCAGGAACTCTTTTCTTACCTAGGCGTGGCTGTGGAAGGAGACACCTAAGCACTACAGGAGGCTATTTAAACCACACCCGATGGATGAATCTTGCTTTGTGTTATTCTGCATTCTCTGCAGCAGAACGCTCATTGTGTCTTCTGCTTCTGATCCTGGGCCTAAAGGAACAAAGGCTTACCATCCTGGAATCCAGTCTTCAGCAGCACCTGTAAAGACAAAGAAAGAACAGGTTAGCACTACGGTCTTCAGTGGCAGTGCATCTCTTACCTGGTCCATCGGCTGTCACCAACGCCTCGCGCTGCATTCCGGCATCTGAAAGACAAAGGCTTACCTACTCTTCGCATGCTCCGGAGGTCTTCGCACTGCATTCCGGCATCTGAAAGACAAAAGCTTACCAGCTCTTCGCATGCTCCGGATGCCTTCGGCGCTGCATCCCGCATCTGAAAGACAAAAGGTGTGTTTAAAGACATTGGGCAACTTTATTACTCACGTGCCATTACTCCTTTCCACGCCGAATCCAGTGGGTATTCCAGCACCCTTCAGCTTCCCTAAAGCTCCGAACTTGTACCTGCAAGATAAAAGGGACAGTTAGTGCGCATCGTGAAGCAGGCTACAAGCGCTTACTTACGTGCTTCCAGGCGCTTCTATTCCTCACGCGGGTTCGATCCTCAACTCTCATCAGCCCGCCATCCGCCATCGCCGGAACCCTGCAAAACAAGAGATATCATTACAAAAGACTTTTAAGACATTTGAAGCGCCCAGAACTTACCGTTCGTGCAGTTAACGACGGGCAGCAGTCCTCTGAGGTCAAGAGGCCTGCACCCTTATCCAGTGAAGAAACTGGTTACGGCACCCTGCCCCGAGGCAGATGGAGAGCTCGGCGTTCACTTACCTAAGGTGAGGGCGTTAACCTTTTGGGGTTCTACAGGAGAAGAGAAAGGGAAGAGGAGAGAGGCACCCAATAACCCCAGTTCATTAATCCCATATTTTCTATCTGCAGACATCTTACTCTTCAAGTCAGACATACAGTGCACAGAGGTCCAGCCCAAAGAGCCAGCCGTGTGTTACACATCACCTTTGAAGATACGGCATTCACCCAGTCAAGACCGGCGCCTCTGCGGGAATCAGGTGAGCGTTACAGAACACAAAGCCTACCGCAAAACTCCCACCCAGGCGCTATGGAAACCTCGGATACCGACCAGCTAGTCCAGTTACTTGGGGAACTAAGAGCAGAAGTGCATGCAGCCCGTCAGGAAACAAATGCTCTAAGAAGGGAACTGATTATTTCCAAGGAGCGAACAGACGATCTCGCTAGACAATTGCTACAGTCACAAGCCGGACAAACTCTGTTACCCGCATCAGAGGCAAATCTTCCTTCAACATCCTCTACGAACCCAATGCAGATCAACCTACCTGGGAATGTACCTCTGGCTCCGCCCGAACGATTTTCTGGTGACCCAAAGAGGTTTGCAGTATTTATTAATCAGTGCCGGTTGCACTTCTTATGCCGGCCAGCAGCCTTTCCAACTGATCAAGCTAAGGTAGCTTTCGTGCTTTCGTACCTTAGTGGCAATGCGGCAGACTGGTCGATCCCTCTAGTTAATCAAGATGATCCGGTTCTCCATGATTTTCAAGCTTTTCAGCTCTGTATGGAAAAACTGTTTGCAAGACATTCACAGGGGCAGGCCTGGGACAATGAGCTCCTTTCATTGCGACAGGGTAATCAAGACCTTTTGGCTTATATTGCGTCTTTCAACAGACTGATAGTGGAAACTCGATGGCCTGAGGACAAAAGGATTACGCTGTTTTATAGAGGTCTACGTGGAGAGCTCAAAGATGTGTTAGCCCAAGTAGTGAATCCCCCGCAAGACTGTTCGGACTATATTGACTTAGTCGTTCAAATTGACCACAGACTGCAGAACAGGAAGGCCGATCGTTCCAAGTTTGATGCTCGAGTATTTTCCAAACCACCAACTCCTACCAAAGGAGTAGACTCCGGGGAACCCATGCAAATAGGGGGCCTGAAAGGACCACTAACACAAAAGGAGCGGGAAAGGAGAAAACAGCTGCAATTATGCCTCTATTGCGGAAACTCGGGGCACTTTCTTCGAGACTGTCCGGTGAAACCAGCCAAGAAGGCAGTAGGAGCTGCAGTTACCAGGGTCACAAACTCTGAGCAGGGAAACGACCTCGCCCGACAAGAATAGAGGTCCTCTTGCCGAGCGTTAAAACCAGTTCAGTGACCTCACATTTCGTGATACCTATGGTCCTCATTAGCCCTGAACATCCGGATCGATTACATGCGATTGAAGCTTACGTCGACAGCGGTGCCATCGGCAATTATGTGGATCATGAAATGGTTTTGAGGATGAATCTGACTCTTTGTCCAAAGGCTGTAAAGGACGTCATTACTACGGTGGATGGTACGGAGATAGCCTCCGGACCAGTAACGCATACCACCCAAGAAGTGACGCTAGTAAGTCAAGATGGACACCATGAGAAGATCGTGTTCGATGTGATCAAAGCCCCTCAGTTCCAGATTATTCTAGGAATTCCTTGGTTAGAGAAGCACAATCCTCAGATCGATTGGCGAGCAAGAACGGTTCAGTTTCCAGAATGTGTCTCTACTTGTCACCCTCGACCTGGTGTTGCACTGGCAGCAATTTCCTCGGAGGCTCCCCAGTTACCTCCTGAATACCTAGAATTCCAAGATGTTTTCCGGAAGGATCAGGCTAACTCTCTACCTCCTCATAGGTCTTACGACTGCCAGATAGACCTGATACCTGGATCTACTCCTTGTAGTAGAATTTATGCCCTCACCGAGCCTGAGAATCTTCACCTCCGACAATACCTGGATCAATACCTAGCGAATGGGTTTATTCGACCTTCCAAGTCCCCTGCTTCCTCAGCTTTGTTCTTCGTTCCAAAAAAAGAAGGGGACCTTAGAACTTGTATAGATTATCGCGCCCTGAACCAGATCACCGTTAAGAATAGATATCCGTTACCTTTGATCCCTGAACTCCTGGACCAAGTCAGAAAAGCATGCATATATACAAAGCTGGATCTTAGAGGAGCCTACCACTTGGTACGAGTAAAAGAGGGCGATGAATGGAAGACGGCCTTCCGCACCAAGTATGGGCTATTTGAATATCAGGTCATGCCCTTCGGACTTTGCAATGCCCCGGCCGCCTTTCAATATTTTATGAACGATGTCCTCAGAGAGCTCATAGATGTGTGTGTTGTTGTTTACATTGACGACATCCTCGTTTATTCTTCATCGGAAACTGAACATCGGAAACAAGTGAAAATGGTCCTCGAGAGATTGCGTCAACACAAACTTTTCGCTAAGTTGGAAAAATGTGTTTTCAACGTGACTGAAGTTGAATTCTTGGGATTCATATTATCACCTAGCGGAGTGCGTATGGATTCAAAGAAGGTCGATGCAATTCTCAAATGGCCATCGCCATCCTCCGTAAAAGGTGTTCAAAGCATGTTAGGCTTCGCTAACTTTTACCACAGGTTTATCCCCGAATTCTCTCGAATAGTCCAGCCCATCACCGCCTTGTTAAAGAAAAACAAACGTTTTGAATGGTCTACCGAGGCGGAACAAGCTTTCCAGAATTTGAAGACTAGATTTATCTCTGCACCGATCTTAAAACATCCTCGCCCAGAACTCCCCTACATCGTTGAAACTGATGCTTCGAGCCTTGCCATGGGGGCAGTTCTATCACAAAAGGACCCAGTAACCAATCAGTTGCATCCCGTGGCATTTTGGTCCCGCAAATTCTCGCCTCCTGAAATCAATTACACTATTACTGATAAGGAACTTCTAGCTATCAAGTCCGCCTTTAAGGCTTGGCGGCATTATCTTCTGGGGGCCCGACACACCGTTACTGTGATTACAGATCACCGAAACCTGCAATATTTGAAAACCGCAAAAGCTCAATCCTCTAGGCAACTCCGTTGGGCACTATTCTTTGCCGAGTTTGACTTCATAATTACCTATCGACCTGGTACAAAAAACGGTAAAGCTGATGCCCTTTCTCGGATGGGAGTGGAAGAACATTTGATCAATCCTAAACCTGTACCTATCATTCCCGAACAAAGAATTCTAGGTGTAATCGCCACACAATCCATAGAGGAAGTTAAGGATAAAGCGAGGCTACTGGTAGCTCCAGCAGACATACAGAATTGGCATCTGCAGGGAAAGGACTTTACGGTGAAGGACAACCTATTATATTTCCAAGAACGGTTATACCTGCCCAGCACAGATTTACAGAAAAAGGTAATCTCTTGTTATCACGATTCTTTAATGGAAGGACATCCCGGTATGACCAAGACCTCGGAAAAGATCAAGCGCTACTTCTGGTGGCCGTCTTGGAAAAAAGATATCAGAGACTTTATAATGTCCTGTGGAGTATGCACCCAAAACAAGAGTCAAAAGGAAAAACCAGCCGGCCTCTTACGCCCTATTGACATCCCGCCTCGCCCTTGGCATACGCTTTCTATGGACTTCATCACCGATCTACCTCCATGCTCCGGATACAATACGATCCTAGTAATCGTGGACCTATTCTCCAGCATGGGGTCTGGCATGGATTCACATGCTCATGCTCATGAATGTTCCCCGTCGTCAGGCTGGGAATCCTCGGTAAAGAAAAAACCAGTATCAGTTTAGTTTCTGATCTGTCGTTCGTAGTAGTAACCAATCACTGGTCTCTGCGTCATACTGACCACAGCAATGACTGCCCTCTACCTAAGCACCGCTTCTGGCAGCCATCTTCAGATTTTTACCGCACGTTCATGTGTTGGGATCCTCGTGCTATTGCTCTCGAGCGTTAGTGCTATTTTTTCACGTTTTTTCCTCAAAAAACTTCGTTTTTTCGGTCAAAAGAGCCTCAAGCTCCACCGACTCTCCATCCGATCAACGGGGACCCGTGTCGGATTCGTCTGCGCCCCTCAAGGGTGAAGATTTCGTCGAGCTACGCTTGGAGGACTCCAGAAGCTTCTCAGGCCCGGACATGGCCCAGGAGAAGGGAAGCTCGACGCCCGGAAAGCTGTTCAGGGTCTGCCCTGGATGCCAGCTGGAGGACGAACACCCCTTTTGTCTCTACTGCTTACATGAGGACAAGACGCACGTGGAGAAGGACTGTGCGTTTTGCGGCAATATGTCGGAGCGGACCATGAAGGACCGCCATCAACGTCTCGCCAACTGGCTGGAAGGGAAGAGCCCGTCAGGCGAGAAGAAGAGGAAGAAATCCGAGCGGTCTTCTAAGACCTTTGAGGACGCCCCGGCGACGGGGGTCCAACACAAGGCCAAGCACCGCGAGTCCGCTGGTACCGGGAGCGCCGAACGGTCGGGCTCTACGGGCACCAGGCAGGGCGCACCCTCCCCGGCACCTTCAACCACGAGCCAACGCTCTGGGTCGGGTAAGAGGAAGGGCGAGCACCCAGCAAAGCTCCTGGAGAGGCCCCGGTCGAGCTTGAAGGCCCCATCGGAGGGGGAGCGAGGCAGTGTCCCCCCCCCCCTCAAGGATAAGGCGGTGAGCGCACCTAAGGTGGTGAAGGCCTTAATCCATCCGGCCAAGCCCTCTATCGATACTGTCGCGGCGACCCTGGCTCAGCCTGTGGAGGCTACACCAGTGGGGGCGACCTCTGGGCTCAGAGTCTCCCTGCCACCGCAGAGGGAGTCCTCTTTTGTGCCCATCGATAGGACCCCCGTGAAATCCCCGGCGGGGAAGAAAAAGGAGGGGCAGGGCATCGTCATAGATTCGGCTTCAACCTCGGAGGAAGAGCTGATCGAGGTCTTAAGCCACGGCCTTGGCGTGGAAGAAGACCGGCCCGTCGGGATGGATCCCGACGCGGGTGACGACGACATCGTCGAGGGTGCTGACGGGGTCCCTGATCGCCCGTCGGATTCCCCTCTGCCAGCGCCGCAGGACAACTCGGCGGCCATTTTGTTGGCTATACAGTCCTTATGCTCAGAGATAAGGACGAGACTACCGTTGCCGACGGAGGAACCTCTCCCGTCGGGGGATCCTGAACCGGGACCTTCTGGCGTTCCCCCGCCCAAGAAAAGAAGGATTCAGAGGATCTACCGTCGTCACCTCCCACCAGGGCTTCTCCTCCCGACGAGATTGGTTCGTTCCACTCCATGATCGCCAGGGCATCTGAGCTTTTCCAACTCTGCCCTGAGGAGAAGAAAAAGGAAGGATTCCTTTATCAACGGCGCAAGGCCAAGAGGAAGACAGTCCTCGCGGTGCCTCTACTGGACGACATTTGGGATGAGGGCCTCGCCCTCCTCAAGAACCCTTCCACTACGCCAGCTAGAAGAGACCGGTACGAGAAGAAGTACCGGGTCCCGGACGCGGCCCCCCTGTGCCTCCGGGCGCAGCCTACCCCGGACTCCGTCGTTTCCGCGGCAGCCAGGAAGAAATCGGGGGGGGTGCGGCCTCCACATCGACTTCCCCACCGGACGGCGAGGGAAAGAAATTGGACACTATGGGACGCAGGGTCATCTCGTCTGCAGCGACGATGATTAAGGCGGCCAACGCCTTGGCTATCGTGGCCCGCTACGACAGGGAGCTATGGTACAAACTGGCTCCCCTGCTGGACTTCCTACCGGACGACAAGAGGGCGGAGGCCCTGGAGATCCTACAGGAAGGTGAGGTGGCGTCGGATCACGCCATCACCATTGCGACGGACATCGCCGACACTGGATTTCGCCAGTTGGGCAACGGCGTGTGCCTTAGGCGGCGTGGATGGCTCAAGGCTACGGACTTCCGTCAAGACGTGCAGACCAGAGTCCTGGACATGCCGTTCGATGGGAACAACCTGTTTGGGAAAACAGTGGACGACTCCCTTCAGGCCATTAAAGCGGACACTGAGACGGCCCGGGCCCTTGGGGTTCTGCAGCAACGACGGACGCCCTTTCGGAGCAGCGGAGGCAAGGGTGCCTCCAAAGGTTCCGGCGGCGGTTTCTCCACCTACCGTCAAGCGGCCCGCTCGTTGTCTCAGGAGGCCTACAGAGGACGAGGCAAGTCTGGCGGACCCCGCCGTCGTCGCCAAGGAGGTCAAGGCGGCAAAGCCTCGTCGAAACCGGATTGAACCGACCGCGGGGTCGGGCCCCCACCGATGCACCCCGGTGGGAGGCCGGCTGACGAGCTTCGTCAGCATGTGGGAGTCCATCTCCATCGACCGTTGGGTGCTGGACGCCTTAGCCCGGGGCCACGCGCTCGAGTTTCAAAGAAGGTGCCCGCGCGTCCCCCCCGTGGCCAGGAAAGAGCTTCACGTCCCTCAGCTTCTCCTGGAGGTAAGGGCGATGCTCAGGAAGGGCGCCATCTAACTCGTCCCAAAGAGGCTTCGGGGCTCCGGAGTTTACTCGAGATACTTCCTCGTGAAGAAGAAGACTGGAGGATGCCGCCCCATCCTAGACCTGCGACGTCTGAACAAATTCATCAAGGCGCAGAAGTTCCGGATGGTCACCCTCCAGCACGTCCTGGGTCAGCTAGAGGAAGGAGACTTCCTGTCGTCGTTGGATTTGGAGGATGCCTACTTCCATATTCCCATCCTGAAGGGGCACCGAAAATTCCTCAGGTTTGTGGTCCAAGGGCGTCACTACCAGTTCAAAGCCCTCCCCTTCGGACTACGGTCGGCACCCAGGGTATTCACCAAGTGCCTTGCACCGGTGGCGGCGCAGCTGCGCCGCGAGGGGATCCACGTCTACCCCTACCTGGACGACTGGCTCATTCGAGCCAAGACGAGGGAGCTCGCCGTGGAGCACACGGCAAGGACCGTCCAACTTCTCACGGACCTGGGATTCTCCGTGAACTACGCCAAGTCCCACCTGGTACACGCGCAAAACGCACTGTTTCTGGGAGCGAAGCTCGACACAGTGTCCCTTTTGGCCTCCCCGTCGGAGGAAAGGACCAGGTCCATCCTGGGCAAGGTACAGCGGATGTTGGCTTCCGACGCGGCCAAGGTGAGGTCCATCAAGTCCCTCCTCGGAATGATGTCTTCTTGCATCTACCTCATTCCCATGGGCAGGCTCCGGATGCGCCCGTTGCAGGAGTTCCTGGACGCGCGCTGGATCCAAACGACGGGCGGCTTCGAGGAGAGGATCACACTCGGCGAGAATTTCCGCTGAGCGGTCCGGTGGTGGGGCACCCACGCGCATCTGACGGCGGGCATGGACTTCCGGACCCCAGACCACCAGGAGACAGTGACCACGGATGCCTCCCTGGAAGGGTGGGAAGCGCACACCGAAAATCTGCACGCGAGAGGCCTTTGGCTCCCGACGGAGAAATCCTTACATATCAACGTCCTGGAGCTCCGTGCAGTGTTCTGGGCCCTCAGGTCCTTCCTTCCGTCCCTCAAGGGCAAGGTGGTGAGGATCTTCACCGACAACACCACCACCATGTTTTACATCAGGAAACGGGGCGGAACCACGTCCCCAGCACTGTCCAAGGAGGCGCAGGACCTGTGGCATTGGGCCGTCGCCCAAAGGATGTTTATGGTGCCGTTTCATCTGGCAGGGATAAAAAACACATTGCCGACTCACTCAGCAGGGAGCTGCGCTCGTGCCACGAGTGGGAACTACGGCAGGATCTAGTGGATCGCCTCTTCCGACGGTGGGGCACACCACAGATCGACCTGTTCGCGACGGCGACGAACTCCAAGTGCCGGGGATTCGCCAGCAGGTTTCCCCAGGCGAGGAGCATGGCCGATGCTTTCTCATTCCCCTGGGAGGGCCTGTTCCTCTACGCGTTCCCTCCTTTGCCACTGCTAATCCGGCTCTTCAACCAGCTCAAGAGGTCACGGTGCAGGATGATCCTCGTCGCACCTTCGTGGCCGAGGCAGATATGGTTCCCGGACCTTCTGGACTTGTCAACGTCCCCGCCAATCAAGCTGCCGGTGGACGCGGATCTACTCTCCAGGGAAGGAGGCGCCATCCTCCACCATGATCCGAAATCGCTGAACTTGCAGGCCTGGCTCCTGCAGCGCTAGAGTTTGGAGGATACGACATACCGGCCGACTGCAGAGAGGTTCTTGCAAAGGCCAGGGCGTCCTCGACTCTTAAATGCTACGGACACAAATGGAAGAGGTTCTCTGTCTAGTGCCACGCACAGAAGATTAACCCTCTACGGATTACGGCTCCCCAGGTACTGCCGTACCTGCTGACGCTGGCCAAAGCTGGACTGGCACACGCGTCCATCAAGATTCATCTTGCTGCGATCTCCCGATACACCAGAACCACGGGGCGGACGTCCTTGTGGTCTCATCGTCTGGTGAAAGAGTTCATGAAGGGACTGTTCAGATCGTTCCCGCCGGTGAAGGCTCCGGCCCCGGCGTGGGAGCTCAACGTGGTGCTGACCAAGCTCATGGGACCTCCGTTCGAGCCTCTGCACTCGGCCCCGTTGAAGTTTGTCGTGGAAAACAGCGTTTCTTGTGGCCATCACCTCCGCACGACGGGTGGGAGAGATCCAGGCCCTTTCCTGCAAGGCCCCGTACTTGACTTTTCACGACACGAGGGTAGTGCTCAGGACGCACCCCTCCTTCATGCCCAAGGTACCGTCGGACTTCCATCTCAACGAACCCTTGGTGTTGCCTGTGTTCTTCCCGTCGCCTTCGTTGCCGGCTGAGAGGACTTTGCACTCGCTGGATGTGGCTAGAGCGCTGAAGTTCTACGTGGACCGCACGAAGTGTTTTCGGAAGACGTCACAACTCTTTGTGAACTTTGGACCTGTCAATCAGGGGAAGGCTCTCTCAAAGGCTTCCATTTCCAGATGGCTCTCCGGCTGTATCATGTACTGTCATCGGTTGGCAAACTGACCGCTGCCTGGCCGTCCGAGAGCCCATTCCACCAGAGCGATCGCAGCTACCACGGCGTTCCATTCTGGTGTGCCCCTGCTGGACATATGCAGGGCTGCTACGTGGAGGTCGACGCACACCTTCACGAAATTCTACTGCGTCGATCGGGATTCCAGGGAGGAGTCCAGGGTCGGCCAAGCAGTGCTGCGCAACCTGTTCGCCTGAGGTGAGCCTGGTGAGGAGGTAAGATGCTCAATGTTGAGTTTGATGTAATGCTTAATGTTGAGCCTTTGCCACCTCCCGTGGTTGTGCATGTGTGTACTGCTATGTATTCTTTATTCATGAGCATGTGAATCCATGCCAGACCCCATGCTGGAGAAGGAAGAAGTTACTTACCTGTAACTGTTGTTCTCCAGCATGGGTTTGGCATGGATTCACATGCAAACCCTCCCGCCTACCCCTCTGCGGCTCTTCACTTGGTCATACTGCCACTTCACGTGCTTCCAAATCTGAAGATGGCTGCCAGAGGCGGTGCTTAGGTAGAGGGCAGTCATTGGCTGTGGTCAGTATGACGCAGAGACCAGTGATTGGTTACTACTACGAAAGACAGATCAGAAACGAAACTGATACTGGTTTTTTCTTTACCGAGGATTCCCAGCCTGACGACGGGGAAAATTCATGAGCATGTGAATCCATGCCAGACCCATGCTGGAGAACAACAGTTACAGGTAAGTAACTTGTTCCTTCTCCAAGATGGCGCATTTCATTCCACTCAAAGGCTTACCAACAGCAGCAACTCTGGCCCGAGAATTTCTCGAAAACATCGTCCGACTGCACGGTTTTCCTTCAGTTCTAATTTCGGATCGAGGTAGTCAATTTATTTCTCATTTTTGGCGAAGTTGCTGTCGGTCGGCTCAAATTGATGTGAGACTTTCGACCAGCCACCACCCTCAAACCGACGGACAAACCGAGAGGACCAATCAAACTCTGGAACAGTATTTGCGCTGCATGCTACAAGAAACTGAAAAAACCTGGAAAGATATCCTTTGGATAGCCGAATATGCCTACAATAACTCTGTCCACTCGGGAACTGGAAAGACCCCGTTTTTTCTTTTATACGGTAGTCCCCCTCGAACCTCGGAGTTGGATCCACTCCAAGATCTTGGAACACCAGCAGTAGACCACCTGCATTCTACAATCACCCAAGCCTTTAAGGAAGCCGTTTCTCACCTTCAAAGGGCTAAAGAACAATACAAGAAAGGAGCAGACCAACATCGGAAGGAAGCCCCCCAATATCAAGTAGGAGATCAAGTCTGGTTATCCACCAAATATCTACCTCTAAAAGGACCACGCACATTCAACCCAAGATACCTTGGTCCCTATTCCATCACTACCATAGTAAATCCAGTAGCGGTCAAGTTGGACTTGCCCCCTCACATGAAGATACATCCGGTCTTCCACGTCTCTCTGTTAAAACCCGTGCAACCTCAAACCCGACTAACTACATCTCCAAAACCTATTCTAGTTGATGGAGAACTCGAGTTTGAAGTCAAAAGCATCCTGGATTCCAAGATCTCCAAATCTAAACTATTTTACCTGATTGACTGGAAAGGCTACGGTCCCCAAGAAAGATCCTGGGAACCTGCAGAATATGTCCACGCGCCTCGTCTAATCAAAAGATTTTCATCGAACATTTCCTAACAAGCCCAAACCCCCGGAGAAGCCCGGTTTGGGAGGGGCCTTGAGGGGGGGTGCTGTCATGATCTCTGCTTCCAAAAGATCAGGACTTGCCCGACTCCCTTGGAAGCAGACCCATAACCCCGGTTCCGAGTGCCAGCCAGTCCCAATTGAGACCTTTTGGACCCTGTCCTGGCGCCAGTGGCACCAGGCTCATAAAGATGCTCAGTCCCAGCGCTGGAAGCGCCGGGCTCATAATGCTTGGGTGGACTTACCTGCAGCAGACCATGCTGCTTACTTACCTGCCAGTTGAACCCCTGATCCTCTTCTGTTTGGGACTACTTTTCCTGTTGGGTGGGGCAGGAGCCACTCCCTAGGTTCAGAACACTGGAACTCTTCTGGAAAGCAGGAACTCTTTTCTTACCTAGGCGTGGCTGTGGAAGGAGACACCTAAGCACTACAGGAGGCTATTTAAACCACACCCGATGGATGAATCTTGCTTTGTGTTATTCTGCATTCTCTGCAGCAGAACGCTCATCGTGTCTTCTGCTTCTGATCCTGGGCCTAAAGGAACAAAGGCTTACCATCCTGGAATCCAGTCTTCAGCAGCACCTGTAAAGACAAAGAAAGAACAGGTTAGCACTACGGTCTTCAGTGGCAGCGCATCTCTTACCTGGTCCATCGGCTGTCACCAACGCCTCGCGCTGCATTCCGGCATCTGAAAGACAAAGGCTTACCTACGCATGCTCCGGAGGTCTTCGCACTGCATTCCGGCATCTGAAAGACAAAAGCTTACCAGCTCTTCGCACGCTCCGGAGGCCTTCGGCGCTGCATCCCGCATCTGAAAGACAAAAGAAGGTGTGTTTAAAGACATTGGGCAACTTTATTACTCACGTGCCATTACTCCTTTCCACGCCAAATCCAGTGGGTATTCCAGCACCCTTCAGCTCCCTAAAGCTCCGAACTTGTACCTGCAAGATAACAGGGACAGTTAGTGCGCATCGTGAAGCAGGCTACAAGCGCTTACTTACGTGCTTCCAGGCGCTTCTATTCCTCACGCGGGTTCGATCCTCAACTCTCATCAGCCCGCCATCCGCCATCGCCGGAACCCTGCAAAACAAGAGATATCATTACAAAAGACTTTTAAGACATTTGAAGTGCCCAGAACTTACCGTTCGTGCAGTTAACGATGGGCAGCAGTCCTCTGAGGTCAAGAGGCCTGCACCCTTATCCAGTGAAGAAACTGGTTACGGCACCCTGCCCCGAGGCAGATGGAGAGCTCGGCGTTCACTTACCTAAGGTGAGGGCGTTAACCTTTGGGGTTCTACAGGAGAAGAGAAAGGGAAGAGGAGAGAGGCACCCAATAACCCCAGTTCATTAATCCCATATTTTCTATCTGCAGACATCTTACTCTTCAAGTCAGACATACAGTGCACAGAGGTCCAGCCCCAAGAGCCAACCGTGTGTTACACATCACCTTTGAAGATACGGCATTCACCCAGTCAAGACCGGCGCCTCTGCGGGAATCAGGTGAGCGTTACACTCTACCTCTCCTCTGAAAACTAAAGCCCTCCCTTGATAGAGCAAAAACTGAATTCTACCTTACCTTCATTGACTCACTCCAACCATCCTTGCTTTGTATACGGTACCCCAAAGTCACTTGACCTAAACCTATCACTATCAACTCCCCTCGCAGCTAATTACCTAGCTAAATAATTCACTGCAAAGATTTCCAAAGTTAGAGACTCTCTGCTGGCCTTCCTCACACTACCTCCTTCGTTCTACACTCTGTCTACGTCACCATTATCCTCTGCCTCTATATCCCAATTGTCACACAAATACTGAAGTCCTATCTCTACTCTCGAAGGCTAACCCCTCTTGTCCCCCGTTCGACCGTCTTGCTCCTCAGCTAGTCAAGCCTATTGCCTCTTTAGTGGCCTCTCACCTCGCTGTACTCTTGAAGCTATTCTTTGACTCCGCTTGCTTTCCCTCTAGCTTCAATGTGGATACATCATCCCTCGCCTAAAAAAAGCAACAGCCTGACCCGAACCTACCTGTTAGCTTTCACCCTGTCTCGCTCCTTCCACACTACTATGAAGTGTTCAAATGGATTCTGTGCAACCTTCTTACACATTTTGTAGACATCCATAACCTTGCAGGCTCCCTACAAGCAGGTTTCTGCTCCTGTCACTCCACGGAAACTACTCTCATGAATGTCTCCACCTTCATCGCCTCTGAGCACTCCAACCTATCCTCTATCCTAATTCTCCTTGACCTGGTTGCTTCCTTTGACACTGGTAGTCACTCTGAAAATCAAGCCCTTGCCTGGATTGAATCCTACCTGGAACCTTGCCTGTCTCCTGGAACAATAACACCTCTCAACTCACTCCTCTAACTGTTGGTGTTCCACTGGGCTCTGTCTTGAGTCCTCTCCTCTTTACATTCTACATCTCTGCTCTTGGTGCACTCATTTTCTCCTTTGCGTTCTCGTACCAACTCTTCACAGATGACACCCAAATCTTCTCTTTTTCTGAACTGTCCTCTGATCTCTTTATTAAAATTCCAACTGTCCCTATGTCATTAAATATTGGATGGCTTTGCAGTCTCCAAAACAGAAGTGCTCTTCTTCCCTGTAAAATGCTTTAATTTCAAATGGACTGTGTCCTCCCACGTATTACCCATCTTTGATATATATCTCCAGCTTTGCTGCTTCAGAAAAATAAATTCTCGAGAGAGGGTGGTGTATGCAGTATCGTCACGTCGATGTCCCCTGAGGGCCCTGTCAATCGTCGACATCATTATCAGCATATATAGCACATGCAGCGCCCATTGGTTTCAATTCCGTTTTTCTGAGCTTACAGCTTTGAGTAATTTACAGCGCGCTTCAATTTTTTCATCAGGAAAAAATGTCTTCATCAACCCCTTCAGCACCAAAGTCGGGTTTTGAAAAATGCCACGACTGTGGATCAAAAATGTCTATCACAGATCCTCACTGCGTCTGTCTGTAGTGTCTCGGCTCTGGACATTGTACCGACGACTCTGGGTCTTGTCAAGCATGACATAGAAAGCTCTCGGGGAGTGTTGAGGGAAACTGACGGTGGGGAAAGTGGCTTCTAAGTCTCCTTCGAAGAGAGAGGGAAAAAGTCTGGCGATTCTAGACTCTTCCCAGCGTAAGAAACAGAGTTCCTGATCGAGGAGTCAATCGTGGCAATCTTTGTCTTCTTCCTCAAAGAAGGCGTAGAAGAGATCATAGGTCTCCTTCAACTTTGAGCGATTCCTCTACAGAGGTGATCAGATGCCCAACAAAGTCCGATTTCCCCAGCAAAGTGGGACGCATTTCGGTCAGAGATGATGCATATTTTCGAGACTGCGGCCTTGACTCCCTCAAAAGAAACGCACGAGAGCCATGCCTCGGTCGCTCCAAGGGACGACAAAGGGAAGTCGAAGGCTACAATTTCGAAGCAGAGCACGAAGCTGGCAATACGTAGAGAAGGTTCTTGACCCGATGAGAAGTCGTTGAGTGTCGACGTCTCCGGAACAGAGTACCTCTTTGGTACCTCTGAAGAAACATAAAGCATCAAAGACCTTGACGATTGTGTCTGACTCCGACAGAGTCGGACCAGCTGACGCTAGAGTCGAAGACAGTGCTGAATAAATTGGCGCCATTTTCTAAGCCGTCTTCAACACCGTTGATTATTATTCTGACTTTGTTGCAGTTCTTGGCATACAAGATGGGCCTATCCCTAAACACTTTTTTAAGTCTGTCTTCGATTTATGAGGAGGAACAACCCTCTGAAGAGGATTGCCCTCCTTTTGGCTTGGAATTTGGCAGAAGAGCTAATTTCAGGTGAGTCAAAAATGAGAGACTTGTATGACAATCTCCAGACAGCAAGTGGTTTGGATGCCTCACATGAACTAGAATTTGGCAGGCCTGACCCCTGAGCATGCAGGTTCATCCTACAGAAGGCTCATGAGTAAAGTCACTGAGTTTATGGGTTGGAGCAGGCCTTCCCCTGCATATGAACAAGATGATATGACCGACATATTGGATCAGGTTCCACAGAAGGACCTAATTTTGCCTTTTCCTATGACACTGCAGAGAAAAGTTGCTGCTAACTGGGAGACCCAGAAGCTGGACCGGCGGCTCGCAAAAACTTTGCAAGGAAATACAGGCCCTCCAGCACTGGTCCAGAGTACCTGTCCAAGCATCCCACTCCTGAAAGCTTAGTAGTTTAGGCAGCGAAGTCAATGAGGCAATTGACTTGTCCCTCTATCCCCCCGACTTGTACTCTGTCCAGATTCACTTTAAGCCTGTGGGACTGTTGCCATGCCGTCTGATCACATCCCGGAAGGTGAAGAAAGGGACGGCTTCCTGGCGATCATTAAAGATGTTTAGGAACAATGGGAGAATGTCTCCAGTCAGGGTTGGATCCATGGCTGCTAGCACAGTAGTATGCAGATTTGCGTGGTTGATTAAGTCGACCTTTTCATCAGATGTGCAGGCTAGACTGCTCAATATACCCTTTGACAGCTCGAGGTTGTTTGCCAACAAGGTGGATGAGCGTTTGGAGAAGCTGCAGACCTCGAAGGCGGCGGCTAAATCCCTTAGCTCCGCCAATAGACAACCTCAACACCGCTACTCAGGCTCATCTTCCTGGAGTGTTAGGTCCTTTCGTTATTATTCCTCAATCGGAAGAGAAAGAGGGCAGGTTGGACAAAGGGGCCAGAAAAAAGAAAATTCCCTTGTGGTGGACGAGGAAAAAGTGCTAAATCAGCCCTAGCAGAGGCATCCTTACCCTCAGCCGCTGCTGCCTCTAAGCCACTCTGATGCCTTGACCCACAAGACCCTGGTGGGGGGCAGGATTTCTCAGTATCTGAACAAATGGTGGGGCATTACTTCAGATGCGTGGGCACTGGAGACGGTAGCCCAAGGTTACTGCCTTACTTTTCAAAAAAGGCCTCAGGATCATTCACCGGGATACAACTCAGTCAAAATTCTGGATCAGCTCCTTGTGCAGGAAATTTTAACCCTGCTAGATAAAGGTGCAATAGAACATGTACCTGTAGCGCAGAGGAACAAGGGTTGGTATTCCCCTCTTGTTCTGATTCCCAAGAAGAACAGAGGCTTGAGACCCGTCTTGCACTTAAGAAAATTTAACAAGTTCCTCAGAAAGAACAAGTTCAAGATGGTTACACTTTCTCAGATTCATCAGGCTCTCCAACTCCAAGACTGGTTGGTATCATTGGACCTTCAGGATACTTGCTTTCATATGCCAATTCATCTCAAGCACAAAGTACCTGAGGTTTGCGGTTGGTGGGGCTCATGATCAGTTTCGAATTCTGCCATTCGGCTGACCTCCGCCCCGAGGGTTTTCACCAAGTTGAAGGCGGTAGTTGCAGCGAGTCTCAGTAGAGGAGGGTGGGGGGGGGATTATAAGTCTTCCCCTACCTGGACGATTGGCTGATCAGTCATTGTTCACCTGAACAAACCCAGGAACATCTCAGTATCACCTGACACTCCCTTCACAGACTGGGCTTCTCACTCAAATAAAAGAAGTCCCATATGATACTATTCCAAATACTCCAATGTATTGGAGCAGTTCTGGGTACTTCCTCAAGGAAAGCTTTCCTACCCTCTGTATGGCGAAAGAATGTCCTGATAATGACTGACAACACAGTGGCCATGTACTACCTCGGAGGTGTAGGGTTACTACCACTGTGCAGAGAGGCAGTGCAGCTCTGGCAGTTCACCTAGCCGGAGAGCAGAACATGGCGGCGGATGCTCTGAGCACGCAGAACAGTCTCCCACGAGTGTGAACTAGCTCAGGAAGTCCTTCAAGAGATCTTCACCCTTTAGGGAACCCCTCAAGTGGATCTGTTAGCGACCACTGCCAACCGGAAGTGCGAGCTGTATTGCTCAAGGACATTTTCCCCAAGAGGAGCTCTCGTAGATGCATTCGTGGTGTTATGAAATTTCCACTCGTATATGCGTTTTCTCCAGTCCTTGTCTTTCCACACGTGATCAGGAGGTTGAGAAAGTTCGGGAAATCCATAATCCTAATTGCTCTGTGGATTGGGCCAGGAGGACGTGGTACCCGGACCGTATGAACATGTCCATCTACCCTCCAATACGTCTTCCACAAAGAGGATCTTTTCTCGCAAGAGGAAGGTTGGGTTCTCCATCCAGATGTCAAGACACTCAGCCTTCACACATGGTTTCTAAGAAGCTGAGATACAAGGTTTGGGTCCTCCCAGATGACGTAATGGAGATTTTGCTTTCGGCCAGAAGGCCAGCAACCAAATACTTTTACCGGTGCCAGTGGAATAAATTCAGCAGCTGGTGCAGAGATAATAATGCAGATCCATTCCAATGTGAAACTCTTATGTTGCTCTCTTTTCTGTTGCATTTAGGCAATCTGGGGCTCCAGATTGCAACCATTCAGGGATAACTGGCTGCACTTTCTATTTTCAAGAACTCCTCGGAAGAGGATTCTTATTTTAAAATCCCATTGATTGTGTAATTCTTAAAGGGCCTTATTCCATTTAATGTTCCTGTTTGAGACCTAAATCTTGTATTAAAGTTCTTGACATGTATCCCATTTGAGCCTTTAAATTCATGTCCACTAAAAACTTTCCTGCTTATCGCAGTAACATCAGCCCGCAGGGTAATTGAGTTGCAGGCCCTTTCTTTTAAGTCTTCTCATACTACTTTTTGTAAAGACAAAGTTGTCCTTAGGGTAAAATCTTCTTTTCTACCGAAGATAGTCTCCGACTTCCAATTGTCACAAAAAAATAACAATGCGAACATTCTATCCTCATTCAGATAAAGAAGAGGAGCGATTACTTAGATTAGACCCGAGAACGGCTTTAAGTTTCTATATTTCAAGAATGGCTAAACGTCAAGTTGATAAACTTTTTATTGGATATACCGGTCCAAAATTGGGCCTTGTAGTCACCAAACAAACAATATCCAGATGGATAATCTTGGCTATTGGCGGGTGTTATAGGCTAGCGGGAAAAGACCCGCCGGAGGGCCTACGGGTTCGGCAACTTCTGTGGTCTTTCAAAGGGGTGTCCCAATTAATGATATTTGCTCTGCGACCACTTAGTCTACAATCCATACCTTTGTTAAACATTACTGCCTGGATTCTACCTCGAGTCGGGGAGGACTTTTTTGCAAAAGCTGTCATCCATTCAGTCCATGATAAACCCGAAATTAATTGATACTCCCACCTCCAAAACAAGCACTGCTTTGGAAGTCTATCCAAGATGAGGAATACTTACCCCTGGTAACGTTCTTTCAATTGGATGTTCCTCCCACGTATTCCTCATCACCCCTCCCATCCTACCCCGCTATACAATTTACGTGTATTAGACTCTAGTCTTTCTGAGAGCCTATGGTCTTTGGTACACCTGGTAATTCCTCTAAAAAGGGGAAAGAAAAACAGAACTGAAGCCAACGGGCGCTGCATGCGCTACTTATGCTGATGATGTTGACGATCGACTGAGGCCCTCGAGGGACATTGATGTGATGATACTGCATAGGGCGCCCCCTGTCTAATTTATTTTCCGAAGAACCAAAGCTGGAGAGATATATATTAAAGATGAGGAATATGTTGGAGGAAAATCCAATCGAAAGAACGTTACCAGGGGTAAGTAACTTGTTCTACTTCCCCTGCCTATAAAGCTGCCACATGACACTCTCTCCTACTCTTCTTCATCTAGAAACCTCAGCGTCATCCATCACCCGTCTCACACCTTTGCTACCTTAATTTCCAAAACTGCAACTGCGGCTTGCCTCAACTTCCTAAATATTAGGATAATCTGGAATTACGTTCCTTTGAACATCGCCAAGCATCTCTTGATCACTCTCGTCTCCTGTAAACTGGACTATTGTGACAACATCCTCTTTGGTCTCCCCAACTATGCTCTGTCTTCTTGACAAGATCATTAACTTTGCTACCAGGACTCTTTGAACTTCCTCACGTCACACCAGCTTCCTTGCACCATCACCAGGCTGGATGGCTGACGATGCAAAACTGGGCCAGGTTTAAATGTTTTCTCCTAGTTCTCAAATCTATGCAAGCTAAGGCACCACACTGTATGTATTCTGCTCTGTCCAACACTACAAGCCTCTATTCTGCTCTGCTTCCACGACTACCCTTGCTTGTGGAACTTCGCCCTCAATGTGCGTCCTCCCATTTACATTCTTTCTCGCTTTTTGAACTACTTGCATGGAATTCTCTTCTCCCGGACATGGATAAATAGCCCCCAAACAAGACTAAAAGCCTACCTCCTGTCTTCCGAGTTACCCTCTTAACCTACTTCTCATCTGCCTTCTAGCTAACTTTCTTTCTTCACCTCGAAGCTGTCTTTGTCCCTCACTTTCTCTGCCTCCACTTTGGCACTTTATCCATCATGGTCTCACCCCTAACACAGTTGGCCGCACCGCCTACTTGTGCTTAAACATTTCTAAAGTTGGTTGTCCTTCATGGTATCCAGTGATTCCCTCGAATATAAAGAATCGAATGCAAAATCCTTGAAAAAAATGTATCGAAAAAATGCTTTTTTTGTAGGTAAAGATTTTTTTTTTAAATTAAAATTGGTTTTAAGGGGTAGAAAACAGGGGTTGGGGGGACCCCCCATTAAAAAAAGAAAAACATGCATTTTCTAATGCATTTTTTCCCCGAGGCTTTTGCATTCGATGCTTTGGATGTCGAGGCTATCACTAGGAACTGTCCATCTATGTATGTCCACCCATGTATTGCCCGGGTGACTGTTCCTGCACAACCTGGTTAGAATGTTACTTGAACTCACCCCATTGTAAAAAGCTGCCTGCTTCCTGTCAAATCTGATTTTTGTATCTCTATGTTCTTTTGTGATGAAGAGCATTGTTCCTCCCTGTAAATAAAGTAAATTAATGACTAAAAATAGAAAAAGTTAAGTAAACACACGACAATCGATTGCCATTAATTTGGAAAGACAAATGCACATTTGTACCTGTTAGCGAGAATGTTCATTTCTTTGCCAATTCCCTTTAACCTTAGAGACCCCCAGCTCTTTTGCTGGACTCGGGGCTTTTTAATTGTTTACTCCCGAGTGAGTGGGACTTCCCCCACTCCCTCCTGTGTTTTTCTGACTAGGACATTTTGGTTTCTTACTGTTCATTGGAGTCTGGCAAAAACTCAGTAGGCATCTGCTTTTTGCATGGTGACGCACAGCCACTGAGATGTGCCTTGGACTTCTCTTAATATTTAAATACATTTTCTTGGATGAACTGCTGTTCCCAAGAATAGTAAGATGACTTTTGTCTTACTTACCTTTTTATTTTGTAGGTAAAGCACACACCACCCTATGTGAAGTGCTGGGGCGTTACATAGTAACTCCTTATCCCACTTCTCATGTAACATTTTGTTACACTAACTTGAATGGCTGGTGGCAATGGTTTCTTTTTTTCTACCTTTGTGCCATGTATCTGCAGGCTGATTTCTCAGCTGCAGTAGATCATCCAAGAGTGACAATTTTTCCAAAATGGCCTCTGTCTACTTTTTTCAATAATTTCTTGTCAGTTAGTTTCTTCTGGTTTGTTACTCTGTTTGAACCAGGTTTGAGTCCTTTGTGCATTTTGCCTTTTGGCAGTCTTCATTCAACCCTGGAGTCCGCCCAGACTCCTGTGTCTGGAAAGGCAGGAGTGAGGGAGGGTCCCAGAACTTCCCTGTCCTTTGTCTCCAGGTGTGCCTGAGTGAAACCAGGTCTGATTGGCTGGCTGGCTGTCCAGGAGTACAGCCACCCTGCTGGGTGATTGACACCCTTAGGGCTGTGACTGAATGGGAACTTGCTTAAAAGGCAACGGTTTTTGGGACTAGATGCAGAGTCGACCACTGAAGAGCAACATCCGGCCAAGAAGACGTGAAGAGACGCCAGCAGCCCCCTCCTGGACCGTGAAGTGCCCAGTGCAGCCCTGCAGCTGGGTTGACCCCATATTCGTTTCGATTGGGAAGACCTCCCTTCGGCTGGTGGGACCAACTAGACTCGAGACCAGCTTCATTTTGGCGCAACCTCCTACTTGCTGTGACTTTCCAAAGCTGCAGAATCCCAATGCCTGGTGATCCCTGACCATAGAGTGCATTGTCTTCAGAAGTGCAAATCTGTCCAAATCTTTGTTGGCACCCAGAGGACCCTACAGAAGCAGGACACCTTCATCCAGAGGAGTCCCCTCACCAGAATGCAGGACTGAGGGATCAAGTAATTCAACCAGAGCTGTTTGTTCTTCTTTGGCGTCCGGAAAAATGTGCCAGAACCACAAAAGGCCCCGGAATCCAGGAGAATCCATTGCTGCAGAGCCCCTCTCCTGAGTGCAGCTGCAGTAGCCCACTAGATGTCCTCCCTTTCATTCCAACGACCAAGGACCAGGAACAAGTGTCTGCTACACTGCAACAGGAAGCCATCCAGCTGGAACCAATTCTTTAATTCTCAGGTACTGTGGGCCTTGGGGTACATCTACCTTTTGCCAATTGTGGTGCTTCCTAGCTTGGGGTGCTATTCTCAAACTTTTTGAGTTGACCTCCACTCAGCTGCTCTGGCCTCTCAGCTTGTGCTTCTTCAAGGTGGCTCCTCTTGATCTTTTGTGGTTTTATATATATTTATATATATATATATTTTTTTCTACTGAACTACTGACCATTTTGAAACAATGTCTAAGCGAGCATCAGAACTTTGAACTGGCCCATTGACCTTAGCTGTCCTGGCTCCCAAAAGGCTCCCTTTCTGAACCTATTGGCTTTGGCAGTGCTTGTCCCCCTCACAGGTTTTATTTCTTGAACACCATTATTGCTGGGATAAAAGACTGCCTACGTCCCTCTGGAAGAATCCAACTGTTTTATAACTTGCAAAGTATGTTCTGATCTGACTTTAACTTTTCCCTCCTTGAAACTCAATATTGTATGGTGATCACAAATAAGTCCTAATACTGACCTCAAATGACAGTGTGCTGGAATATGTTTAGCATAAGAAACGTTTACTCACCTACTTTATTGCTCTTGTTGAACTGAATCTTAATTTTTGATTTAATGTTACTATTAGTTGCTGCTTTTTAAAGCTAGTCTAATTATCCTTGTGTTTATTTGTATTTTAATTTTGTGTGTAAGAGTTTGCTTGGATACCTGTATTCACTAATTTAATTGTACAGCTCTACAGCTCACATTACCCCTCTTAAGATAAGCCTGGCTCCTCAGTCACTCTACTAACATGTGTGGTACAGGCCTATTTTAAAAAGTGGGTTACCTAATACCAAGAGGAAAGTGTTGTGAAGTCCCACACCCGTTGGACACTACAAATTCTTACCCAACAGTACCCATGTTCTAGGTGGATGAAATGCTTGCTATGCGTTTTGGGCATTTAGGAAGGTGAAATATTCTTAGATGCCCATGACTTGACTATTTATCTTTTGATTTTAAGTTGGTGAAAAAAAAAGCAAGAAACGCACATATGAGCAAGTTAAACTTGATGATGAGGATGACGACCATTATTCTGCTCGAAGCTCTCCAAGTGAAACCCCACAGGTATGAAATTTTTCTCATTTAGGAAACCTGACCTTTCTACTAGATCTTAGCAATTTGCCTGTAGTGTTGTGCACGTTTTTAAATCAATGAATGGTGTGTGCTGCTCTGCTTCTTGAAGCATCAGTACGTTCAAGAACGCCAATTATTTTAGAATATGAAAAATGGAAACCAACTACTCCATAGTTATTCAGCATCAAATGCAGTGCTGCAATAGCTTGACACAAGGAGTTTTTGTAATATTCCTCCACTATGTGACGTGAAACACTGAATGAAGATTATTTACCTTCAGTTTGGGACTGATATTTATGCGTAATTTGAGATAAATTGGCTAAACTAGTAAATCATTCTCTTCCCATTGCACACATTTAGTACTATAAATTGGTCCTAATGTGAAAAACTCATTTGAACACTTGCTACCTCATCCAATAGTTGACCCCAGTATATTAGTGTTTGGCAGAATACCAAACATGAGCTTCCAGTAGTCCTTCTGATGCACCAGTAAGAGACTGTCTTTCATATTAGTTGCACAATTTTTTTATGGGAAATATACGGCAAAATGCCTTCAGGCAGTTTCTTTTCACATAACCGGTTTATCAAAATAGTGAGATTTTTATTTTTATGTATGGATTCCCATGTAGGCATTACAAAATACATATATAAAGATTAAACAAAAATGTATAACATTTTGTTTTATCTTATTACAAAAGAAATTGATTTTTTTACAGGTTACTCGAAAGAATGGTGTAAAAAGTGCAATCCACAAAAAGCATTTGCTCTGATTCTCTGCCCCTTCCCTTCATCCACCTATACTAGCTAAAATCCTGATGTGTCTCTGGTACTCTCTCGGTTCTTAAAATATGCAGTTCCATATCCAGCCAATGTTCCAGTTATAATGCATTTCCCAATAACTTCAGCCTCTTTTCTGTACTTTGAAGTTGCAGTAGGATGTACTTCTTAGTGAACATAATGGGTTTGTTGCAGTTAAAGATTACTTGCTAAACCGTTTACATCCACATCTAGCCATGGCTTTCATTTTTGCTGTGAATGTTTGAGATATCTGAAAGGACCATTTTGAATGTATTGTGTGCTCCCACGTATTCCTTATCTTTGATATTCCCATATGCATCTTGCTGCTTCGGGATTTATTTTTCCAGTAGAGGCGCTGCGCATCGATGTCTGCCGAGTTGATGTCCCTCGGAGGCCTCTGTCTCGATGTTTTCTGCACTTCATGAGCTTCGGGAATGTAACGGTCGGTTCTTTGAAGAAATTGAAGAACATTGAATTTGTTTCGTAAAAAAATTCATCAATCCTTCGATTGAGGTGGCCTCTCCATCTACGCCCCGATCTGGCCTAAAATAATGCTGAGATTGTGGCGCATGGATGTCCTTGACAGACACGCACATGGTCTGTCCGTGGTTCCTTGGGGCAGAGCATCCATGATCAGAATGTGACGAGTGTTGATGATGGGGAAAGCCTTATGAGAGCGCAGAGGTAAGTTGGAGAAAGGTACGACTCAACAATCCATTAGCCCTAACAAACGCACCTTAGATGAGTAGAGTCCATTGTCTCATTGAAGTAAAAAACACTCCTATTGACTATCTCGGAGCGGATCGCACCATTCATCCGCTTCAAGGCATAGTAAGAAAAGGCGTTGTAGATTGCTGTCCACCTCATCCTCCAGTTCACCGGAGAGCGGTGCATGTCCCACCAAGAACAGCTCCACGGCTCAGTGGGAGAAATTCCGCAAAATAATGTTAAAGGTGTTCGAGAACGCGGCCTTGCCCCGCTCAGAGATACCTAGAAGCGATACCCCACAGAAAAACCTGGTAGACATAAGAGCTGTGAGTCTTCGACCTCGGCAAAACAAACTCCTCTAGAGCGTGAAAAACCCTTGAGTCGAGAAAAAACGCCTCTGTGCCGTACAAGACGTCATCACTATTGTTAGGCAGAAACCTGTGCAGTTCCCTTAGGCACCACTGCACAAGATTTAAGACTACAGGCGTTGGCAGTAAACCCACTTGGTAGCAGTCTGTACCACCCAGATTTACCTGGTAGCTGTGGCTGAGCAGTCAGACTTCCCTCAAGAAGAGTTAGGCAGTATGCAAAGTATACTCAATAGGCACTCAGATACAATAATACAAGCAAACACTGACCAGAGCTTTGGTATCAAAGTATATAATTATTTATTTAAAAACACACAGTTGAAACACTCCAGCACTCTTATTGTAAAATATTCTAAACACAGTTACTATTATGATATATACACCCCTTTTTCCCTATTAGAAAATCACAGTAAAACACCACTTATTTTCATACAGAGGTGAGCGCTTAACTAGATTGCACTCTAATAAGTTTGTGAAAAAGGGGGGGGAGAGAGAATATGAAAAGGTACACAACTCTACGATTCCAGAACACTGTTAGCAAGGCAGAGAGCAAAAAGTCACTGGTGAGCCAAAGTCCAAAGGCTGGGCCCACTCTTAGAGAGAGCAGAGCACAAATGCGCCCAAGATCACACAGTTACACTAGGCTTAGAAAGTCTTGCAGAGGGTTCAGAAAAGCGTTTAGAGAGGCTTAGAAAAGTTTAGCCAAGCTGTCCCAGGCTAACCCAGGTTCGAAAGCCGGGGGCTAAATCTACCCCGTACAGTCGGTAGCAAGGGAAGCCAGGCGTGACACGATACCTTAAGTGGGAAGGATCCTCCAGCGGTGGCAGTTGTTCCTGGTAGTGGGTGCAAGTTGCGTCGTCGTCCAGGGGAAGAGAAGATCCCGACTTAGAGGAAAGATGAAGGTCGTTGCACTACCAGGGCAGAAACCAGCCGCTGAGTTTTCCGGTTAAAGGTGGTACCTTTGTCTCGCAGTCGTGGTAAAACGTGGTATCCCGGTTGCCGGGGTGCTTGGCACGGGCAAGGCAGCCACGAGGTACTTCGGGAAAGCGAAAAGACGGTGAAACTGGTTATCCCCACCAGTCAAAGGAAGAAGACTCTCCGGCGGAAGATGTCCTCTGTCGTTGGGAAAAGTGGTGAGGCAGTCCAGCAGGGCTCCACCGGTGGTGGTGTCGTGGCAGGTCGGCTCAGCTTCTCCCTCGTCGGATTCTTAGGTCCTGTGGCGACTTCTGAAGTTCCAGTCCCCAAAGCCCTGCTTTTATGCAGCAAACCCCCATTCACTCAGCCTAGCTGTCACTCAAACATGCTAAGTGGTGAGCCGGCCGGCTCACCACTTGGGCCAATCAGGATGGAGTGCGACTTGAGTTGCCTAGCCAACTCAGTCCAGGGTGCCTAAATTCCCCTCCACCCCTCCTAAGTACCCCAGACATAGTGGCACCACTTTGGAGGGCTTCTGTGGAGAAGCCCGCCAAAAAGTGGAACAAAGGGCTCGACTTGGGTTGGAGTCACAGAAGAGAACACAAACGCCATTTTAGAATCAAGTTTTGGCAAAAAATACCAACCGGAGAATTAATATTAATTAAATAAACCGGCGGTTTGTTCGAGGCTACCGTAAATAATTAAATAAAGATAGTAGCCTAAAACAATGGGAAATCCCATAGGAAAATATTCGCGGTTGAATATAAAAAGTAGTATCCACCAGCCAAATCTCGATCAGGGGGGACGGAGACGTGCACCCTCGACTAACAGACCCCGGGACAATTGAATTTCCCCAGCCAGTACGTCCACAATATGATGGTTTGTACTGGTTCTGTTCAGAATTTAAGACTAGTAAAGTCAATGGTGACTTTACATGCCCTGGGAGACAGTAGTCAGTCCCAGGGTATGGAGTCTATACTGGGGGGTCACTATGACACCCCTGTGTTACTGCACGGAGGGTGCTGTAACACATGAAGCCCTATGGAGTAAAAGACCCCATAGCGCATTAACCACATCTAGATTCAAAGAAACACACTCAAATCATGCCCAAGAGTGAGGGTAAAAGAGTCTCACTCTTGGCAGGAGAAATAAATAAACCCCAAAAATCCAGCAAAGCTGCTGGGGGACTCACTAGGTTAGGAAATTCAGCCTAAACAGAGAATTCTCCCTAACAACTATCGACTCGGATATCGAAGCCAAAGACTGCGTCATCAATGCCCTCAGCGACTCGCTTCAATACCCTCGATGACTTCATCGGAGATGTCAAAGTCAATTCTATCGACAACCTCAAAGCCAATCATGAATCCATCGAGGCCAATGACGTCCACGTCGACGATTACTTCATTAGAAAAAAGCTATATACCTCAGTCCTGTTCAGTTTACTTTAAAACTGTATCCTCAATTTGTGAGGAGTGAGAGGATTCTGATGCAGAAAGACACTTTGGTCTGGAGTGTGGGAGGCCTCCCATACCAGAAGAACTGATCTCAGAAGAGGTCAGATTGAAAGACCTGCAGGACTCCTTGCAGGAAGCAAGCAGGATTGATACTTCCCCAGAGGTTGAGTATAGTAAGCCTGAACCAGGGGATCATGCAGATAGTAGTTACAGGACACTTATGAATAGGGTGATGGAATATATGGGGTGGTCTAGTTCCACTCCTGTATACGAGTAAGATGACCATACTGACATACTTGATAAGGGACTACAAGAACATCCTATCGTCCCCTTTCACAAGGCCTTAAAAAAGAAGTTGTCTACAAACTGGGAAACGCCAGAGGTAATCCCTGCAGTCAGCAAAAGACTGACAGCAAAATATAGGGCATCAGCTGCAGATCCCCCTATACTTGTCAAAACACCCGACCCCAGAAAGCCTAGTTGTTCAAGCTGCAACTTCTTCAGGAAAACGGACTGCATACCCTACAATCCCACAGGATCGTGATAATAAAATGTTTGATGCCATGGCCAAGAAAGTTTTCTCGGCATGCATCATGTCCTTAAAGTCTGCTAATATCACGTGCACGCTGGCAAGATTTACCCACACCCTTTGGGAGTGTGTTTCAATGACAGCTGACCATCTCCCTGAAGGGGAGGAGAGAGACGGTTTCTCGTACATTATCAAGGACGGAATGGACGCTATGTGAGTCCCTTCAGACCAATCTTGACTCTGTTGACTGCATCAGCAGAGCCATTGCGGCTAGTACGACAATCCGTTGATTTGTGTGGTTGCTGTAGTCTGGATTTGCTCCTGACATACAGTCCAGACTTCTGAATATGCCCTTTGACAACACTCATCTATTTGGCAGGAAAGCTGATGACAGTTTGAGAAGTTGAAAACTTCTAAGGCGGCGGTGAAATCCCTTGGAGCTGCGATAAGACAAACACTGAACCGCCCCACAGGTGCATCCAGGAGGGGTAGGTTCTTTCGCCATTATTCCGCATTCGGAAATGGCAGAGGACAGCCAGCTCAAAGAGGCCAGATACGTTTCCCCTGTACTCCGGAGACCCCCGGCCGGCCATAGGGGTTGAGGTTTGCTCCAAATTACTTTAAGACGATATAGCTGCACCTTTGAGATGGATGGGGGTGCAGATTTATTACTCCAACACAATCAATAAGGACAACTCAATGGTTTGGCAAAGGGAGTCCGTTTAATGACAAGTACAAAAACCGGGGCGTCATGGGAATCAGCAGTGATGCGATAGTCGGTCTCTCTTCAACTCCAACAAACTTCACACAAAACATAACTTTTATACTCCAAACGCATCATAATCGACGTGTACCACTCAAAAGTTTAACATGCAAGACTATTGGTTAAGAAAAGGTAACTTTAAAATAGGTACTATATCTGTATATGGTAACGGAGTGAGGGGATTGGGAAAACACTGTCAGGTGGGTATCTAGGCCCTCCCTTTAAACATGACTACTGTAGACGTCACTAAATGTACGACGTCCCATTGGTTCTACTAACTATAGGACCCTAGATTATTTGGTCCATTGTGAGTGGGTTGGCGTCAACCCCATGCATACATTTCCACTTTGCTTAGCAGAACACAGAACGGTCAGCCAGGTGCAGGGTGCCCCTCAGCTACCCGGCCTTCATCCAATTAAGGTTACAATCAATCATCGCTTCAGCAGCTATGTGTAAATTATTTTACTGTGGTTGGCCTCGAAACTGCATCTTCTGTCTGGAAAAGTTCTGATATCTCTGTCTGGACGGATGCCAGGCGTAGGTATGAACCCGTGCTGCTCCTCGCTCGGCTGGTCACGTGATTTCCACACTGTGAATTTGTCTAGTTTCTCTCAATTTGTGCATTTAATTCTTATTTAGCTTGCCACCTGCCTATGCCTCCTTATCTCGACCTTTCAAAGACAGGATATTCTGTTGTTACTTTGAATTATTTGTAGCTACTGTTCATTCCTTCTATCGGTATGACCTTGGCTCTACTGGCACGATTTGCATCTGCCGAGTTTCGATTCAGCCGTCTCTTCTCGTTCAGCTAGAATATGAATCTTGTCTATAGTAACCTGAGTTGATTCTGCTTTTAGTGCAAAGTGGAATCGCACTTATAATACTGTGATTCGTTTTGAGGTAGATTATGTATAATGGTGCTTGCCGCATGATTCTTCTACTTAGCATAGCAAGCCGTACTGTTTTCTTAGCTTTCTTGCGGTTCCAAGCATATGTACAGGCGTTAGCTGGTTGAATATCTTCATCCTGCTTACAGCTTAAGCTTCTTTGTATTTCAACATAGTTCTCTTCTTCTAGGGTCACAATATCCTTATTCATGGCGTTTTGTCTTTGTGTCGTCCTTGGGTCGTCATATCTTCTGTCTGCGAGTCCATCCGAGTCCTTGTGACGTCACTATTCGTCTTCCACTAAGGCCTTTTTGGTTTCTTCCGGGACAGTACTTGGGCAATCTTCATTCCGTCTCATTTGCTGGTAGGGTTTTTTCAATGGATACCTTACTGCCCATGGTTTTCTGGGTATTGGTATTTCAATAGGTGTTGCTCTTCTGATAGGTACTGGGCAGAGCCCTACTGCGGCTCTCTGCTGGTTTATTTGCTCATCATACGTCACATATTTCGGTGTGAACGTTCCTGGTACTTCAAAATGGGCGACTGGAGTGCAGGCTTTATTTGGGACCTCCTCTACACTCCCCCTCTACCAATTTCACTTTCTCCTTTGGATTCATCTTACTTGGTTCCTCTGTATTCATCTTCACTTCATCGTCTGGTTTCATTTCTTCTTCATCTTTTGGGTCTGTACATGATGGTTTGAAGAAGTGTCTCTTTGGAGTCAATATCTTTATTACTCCTTTCAGGCTTCCTGCTGTCCTTACATGTTCATATTTATTCCATGTCATTAGTTGACATTGTCCATTTGGGCTACAGTAAATCCATCTTCCCACATCATTTGTGTTTCCTGGGATAAAGAAACTCCTTCACAAAGTCTTATTTCTTCATCAGTCAGGTTTTCGGGCTTCCATCCTGGCTTGACATCAGTCATGATCTTCATCTCTATGGCTTTCTTTGCAGCCTTCTGGCACTGAGAGATTATTATCTTGATAACACAAAATCGTAATATCTCTAGCAGGGCTCCTAGGAACTTGAATATGTCTGCCATCCATTGTGGGACCCACGAGAATAGTGATCCAAACCAGTTATCATCATCAACTTCGTCGATCATCTGGTTCTGTAGCTTCGTCAGCATCCCTATGGCTTCTGTTAAAGTTCAGTTTTCCTCGTCGTGAGATGGTATAAATGTGCAACATGATTCTCCAATTTTTGCACAAACTCCTCCATCGATGGCTGTGATCATGTCAAGGACATATCTGTTCTGTAGAGACATCAGTCGGATGGCTCTGAACTCTTCCTTAATCGCATTGAATCCTTTTATAGTCATGTTTATCATCTGCAGTAACTCCCATCTGGTTATCTGCAACCATTTAGTATTTACTCCAACTAGGATTCTTGGCATAAAAATCGTTGTGAACACTGATGAGGTGAGGCTGAACAGCCTGTGTCCATATGGGATTGCATGAAATGCTGCTTCTGATTTAGCAGTGAAATAATTTTCTCCCTTCATTCCCATCAGCAGTTCCACAGATCTCTTCTTTCTCAGGTGAGCATCTGCTTTTGGGAAACTGTCACTATTCAGGTCACTTTTCGGGATCACTAATGCTGGAACGTGGACGTTTACTATTGTGCATATGCCTCCCCAGTCTCTCGGCAGTCTGTATGCTTTGGATCCACAAGCCCAATTGTGATCCATAATTACTGCAGTTCCATGCACCATTCCTGGAGCGTCAAAAACTCGTCCACAGTTCTGATTCTCTCCCATTTTTCTTGTGCCCTTATTCCTGAAGCAGAATTCTGGGCTTTCCAGTGGAACGATCTGCAAGGGTCCTCCTGTCTTCGACCCATGTCAATAGTTTTGCAAGCTTTGGCCATAATTACTTGCATCCGTTTCGCACTATGTTGATGGTGGGCTTGTTGTGACAGAAGACAATCCATACTTGGGATATTACTACTCCTTTCTCCCATCCGTCTGGTGAAAGCACTGTTCCCCAAATTTGCATTTGGCCTCGATTATTCCATCTCCGAGCTTCTTCTGGAGTTTTTCCTTGAACATTTAGCTTCCGGTTTGCTTCTCTTCTGATCTCTGCTCCTTTAACTCCAGGCTTCTCATATCTGATCACAAGGTGTTTAGTCTGTGCATTGTTTCTTGTTTTTATGTCCTGGGAATAATTGTCTTCATTTGGATCAATTGTTTCAGTTGCCCATTTCAGTGAGGCATCACTACCCCTGAACTGGCCTCTGGTCTTGCACATTGCTACGTGTGAGAGACCGTGTGCTGTCTGGACATCGATTTCTACAGCTGTGAAGATTTTGGATTTCCCCATGCTGTATGGTAGGAGTGCACAAACAAAGCATTCCCCTTCTGAACTTCGTCTTCCTACTTCTTTCATGTGCTGGTACCAAATGTTATTTCCCAGATGTGCTGTGCTGTCCAGGTAGTCATTTAGTTAATTGTCATCTCCATGCATACTTCACTTGATTCTTAAGGTTTTCCTGTAATTTGCTATTACTACATCCCTAAATGTATCTGTATGGCTTTTTCTTGCTGGGGGATTTTCAGGTATCCCGGTCCATGGTGCAAGCCGCCTCATCTGCGCCATTTGAGTGGACAAGAGTCTGGCAGCTTTCCTTCTCTTCATACATCCTTTTCCTGCTGGATACAAATGCCCATTCCAACCAGCCTGACGCTGGTCCAGTATATGGCTGCAATGTGGAACTGGTACTTGTCCCTTGTGCGGGGACATATATGCTTGGCAATACAGTCTCTGCGGTTTTGTTTTTCAGTTCCTCATGCAGTTTCCTCTCTATGGCGATGTACGGGAATGAGTCTACTATCAGTTGCGTCCATGCAGAGTTTCTCCGGGTTGGCTCTCATTTTCTTAACAGTTTCAGATATGACTGCTTCTGGTGGTTTTTCTCTTAACTCTTCTTGTGTCCTCACAACTTCTTCTGTGAAGTTTCTTATGGCAGGCAGTCTTCTTTTCTACTGTTTTGATTTGTGGTCCTGCATTCATTGACACTAGGCCTGTTTCGTGTGCATTCAGTGTTTGTGCGCATGTAGTTGTCAGTGATGTTACTTCAATCATTCTGTGCCGACCCTGTCCACGGCTTTCCTTTTTGTTTGTTACCACAAGGGTGTGTGTCATTGCTAATCATTCATTTCAAGTTAATTCACTCTACCATTAGATCTTCTAGGGACTGGAATGACTATATAAGGTCTGGGTGTTTTTGTGGGTTTTATGCGTGCATCATTAGGTGGGTGCAATGAAATTTGAACGCTTTGTGCACCAATAAAGAATGCAGTTCTGATTAATGACAATAAAACAATGATGAATATGATACATAGGGACATTATGCCCCTGTAGGTCAGGCGGCAGCATTTTCTTCAAGAGAAGCGGAGGTGCCTCTCTTCTTGTGGGAGGACCAGGTTGCTGCTCTGGACCCCTATCTCGATCATTCGCCAAATGTCCATGTTATTATTCCCTCACCCAATATCGTCTTTCGAGTTCTGTGTTTAAGAGTATCAGGTGCTCCACAAGTGTCCCCCCCCCTCTTGTGAGTGACAAATTCTCGTATTTCTGGATACAGTTCCTAGACTATGGGAAAAATCAAATTAAATAACACTTCAGTTAGTCCCTTTACTGTGCATGTTCAAAGTAGGTAAGCTCCCAATCCACTCCTCGGATTTGCTTCAGTCCTGAGGACATATTGGACACTGATCCGTATGAAGAAATAGGGAAAAATAGCAGGTATAACAAGTGAAGTTCTTGACATGGCTTCCTTGATCTGTCTGTTTTTTAGAATCTCCACAGATAGCTCCTCTGATGATTAGAAAGTTCCACTTGAAGCACGATTCCATGCAGGAGCATTCCCATCTGTACAACATTAGCTGGATCTCTGATGAATGTGAGGACGTCAACATTGATTGGTCTCCCCACTAGCTCTGGAAAGTCAGTGACTAGACCAAAAAGGACGTTATGTGCCAACCTGCTGTTTTCTGGTGACAGGGACATCTGTCCTGTCTTTGCTGAGGTTCCGGATTATGTTTTTTCCTAAATGTGAACAATGTCTACACTGTCCGGTCGCATGGAGTGCGACTAGAATTATGATCTTATTTAAGAGATGGCTTCAATGTTCAGTGTTTGCTGGGTCTCGAAGAAAATTGAGTGTTTCTGTTCTCCCGATAAGAGTTGGACACTCTTCGATTCTATGAAAGAACAGTGTTGATAAGCTCATCTATTTCTGACTGTGTTCGGAACATTTGATTCTCTCTCACTGTACTCGGGGAGTAGGAGAAATTGTTCAGCAATGACAGTGAGCAGTTGTCTTATTGTCTTTTCGTTTTCAGGATCTTGAAGAAAGTCTGTGACACTGGTGAATCTCCCTACCAATGATGGGTATGATCTTAGCACTAGAACAAGATAGGTTATGTCCTTTGTGATGTCTCTACTGTGGGACACCATAAGTGATTCTGAATAGTGTCTTGGTATTAAACGAATCAGGATACTGTATTTGCTTCCGATGTAAGTGTCCTCGGTCGAAGTTTGGCATATTCTTTTCTCCAGCATTGGATCTTTCATGGATTCACATGCTTTGAATATTCCCCGTCGTCAGGCTGGGAATCCCCGGTACATTATATAGACCCTTTCCCGTAGGAAAACTTTTTCGACGCTTATGCGTCCTATCCACCTCGTTTTGTATCATGCGTGCCCGTGCCGTCAGGACGTCATGATATAAATACAGGCCCCGCCCCCGCGCTCCCTCAGATTTCAACCGTCTTTCAAAGCAGTGGGATCTTCGTGTTACTACTAGTGATAACTAGATTGTTTTTTTGTCTGTTTCGCGTAAGCGAAGTTCAAATCTGGAGAATTATGTCTGGAAAGGCGTTATTTCGCCCATGTGCAACCTGTGGCCTCAAAAAGGTTTATGAAGGAGACGGCCACATGGACTGTATCTACTGTCTCCACCCGCACCACACGGCGGATACATGTGAGATATGCCAGGGTTTCTCCCAAAAAACCCTTAAGGACCGTAAAAGAAGGCTGGTCGACTGGCTTAATGACGGAGCGGGTGCCTACCCGGCTTCGGAAGTTGGCTCCACGGCCTCCAGGAGCAAGTCGGAGCCTCCATCGAAGAAGGTGCGGCCAGCAGAAATTCGCCCTGAGGACAAGCATAAGGGGAAACATGCTGGATCCTCCTCATCTCATAAAAAGCCCTCCTCCTCCTCATCATCTAAGACGGAGAGGCTGGCGCTGTCTAAATCCTCCTCAGGGGACCGTCCCAGGTCTTCCGTGAGTCGAGAAGCTTCAGCCGGGAAGTCGGCATCAAAATCGACAACGAAGTCTAAAGGCTCGACGACGACGACTTCCTCGTCGACCTCGGTGTCATTGACGATGCCTATTACCGTTCAAGCAGCAGCGGTTGGGATTCCTTCGTCGACGGAAACTCAGTCTATGGCTTGGCTGCCTGAGGTCTATGACCCGATCCCCCCTGAGGTCTTACTGCAGCCAGACATGGCCTGCTCGGCGGAAGGGGAAGGTGACATGGTTCTGCAGCCATTGGATTTAGGCTTACGGCCTTCCACGTCGACGACGACGGCGACGAGTGCGAGCGGGGGTATGGTACCTATATCATCCACGTTGCTGAACCCCCAGACAGTTTTGTCTCTGGATGTGCTTAATACTCTTCAGAAGCTACTACAGCGGCTGGATACCCAGTTCCCTCAACCTGGGACGTCATCGTCACTTCTGTCTGTACCTTCCGTCGACGAGCAAACTTGTACGGCTCGCTCGTCGACGAATCACCCATCGGCTCCCCAGGCGGTAAAAGATCGTCCTCGAGCTCAGGAGGAGGGTGAGTTGTCGGAGTCCGACTCTATACATGATGACTCTGGGTCAGACATCTCCCTGTCACCGTCGAGGGACCCGACATGGAATTCGGATGTAGAATTGGAGTCTACGAGGAGCCAGACACAGCCATCTCCCCCTGATGATGTGGGAGCCTTCCATGCAATGATGGGGAAAGCGTGTTCCGAATTCGGCTTGATTCCTGAGGAGCAGAGGAAAGACTGTTTCCTTTTTGACCATATGGGTCAAAGGAGAAAATCGGTATTTGCCATCCCAATCCTTGACCACGTGTGGCAAGAAGGTCTCAAAACGATGCGCCATCCGTTCTCGGAACCAGCCATAAAGGGACGGATCGAGAAAAAGTTTAAAGCTCCGGAGTCCACTCCAAAATGTCTAACATCACAGCCTTTGTCTGACTCGGTGGTGTCGGCGGCAGCAGCTAGGAAGGCCAGGGTCCAGCAAAAATGTTCAACGCCACCGGAAAGCGAGGCTAGGAGGCAGGACGCATTTGGAAAGAAGGTGCTCTCGGTCGGAGCGACGACAGTAAGAGCAGCCAATTCCTTAGCGATCGTGTCACGATATGATAGGGAAATGTGGCACAAATTAGCCCCTATCCTAGAACACCTGCCAGACGAACACCGAAAAGCAGCTATGTTACTGGTGCGGGACGGCGAGGAGGCCTCGAACCACGCTATTAATATCGCAGTGGACCTAGCAGAGTCTGGTTTCAAACAAATCAACCATGGAGTAGTGCTTCGTCGACAAGCGTGGCTCAAATGTACTACTTTCCGTCCTGAAGTACAGTACAAAGTCCTGGACATGCCATGCGAAGGGGAGCACCTGTTTGGCGAAAAGGTTGATGAAGCGCTGAAAGGGATGAAAGAAGACACGGATACTGCTAGGTCCCTCGGCGCCCTTCAAACGGGTAGAAATTTTCGCTCTTTTCGCCCTTTCAGAGGTGCTTCTGGAAACTCCCGCTTTGGAGCCTCGAGGGACCGTGGATTTAACAGGCCCTCGTACTCTTCACAAGGGTTCAGACGAGCGTCCCAGTCGGCACGTGGAAGCAGGGACTATCAAGCCTCCAGGCGGCGAGGCTCAGGTCCGTCGTCAACGAAGAACAAGCAAACCAGCAACCAATGACGGCCTTCGGAACGTCCTGGGGGGTCGAGTCTCTCATCACTTCGACCGATGGAAATGCATCACCAAAGATCGATGGGTCCTAGACACGATTCGCATGGGTCATGCGCTGCAATTCAAAGACAAGCCTCCGCGTCTTCCTCCTTTATTCTCGACACAGCCCCACCTCCAAATCCTACGACAAGAGGCGGAGCTTATGTTGCGAAAAGGGGCGGTAGAGAGAGTTCCTGTGGCACAGGAAGGCCAAGGAGTTTATTCCAGGTTCTTTGTCGTCAAAAAGCCAAACGGCAAATGGAGGCCCATTCTCGACCTGAGGGTACTCAACAAGTGGCTAAAGAGCCAAAAATTCAAAATGCTAAAACTCCAAGAGGTTATCAGATCGGTGCAACCCATGGACTATCTCTCTTCACTAGACCTTCAGGATGCTTATTTTCACATCCCAATACGCCCACGACACAGGAGATATTTAAGATTCGTCGTCGGGAGAAAGCATTTTCAGTTCAAGGTCCTCCCGTTCGGGCTCAAGTCCTCCCCCAGGACGTTCACCAAGTGCTTGGCCCCTATAGCGGCCCATTTAAGGAAGGATGGTCATCATGTCTATCCATATCTAGACGACTGGCTAATCAGAGGGTCATCCAAGGAACAAACACGAGACAGTCTACGAGCCACAATGTCCATCTTACAGGAACTGGGCTTCGCAATAAACTTCAACAAGTCCTCAGTAGAGCCTTCGAGGACCTTGGTCTTTCTAGGAGCGGAGTTTCATACGCACACAAGCCTGGTGAAACCATCCAGCGAAAGAATTCAGAAACTTCAAAACAAGGCGTCGGAATGGAGCGGCGGTACCAGAGTCTCTGTGCGCAAGTACATGTCCCTGCTAGGGACCATGTCGTCCTGCATTCCGTTAATAAACAACTGCCGTCTGTTTATGAGGCCTTGCCAGGAATTTCTAGCGGACCGTTGGGCACAGAGCAGAGGTCGCTGGTCCGACAGACTGGTCGTCGACGAACAACTAGTTCAAGCACTCGGCTGGTGGAAAGTGTCTACTCACCTAACGAGAGGGATGCCTCTACTGGAACCAGAGTTCCAAAAGACGGTGGTGACGGATGCATCGCTGAGAGGATGGGGAGCTCATCTGGATATGTTACAGGTACAAGGCCAGTGGTCTTTGCAGGAGTCCTCCCTGCATATCAACCTGTTAGAACTGAGAGCAGTGCGATGGGCTCTGAAGTCTTTTCTTCCGCAACTGAGGGACTCGGTGGTGCGTGTCATGACGGACAACACCACTACGATGTTCTACTTGAGGAAACAAGGAGGGACACGTTCCAGGTCCCTATCGACAGAGGCACAGAAAATCTGGCATTGGGCCCTTCAACACAACATACAAATCTTAGCATTTCACCTACCAGGAGTGAAAAACGTGGAAGCCGATGCCCTCAGCAGAGAAATGAACGAAGTTCACGAATGGGTGCTGAACGACCAACAACTTCAACAAGTATTCAAGGAATGGGGACACCCTTCCATAGACCTGTTTGCAACGAAGAACAACAAGAAATGCCATCAGTACGCAAGCAGATGGCCTCAGCAAGGCTCACTGGGGGATGCGTTCTCATTCCCATGGACGAACAAATTCCTGTACGCATTTCCTCCTTTTCCCCTTGTCAGGAGGACGTTGCAATGGATCCTCAGGTACCCATGTCGGGTAATTCTGGTGGCCCCATACTGGGCCAGACAAGTGTGGTTTTCAGACCTACTACACTTAGCGGCGGCGGAACCGATGAGATTCCAGAAGACCCCCGACCTTCTGTCTCGACAGGAGGGTGTCGTTTGGCATCACGACCCGGACAGCCTCAAGTTGACGGCCTGGCTCCTGACTTCGCCGAATTTGGTCGGCTAACGATTCCGGAGGACTGTCGACGTATCCTGCAAGCGGCAAGAGCACCTTCCACAAACGCCTCATACGCGTACAAATGGAAAAGGTTCTGTCAATGGTGTGAGGATCAACCAGGTTTGGCCCCGCAATCGATTAGGCCGGAACAGCTCCTTCCATACTTGCTGTTATTAGCTCAAATGGGCCTGTCGGTGTCGTCAATAAAAGTACACCTAGCAGCCATTTCCAGGTTTACTCGTCGACGGCACTCGGCACCATTGTTCAGCGACCGCCTGATTAAGCACTTCCTTAAAGGCCTCTTTCGGAGTTTCCCTCCAGAGAAGAAATTTCCACCGGAGTGGAGCCTCAATCTGATCTTAATGTCTCTTATGAAACCTCCGTTTGAGCCAATGTCATCATCGTCTCTGAAGTTTCTGTCGTGGAAATTGGCCTTCCTGGTGGCCATCACTTCAGCCCGACGTATCTCAGAAGTTCAGGCTCTAATGGTGGACCCACCATACTTACGATTTTTCAAGACCAAGGTAGTCCTAGCCACTAACCCACAGTTCATACCAAAAGCTCCTTCGGTGTTTCATAAACACTCTTCTATCGTGTTGCCTACGTTTTTTCCGGAGCCATGCTCGGGAGCGGAGCGCATGCTACACACATTGGATGTAAAAAGGGCTCTCAAGTTTTATCTTCATCGTACGCAACCGTTCAGAGAAACGAGACAGCTGTTTGTGGCCTATGGGTTGGGTGCTAGAGGAAAAGCCATTTCAAAGCAAGGACTTTCAAGATGGGTGTCATCTACCATCTCGTACTGCCATTCCAAGGCAGGGAAGCCTCTTCTACGACGGCCAAGAGCTCATTCAACTAGAGCAGCGGCATCGTCGACGGCACTGTGGGCCGGAGTCCCTCTAGGGGACATCTGCATGGCGGCTACCTGGGCGACTACACACACCTTTACCCGCCATTACTGCCTGTCGCAGCAACATGCCGAAGACACCCGGATGGGACAGGCGGTGCTTCGACACCTATTCCAGTAAGGTAAGCCCCGGCTGCGGGGTGGCATCCTGTGGAATTTATGACTGTATGTGGTCCGTTTTTTCCCTATGTAAACTATTACTGATGTATACATAATCTTAGGGAACGGCCTTTTGCGAAGAATGTATAGGGGTTTGCATGCACACCTCCTCTTGGGGGTAGTACTGCTATGTAATCTATTCAAAGCATGTGAATCCATGAAAGATCCAATGCTGGAGAAGGGAATAGTTTCTTACCTGTAACTCCATTTCTCCAGCATTGGTATCTTTCATGGATTCACATGCGCCCACCTGCCTCCCCTGATCATGCAAACCGGTTCCCCCACTACTTTGGGGGCCGAAATCTGAGGGAGCGCGGGGGCGGGGCCTGTATTTATATCATGACGTCCTGACGGCACGGGCACGCATGATACAAAACGAGGTGGATAGGACGCATAAGCGTCGAAAAAGTTTTCCTACGGGAAAGGGTCTATATAATGTACCGGGGATTCCCAGCCTGACGACGGGGAATATTCAAAGCATGTGAATCCATGAAAGATACCAATGCTGGAGAAATGGAGTTACAGGTAAGAAACTATTCCCTTCTCATCAAGGCTTAGGTACGCCTCAGTCCAATGTTCAGCAGTCAAATTTCCGAAGCAGCACAGCTGTGGTGATTACCTGTCATAGATATGGAATACGTCGGAGGAACCAATCCCCTCGAATGATGGTTACACGAACCACACCTGAGAGTTACAATAATCTGGGACAAAAGCAGCTAATGGAAATCCAAGAGGAGGCACCACAGGAAGAGAACAACCTGTGGAAACGTCGAGGGTGTTCCTTAAGCCCCTCTGACAGCTTGTGGCGACAAAAGCACTGGTAAACCAGTGATGCCTATAGCGTGTTGAAAATAGCACTGGAGCACTTACATTACCCGGCGCATATGACGAGAGAATCTAGCAGCAACGATCGCGGAAGACTGGTTCATACCGAATTTAGCTGAGCATGTTGCATTCTTTATGGTAAACTGTATAATCTGCCAGCAATTCACGGCTGGGTACACATTAAAAGTAATGAGGAGTCATCCCCAGGCCAAATGGGCCTTTTCAGCATTTGCATGTCGATTACGTCGACATGATTCACGTATGTAACTGGTACATATACCAGTTACATGTGTCCATCCTCTAGATAGATTGAGGCAGGTACATGTACACACCCAGACTCTACCTGTGCGGCCACATCTGCTTCGGAGATTTTTTGGCGTCGATGACGTCGATACTCTGTCCTCAAGGGCCTCCGTCACCCCATGTTACAAGTAGGACGCACGACACCCGTAGCCTCATTTCCGTTTTTTCCGCTAATGTGTTCACTTCGGAGATTTCGGCGCGCCTCGGTTCTTCTGAGTTATTCTTTTGGTTCTTCTAAACTGTTCGTTTGTGAAGATATTTCTTCGTCTTTACCCTGCAGCCGGGTTTCAAGACGTGTTGGGACTGCGGTTCCAAGATGTCGCTGACGGACCCGCACAACGCCTGCCTCTGGTGCCTCAGTGAGGACCACGCCACGGACGATTGTGACGAGTGCCAGTCGTTGACATCGAAGGCCTTGCGGGAGTGTAAGAAGAAGCTTTCTGTAGGTACGGTGTCCAAGCCCCGAAAGTCGAAATTCACTGGGCTTTCGACCGACGATTCTCTGCATCATCGGCCTAAGTCCAGGGGGTCTCGGTCCCAGAGTGGGTCCCACTATTCCTCTGCCTCTTCGAGGCACTCACGGAAGCGCTGTCACCGGTTGCTTTCCCCGTCCGAGGAATCTGCCCATCGGCAGGTTGCTTGTCCCAACAAGCTTTCCACTCCTGCGGAATGGGATTCATTTCGTAAGGAGATGATGGCGATTTTTCAGTCGCCTGGCTCCGTCCCGTCCGCTTCGTCGATAGACTCCAGCAGGGAGCGTGCTAGAGCCACCGTTCGCACGCCTTCGGGCTCGAGCGGTCGCCGCGATCACCGGAAACCTTCGAGGTCCCGGTCGGACAAGGTGGATCGCTCTAGCCATGCACACTCCAGGTCCCGGTCCTCGACGCCATCGAGACCGTCAGAGCCTGTGAGTTCTTCGAAGAAGACGTCGGCTCTGCCTCCGAGGAAGCTGTCAGCGCCGAGGCTGTCGAAGGACACGCTCGGGGCTCCGCCCTCGAGGCCTGTGTCGAAGCCATCGGCGCCACGCTCGACATCGATGTAGATTCCGTCAATACCCTCGATGCCTTTCGAGGAGGATTTCTCGGAGGTTCCCCGGAGACCGGTGGAAACCCTGAGGAAGGCTCTGACCAAGTCAAAAAACGTGGTTGTGCCTTTTTCTGTGCCCTCATCCAGGGATTTATTTCAGCCTCTTGATTATATTTCTGAGGTGGATGAAGGGTCTGAGGAAGGGTTTGTTCCTGATGAGGTTCCTGACAACCCCTTATTTGGTCATAGCCAGTTGGAAGACCTGCGTCCGTCTCTGCACGACACCAGTGGTCTGGACACCTCTCCGAAGGTGGAATTCGGTAGGCCTGAGCCTGGCACGCACGCCGAGTCTTTGTACCGGCGGCTTATGTCGAGGGAGACAGAGTATTTGGGGTGGTCTGCGCCACCAGTGGATTTTCTGCAGGATGACCTGATGGATATTTTGGACCAAAGTCCACCAACTGACCCGGTTCTGCCATTCCATATGGCCTTGCAAAGAAGGGTGGCAGCGGCTTGGACTGCTACGGAAAGTCTCCCGGCAGTGAGGAAGTCTTTGCCGAAAAAATACTGTCCAGCCAGTTGCGACCCCAGCTACTTGACTACGCACCGCACTCCAGAGAGTTTGGTGGTGCAGGCGGCTACGGCCCCAGCAAAACATGCCCTACCATCCCTCCTGATACGGTCGACAAGCGTTTTGATGGCTGGGCGAAGAAAGTGTTTTCTTCAGGGGGTATGGCTTTACAGGCAGCCAACTCCGTGTGCGCCTTAGCACGTTTCACTCACACTCTGTGGAATTGTGTCTTTGGTGGCTGAACATATTCCCGAAGGGGAGGAACAGAATGGTTTTCTTGCTCTTGTTCACGATGGCAAGGATGCCATGTGTGAATCCGTTCAGTCGGGTCTTGACATGGCCGATTGCGTCAGCCGGTCCATGGCGGTGAGCACCCTAATGCGCAGATTTGCGTGGTTGCGGAAGTCTGGGTTTGCTCCTGATGTACAAGCCCGGCTTCTCAACCTGCCCTTTGATGGTGAACATCTTTTTGGCAGCAAGGCTGACGAGAGCCTTGAGAGGTTGCAGACCTCCAAAGCTGCAGCGAAGTCGTTGAGCGCTGCAGTTCGCCAACCTCTGCCTTTTTTCGTCCTAGGGGACAGCAATGGAGGGGAGGTTATTTTCGATACTGCTCTCCCTTTGGTAGATCGAGAGGAGCTGCAAGTCAAAGGGGCCACCGTAGGAGTACCAGAGGTGGAAAACAAGGTACTTGTGGTGTCAAGGCCGCTCGGGCAGTTGCCTCTTTACCCTCAGGCACTGCCGCTGCCACTTCAGCTCAGTCATGAGGCCATGTCCCATGGTTCGCCGGTTGGGGGAAGGCTCGCGCAGCATCTTGTAGAATGGCATGCCATTACTTCAGATGTGTGGGTTCTGGAGATCATAGCCCTCGGCTACTGTCTTCCTTTCTGGCAGAGGCCTCACGACAATCCACTAAGGAATCCCTCTTTGAAGAGTCCAGATCCGCTCCTTGCGCAGGAAATCAAATCCCTGCTGGAGAAAGGCGCCATAGAATTGGTGCCTGTAGCGGAGAGGAACAAGGGATGGTAATCCCCTTATTTTTTGATTTCAAAGAAAGACAAGGGATTGGGACCCATCATGGACTTGCGCGGTTTGAACAAGCTCCTCGGGAAGGACAAGTTCAAGATGGTTATTCTCTCTCAAGTCCTCCAGGCCTTTCTACTTCAGGACCGTTGGGTGTCTCCCAACCTCAAGGACGCTTACTTTCATGTGCCGATTCATCCCAAGCACAGGAAGTTCCTGAGGTTCGCGGTTGGCGACTTGGACTTTCAGTTTCGGGTCCTGCAGTTCGGATTGACCACCACCCTGAGGGTTTTCACCAAGCTAATGGTGGTGGTGGCAGCGTGTCTCAGGAAAGGGGGATTCACCTCTACCCCTACCTGGTTGATCAGGGCGCGCTCTCGCGAGCAAGTCCTGGATCATCTGTCAGTCACCTGCCACTCCCTTCACAGGCTGGGCTTCTCCCTCAACTTGAAGTCCCACTTGACGCGAACCCAGCGGCTCCCGTACACCGGAGCAGTGCTCAACACATCTCTGGGGCAGTGTTTCCCTCCCTAGGTGAGGGCTCATCACATTCTGCAGATGGTGCACAAGTTTCAACATGCCCAGAGTCTCCCGGCGTTCGAGTTCGAGGTTGCTAGGCCTCATGGCATCCTGCATTCTTCTGGTGCCAGAGGCCAGGCTGCGGATGAGATCTCTGCAGTGGGCTCTCAAGATGCAGTGGTCGCAATCCTCCAGCAGGATGTCGGATCCCGTTCAGGTGCCGCCCTCGGTCGCCCAGGATCTTCTGTGGTGGGCGTTTGAAGGCAATCTGATGAAGGGGGCTCCATTTTGGCTACCCTGGCCGGAGGTGTCATGATCTCTGCTTCCAAAAGATCAGGACTTGCCCGACTCCCTTGGAAGCAGACCCATAACCCCGGTTCCGAGTGCCAGCCAGTCCCAATTGGGACCTTTTGGACCCTGTCCTGGCGCCAGTGGCACCAGGCTCATAAAGATGCCCAGTCCCAGCGCTGGAAGTGCCGGGCTCATAATGCTTGGGTGGACTTACCTGCAGCAGACCATGCTGCTTACTTACCTGCCAGTTGAACCCCGGATCCTCTTCTGTTTGGGACTACTTTTCCTGTTGGGTGGGGCAGGAGCCACTCCCTAGGTTCAGAACACTGGAACTCTTCTGGAAAGCAGGAACCCTTTTCTTACCTAGGCGTGGCTGTGGAAGGAGACACCTAAGCACTACAGGAGGCTATTTAAACCACACCCGATGGATGAATCTTGCTTTGTGTTATTCTGCATTCTCTGCAGCAGAACGCTCATCGTGTCTTCTGCTTCTGATCCTGGGCCTAAGGAAACAAAGGCTTACCATCCTGGAATCCAGTCTTCAGCACCTGTAAAGACAAAGAAAGAACAGGTTAGCACTACGGTCTTCAGTGGCAGCGCATCTCTTACCTGGTCCATCGGCTGTCACCAACGCCCCGCGCTGCATTCCGGCATCTGAAAGACAAAGGCTTATCTACTCTTCGCATGTTCCGGAGGTCTTCGCACTGCATTCCGGCATCTGAAAGACAAAAGCTTACCAGCTCTTTGCACGCTCCGGAGGCCTTCGGCGCTGCATCCCGCATTTGAAAGACAAAAGAAGGTGTGTTTAAAGACATTGGGCAACTTTACTACTCACGTGCCATTACTCCTTCCCACGCCGAATCCAGTGGGTATTCCACCACCCTTCAGCTTCTCTAAAGCTCCGAACTTGTACCTGCAAGATAAAAGGGACAGTTAGTGCGCATCGTGAAGCAGGCTACAAGCGTTTACCTACGTGCTTCCAGGCGCTTCTATTCCTCACGCAGGTTCGATCCTCAACTCTCATCAGCCCGCCATCCGCCATCGCAGGAACTCTGCAAAACAAGAGATATCATTACAAAAGACTTTTAAGACATTTGAAGCGCCCAGAACTTACCGTTCGTGCAGTTAACGACGGACAGCAGTCCTCTGAGGTCAAGAGGCCTGCACCCTTATCCAGTGAAGGAACTGGTTACAGCACCCTGCCCCGAGGCAGATGGAGAGCTCGGCGTTCACTTACCTAAGGTGAGGGCGTTAACCTTTGGGGTTCTACAGGAGAAGAGAAAGGGAAGAGGAGAGAGGCACCCAATAACCCCAGTTCATTAATCCCATATTTTCTATCTGCAGACATCTTACTCTTCGAGTCAGACATACAGTGCACAGAGGTCCAGCCCAAAGAGCCAACCGTGTGTTACACATTACCTTTGAAGATACGGCATTCACCCAGTCAAGACCGGCGCCTCTGCGGGAATCAGGTGAGCGTTACAGGAGGTGACGATCGTAACGGACGCATCTCTCACGGGATGAGGAGCTCAAGCCAATGAGTTGACGGTCAGCGGTTGTTGGTCTCCGTCGGTGTACAGACTCCATATCAATCTGTTGGAGCTGAGGGCCGTCAGGCTTGCCCTGAAGGCTTTTCTGCCGATGTGCGAGGGAAGAATGTCCTGATTCTGACGGACAACACAGTGGCCATGCACTACCTCAACAAAAAGGGGAGGGGGGGGAGGGTCACTTCCTCTGTGCATGGAGGCGATGCATCTCTGGTTCTGGGCCACCCAGCAGGAAGTTTCGATCTCTGCACTTTATCTGGCCGGAGACGAAAACGAGACGGCGGACCCTCTGAGCAGGCAGAGCGCAATCTCTCACGAGTGGGAGCTGGCTCAGGAGATTCCCCTGGAGATATTCGCCCTTTGGGGGACCCCACAAGTGGATCTGCGAAAGGTTCGGCTCGCGGGAATTTCCTCCAAGAGGAGCCTTGGGGCACGCGTTCGTGGTGGAGTGGTCCTTCCCACTGCTGTACGCATTTCCTCCAGTCCCTGTTATTCAGCAAGTGCTGCGGAGGTTACAGAGGTTCGGTTCCCGGATGATCCTCATTGCTCGGGCATGGGCCAGGAGAACGTGGTACCCAGACCTTCTCGACTTGTCCATCTGCCCTCCACGCCGTCTTCCCTACCTAGACGCTCTGCTCTCACGAGAGGGGGGGGGTCAGGTTCTCCATCCAGAGGTCAGATCTCTCAACCTTCAAGCTTGGCTTCTGAAAGGCTGAGGTATAAGGATTGGGACCTCGGCCGTTCAGCCTGCAACAAAGTCCCTGTACCGTTGCCGTTGGAGGAAGTTCTGCGACTGGTACAGGGTTCAGAATGTGGATCCTTTTTCATGTGACATTCCTGTGGTGCTGTCCTTTTTACTTTCCTTAGCCCACAAGGGCCTGCAAGTGGGTACCATTAAAGGTTACCTGGCGGCACTGTCCATATTTAAGCGCTCATCTGAGGAGTGTTATTTTAAGATTCCTTTAGTTTCTCAGTTTCTGAAAGGGCTCACTAATGTGTTTCCACCGTCACCTTTCCAGGTGCCGGTTGGGATTTGAACCTGGTTTTAAAATTCCTCATGGGTGCTCCATTTGAGCCTTTACGTTCTTGTCCTTTAAGACTGTTAACCCTTAAAACTGTATTTTTATTTGCGGTTACTTACGCTCGCAGAGTGAGTGAGTTGCAGGCACTTTCTGTTAAGCGACCCTTCACGGTGTTTCATAAGGAGAGGGTTGTCCTTGGGGATCGTCCTTCCTTTCTTCCGAAAGTTGTGTCAACATTTAATTTAAGCCAGAAGGTCATTCTTCTGGTGTTCTATCCTCCTCCGCATCCTGGTAAGGAAGAGGAGAGGCTCCATAGGTTGGATCCTAGGAGAGCTTTAAGTTTCTAAATTTCACGCATGTCCCGGGTCAGAGTGGACGAGCAGCTCTGTATAGGATACGCGTTTGGAAGATGCTTGGGACAAGCTGTTACTAAGCAGACTTTGTCTAGATGGATTATCTTGGCAATTTCTGAATGTTACTGCTTGGCGGATAAGGACCCTCCGGTAGGCTTACCGGCCCATTCTATCAGGGGTGTGGCTGCCTCTACTGTTCTGCAACGGGGTGTTCCCTTTCGTAACATTTGTGAAGCAGCCACATGGGCTTCGGTCCATACTTTTGTAAGACTCTACTCCTTAGATTCTATCCATGCACAGGATCTGGCCTTTGGCAAGGCAGTCCTTTATTCTGCAATTTAATTGGGCATTCTAAATTTCTATATTCTAAATTCTTTTCCCTCCTCCATACGTTGGTACTGCTTTGGGAGTCTGTCATAGATATGGAATACGTCGGAGGAACCAATCCCGTCGAAGAACAAGTTACTTTCTTGCCTGGTAATGTTCTTTCGATGGGATGGTCTGATGATGTATTCCATATAGTTCCCTCCCAGCCTACCCCGCTACAGAATTTCTTATGCGATTGCAGTTTACGTTTCCGCAAGGCTTTCTGTAGTCATACTGGCAGTAGATTGGTGCCACACTTTCGGGGGGAAAAAACTACAACTGAGGCTACGGGCGTTGTGCATCCTACTTATAACATCCGGTGAGGTCGGCTCGACGGAGGCCCTCGAGGACAGCGTATCAACGTCATCAACGCAGGACGCAGATGCCGAAAAATGTCCAAAGATGCACAGCTGTGGTGATTACCTGTCATAGATATGTAATACGTTGTCGGAAAATCCCATCGAAAGAACGTTACCAGGTAAGAAAGTAATTCTTCTCTCATTGTCATGGATAACTTCCACTGCCATAATCTTTTCACTTTTGGATGCCATCCGCTTGGCTTCTGTGTCTGCTGCTTGATTTCCGCGTGAGATAATCTGTCCTTTTCGTGTGGGCGGCGCATTTCACGACCGCTATGCCCACTGGGAGCTGTAGTGCCTTAATCAGCCTGTCCAATACTGGTGTGCTGTCTTCTCGGAGGTAGCCCCTCCTTTTCCAGCGCGCTAGGCCTGTGTCCACTGTCGACGTTACATCGGCAGAGTCACTGTACACCGTTACTTCCTGGTCTGCGTGATTCTCGAAGGTGAGTAGCAACGCCAATAATTCTGCAGCCTGTGCTGAATAATGAGATGGTATTCGTGCACTAAGAAGCACTCGAAATTCTCCATTTGCTGTGTGCTTCATCACAGCAACGCCTGTATCTTTCCCCATCACTTTGGTCGATCCTCGAAGACCCGTCAATAAAGACGATCTCTCCTTCTGCCAAGGCATTTTCTTTTGCCCTGAGGATTTCTTCATAGAATTCTTCATAGTTTGCACAGTCATTTATTGCCTCTCCTTCAGTGACTGGCTCTGCTATAAACATAGCTGGGTTCACTATTTTACATCAGACTATTTTAATCAATGGATTTGATATGATCACTTCATACGCAGAAGCTCTCTGCGATGTCAGTGTGCCCTTTGGTTTCTCTAGAATGGCAAATAGAAAGTGCTCGACCTACAACATCATTGAGCATCCCATTACAATGGTTGTAGCCTTCTCTATGGCAAACGCTGCAGCAGCTAAACTTTGTTCACACAGGAAATGACCTCTCATTACTGGGTCAAAATGTCAACTATAGTATGCTAGGGGCTTGTACCCCAACGTGGTTCTTTGTGTGAGTACTGTCATGACGCTGCCATTCGTGTGTGAAAACAGGTAAAATTCCTCTGCATAATTGGGAATTTCGAGAGCTAGAGCTGTACAAATAGCTCTTTTTAGTTCAGCAAACCCTTTCTCCATGGTTTCAGACCATTCAATCTTTTCTTTCGTCACTTGGGCCTCCTTTAGGGCCTGAAGTAAAGGCTTAGTGTAAGAGCTGTAGTCGAAGACCCATGCCCTGACATAGTTGCACAGGCCTAAAAAAGCTCTGCATCTGCTTTATCTTGTGTGGCTTAGCCGTGTTCAATATGGCTTCAGCCCTTTCTGGGGTCACCTTCTTTCCTTCGTGTGAGATCAGCTGGCCTATGTGCAGCACTTCTTGTTGACAATATTGTAACTTTTCTTTGTCAACTTTATATCCTTTCTCCACCAATATAGTCAATAGCTGAACAGAATCGTGCCTGCATTGCTCTTCTGTGGTGCTGCAAATTAAGAAGTCATCCACGTTTTGCAGGATGACACTTTCTAATGCAATATTCCTCAAGTCCATCTGCAAGACTCTGTTGAAAATAGGAGACTCACAGTACCCCTGTGGCAGCATTGTGCTTTTCAGACGCATTTGCCTGAACGTGAATGACGTCAGATCTTGTGAGCCACGGTGCAACGGGATTGAGAAAAATGCATTTTTCAAGTCAATCACTGTGAAATATTTTGCCTCAATGGGTATATTACATAGGATTGTAGTCGGGTTAGGGACTACAATGAACTCAGCCTCAACAATATCATTTTTTGGCCTTAGGTCTTGCACTAGCCTCCAAGACCCCCCTTTACTTTTTTTCATTGGTTACACTGACGTATTACATGGTGACTCTGACGTCACTAAGATACCCTGGTCCATCATGGCAGAAATTGTCTTAAAAATCCCCTCATTTGCCTCTCTGGACATGGGATATTGTCGTGCCTTTGGCAAAATGGCTCCTGGTTTCAATTTCATTCTTACTTCTCCAACCCCCTTTCAAGAGGCCTAAGTCATAGGGTCCTGTAGTCCATACTGAGACAGGCACCTGGGCCATGTTGTCATCAAAATACTCGGGACAGTTTCGTGCTAACATCATCCTCTGGGGGTACACCTCTCTTAATCATTTTTACCCAAAAGGTGAGACTCACTTCCACCATGGTCTCTCCCATCTCTGCTTGTTCTTCAAATAGATCGTCATCGGTGACGTCAGTCACTGGATATCCTTCTTCAATGGCAATTATTGCATTATTGCACACTATTGTCTGCCCTTGTCATTGTAACAGTCAACCAAGGCCACTTTCCCTCATATTGCAGCTGTATGTATCATAAAGGGAAATACTTGCCCCTTCTCCTCGTGCATCGGTATTCTGGGTCTGAATAAGAACTCATCAGGGGTTCTCATGATTTTGTCTGCAAGGCCTGTCAATCCTGCCATAAGCACTCGCATACCATGTGCGAACATTTCTGGCTCTAATGGTATGGCCCTCATGGCTATGTGTCCTGAATATGCCCTAATCATTTCACATACATTCGAGTAGTGCATTCCTGGAGTGGAACATACTATGCCCTCCTCTGTGAACGAGATTGTCATGTTTAACTTTGTCATTACATCTCGACCCAAAATGTTCACTGGGGTCTGATGTGAATATAGTAAAGGCACGTTCATCTCGCATTCTCCCATAGAGACTGGAAGTGCATTAGTGAAGGGAACACGACTGGTAGCTCCTGTACAACTGAGTGTTTATGGTCTCACCAGACAAAGAAAACTTGCCTTCACGTATGCACGAGCGTGTTGCGCCCGTGTCAACTAAGGAATATTCTTTATCCCCTATAACGACATACACCCTGGGTTCCCTGTGAGGGTCTGGTGTCACTGATAGGATAGAACAGATCAGGGTTCCCAGTGAGCTGACTTAGCCCGTATACAACTTTGGTCCACTATGTACAGGTGAATTTCCTCCATTCCAAGGATTATTTCCCATTCCCCATTTTGGGGTCTGCCCTGTGCTCATCGTCTGTGATAACTGCAACGGCGCCTGTTGGGATTGTCCTTGTGGAAAATTTCCCATGCTCTGAGGTTGCATGCCTTGTTGCGCTCCTGGAGCTTCGTGTGATTCTGCGCAACACCCTGTTGTAAAACTGTAGGTGGATTCGCCATGCCTGCTCCTGTCCCTTGGCCGTTCTGCATCATGCCTTGGTTTCAGCATGTGACCGCCAAGTGCCCTGTGATTCCACACGACCAACATACTGGTGGTGGTCAGATCAATTGTCTGTTTGACATTTCTTGGTTACCATTTTGCATGATTTGAAAACCTCCTTCAATACTCTGGAAACCTCCCTGATTACTCTGCCATCCTCTTCCCCTAAATCCTCTTCCCATGGGGTAAAACCCTGTATTGCCCTGATTATTGTGCTGTGGATTAGTCACCTGCTGCATGCTCGATTCAGCTGCGCTAGTTATCATGGCTCCCTCGAGAGCATATTTCGACAGTTTCTTTTGCACCAATTTCGCTTCCGCACCCTTGCGTGTAGCCTCCTTTTTATGATTCTTTTCTTGCCGCATTCTACAATAGTGTGCTATGGTCAACTGTATTTCAGCCCAAGGCTTGGCCTCAATTCTCACCAATTTCTTGAGTTGTTTCTGCACCGGCTCTGGCAGTCCTTGGCACAATATATGGTAAAATGCAGGTATAGATTTTGTCCAAGGTTCATGAGTCTCGAGCACCCAAGCGTCTTGGAAATTCTGTATATAAATTAACGGATCCTCAAAATCATTCATTTTTCAAGTCGTCATAGCTCCCATATTGGAAGCATCTGGGTATAGCACTCATAGCGCTTTCCATACTGCGGCTCTTCAATTATTAAATGGAGCTCCGTCATGCGAGGTATTGTGGTTACCACAGGGTAGCCTGCTCATGTCCACACATCGTCTGCTCCCTCACCAAGTATGGCAATCAGGAGACCTTTGATGTCCCCTATAGCTAGCGTGTTTCCTCTTGTCATTTTTTTCTAGCTCATGTATCCACTTGCCGGCTCCCGACGTCAGCATTGGCAGTTTGTTTTTCAGATTTTCTCGATCCATGTGTGACCATGGAATATATTGCAGTTTTACTCCCTCTTTCTCTATTAATGGAAACTGGGATGCATAGCTCTCGTTCTTCCCTCATGTTTCCTCTATCTAATGCAGGGGTAATATTCCTGCATCGTCGCCTGCCTGGTAGGGACCTAAGTCTGTCTACGTAGGGCGGTGAAGACGCCCACCTCTGACCTTGAGATTATTCTCCATGCTGGTCTAACTGTGTGGCTGATTCGGATGCTCTTGGTGCAGACTCACTTGTGTCTGACCATCTTATTTCCTTTTCCCTTGGGAGTCGTCTTTCACTTCACCTCCCTTCTTCATTTCCCTTGCGCTCCTCCCTTTCGGAGTTGGACATTGTCTGTCCCTAATGCACTCAACTTCTTGTATCTTCATTGTTTGTTTCTACTGGTTTCTAATCTATCCAGGGATAGTTCCCTATTCCCGCTACTTTGGGTGACGTCCTCCATGTCATAGAGCTGGGTGCTCTCCAGGCGCTTGTCTTCCCCTTCCCCTTGGGGTGTTTGTTCCAGCCCCATTTCGTCATAAATTTTGTCAATCGTCTCTCTGATGCTTCTGGTGTCAGTCATCTTCAATATTCGCCCTAGACGTGCCAGGTACTGAATCGTACGCAGGAAAGAATTCTTCAATGTCTTACCAATCTACTACTGGAGTGGGTTTCCTAACCTCTCTCCCCAGATATTCAAGATCGCGTGCTCTCTGTTTTCGCTTACGTTCTGCATCGTCATCAAATTTTTTGTGCTTCCTTGCCTCTTCTCTGACCCCGTCTTCTTCCTTTTTCTTTTCATTTCTACGTTCATCTGCCCTTCGAATTTCCTAATCTCTTCGTCTCTTTATTCTTCTCTTGTATTCGTTGCTCTTCCTCTAACCTCTGCTGTTTCTGTCCGTCTTGATCGTTGGCTGCTCTCGGGTTGCGATCGAGCTGTCTTTCTTGCTCTTTGCGATATATAGCTGTTCCCTCTTTTGCCTGTCTTTTCTTCTTATTCTTTCATCTCTTAATTTGTTCTCTTTTCCCTTTCCCTGTACATTCTCTATCCTTTATTTCTGTTTCGTGTCATCAATGCCTTTGCCATCAACTTTGTATAAAATCTGTCCTCCCATCCATTCGTCTTTTGCAAATCCTATCTCATCAGTTCTATCTTCTTTTCCCTTCCATCTCTTCCCTTCTCTCTCCTTGTCGAGAGATGCACTTGTCTGTGCCTGATCTCTTCTTTCCTCATCACGTCTCCCCTTGTCCCGTGGGATCGTGGAGGTAATATTCTTATCTTTCCCTTGATTTTCGTCACTACTATGTCGTATGCGGGATTGCTGTACCACGTGGCTACTTTAAGTTCCCTGAATGGGTATAATCCCTCAAACTTACTTTCTTCAACTTTCGTTTCAGGTGGGGCAGGTGGCGCGGTAGGCGTCTTACCCCCCTCCGTGCATACATTAAGTATCCAATCTGTTGGCGGCTCCTCCTCCTTTCCCTATTCATACATTTTCCAAAGCTCCATAACAGCAAGACTTTTCTAGTTTTTTGCCCATGTATGTGGCATGCAAATATGTTGTCATATGTTGCATGACGGCTTTAGATAAGGACCCACCTTGTGGCCATGGCATAAACATCTTGTGGACAGTCCCTTTAACCCTCTCTGTACTATATTTCTTCAGTTTGGGTGCATGTTTCGGCAACTGTTTGCGTAAGTATGTCAATGGAGTTATGTCCTCCATGCTTTAATCTATTCCTTCTCCTTTTATATAACACTGGTCAATGCTTTTGTGTGCCTTAAACAGTTCCAACAATATGAGCGAGCACCAAACGCCACAAGCTCCAATCCAAATTTTTCACAAAATGTTATACCTTCTTATTTACTCAAAAAACATCATGTTGTATGCGATTTTATCTCAGCTGTTGAACCGCGTAAATTTGAAAACCGTTTTCGCAAAGATTTTTTTTTTTACATATGTCGTCACAACAAAAAACATGTAAGCCAGACGCTTGACAGACTAGACGGACACCAGCTGGACAGTTATCTCTGCCTCTAATCATTACACCTTCATGGAGTCTAAACGTACCCCTTTCACAACGTCTTTAACCGTCATGGTAGTCTAATTGTTCCCCCTTTAGCTGGGACTCTAGGTACACGTTTCTTCTAGCCACTAAATTAAAGCGTAGGAATAAGGCAGATCTCTCACTTCTCATGTGTCTGCCCCGGTAACCTCTTCTCGGTGTTTGCCCCGGTAACCTTTTACTTATTTAATTATTCTCGAGTCATATGTCATTATCTCTATCTCTCTCTCTCTCTCTCCTAACTATATTTTGTTTTCCCTCCTCCCTCGTTACCGTTTGCCTTTACATGTTCTAAGGCATGCACTATTTGCCAAAACATTAAATTTTTTTTCACTCACCGTTCGCATGTTTCCTCTCTGGACCCTCGGGATCAACGCCTTTGTTACCGCCTTCAGCTTTTCACCCGCTCAGCTGCCTGTAGGAATGGGAAGGGAAGTGTGGGGAACACAGGTCCCTTCAGGCCCTTTCTGCAGGTTTTTCTAAACTATCACTGTCTACGGGGAGCTTCATGGTCTACTCAGCTGAATGGAAAAGGACTTGTGATATTGCCGAAGACCTAGAGTTACTTTATGTCGACGGTCAATAGGTATCTTACTTTAATCAATAATCGATAACCATCAAATCTCTGCTAGCAAGTGTACTGGGGAGACCCCCGGCCGGCCCATAGAGCCGGGATTTGCTCCGGAGTACTTTAAGATGAGAAAGTTGCACCTTTTGAGATGGCTGGGGTTGCAGATTTATTACTCCAGCACCAATCAATAAGGACAACTCAATGGTTTGGCAAAGGGAGTCTGTTTAATGACAAGTACAAAAAACAGGGAGCCATGGAAATCAGCACTGATGCAATAGTCTGTCTTGCTTCAACTCCAATGAACTTCATCCAAAACATAACTTTTATTCTTGTCATAATTGACGTGTACCACTCAAAAGTTTAACATTCAATTCTATTGGTTAAGAAAAGGTAACTTTAATATAGGTACTATATCTGTATATGGTAACGGAGTGAGGGGATTGGGTAAACACTGGCAGGTGGGCGTCTAAGCCCTACCTTCAAACACGGCTACTGTAGACGTCACTAAAAGTACGATGTCCCATTGGTTCTCCTAACTATAGGACCCTAGATTATTTGGTCCGTTGTGATTTGGATGTCGTCCACTTTGCTTAGCAGCACGCAGAACGGTCAGCCAGGTGCAGGGTGCCCCTCAGCTACCTGGACTTCCTCCAATTAATGTTACAATCAATCATCGCTTCAGCAACTATGTGCCAATTATTAAACTGTGGTTGGCCTCGAAACTGCATCTTCTGTCTGGAAAGGTTCTGATATCTCTGTCTGGGCGGATGCCAGGCGTAGGTGTGAACCCATGCTCCTTCTCGCTCGGCTGGTCACGTGATTTCCACACCGTGAATTTGCCAAGTTTCTCTCAATTTGTGCATTTAATTCTTATTTAACTTGCCACCTGCCGATGCCTCCTTATCTTGACCTTTCAAAGACAGGATATTCTATTCTTAATTTCAATTATATGTAGCTATTGTTCATTCTTTCTATCGGTATGACCTTGGACCTACTGGCACGATTTGCATCTGCCGAGTTTCGATTCAGCTAGAATATGAATCTTGTCTTGTTTGGCCTCTAATAACCTGAGTTGATTCTGCTTTTAGTGCAAAGTGAAATCGCACTTAAAATACTGTGCTTTGTTTTGAGGTAGATTATGTATAATGGCGCTATTCTTCTAATTAGCATAGCAAGCCGTACTGTTTTCTTAGCTTTCTTGCGGTTCCAAGCATATGTACAGGCGTTAGCTGGTTGAATATCTTCATCCTGCTTGCAGCTTAAGCTTCTTTGTATTTCAACATCGTTCTCTTCTTCTAGGTTCACGATATCCTTATTCGTGGCATTTCGTCTTTGTGTTATCCTTCGGTCGTCATATCTTCTATCTGTGAGTCCATCCGAGTCCTTGTGATGTCACCATTCGTCTTCCACTAAGGCCTTTTTGGTTTCTTCCGGGACAGTACTTGGGCAATCTTCATTTCGTCTCATTTGCTGGTAGGGTTTTTTTCAATGGATACCTTACTGCCCATAGTTTTCTGGGTATTGGTACTTCAAAAGGTGTTGCTCTTCTGATAGGTACTGGGCAGAGCCCTACTGCGGCTCTCTGCCGGTTTATTTGCTCATCATACTTCGGTGTGAACGTTCCTGGTACTTCAAAATGGGCGACTGGAGTGCAGGATTTATTTGGGACCCCTCTACACCCCGTTGTGGTGGACGGGGTAAATTTGCTAAGACCACAACAGCAGGTGCTGCTTTACCCTCAGTATCTACGTCAGCCGCCCCAAAACCTCTCTGAGGTCTTACATCACAAAACATCAGTAGGAGGCAGGTTAACTCAACATCTGACAAAATGGCAGGCTATTACTTCAGATGCTTGGGCATTTTGAAACAGTTGCCCTGGGTTACTGCCTGCCTTTCCTACGCACGCCTCAGTCATCCACTGGGGAACAACTCTTTGACGTTTCAGAACCGATACCTGCAGCGGAGAGGAACAAGGGTTGGTACTCCCCATATTTTCTAATTCTGAAAAAGGATGGAGGAATGAGACCCATCTTAAACTTGCGAGAATTTAACAAGTTCAAGATGGTTACCCTTTCTCCGATCCTTCAGGCCCTCCACCTTCAGGACTGGTTGGTATCTCTGGACCTTCAGGATGCTTACTTTCATGTGCCAATCCATCAAAAGCACAAAGTACCTGAGGTTCGCCATTGGCAACTCTCACTATCAGTTTCGGGTTCTGTCATTTGGGCTAATCTCTGCCCCGAGGGTTTTCACCAAGCTAATGGCAGTTGTGGCAGCAAGTCTCAGGAGAGGGGGGGTTCATGTTTACCCCTACCTGGACGATTAGTTGATCAGGGCCAGTTCCCTGGAACATCTAAACCATACCTGCCACTCCCTCCACAAGCTGGGCTCCTCCCTCAATTTCAAGAAGTCCCACATGTTACCATCACAAAAACTCCAGTTTATTGGGGCAGTTCTGGACACATCCCTGGGGAAAAGCCTCGCCACCAGAGGAGAGGGCTCAAAACATTCTTCAGATGGTGTTGAAATTCCAAAATGCCCAATATCTTCTAGCCTTCGATTTTCTGAGGTTGCGCAGCCTGATGGCATCCTGCATCTTTTTGGTGCCTTAGGCCCGTCTGAGAATTGGATCTGTCCAGTGGGCTCTCAAGACCCAGCGGTCACAGTTCTCAGGAAAGATATCAGATCTCCTTCATATTCCAAACAGTCTCTCACTGGCCCTTCAGTGGTGGGCCTGTCGGGAAAACATCTTGAAAGGAGAACCTTTTTGGCAACCATGGCCGGAGATAACGGTAGTGACGGACGCCTCACTCATGGGGTGGGGAGCTGATAACAGCGATTTGACCATCAGTGGTCGTTGGTCTCCTTCGGAGTCCAAACTACATATCCACCTTTTGGAGCTGAGAGCAATCGGGCTAGCGATGAAGGCTTTCCTGCCGTCTGTACAGGGAAAGAATGTCCTGATAATGAGACCACATGGTGGCCATGTACTACCTGAACAAGAGAGGTATAGGGTCACTACCACTGCAGAGAGGCAATGCAGCTCTGGTTTTGGGTAATACAAGGTCTCACGGCAGTGCAACTAGCCGTAGAGAAGAACACGATGGCGGACACTCTGAGCAGGCAGAGTACAGTCTCTCAAGAGTGGGTACTAGCTTAGGCAGTGCTTCGAGAGACCTTCGCTATTTGGGGAACCCCTCAAGTGGATCTGTTCGCAAGGAATGCCAACAGGAAGTGTGAGCTGTACTGCTCCAGGGAATTTCCCCCGAGAGGAGCCCTAGCGGATGCATTTGTGGTGGACTGGGAATTTCCACTCCTCTCAGAGTTTCCTCCAGTCCCCGTGTAATGAGGAGGTTGAGGAGTTTAAGGAAAACCATGATCCTAATTGCCCCGGATTGGGCCAGGAGAACGTGGGACCTTCTAGACATGTCAATCTGTCCTCCGATTCGTCTTCCACAAAGAGTATCTACTCTTGCGAGACGAGGGTCATGTTCTCCATCCGGATATCAGTGCTCTCAGCCTTCACGCATGGTTTCTGAAAGGCTGAGGTACAAAGATTGGGACCTTAGCAACCACATCCTTATACCACTGCCATTGGAACAAGTTTTGCAGCTGGTGTAGGGACAAGAATGTTAACCCTTTTTCATGTTATACACCAATGGTGTTATCTTTCCTTTTACACTTAGCAAATCTAGGGCTGCAGGTAGGCACAATTAAGGGTTACCTATCAGTGCTGTCCCTCTTCAAGCGCACGGCTGAGGAACCCTCATACTTTAAAATATCCTTGGTAATTCAATTTTTGAAGGGGTTGACACATTTTTACCCCCCAACTCCTTTTCAAGTTCCCCTATGGGACATAAATTTAGTCTTTACATTTCTAATGGGTACTCCTTTTGAACCCCTTTATTCGTGCCCGTTGAGATTTCTTACCCTCAAAACTGTCTTTTTGGTGGCAATAACTTCTGCCCGAAGGGTAAGTTACAGGTTTTATCCTGCAAACCTCCTCACACTGTCTTTCATAAGGATAAAGTCGTTCTGCAAGTGAAACCTAATTTCCTCCCAAAGGTTGTTTCGGAATTTCATATCACCCAAAAAAATAACCTTGCCTTCCTTTTATCCTCCCTCATCCGGGGAAAGAGGAAGAAAGTTTGCACAGACTTGACCAAAAGTGTGCTTTGAGTTTCTATATCAGCAGACTAGCAAAACTAAGATAAACTGACCAATTGTTTGTGGGATACACAGGTCATAAGCTGGGCCTAGCCATCACCAAGCAAACCATTTCTAGATGGATCATTCTAACTATTGTAGAAATTACAAATTGGCAGGTAAAGACCCTCTGGAGCATCTGAGGGTTCATTCAACCAGGGGTATCGCAGCTTTGTCAGCTCTTCAAAGGGGAGTTCCAGTAAAAGACATTTGCAAGGATTCCACATTATCCTCTGCGCACACCTTTACAAGATTCTATAGCTTGTATTCCTCCACTAGCCAAGAAACTAAATTCAGGAAGGCAGTATTGCATTCTGTGCATACTTAAAAAATAAAATGTTTACTCCCATCTTCTGTATACATAACCTTTTTTGGAGTCTATCAAAGATTAGGAATACGTGGGAGGAAACAATCCATTCGAAGAGCAAGTTACTTACCCATGGTAACATTCTTTTGACTGGATCTTCCTACCATGTATTCCTTATCGACCCTCCTATGCTTCCCTGCTCTAAAACTTCCATTGTAATTGCAGTCTGCGCTCTCTCAATGATAGTTACAATCTTCTCCTGGACAATGTCTAACACTCAAAAACGGAACTGAGCAACAGACGCTGCGCGCAAATATTTATACACATGCCATCGAGACGGAGGCCTCTGAGGGACTCAGCAGACGTTGATGTGCAGCGCCCTCTACTGGAAAAAAATAATTCCGAAGCAGCAAGCTAGATATGGGAACATCAAAGATAAGGAATACATGGGAGGAACATCCAGTCGAAAGAACGTTACCCTGAGTAAGTAACTTGTTGTTCTCCAACATTGGATCTTTCATAGTCCCATGCTTTAAATTTTTCCCCTGTCAGCTCAGAATCCTCTGTACATTTTAAATTAGTTTAATTTCAAAACTGCTATCTTTGAAGTTGTTTATCCATTTCAGATAGTAAGGTGAGCAGGCCTGTAGCTTTTCTCCTCTGTCTCTGGCCCTCATCAGAGAGTTGCATCAGGTCATGTGAAAATTTGGGCTGTAAGAGCTAGGTCCATGTTCATTCAAAATATTTTTGGGAAGGTTTGTCTACGTCTTTAGGACTATTTAATAAATCTAATAGTTTTATCCTGAAACTTCTCCTGTTTGCTTCCAGGAGAAAAGGCTTACTTCTGTTGGGGAGCTCCTCAACCACATGTTGGCTTTAGAGGAGAGAGCAAGCAAAACCTTAGTTTTGATATGCCATGTCAGACCTCTAAGAATCCCTTTTTTAGGATGTATAATGTTGTGGTCTGAGTAACCTATTTTTGCAGACTGACGTTGGGACTATTTAGCAATGCTCTGCTACAAATGGTGATACATTGACATAAACTCATCCTTGCATGGCTTACTAACGGCTCCTCTCCAGCATTAGAAGACCCATAAAGTCCCTAATGAGCAGAGAGAAACTGGAGGATTGTGCAACGTCATCAAACCAAGTTAAATTGTAGGAACGGCCTACATCTCACTGGGCGGAAGAAAATTTAAATACTCTAGCCTGACCTCGGTAGACTAACAATCTGGTGCCCTCTCCAGGTGACAAAAGTTCTACGCCTGCTGCTTCACCATAACCTCAAAGTGCTGTTAACTGGTTTTGAGGCAGAATTTTATTTCTGGGGTCCTTGAGCCCTACCTAATTTGTGGGTTCCCCAAACATTTTGCTGGCTTCCATGCTTTTATTTCCAATCCAAGTTTATCTTAACTCGTAGCAATTCATCTTGCCTAGTTGCCTAAGATGTACCTCATGAAATCGCCAGCTCCCACCAATAACCCAAAGTTAAGAATACTACAACATCTTCAGTGTTACATTTCTCTAGTTAAGTGTCTGTAAGATTCCCCCTTTTCCCGTTCCAAGCACCCTACACCTGTGGGTCATAATCTTTCCAGATAAGATGGTGACAGCTGTTAAGTCATCTCGCACTCCTGTAGTATTGATATTGTACACAAGTGGTTCAGAGCGCGACAAGGGAGGGGAACAGGGGAGAACAAAACAGCAATCTTACTAGGCCCAGTGACATTGAGAACGCGCAAGTGCATGGGAGTGGGGAAAAGTGCATGGAAAGGGGTAGAAGTGTAAAGTGTGAAACTGAGGAGAAACCGATAAATAATAATAAATAAATAAATAATAAAGGCAACACACAGTGGTAGTACAGCCAGCAATTTGCAAGTGCTAGGTTTAAGGCAGCAGACAGGGTAGGTCTGATAAGTTCAGGAAGAAAAGGGGGGGGGTCTGTATGTGTACATATACAGACCCCAGTGCAAGGGGTGTCCCGGAGGCAGTGCGGGAGGGTGGCAGGGTGAGCAGGTACCTGGGCCCGGAGGACAGAGGGTGGCCAGGTGCACGGTGCCAAGAGAACAGATCAGCAGGGGAGAGTGGGAGCGAAGGCAGAAGAAAAGAGGAAGGTCTTGAGGTACTTCCGGAACCGGAGATGGTTCTCCTCAAGTTTTACAATGGCAGGGAGGCTGTTCCAGAGGGAGGCCCCAGAAGACTAAGACAGAGATCTACCCCCAGCTCATTTCTTTGAAAAGCGACTGACCCTGAGGGAGTTAGAGGAGCGAAGAGCTCGAGAGGGGAGGTATTGGCGGAGGGATAGCTGAAGGTATTTTGGGCCCAGGCCCCAGAAAGCCTTGTGGACAATGCAGAGGGTTTTGAATTTAATCCTTGCCTCCACTGGGAGCCAATAGGGAGATTTCAGAGCTGGAGAGATACGATCCCAGGGCTTGAGCCCAAGGACAAGTCTCGCAGTCCTGTTCTGGATTAGTTGCAGACGGCAGAGAGTAGAGGCAGGTAGATTTAGAAAGATATGATATGGCATTTATAAGGCTGTTACAATAGTCCAACTAAGAGAGAACCAGCGCTTGGGATACCATGAGCTTCTGGGGGAAGGAGAGGAAAGGCAGAGTACCTCTGAGGAGGTGCAGTAGGAAGTTTGACTTTTAGAGATCTCAGAGATGTGGGCGGAGAAGGAAAGGGTGGAGTCAAAGATGACCCCCAAGTTCTTAGCCTCGCAGGTGGGGGTAGGAGGAGGGCCAAGGGAAGCCGACCAGCGAGTGAGGGGAAAGGATGGTGAAGGTGTGCCAATCTTGAATGGCAGTTAGGCAATCGGAGATGAGAGAGGGAGAGGAGGTGGCAGAGGGCAGCTTGAAAATTAATTATCATCAGCGTAGCACTGGAAATTTAAGCAGAAAATGGCAATGCAGTGGGCGAGAGTTGCCAGGTATTGGTTGAAAAGCCAGGGCGAGAGGTTAGATCCCTGGGGAACATCACAGGTAGAGAGGAAGATGGATGATGGGAAGGACCCAAGTTGGAACCGGGAGGGTTGATCAGAGAGGAAAGAGGTCAGCCAGGCCAGAGCCTGATCAGTGATACCCAGGTTTTCACAGAGACGGTTGAGCAGGATGGTATGGTTGACTGTGTCGAAAGCGGAAGAGAGATCCAGGTGGATTAGGACAGAGGGAATGTTAGTCAAGGTTGGACAGCAGATCTTCACGGATGTTCAGGAGACCAGTTTCCGTGTTTCTGGCAGCTCTGAAGCCAGATTGGTGGTCATGGAGACAGCCCACAGAATTGGAATGAAGGTTAAATTGAGAGATGGACACATTTTTCAGGAGTTTGCCCTGAAAGGGAGTAATGGAAATTGGGCGATAGTTAGCTAGACAAGAAAGATCAGCTGTGTGTTTCTTAAGAGGATGCATAAGGGAGTGCTTCAGAGGGGAGGGGAAGGATCCTGAGGAAAAGGAGTGGTTGCAAAAATCAGCAAGGCCGGAGCGAGGGTGTCAATGTGGTCCTTGATGATTTTAGAGGAACAGGGATGAACCTGTTTTGACGAGGCTTACATAGATTGGACTTGTCTAGTGACCTAGACAGTGGAGAAAAGAGGAAAGGAAGAGAAGGTTGGTGTGGGGTGGTTAAAGGAGGGCCAGCAAGCACAGATGGGGAGAGGAGAGGAAAGGTGGGGGTGGAGAGGGTGGACAGGATGTCCTGGACTTTTGAAATGAAGTGAGAGGCAAGGGCGTTGCAAAGAGCCTGCGAGGCAGCAGGAGTGGTAGAGACTGCAGCAGGGTTGGCCAGCTCCTTGCAGATTTTAAAGAGTTTGGCCGAGTTAGATGCCGCTGTGAGACGCGCTTTTGAATGTGGACTCTGTTCTTGGTGAGGACAGAGTCGGTATTGCCTTTGTAGCAGGCGACAGGCCAGTTTGTCAAAGGATGAACAGGAAGTCCTCCATTTCCTCTCAACCGCCCTTCACTTAAGTTTAAGTGTATCTAGGTCAGAGTCATACCAGGAATTGCACTTGGCTTTGGACTTCAAACGAATCCTCATGACAAGGGCAAGAGCATCAAGAGTATCATAAATTGAAGAGTAGAGCAGAGACAGGGCTGTGTCAGGATGTGAGACAGCCAGAGGTGGGTGGGGGGGAGAGAAAGTGGCAGCAAAAGCCTCAACTGACACACGCTTCATGGGCCGGATGTCCGTAAAGGTAGGTGGCAGTGTTGGGGTAGGCTTGGCTTGGGGGGGGGAAGAGGGAGAGATGAGATGAGAGGAGAGGGGGGAGTGATCGCTCCAAGAGAGAGGAGTGGTCAGAGGGATGGAGAGTGGGAGGCCAGAGGAGATCAAGACATCGAGTATGTGCCCTGCAGAGTGAGTCGGGCCAGAGGGGAGGATGGACAGGGAGAGGGAGTCGCAGAGGTCACAGAAGAATACAGAGGAGGAACAAGGAGCGTCTAAATGTATATTGAGGTCACCGAGGAGGAGGAGTTGAACGTAGAGGCCAGGAGGGAGGAGGAGAGGTCCGCCTGCTCAGAGAGAAATGAGGTGATTTGAACAGGAGGCTGGTAGATGGTAGCCACAGTAAGAGAATGGGTAGGCGAGAGAGAAAGCCTACAGACAAGGCATTCAAAAGAGGAGTAGGTTTGAGTGGGAGTGATAGAGGCAGGAGTCCACTCAGGAAAGATCAGGGCTCCCCCCCCCCACCGGACCGGGAGTATCTGGGTACAGAGAGGATCTTGTAGCCATCAGGGAGGAGGGTGTCAAAGATTGTGACAGAGCTGCCTGTGAACCATGTCTCAGGACATTAAGGTCTAGTTCTTCAAGGAGGTGGCAGATGTCAGAGGAGTGTTTGACAGCTGAGTGAGAGTTGAGAGTGGCAATATGAAGAAGGTTGCTAGCCTTAAAGATCTTCCGGGGAGGGATGCAGATCAGAGGTACACCCTGTGGAGGAGAAAGACCCTTAGGAGGAGGAGGAGGAGGAGGAGGAGGAGGAGGAGAGGGAGGGCAAGGTAGACGAGGGGGAAGAGGAGGGGACAGCAGCAGATGAGAGGAAATTGATGAGGCGAGGGAAGTGCCTATCTAAGAGGAGGCGATTGGCCTTAGGGCCTTGGACCATGACCGTGCCAATTAGGTAGACATTAATGATGACTTTATAGGTGTTGAAGGAAGCCATGAGAACTTCCCAGCGAGTGCCACCATTAATGGGAGAGGAGGAGATAGGACAGAGCACAGAGATCATATGAGGAGTCCATAGACCTGGCGAAGGAACGACAAAGAGGATGTCGGTGAGGGTCTGTCTGGAGGGAGCATTGGAGTAGGTGTTGGCAATAGAAAGACCAGGGTTGGAGGCCAAGATATCCTTTTTGAACTTCTTCCTACCAGACTTAGTGAGAAGGGAAGGATAGTCAATGGAGAAGCAGTTGGAAAAGATAGGAGAAACAGAAAGCGCCATGGGGGTGGCGGTGAGGTTTGGTGAGGAGAGGAGAGGATGGAGAAACTGGGGGGGGGGGCTAAGGCAGGTAGGTGTGCCTCAAAAGAGAGTGGTGAGGTCACTGGGCTGGCAAGTTACAGAGAAGCATAAGTATACAAGCAAAATACAGAGAATTTTGCAATGGGCAGCAAGATTTGACTTTTTAGCACAAAGCAAAAACAGCAAGATTTGACTTACTTAGCACAAAGCAAACGCAGAAAGATTTGAATTTTCATTCTTGGATTCAGATGTTAGCAAAGTATTTTTAGATAGCACTGCACATTAGGATGACAGCATGGGAGTAACAAGCAGAAAGAACAGCGATAGTCAAAGGAGGTAGGAATGAGTCCTTAAGGAGGGAACTAACCCATAGTTCTGGAGGAGGCAAAGTCAAGGCAGTCTGGATTTATTAGAGGGGTGAAGTGGCAGCATCATTGTGTTTAAGGTCCAGGAAGGACCCCAATTAGCGCTCCGTAGATCCAGCGCTCTGTCTCTTGGGGATAGACCGCTCCAAATTGTCACTTGTGAGTTAACGTATGAAAGGAGATTGACACTATAGTATATTTGTGTTCCCGGGTTGCCGATGTTGGCTTTTCCATGCTTGATATATTTCACAAATTTTATGGATCCACTGCAAATCTGATGGTGCAGTCTTTTATTAGAAGGATCTAGCGATGCACCACTACACAAAAGGTTCATATTTTATACCCTGTATTCCACCTTCCCATTCTATAATGGCATGCCTAGCAGTACAAAGCTTGCATAGTCTGGCATTCTCAAATCAAGTAGGTCTTCAATTTTAGATTTGCCCTGCATTGTGGGCATTGCCACCAAATATAGACTAATCACCCCCTACCAGTGCAACCCCTTCAGCACAATTCTAATTATGTGGATACATAATTTGGCGCTTCTTGTGTCTATACTGCCACCTCTGGGACAGTTTGTATTGTAGCTCCTGCACCAGTACTCCACCACAAGTTCTTTTCTGAAGTCCCTTGCCCAAAGGTCATATTTAAAGCCTGGTTCTCTAGCTGTCACCACCACTAGGAAGAGGGTGGGTGTGCCACTCTCTAGTGCTGAAGCATCAGCCAATAAAGAGTGCGAAAGTTTATATACCTGGGGCAAGAGAGTGATCACATCTGGGGCATATTTAACTTGCATAGCAAACAATACTACTTTACTTGCGAGCTATAATAATACAACTAGATTCCGTCTTCAAACGAGTTGGGGTCCCACCTACTCAAAATCTCTACTGAAGGAAACCAGTAGCTCAGAATATTTAAAAAACCTAGATTCAGCGGACACTTCCAGTAGAGTGGTAGCTGAGGGAACCTTGCTCAAACACCATTCAGAGTTCAAACCTGAGACTCTGGCAACTTTAATAATCATGCCTATTGAATATTCTGTCCTCTTTGGCAAGACAGACAACCATTTAGAGATGACCAAGTAGGACCATGAAACCTTAAGACAACAAGGGCACATTTCTAATAAACTCTTTATCATTCGAGACACCTTCAATATTGGATATTCATTTCGGAGACCGGGTTTGTCAAGGGCCTCAGTCTGGTTTTGGAACTTCCTTGTCTTCTTAGTACACTCCCCAAAACCAATCCTCTTTTCAAAGCAGTCTACAGATGGTTTAGGAGAGGTAAACGGTGGCACAGAGTTTCAGCCTTTGGAAGCTCTACTGCCCCTCTACCAAATGCTGCTCTAGTCAAGGTACCCTCCCATGCTTCTGCAATATGGGGGTCACATAACTGTTGAGGCAGGTGGTTACGCCACCCATAGCTACTGCCCCTCCCCCATCACAATATCATAGAGATGGGAAACGTTACTCACTGCGGCAACCGTACCGCCCTTATCCCAGGCAGGTACAACAGGAGATGAACATGATCTAAGCTAAAGATGGCAAGAATAAACAAACCGACAATTAAACTATACATGTGCATGCATTGGACCCAAAGCAAATGTGCACTCAGCATGAAGAAAACAAACACTAGGTAATATGTGCATTTATGTATGAAGAATATTAACATGGCATCCAAAAAGACATGAAGAATACTAACACAAGCAGAGTATAAGCTGAATGCTATATGAACGATGGGCGAATTTCGCTCACTAACCTAGACATGCAAGAGTAATGGAAAGCCATCCTTTCAAAAATGGATGCCACAGCCTGCTTCTAAGTAAATGAAAGGCCTCAAGACTTCACGAAGACTCAAAATGCTGAAATAACAAAATACAGATCTGTGCAGAGCTCAGACGGTAACTAGCAACCCACGCCAAGGTTACTGAGAACTTAGGGAGGGTCCAAACATTGCAGTGAAAGCACGCGATAGCGATTCCCAAAACACCAGCCATATATTCTTAAGACTAATTAAAAGAACAACCATCCTTTATGTTAGGAAAGACTTCTTTACTGCACCTTTCTTTACATCTTTATGGAACCCCCAAACATTTTGCTTTTATTTTTTATTCTGTCCTGCTCTTTCTGCAGTGCAGTGAAGCCCTAAGCTTCACTACACAACTTTTGCTCATGTTATGGGGCACCTGACATGTCAGGCTGTCTGTAATGGGAAACTTTGTTTCCCTTAGTTGTGTTACTATCTTTGGTTACTTTGTATCACTTGTGGTCACTTTTATCATTGGACAAAGCTGCTTACACTGCAGTACAATGGGGTACACTTTTTTTGTTTTGCCATAGACTAACACTCAGAGGCTTTTGGGCTACTCTAGGTGTGCTAAAAGGATAAGCTGGTGGCAGCAGTGACTTTTTCCCACTTTTGGGACTTTTTGTTTTAGCCTTACTGCGTTTACCACATTTGGCTACTAACTGTGCCACAAGATTTTTCGCTTGTTCTTTTGCCATCTTGTTCTTTAGCCTTCTTCCTGGCCTTTGAGTCCAGGACAATCCTTCTAAGGACTTCGAGTGCCCAGGAAAGAAAAAGCTTTTGGCAGGCTACTGGGGGGTTTTGTGTGTGTCTGAGTCATATGCATGAGTGTTCTCGACAATGATCCTGTCTGGACCACTGCTGGGGTGTGTGCTTGAGCTAGTCCTGTATTGGCTAGTGAGGGCAGCTGCTCTTACCTGGCTTTTAGCATAACAAGAGGACCCCTGCACCTATTCCTCAGAGATCCTGGCGAAAGCTGAAGGAGCCAAGTCTTCTATCCAGGTGTGAGACCTGCGAAGAAACCGGAGACCCGGCAGGAGGCGGCCTGGCTACCAACTTCGGCTTCTGCCCTGGAGGAGCCCTGTCTTGCTGAAGATCTTCAGCAGTCCTGCGAAGGAGCTGTGACTCTGGGAGTGGAGGGAACATCCATTCCTGATGTCTGCTCGGTACCCTGCAAAGAAGAGCCTTCGGAAGTATCCATGCACCGTCCTGTGACTGACCAGCTCAGAGTTTGGGCTACCATGCTGCCGACATCCCCGTTTCTTAGTTTGGAATGTTGGGGGCTCCTCAGCTGGCCCTGCAAGACTCGACTCTGAAAAATGTCGGCATCCTAGCTTCAAAGGGACCCAACATAGAATGAAAGTCTAGAATGAAAGTCTGATGGCGGCAGTTGAGTCCCTTTGCGTCGCCGTGCTGCGGTGACCACCATCTGAAATCGCTTACCTGACACAAGTCCAGTCCTAATAGGGGTCCTGCATCGAGTTTTGCTGCATTCTTTATTCGAGAGTCCGTGCGACAGTGAAAGATATCAACCAGAGATCAGCTAGAACCTGCAACCCCTGCGAATCGAGGACTGCGACTTTCAGTGGGAAAAGCAACCTCAGACCTTCTTCCTTTGTCCTGCCAAGTCTGGGGAACAATTAGATTATGAGGGGTAAATTACAGTGATTCTTACCTACCACTAAACTCCCAATATAAGTCTATAGGCTTACAATAAACGTTATGATAACAATATTGGCTTTGCCATTGCTTGCTTGACGCAAGACTTCTGAAAGTTGGGACTACTTCTTTTAGCTAGTTTAACTTGTACTCTGACAATTAGAACCCTTCACTGGACCCCAGAGACCCGACCTGGTTTTTTTCTTTCATCAAAGTTTCTGTGGATCTTTACCTGAACTATTGGGCAAAAGGCACCAGACAACATAAGGCTGGACATTTTAAGTTAGGGAATCACTCTCAGTGGACCCAAAGTGTACAATATAATCTTACCTTTCCTTTGCAGAAGTTTGTGATGTATATTATGCCCTCTGATAAGTGAATATATAGATGTAATCTATTTTGCTAGTGTTGTGTGATAACTCTACTTGCCAGTAGTCATTTTTCTATAGTTTGTTTTGGCCAATAAATAATAATTGTATATTTATACATCCTGTGTAAGTGTAATCTGTGATTCCCATTGTGTGAACTTATTGTGGACCCTTTACAAGCTCACCACCTCTGAAGAACTTAGCCTAGACCGCCTGTCACTGCCACCTGAACTGGTTTGGCTACAGCTCCTCATAGTTGTCCCTGTCACAATAGAGGTTAGCCTTATATACATCTGTCCACCAGGCCAGAGTATAGACTATCAGTCCTAACACTTTGTAAGCCAGATGCAGGACAATAATAATCCAAAGACTCTATGAAGAACAACCCAAGAATGTCCAATAGTGGCTAAAGCGCTGTCTTGTCACATGTGATCCATAATTAAAGAACACTGTCTATTTATTAGCAATGAACACAGATAGGACACACATTCCCAGACAGGGAACGCTGCACAGTGTCGAGTACAAAGAAATCACTCTGGCTCATTGCCTAGGAATAAGGTATGGTATTTTCTTTAGTTGAAATGAAAGCAGTTCATGGACCTCCCTTCCCCTACTCCTGTCTGGCTCGTGTCTTGATGAGTTGTTAGTTGTCCGAGGTTGATCAGTAGAAAGCCAACCAATCCAAACCCTCAATGTTTGGCTGTCCAATACGTATCATGCCAGCCAATGATATATTGTAAAAAATATATCTTTTTACTATTATCCATTTAAAGGTGGTCTCGTGAGGAGCCATCAGATTGTTGTTATCCAATCAGTAATTTAACCCATATAGAATGTATACATAGTCATCCTCTTAACCAATCACAGCAATGCATAGGTTTTGGTAGGTAAGATTACTGTATGTCAGTTATGACAAATGGGGACTATAAAAACTGTTTTTGATGAGCTCGCTGAGAGCGACCACATTGTATGCTGTCTCTGCTTTATTTGGATGGTCGTAAAGCTGGGTTTTGCCTTGCATCTTGTCTATTTCCGTTCTTGGTTTTGATCTAGCTCCAGAACCTCTGTGTAATTCTGGTACTTTCCAGGCCATTTTAACATAACTTCATTCACCCACACATGGGTGGGGATAACATTTGGATTGGTGGGTGCTAATGACTGTTGCCAAGGGGTATTCAGTAGAATTCCTAGAAACATCTTGCCACCATCCTACTCTAGAAGAATGTTGTCGGAACATCACTTGATTTTACAAGAAGTTGTTATAACACTACTACAGAAGGGAGCGATAGAGCTGGTGTTACCCCTGGAAGAAAACCAAGGCATTTATTCAGTGTACTTCCATTTTCCAAAGAAAGATCTAACAATGCGCCCAGTCTTAGACCTGCGCCCAGCAAACACGTATATCAAGCCACAAACATTTGGGATGACCACGCTGGAGGAAGTAATTCCTCTGTTAAAGCAGTGGGATTACATGGCAACATTAGACCTGACGGATGCATACTTTCATATTTCAATGTTGCCAGTGCACAGAAAACACCCAAGATTCAAAGTGGGAGACGAACACTACCAGTTGAAAGAGCTACCATTCGGCACTAAGCATCACAAGTGTTTACAAAAGCCCTTACAGTGGTGGCCGCACACCTACAGAGGCAGTCCATTCCAGTGTTCACTTACCTAGACGACTGGCTAAAAGCAGAACACTCATCTCGGATGTGTCAGCAAAATACTAAAAAACGATTAAACTGCTGTTTCAGTTAGGCTTCTCAATCAACGAGAAAGTCAAGTCTAGTGCCCTGTCAGGTAAAACAATTTCTAGGGGCACTAATTCGAACAAAAGACTGACTAGTCTTCCCTTCCAAGAAGAGGGTACAAAACATGCTGTTTCAAATCCTTCAATACATAGTCAGTTAATCGTGCGAAAGGCCATGGGTCTTCTGATGGGAATGATGGCTTCCTGCATTTGCCTTGTGCCGCTCGCCCGGTTGCGCATGCATCCAATTCAAGAGTGGCTAACCAAACAATGGTCGCAAGCAATCGGTCAGTCGGACAGATGATCTACTGGTGGTTTTGCATCCTCTTGTTCCTTCGTTGCGGTGGTGGACAAAGGAAAACCTTTTAAAGGACAAACCGTTCAACACTTCAGCAATCAAGGCCACTCGCACTACAGACTCATCGCTATCAGGGTGGGGAGATCATTTTCACCCACACACTCCGCACAGTGTGTGGACACAATCATTAACCAGGAAACATATGAACCTTCTAGAACTGCTAGCAGTCTTCAAATTTCTACAAGCATTCAAACAGCTAGTAGAGAAGACTGTGCTCTATTAACAGATAGCACCACAGCCATGTTCTGCATAAACAAGCTGGGAGGAACACACTCTCCAGGGCTGTCCAAAATAGCCCAGAACATTTGGCTGTCGGCACTAAAACGCATGTTTCTCCTGGCACATGTTCCTGGGGAACACAAGTCTCTAGCAGACGTACTAAGCAGAAGTACAGAACTGTCAACGGAACACAAGTGGCAGTTGAATGTAGACGTCCTACACAGTCTTCACAAACTGTTTCCGGACTTCGACCTCTTTGCTACACAAGAAAACGCATAATGCCACGACTACATACACGTTTTCCCAGACAAAATCCAAGGGGAATGCTCTGTTAATGAATTTGTCAGGGAAATATGCATACACTCCACCCCCCAACCCCCCACTGCACTTCTCTACAGTATACTCCACATGTTGCATGGGGGGACAAGTTGCCTTTATCCTGGTAGCTGCTATGTGGGTGCGACAAACATTGTTTTCCCACCTATCGAAGATATCTTTGTTTTAAATCCAACTCTGGGCTGGGACTTGAATATTGTGCTTACATATAAAAAATAAAAATTGCTTTTCTTGTCGCTGTCATAACTATAAGGAGAGTTAGTGAGTAACACACTTTTAGTGCAAGATCCTTTTGTCATTATTCACAAGGGGAAGGTGGAACTACGCACACATCCTTGATTTTTCTACAAAATTAATCTCTAGGTTCCACGTAAATCAATCCATAGAACTTCTGCTTTCTTCCAATTCCCAGATAATACAGCAGAGAAGTGCCTACATACCCCAGATGTCAGACGGGCTGTCATGAAATACTTTCAAAAGACTAAACCACTCAGAATAACAGTTTCATAAAGTTTCTTTATATCTTTACCAGCTGGTAGAGAGGGTAATCCTATCTGTAAACTGGCTATCTCAAATGGATTCTCAGATACATCCAATTTTGTTATTCTCTTGCCAAGAGAACATTACCCTTCCAGCCCAGAGCACACTTAACTCGGGGCACAGGGGCTTGTGATGAATCTGTTTAAATCATCACTAAATCCTGGTATGGGCCTCCTCTCACGTGGATAGGGGAAGGCAGCTGCTACCTGATCCTGACCCTGGGGGGTGGTATGAGGGAGGATCATGTGTGATGAGATTTGTGTCAGGAGAAAGTTGTAAGTCCTTTGACTCACCCTCCATTTTCCCTGAAAACTTCATGGCATATTGTAAAGTGGAGACAAGCCATGTAAATGCTATTCACATATTATCTCCTGACTGATTACTTTCAGTACAACAGTCATTTAAAATGAAATGGATATGACATACTTAAAACCACTATGTACTTCAAGATCCATAACGCCTGTGGTACTGGGACAAGGAAGAGGGACAAAGTGAATGATGATCAATTGTGCTACTCAAAGGACTGTGCAGTCGAGTTGTTGCAAGGCCAATCACCTAAGCATGATATTTAAGTGGAGGAGTGATCCACAGGAGTGGGAAGGAACGGAATAGCTGGGGAGAAGCAGTCTGGAAAGTCCAGAAAGCAGTCGTAGTTGAAGCAGGTGTAAAAGCACTAGCAGAAGCCGACATGGGAAGAGAAGGCATGCGGCTTTGCAGAGTACGCACATCAGGGAGCAGCACTGTGGAATGCGGCAGCGGGGAACGTAGCCCAGCCATGCGGGAGATGTGCTCCCGACCCGATGTGAATCGTTCAGAGGTGCTGGAGGACGCAGACACCCGACAGACTGTGGAGATGCTGTAGTCTGGCCTTCCTTCCCCACGTTTTGAGCACACAAGGTGGGACTCCTGAGCACAGCACACGTTCGAGCGTCCCCAGCACAAGCTAACAGTTCCGCTCTCAGCTTATCGGGGCCTTCGGTGGGTAAGTCTCTTTTCTATAAAGTCTCTTGCCTTCGAGGTCCTGACGTCTTTAACAAAATAACAAACACAAGTTCCTTTCTGCTTGCACGTTGGGTGATGTGTTTTCACCCCTGTTTACCCCTCTTCCGGGCTCAGATCCACAAGAAGTTCTTAGCAATATTAGGTCCTTCAGTATTCAAGCTTCTCGCTTCAGAGGGTCTGATGGGCTCAAAGATTAAACAAAAAGGTTAACAAAAAGTCCAAAGTTCTTCTCTGCTTGTGTGTGGGTGATGACTCTTCACTCTTGGATCCCCCTCTTCTGGGCTCAGACCCTTTTCAATTGTTAGCCTCCTTTCGCCGGGTTCAATTTGGCTTTCAACACAACTCTTCTGGGACATCTATTTCAAGAATCGTTATGTCTTTTTAAACAGTTTGCTGTGAACATCCCTCTGCCGGTTTCACTCATGTCAACACTCTTAATCAGGACTTTTGCCTTTGGCCTTTCTTTATCGGCATCCCTCCTCGGCTTCACTCTTGCCAACTTTACGATGTGGGATTCGCTTCTCTTAGCTTCACAATCATCTGTCTGTCAAAGGCTTTCGACTGTACAGAGGATTTTACTACACCCCTGTATGACCAATTTGACCCCCTTCTCACCTTTCTGCCAAGGCATTCTGGTGACAGTAGTTTTAACAGGGTAATCACCCAGGGTTTCCTGAGTGAGCACCCATGTGGTGCTTGACTCTTCTACAGCTGGCTTTCGCCTTGCGTATCAACAGTTCTTTGTACTTTCTGTAATCAGCCGTTTGCTGCTTTCGTTCAACACAGTTCGATTTCTTATTGGCTCTCCCCTCGACACACTGGCTGTGATGAACCACTTGGCTTTTCTTGTCTCCTCAGTCAAGGCCGGTGCAACAGTGGCAAGCATCTCCCCTCAGCTTGGTTGTCCGTGGAGGAGGGCCCAGTGTACCGTTGACAACTGCTGCAACACACGCTGGCTTCTGTTCACGGTCTTATGATTCCTTCTATGGAGGTTTCACGGGCCTGGCATGGAAAGGGCAAGCTCGCCTCTCTCCTTGTTACCCTCTCGGTTTGTGCTGTCTTTCCCCTCCTCTTGAGGGGCAGTGCTGAGTTAGCTCTCTCGCCATGCGGTCTGCCTTGCTCGTCTTGTGCTCTCTTGCTCCACCTTTTATCCCTGCAGGGAAAAGAAAGGGCCATCAGGTGTTTGTGATTCTGGTTAATTGCCTGACTTTGCTTGACCCTTGAGTTGGGACATGTCAGGTAAACAGTTTGAGTATTATTCTTTTGTTTTTTACTGTATGAAAAAGTGTTCATGTTGGATAAGTAGGGGGATAGAGTTTAGTAGGATTTGTGAAATGAATAGGGGGGGCAGTGGTATTTTGTAAAAGTAGACTGTGAATTCGGAACATGATGATCGGAGGGACGAGGAGAAAATTGACTGCGAGCATTCGGGTAAGTAACTGGAAAATAGGGACTTTGGGGGGTGTAGTCGCCCATGGTAACTTTGTTCAGCTTCCTAATTGGTTTTACAGACAGGGAGGGGTTGTCAGGTTTTGATAAGGGAGAATGACTACCGGGAAAAGGGTTTAATTTGGAATATCCTATAAAGGCCTCACTGACTTTGTCCTCTTCCCTGGTGTAATACCGCGTCTCACCTGGGGCATTTCCCTGAGCACAACCCCATGTTTCCCTAGACAGGTGATCCTCGCTCGTCCGCCCCCACGGTTGGGATCTGAGAGTGCCAGACCACCTGAATAAGGGATTCTTGGGGTCTAATTGGGAGAATACCCTCGGGTGTCTAACAGCGGGGTCATACATTTGAATACTAGGTAATTTTTCTTCAGTTTTTAGTTTGCTAGGTAGGAACATGCTCGTTACGACAGGGGCAGATATGCGTTTATCTCCCACCTCTTTTCTTTGAATAAATAAGGCAAACACTACAACTCTGTGTCCGTCTCTCCTTTCTGACCCCTCACAGGCTACTCTAGCTTTCATAGCAAATGTGCTCTTCGATGACATTTGCAAAGCTGACACTTGGCGTTCTGTTCATAACTTCACATAGCCTTACTGTTTAGGTACTGTGAAGGGTCAGAAATGAGAGACGACCATAAAGTTGTAATGTTTTCAACATTAGACATTTTATGAAAATAAAAGGGTTTGGATAAAGTCCTTTCTGTCACTATCCTAAAGAGTTTTCCTACCTATGAAACCTAAACTAAAGCTCAGTCTGTGTCTCGTCGTCAAAGGTAGGCAAACTGTCCTTGTGTCCAAAACAGATCTTACCCTCACACTAAAAATGAACAATAAAATGTGAAAGGTAAATGTCTCTGCTTAAAATTCAGCAAAAAGTGTGAAACGACCAAATGGGTAGCTCCAACAAAACAATCTTTGTATCCAGGGAATGATTCCCTTCCTCTGAACTATTCGAGGTAAAATTATGATATTCTTCAGCTCAAACAATTGTTCTTTAAGAGTGGTAGAAATGTCTTTCACATAACACTTCCTTAAGATGATGGGCCACATTACAACTCAGGCGTTAAGGGTTAACGCCGTCGTTAACCCTTAACGCCTGATTCCGATTTTAACGGCTGCTTTTAGCAGCCGTTAAAATCCATGGTGCTAACCCGCCATGATGCTAATTACGCCACCGTAATTTACGGTGGCGTAATTAGCGCCTTCCCCACTCCCATTATGCCCTATGGGGCAAAAATGGGAATGGGGAAGGGAAAATGGGAAATGGGGATTTACCGCCCCACTCACCTTGGAATGGGGCGGTAAATTTGCCATCCACCATGGTGTAAACGTAGTTTACACCATGGTGGTAAAGTTGGCGTAATTACCGCCTGGGTCGTAATGACCCCCGATGAAACTTATCTTTTTCTAAACATTGTTTAGGATGGCAAAGTATCTCTTGACAACTTAAGAAATTAGGTTTTAACACTTTCTTTGTGATGATAAGAAAATTATCTTTTCTAAACAATGGCTCCCCAAGAGTAGTAGAAATGTCTCTTTTTTTGCAGAACACCTTCTTAAGAATGTGAGAGTATCTTTTCAAAGTAGTGGTGATTTTTATAAGAATGGCAAGAAGCACTTTATAAAAGGTCTCCTGGTATACTTTCCTGCAAGGAACCCTTTTCCCACTGCCTTTTCACTTCAAAAACTCTAGATGGATTTCCTGGTGTAACCCCCTGCCAGGAATCCACCATTTGGGCTTGGTAGATCCCTTGGTACACACTCTTGCCAGGAATCTTTCCCCCCCAAGACTTGCCGCCTGATGCACACCCTTCACCAGGTCTTCCAACAATCCTTCAGTTCCCTCTATCCAAGTACAACACAGTTGTATTTCTTCACTGTTTATTCTCCATCGGCTCCAAGTATCACTTGTTCCAACTTCCCCCATATTGGCATCCCTTATATAGAGACTTGTTCAAGTTTTGATTGTTGTCTTCCTTGTTAGCACTCATTTGCTTGTTGCAATACTTGTTCTATTCTTCCCTTTGATTTTTCATATATGAATATTTATACAGATCTTGCCTTTTAATTGCTTCATTATAGTTAATTTACTCCAGCTTTCTCCATATAGACATCTCATATATGGAGAGATGTGTAAATGTAGAATTTCTTAGTCCCTAATTTGATTTTTAAAGTAACTTCCCAATTGTTTGTAAGCCTGTCGGCACGCCCTGGGACTACCAGTGCTCTTTGGCAGACTAACCAGTGTTTGTTGGTGTGTCCGATCCGTGGCATATGGCGGCATCGACATTAGTGCCTCAAGGAAGCGTTTTCCACTTTGCAGTCCCTTTCGCAGTTCTCCTGTCTGCTTCTGTTATCTGCCAGTGGACCTTCTGCCTTTCCCTGTGATGGCCTTTCACTGTGAACACTTCCTCGACAGCCTCTCCACTGCTGCTGGTGTGTCGAAGATTCTTCTGTGGCACCCGCTCTGCTTCTCCCGGTCTCTTGCATTCCCGGTAAGAAGCATCAGCTTTCCTCCAGTTTGCTCGTATCTGTCTGCCTTCGGTTCTGCTTTCCGTTGCGCCCGCTTTGTATCTCTCTTCTCCTCTTTCACAACTTCCATGAAAAGACTTCAGACGGCACCTTTCAGGGGCGAGGAAGGGGTCGGGAGGGCCTCTGTGACAAATGCAGATAAACTGAAGTAGTGTTAGGTTTCCCGGATGCCGACTATCCTAATGTTGATTACTGAATTCTCTGTTCCGCTTGCAGAAGGAGCATGGAATGGCCCGCTCTATTCCATCATTGAATAAGATGATGTTGAACGTGAACGGTCAGTTGTTGATTTATAGCTGACATAAAAAGATTTTTAAAAAACGATTGTTCTTTCTTCTGCTTGCCATTAAGTTAAAATACACCAGGAGTGAAATATGTTAATGGCTTTTGACAGTCATGAAGCTGTTTTTCAATTTAAATGTATATCCTAGCAGGCTTGTATTTGCATCAGCCGTTTTCCAGAAAATTATGCTTAAGATGTTTACTCGCAATACAGCTATAGAGTTCTTTCAAGATGATATTTTGGGTAGAGGTTCTACTCTAGATCCCCAAGATCGAAACCTTGTGGAAGTGCTAGACATTCTGCAAGCGGGAGGGTTAGCAATTCCAAGGGCATCAAGGAAAATAAAACTGCCGTATTTGGGTGACCAGATTTCAGTATAAGGACTGACACCAAAACGTATTTGATGAATTAAATAAAATACAAGGAGACCACCAAACAAAGTTCTTTCTTCCATTTTTATCAATTACAATCAGAACTTAGTACCAATATTTGCGTGAGATGTGCATGATGAATTCAAGAGGTGAACACTTCAATTGTGATGAAATTTGTGAATGTAAATTTCAGGAAGTCAAAGAGATCAATATGGCCACGCCATTGGGACAGTATCTCACAAATGTGAGATCCATGACCATAGACGCAAGTATTGTAGGAGTTGGTGCAGTCTTATCCCAGATGCTGCAGATATCAATTATTGAGAAGTTGCATTCACCATTAGGACTGATCATAGTCCTTTAAGGAGCAATTTTTCAGTCAAAATACCTTAATGGAGTATCGTAACGCTAATTGAGTAACTAGGTCGCATTGGAACGTAAACTTATATCAGGGACGAGAATTATATTTGCTGATCCTTTGTCAAGAGTATATAACCAATTGGAGAACTGGGTGAAATTGTCAGAGCACGCTTTTGTGACGAATGATGGCATTGTTATCCAAGATGAGTGACAAATTCACTAAACTAAAGAGACAGCGCTCAAAAGGATTGCATCTTGTGTGTCTGGCGTCTGTCTGGTAAACTCCAAATTGAGCGTGAGTGCAAATTCTTTTTTATTAAGTGCGTTGAGCGTGGTGAATGATATGATATGGCATTTATATCGCGCCTATACACGTGTGTTTCAAGGCGCGACGAGGCAAGGGAGGGGAACAAGGAGAAGACAATGATCCTACTAGGCCAGGAGTCATTCAGATCGCGCAAGTGCATGGGAAGGGTAAGGAGAAGTGCGGGGGGAGGGGGATGAGGACAGTGCAGTACATGGGATAAGAACAATAAACAATAAATAGAAGTACGTCCAGCAAGTGGCAAGTGAAAGGGTAAGTGCAGACGTCCGGTGGTAAGTGCAGGAAGTGGGACCATAGGGATACAGAAAATAGTCACCAAGTGCGGGGGTTGCCAGGAAGGCAGTGCAGGAATGCGACTGGCGGACCTGGGCTCGAGATCAGAGGGTGGCTTGGTGATCAGTGCAGTTTCTGTGTCAGCCAGGAAATCAGCAAGGGAAAGGAGGAGAAAAAGCGTACACGAAGAGAACGGTTTTGAGGTGCTTATGGAACCAAAGATGGTTCTCCTCAAGTTTCAGAGAGGCAGGGAGGCTATTCCAGATGGAGGCCCCAGCCGAGAGATCTACCACCAACTTGGAGAAGCGACTGAACCAGAGGGAATTGGAGGCAGATGAGCAAAGAGCTCGAGAAGGAAGGTATTTAGGAAGAGAGAGTTGACGGTATTGAGGCCCCAGAAGGCCGTGTGGACGATTCAGAGGGTTCTGAACTTGATCCTCGCAGCCACTGGGAGCCAGTGCAGAGATTTCAGTCCTCGAGAGATTCGATCCCTAGGCTTGAGGCCAAGGACAAGTCTCGCAGTTCTGTTCTGAATAAGTTGCAGAGGGCGCAGAGTAGAAGCATGCAGATTTAGAAAGAGGCTGTTGTAATAGTCCAGCATGGAGAGAACCAGAGCACTGGAGACAGTGAGCTTCTGGGGGAAGGAGAGGAAAGGAAGAATACCTCTGAGGAGGTGCAGCTGTTAGTGTGACTTCTTAGAGACGTCAGAGATGTGAGCAGAGAAGGAGTGTTGAGTCGAAGATGACCCCGAGATTTTTAGCCTTGCAGGTGGGAGCAGGAAGGGGGCCAAGAGAGGTCGGCCAGAGAGATACAGGAAAGGAGGGAGCGGGTGTGCCGAGGAGGAGAATCTGTCTTACTGGCATTAAGGCAGAGGTCCTTGGCGGCACATCACTCCTGGATAGCAGACAGACAGAGATGAGGGAAGTAGAGGAGGCAGAGGGCAGCCTAAAGATGAGCTGAGTGTCATCCGTGTAGCACTGAAAGTTGGGGCAGAGATCAGCTATGCGGTGGGCCAGGAGTGCCAGGTATTGGTTGAACAGCCAGGGAGAGAGGTTAGACACCTGGGGGACACCACAGGTAGAGAAAAAGATAGCCGAGAGGAAGGACCCAAGTTGAACCTGGGAGGGTCCTCGGTTGGAGAGGAAAGAAGTCAGCCACGCCAGAGCCTAACCAGTGATACCCAGGTTATCAGAGACTGTTGAGCAGGATGGCCTGGTTGACAGTATCAAAGGCAGAGGAGAGATCAAGCAGGATGAGGACGCAAGGGGTGTTAGAATGAAGGTTGGAGAGCAGGTCTTCACGGATGTTCAGGAGAGCAGTTTCCGTGCTTCTGGCAGCTCTGAAGCCAGACCGATGGTCATGAAGTGCGCCAACAGATTCAGTGTGGAGATTAAGCTGGGAGATGGCCAGTTTCTCCAGGAGCTTGCCCAGGAAGGGAGTGATGGAGATGGGGCGATAGTTAGCCGGGCAACTGCAGAGGGTTTCTTAAGAAGGGGGTGCACAAGGGAGTGCTTCAGGGCGGATGGGAAGACATCAGTGGCGAAGAAGTGATTGCAGAAATTAGCCAGGGCAGGAAGCAGGGAGTCAATGTGGTCCTTTATGGTTTTGGAGGAACAGGGGTGAACCTGTTTTGACGAGACTTACATAGATCGGACTTGTCTAGAAACCTCGTCAGTGGAGAACAGGGGAAAGGCAGAGAAGGAGGGAGGAGAGGAGGCTGCAGAAAGGCCAGAGGAAAAGCAGGGATTAGGGGGAGGGAGGTGATAGGAGGAGAGTGAAGACAGGATGTCCTGAGTTTTAGAGATGAAGTGAGAGACCAGTGCCGTGCAGAGGGCCTGGGAAGGGACAAGAGAGGTAGAGACTGCGGGGGGATTGGCCAGTTCCTTGCAGATTTTAAAGAGTTCAGCCGAGTTGTTAGATGCCGCAGAGACGCAGCCTTGGTTATGAGCTCTCTTCTTGGTTAGGACAGAGAGCCGGCATTGCCTCTGGAGCAGGCGGCAAGCCAGTTTGTTAGCGGATGTACATGAAGCACGCCATTTTCTCTCGGCCACCCTGCACTTGCGTTTTAGGGTGACGAGGTCTGAGTCGTACCAGGAGTTGCACTTGGCTTTGGGCTTCAGGCAGATTCTCATGACGGGGGCAAGGATATCGAGAGTATCAGATATAGCAGAGTGGAGCGTGGAGAGGGCTGTGTTAGGGTGAGAGCCAGCCAAAGGGAGAGGAGGGGGTGAGAAGGTGGCGGCGAAAGCCTCAGCTGACACGCGCTTCATGGGTCGGATGAACGAGAAGGTGGGTGGCAGTGATGGAAGTGGCTTGGGCTGAGGGTTAGGGAGGGTGAGGTGGGAGGAGAGGAGACAGCGATCACTCCAGGAGAGAGGAGTAGAGAGGGATTCGGGCCAATGGACTTTATCGTAATGGAAAAGCAGTGGCACTTTCTGTAAACAGGAAAATATTGGTGCAATTAGCATATGAGGGGGATGCATTGGTATAACACTTCTCCAGCATGGGGTCTGGCATGGATTCACATGCTCATGAATATTCCCCGTCGTCAGGCTGGGAATCCTCGGTAAAGAAAAAACCAGTATCAGTTTCGTTTCTGATCTGTCTTTCGTAGTAATAACCAATCACTGGTCTCTGCGTCATACTGACCACAGCCAATGACTGCCCTCTACCTAAGCACCGCCTCTGGCAGCCATCTTCAGATTTTTACCGCACGTTCATGTGTTGGGATCCTCGTGCTATTGCTCTCGAGCGTTAGTGCTATTTTTTCACGTTTTTTCTCAAAAACTTTGTTTTTTCGGTCAAAAGAGCCTCAAGCTCCACCGACTCTCCATCCGATCAACGGGGACCCGTTTCGGATTTGTCTGCGCCCCTCAAGGGTGAAGATTTCGTCGAGCTACGCTTTTGGAGGACTCCAGAAGTTTCTCAGGCCCGGTCATGGCCCAGGAGAAGGGAAGCTCGACGCCCGGAAAGCTGTTCAGGGTCTGCCCTGGATGCCAGCTGCAGAACGTCTTCAAGGAGGACGAACACTCTTTTTGTCTTTACTGCCTACATGAGGACAAGACGCACGTGGAGAAGGACTGTGCGTTTTGCGGCAACATGTCGGAGCGGACCATGAAGGACCGCCATCAACGTCTCACCAACTGGCTAGAAGGGAAGAGCCCGTCCGGCGAGAAGAAGAGGAAGAAATCCGAGCGGTCTTCTAAGACCTTTGAGGACACCCCGGCGACGGGGGTCCAACATAAGGCCAAGCACCGCGAGTCCGCTGGCACCGGGAGCGCCGAACGGTCGGGCTCTACGGGCGCCAGGCAGGGCGCACCCTCCCCGGCACCATCAACCACGAGCCAACGCTCTGGGTCGGGTAAGAGGAAGGCCGAGCACCCGGCGAAGCTCCTGGAGAGGCCCCGGTCGAGCTCGAAGGCGGAGGGGGAGCGAGGCAGTGTCCCCCCCCTCAAGGATAAGGCGGTGAGCGCACCTAAGGTGGTGAAGGCCTTAATCCATCCGGCCAAGCCCTCTATCGAAACTGTCGCAGCGGCCCTGGCTCAGCCTGTGGAGGCTACACCAGTGGTGGCGACCTCGGGGCTCAGAGTCTCCCTGCCACCTCGGAGGGAGTCCTCTTTTGTGCCCATCGATAGGACCCCCGTGAAATCCCCCGTGGGGAAGAAAAAGGGGGGGCAGGGCGTCGTCGTAGATTCGGTCTCAACCTCGGAGGAGGAGCTGGTCGAGGTCTTAAGCCACGGCCTCGGCGTGGAAGAAGACCGGCCCGTCGGGATGGATCCCGACGCAGGGGACGACGACATCGTCGAGGGTACCGACGGGGCCCCTGATCGCCCGTCGGATTCCCCTCTGCCAGCGCCGCGAGACAACTCGGCGGCCATTTTGTTGGCTATACAGTCCTTATGCTCAGAGATAAGGACGAGACTACCGTTGCCGACGGAACCTCTCCCGTCGTGGGACCCAGAACCGGGACCTTCTGGTGTTCCCCCTACCAAGAAAAGAAGGATCCACCCTCCACCTCCTTTTCAGCCGTCGCGCCCCTTCCAGCCCTCCTCCCCGTCCACCCGAGGGGATGATACGGGGACTGACACGTCAGCGACGGGTACGGACGACGAGGTTTACGACGAGGATGTACCGTCGTCGCCTCCCACCAGGGCTTCTCCGCCCGACGAGATTGGATCGTTCCACTCTATGATCGCCAGGGCATCCGAGCTTTTCCAACTCTGCCCTGAGGAGAAGAAGAAGGAAGGTTTCCTTTATCAGCGGCGCAAGGCCAAGAGGAAGACGGTCCTCGCGGTGCCTCTATTGGACGACATTTGGGATGAGGGCCTCACCCTCCTCAAGAACCCTTCCACGACGCCAGCTAGAAGAGACCGGTACGAGAAAAAGTACCGGGTCCCGGACACGGCCCCCCTGTGCCTCCGGGCGCAGCCTACCCCGGACTCCGTCGTCTCCGCGGCGGCCAGGAAAAAAGCGGGGGGGGGGGTGCGGCCTCCACATCGACTTCCCCACCGGACGGCGAGGGAAAGAAATTGGACGCTATGGGACGCAGAGTCATCTCGTCTGCAGCGACGACGATTAAAGCTGCCAACGCCTTGGCTATCGTGGCCCGAGACGACAGGGAGCTCTGGTACAAACTGGCTCCCCTGCTGGACTTCTTGCCGGACGACAAGAGGGCAGAGGCCCTGGAGATCCTGCAGGAAGGTGAGGTGGCTTCGGACCACGCCATTACCGTTGCGACGGACATCGCCGACACTGGGTTCCGCCAGTTGGGCAGCGGCGTTTGCCTTAGGCGGCGTGGATGGCTCAAGGCTACGGACTTCCGTCAAGACGTTCAGACCAGAGTCCTGGACATGCCCTTCGATGGGAACAACCTGTTTGGGAAAACCGTGGACGATTCCCTTCAGGCCATTAAAGCGGACACCGAGACGGCCCGGGCCCTTGGAGTTCTGCAACAACGACGGAAGCCCTTTCGGAGCAGCGGAGGCAAGGGCGCCTCCAAAGGTTCCGGCGGCGGTTTCTCCTCCTACCGTCAAGCAGCCCGCTCGTCGTCTCAGGAGGCCTACAGAGGACGAGGCAAGTCTGGCGGACCCCGCCGTCGTCGCCAAGGACAAGGCGCTAAAGCCTCGTCGAAGCAGGATTGAACCGGCCGGGGGGTCGGGCCCCCACCGAAGCACCCCGGTGGGAGGCCGGCTGGCGAGCTTCGTCAGCGTGTGGGAGTCCATCTCCACCGACCGTTGGGTGCTGGACGCCTTGGCCCGGGGCCACGCGCTCGAGTTTCAAAGAAAGTGTCCGCGCGTCCCCCCCGTGGCCAGGAAAGAACTTCACGTCCCTCAACTTCTCCTGGAGGTGAAGGCGATGCTCAAGAAGGGCGCCATCGAACTCGTCCCAAAGAGGCTTCGGGGCTCCGGAGTCTACTCGAGATACTTCCTCGTGAAGAAGAAGACGGGGGGATGGCGCCCCATCCTGGACCTGCGACGTCTGAACAAGTTCATCAAGGCGCAAAAGTTCCGGATGGTCACCCTCCAGCACGTCCTGGGTCAGCTGGAGGAAGGAGACTTCCTGTCGTCGTTGGATTTGGAGGATGCCTACTTCCATATACCCATCTTGAAGAGGCACCGAAAATTCCTCAGGTTTGTGGTCCAAGGGCGTCATTACCAGTTCAAAGCCCTCCCCTTCGGTCTACGGTCGGCACCCAGGGTGTTCACCAAGTGCCTCGCACCGGTGGCGGCTCAGCTGCGCCGCGAAGGGATCCACGTCTACCCCTACCTGGACGACTGGCTCATCCGAGCCAAGACAAGGGAGCTCGCCGTGGTTCACACGGCAAGGACCGGCCAACTGCAAGACGCTCTGTTTCTGGGAGCGAGGCTCAACAGTGTCCCTTCTGGCCTCCCCGTCGGAGGAGAGGACCAGGACCATCCTGAGCAAAGTGCAGCGGATGTTGGTGGCCGACGCGGCCAAGGTGAGGTCCATCAAGTCCCTCCTCGGAATGATGTCTTCCTGCATCTACCTCATTCCCATGTGCAGGCTCCGGATGCGCCCGTTGCAGGAGTTCCTGGACGCGCGCTGGATCCAAACGACGGGCAGCTTCGAGGAAAGGATCACACTCGACGAGAGTTTCCGACGAGCGATCCGGTGGTGGGGCACCCGCGCGCATCTGACGGCGGGCATGGACTTCCAGACCCCAGCCCACCAGGAGACAGTGACCACGGATGCCTCCCTGGAAGGGTGGGGAGCGCACACCGAAAATCTGCACGCAAGAGGCCTTTGGCTCCCGACGGAGAAATCCCTACATATCAACGTCCTGGAGCTCCGTGCAGTGTTTTGGGCCCTCAGGTCCTTCCTTCCGTCCCTCAAGGGCAAGGTGGTGAGGATCTTCACCGACAACACCACCACCATGTTTTACATCAGGAAACAGGGCGGAACCAGGTCCCCAGCACTGTCCAAGGAGGCGCAGGACCTGTGGCATTGGGCAGTCACCCAAGGGATGTTTCTGGTGCTGTTTCATCTGGCAGGGATAAAAAACACCATCGCCGACTCACTCAGCAGGGAGCTGCGCTCGTGCCACGAGTGGGAACTACGGCAGGATCTAGTGGATCGCCTCTTCCGACGGTGGGGCACACCCCAGATCGACCTGTTCGCGACGGCGACGAACTCCAAGTGCCGGAGGTTCGCCAGCAGGTTTCCCCAGGCGAGGAGCATGGGCGATGCTTTCTCGTTCCCCTGGGAGGGCCTGTTCCTCTACGCGTTCCCTCCTTTGCCACTGCTAATCCGGCTCGTCAACCAGCTCGAGAGGTCACGGTGCAGGATGATCCTCGTCGCACCTGCGTGGCCGAGGCAGATATGGTTCCCGGACCTTCTGGACTTGTCAGCGTCCCCGCCAATCAAGCTGCCGGTGGACGCGGATCTGCTCTCCAGGGAAGGAGGCGCCATCCTCCACCACGACCCGAAATCGCTGAACTTGCAGGCCTGGCTCCTGCAGCGCTAGAGTTTGGAGGATACGACATACCGGCCGACTGCAGAGAGGTTCTTGCAAAGGCCAGGGCGTCCTCGACTCTTAAATGCTACGGACACAAATGGAAGAGGTTCTCTGTCTGGTGCCACGCACAGAAGATTATCCCTCTACGGATTACGGCTCCCCAAGTACTGCCGTACCTGCTGACGCTGGCCAAAGCTGGACTGGCACACGCGTCCATCAAGATTCATCTTGCTGCAATCTCCCGATACACCAGAACCACGGGGCGGACGTCCTTGTGGTCTCATCGTCTGGTGAAAGAGTTCATGAAGGGACTGTTCAGATCGTTCCCGCCGGTGAAGGCTCCGGCCCCGGCGTGGGAGCTCAACGTGGTTCTGACAAAGTTCATGGGACCTCCGTTCAAGCCTCTGCACTCGGCCCCGTTGAAGTTTCTGTCGTGGAAAACAGCGTTTCTTGTGGCCATCACCTCCGCACGACGGGTGGGAGAGATCCAGGCCCTTTCCTGCAAGGCCCCGTACTTGACTTTTCACGACACGAGGGTAGTGCTCAGGACGCACCCCTCCTTCATGCCCAAGGTACCGTCGGACTTCCACCTCAACGAACCCTTGGTGTTGCCTGTATTCTTCCCGTCGCCTTCGTCGCCGGCTGAGAGGACTTTGCACTCGCTGGATGTGGCTAGAGCGCTGAAGTTCTACGTGGACCGCACGAAGTGTTTTCGGAAGACGTCACAACTCTTTGTGAACTTTGGACCTGTCAATCAGGGGAAGGCTCTCTCGAAGGCTTCCATTTCCAGATGGCTCTCCGGCTGTATCATGTACTGTCATCGGTTGGCAAACCGACCGCTGCCCGGCCGTCCGAGAGCCCATTCCACCAGAGCGATCGCAGCTACCACGGCGTTCCTTTCTGGTGTGCCCCTGCTGGACATATGCAGGGCTGCTACATGGAGGTCGACGCACACCTTCACGAAGTTCTACTGCGTCCATCGGGATTCCAGGGAGGAGTCCAGGGTCGGCCAAGCAGTGCTGCGCAACCTGTTCGCCTGAGGTGAGCCTGGTGAGGAGGTAAGATGCTTAATGTTGAGTTTGATGCAATGCTTAATGTTGAGCCTTTGCCACCTCCCGTGGTTGTGCATGTGTGTACTGCTATGTATTCTTTATTCATGAGCATGTGAATCCATGCCAGACCCCATGCTGGAGAAGGAAGAAGTTACTTACCTGTAACTGTTGTTCTCCGGCATGGGTCTGGCATGGATTCACATGCGAACCCTCCCGCCTACCCCTCTGCGGCTCTTCACTTGGTCATACTGCCACTTCACGTGCTTCCAAATCTGAAGATGGCTGCCAGAGGCGGTGCTTAGGTAGAGGGCAGTCATTGGCTGTGGTCAGTATGACGCAGAGACCAGTGATTGGTTATTACTACGAAAGACAGATCAGAAACGAAACTGATACTGGTTTTTTCTTTACCGAGGATTCCCAGCCTGACGACGGGGAATATTCATGAGCATGTGAATCCATGCCAGACCAATGCCGGAGAACAACAGTTACAGGTAAGTAACTTGTTCCTTACTGAGAGATGTTGGAAAGAATGAAGTTTGGAGATTTTGGGCCCTTCCGAATTTTCGGCTAAGCCTGAGCAAAATTTTCATTGTGGTGCTTAATTTATTTCCTAACTGGATTGAATGAATCTGGTGAAGGGGTTTTCGGTGAGTAGTTTATTGTCAAATTTGTAGAACATATATTTCGCAGGTAGGGGTATTCTGTAAGTATTTGAACAGGAATTGAATGCGACAGTTTGTGTGAAAATAATTCAAGCAATATTTTGAATCTATAGGCGTTGGTTACAAAGTACATCTGTCTTTCATCCATAGGCTAATGGAGCTGTAGAAAGAGTGAGTAGAGTTTTAATGGAGGCTGTACAGCTGGCACACAAGTGTGAAGATGGGTGCGAGAAGGTGATGGAAGAAGAGTATTACTGCCATGCATTTCGTTCCCAAAGTTACAAGGGTCTGCTCACTTTTAAGGGCAGTTAAGGCCAATATTAAAGTGTTGTATCTCCACTGCTTAATGTGTGCCTGTGTTTGCCGGTGGCCTACAGGACTGTTTTCTTTGGAGATCTGACTGCTCCCAGCAGTGCTCTGCTGCCGAACAGAAAGATCTTTAAAAAGAAAAAATGCTGGTAACAACGAGGTGGCCCGCGCTGCAGTGTGCACCGCCCCAAGGTCTGGCTCTGCAGCAGCCCAGCAGGTCTGCTATAGCCCTCCACAGTGTTTATAGCAGTCCAGCTGCAGGCCTTGCCTTGCATTTCTTGGGGGGGCGGTGCCCCGGAGAAGATTGGCCATGGAAGCTGCACTGCACGGGTGTAGAGGGCACTCTTGATCCTACGGAGCAACGAGTTATTGTGAGCACGTGCAGCGTGAAACGACAAGGAGCCTGCAGAGCGACGGAGCAGAAGCGGCTGCCAGTGCTCCATCTGGGAGTAAAGAGTAGGACCTTCCCAGCCAGCAATGACCTGTGGATCCAACCAAAGGCAAAGGAACATTCATGGCATTGGATTAACTGGCCCCTTTATATAGTTTCTGTTCATGCAACCAATAAAGTAACTCTCAAGGAGGTCTGATGATTATTTTACATAAATGGCGATGAGGATTTGAATGAGACCCCACAACCGTGACAATGCAAGGTGCGACTCCACCCAGCCCCCCCCCCCCCCCCCCCCCCCCCACCCCACCACTGTTCCTCCAAACTCCAGTTAGGCCCACAATGCCATGGCCTCAGTGGGAGCTTTTATTTGTAACATGTGTAGAAGTGCTGGACGGTGTGGATTTCACTGCTGCGAGGAAGAGGGCAATGCTTCTCAACGCTTTGCTAGTGGAAGTACTAAGGGTGTTCGCCAGCCTGATGCCAGAAGTGGTTGCAGATGACGATGATAATGAGTACAAGGAAGCCATGAGGGAGCATTGTCAAGAGATTCTCCAGCAAAGAAAACACTTTACTGCATATAATCCGGTTCTACAGCCGGAAACGGGAGCCTCCCGAACCGGTGGACGACTGCATCACATAATTGCGTGAGTTGGCTGCTCTTTGCAGTTTTGGTAATGCGGAAAACATGATCTGCAACATGCTCACAGTACACACGAACATAAGGAAAGTTCAGGACAAATTAATCCTCGAAAAAGAACTTCAACTGGACAGGGCCGTTGAAATAGCGAGAGTAGTAGAAGAGACTATGAGCAGACACAAGGAGTTCGCCGGTAGCCCAGTGACTACGGAAGTGCAGGCTGCAATGTTCAGAGGGAGAAAAGAGAAACAGCCATCTGAATTCAGAGAGGAGTGATGAGTAAAAGGGAACACCTCAAATGCCATAGATGTGCCAGCACAAGGCACTTGGAGAACGACGGAGAATGTCTGGTGAGAAAGTGTTCCAACTGCAAGGGGTTGGGTCATATGACAGTCGTATGTAAGTGTTGCAGCAAGAAAGTGACGGCCATCCAAGCTGAAGAAACGGAAGGAAGACCCACCATAATAATGGTTAATGGTTCAAGAGCCAGGAGCATGTATCAGGGTGGACTGTAAGGAGACAAGAGTGATGGCCGACTCAGGGTCAGATCTGACAATACTACCCATCCACACATATAAGTAGATGGTAGGAAGAGACAATGTAGAAGTGTTAAGCAGCAACCACAAGCACACCGTCTTCAGAGGTGCCTCAGTACTTATGCTAGGGTATGACAACTGTGTCATTGAGTTCAAAGGGAGAGAAACCAGGACTACAGTTTACTTTGCAAAAGAAGGTCCAGCAGTCCTAGAATGGGACGATCAAGTAAAAATCAATCTACACCCCAGTAAGGAGGACCAAGTAATGGTGGTAAATGCAGGAGGAGCACCAGTGTCAAAAGATTTCCTCAAGTTGTTCTTCGAAGGGCCAAGTAAAATCAAGAATTATTTGCACAAGATAATGGTCTGAACCAATGCAGTTCCGGTAAAGCACAAAGTACGTCCAGTGCCAGCAAGAAACATGTTGAAGCTGAAACTGGAAAAGATGGTGAAGGGAGGGCACCATTGAAGAAGTGGAGATATCCGAGTGGTTGAGCCCAGTAGTGTTTATGAAAAAATAGAATTCAAACTATCTGAGGGTATGCATAGACCTTCGCGGTCTAAATGTGGTGGTTATTACGGATGGGCTACTCTCTTCCCAGCATAAACGAACTGATCCTAATGATGAAGGAAGCCAAAGTATTGTCCAAGCTGCACATGGGGGAGACCTACCTCCACATATACTTGCTCAAAGCATCAAAGCCTCTAACCATGTTAAAAAAAAACCCTTTGGCACTTATCAGTTCATTAGGATTCCGTTTGGGTTATTGTCTGCAGCCTCTGCATTCCAGCGGATGATGGACTTGTGGTTACGTAATGTGGGCAATGTCTCATGTTTTAAGGCGATATCTTAGTATACGCTGAACACGACGGGACACATGACGCAGTGCTGAGAAAAGTCCTCAAAAATAAGATGTAGGTGTACGACAAATGAGTTCTGAGAGCCAAGGAATTGTAAAAGCCCCTGCACCAGGAAACAAGGACGAATTAAGATCTTTGGTGGGGCTTGCTGAGTATTACGCAAAGTTCGTCCCCAACTTCTCAGAGGTCACTGCAGCGCTGAGAGAATTGCGTTCCATGCTTGCTACCATTTCATCCCGCATAGGACACCGTCATCACCACCGATGCCAGTGCGTAGGGCTTAGGTGCTGTGCTGACCCAGAGACGGGAGATGCAGAACACAGTGGCATTTGCATTCAAGGCATTGTCCAATGCACAGAAAAATTACTTGACATGGAAAAAGAGATGTTAGCCTGTGCGTGGGCGGTAGAATATTTCAGAACATACATATGGGGCACAAAATTCAGGTTAGTCACGAACCACAACGCATTGATCCATATTGTAAGCCCGGGAGGGACGAAAACAGCCACGTTCGACTAGCACGCATTGCAGCAAAATTTCAAGATTATACATATGAAATTGCGCATATTGCTTGGTGGAAAAATGCTCCGGCATCCTGTATCTCAAGACCGCCGGTGAACATGGAGAATGGCAACCACATTTCTCGTGGACGAGTGCATGGTGGTGTCAGTCCAGGATCTGAAGAGCAAAGAATTTTTAGAAAAGAGTGAGGACCATTGGAATAGAAACCAGCAAAGATCCCACAATGGTCAGACTCAGCGAATGGATTCGGAGGGGTTGGCCGGAGGAAAGGGCCATTTCAGAGGGCATGAGGCCATGTTGGAAGGTGCCTGATGAAATGTTCGAAGCAGAAGGATTGTTAATCAAGGGGGGCCAAGTGATTCTGCCATAGGGCATGAGAAAGATCATCCTACGTAGGGCCCACTCAGGACATTTAGGAAGCACAGTGACAGTGCCGGGTGCGAGAAGCAAACTGGTGGCCAGCCATGGATTCAGACATACGTCTGATGATTGCTAGATGTCACGAATGCCTAAACAGCGACAAAAGGTTGAAGACAAGGTAGGCGCCACTTATGCCCACAGAAGTCCCGAAAGGAGTGTGGCAAAAACTAGACTTTAGACTTCGATTTTATCGGCCACCTGCAGGCAATGTCCCCAGAACATCTATATGGGAGTGGTCATGATTGATAAATAGTCAAAGTGGGTCTAAGCTGAATTTGTGCCAAATATCACCACAGTGACCGTGATTGGAGCATTAACAGCAGTGTTTCAGAGGGAATGTCTACCAAAAGACATTACCAAGAAATGGAGACCTTCATGAAAAGGAACAATATAATGCAGATCAACGCAGCGCTTTATCACCCCCCAGGCCAATGGACTAGTGGAAAGGACAAACTGGTTTATCAAAGGTGCAATACAACTGGCCAAGGCATCCGGCTTGGACCCATTTTATTTTTTTTACATTTTTTTTTATTTGAAACTTCGATGGGCACAATACAGAAATATAATGCATTTAAAAAGTCAGAAGCAAGTTAACATTGAAATTTCGGTTTTTGTAATGAATCATCTGTTGGGCTTAATACAGCCATGAAATAGAATTAGGGGGAGGCGAGGGGGAAGCAAGAAGTGAGTGGGTGGGTGGGGGAGGGGGGAGGAAAAAAAGAATCGCACGACATGATTCATTAGCTTGGTCAGACAGGGATGTTGCACATATGTTCACAGCATGTATAAATTCATGACCTTGTAAGGGGTCTCAGGATTAAGGGCTGAAAAAACATCTGCTCTTTGTCTGCTACATGTTCCAAGAAGGGCCCCATATTCCTGAGAATATCGACATCTGTCCCGCCGCGCAGAGACGTCTTTATGGGAGGGCAAGATGGGCACTTGCCCCGGGCCCCCACCTTGGAGGGGGGCCCCCCAGAAGGCTGGCTTATTAAATAAATCGGTTCCCATTAGTCACCACATTTAAATATCGCACCTCAGGATTTTTATGGTGTGCTGCTGAGAGGCTCTAAACCTATTGCCAATCTTCTGTTGACAAGTACATTCTGCTCTGATCTTTTCATCCTCTAATGCTATGTTCACTGTGGTATATACAAAGTTTGTGTGGTACAACACCTGTAGCATTCTCACTTTTATGTGGGGGATTATATTGATCATGTGCAATAGCCATATTTGAAATTGATATTGGTAAATGAGTGCCCCCATGGTTCAGAGGATAGCTCAGTGTGTTAAGCACTCACTGCAAAGATCTGCGTTCATATGCAAGATTACAATACCAAATTCCAACAAGGCCGACTCAGCATTTCCAACGTATGAAGTTGTTATTCCTGCATGTATATGTACTTTGTTTTTAGCACTCCAGGTTTTCTCATCACCAAACCTACGCAGGCACCTCCAATGATGACAAAGTTTTATTCCAGAGAGGTGTTTATGTATCCAAATTCCAGGCTGTGGAACCAAAGTGTTCATGCTTGGATCCTGGCTTTGCCAGCAGACGAAACAGTGATCCTAAACAAATCGTATATCACTGACATTACTGTGTTGCCTTCTGTGGAAAGGTTTTCCTTCTCACGTTGGTGGCATTGTTTACCAAATACCTGATCTTTCCTATTATGTAGGCCATTTGAGTGGAAGGAGTTCTAGACAGAAGAGAGCAGACATAAAATTGCAGGCTTCTGGCAAGCATATTTTAAGGTCTGCTTGTGTGACAACAAAACAGTTACTTTTTTGTACAATGCCAAGGTTGTTCTGCATGCTTTTAAATACCATTGCACAAGGTTTTTCTGCAAGTTTTTAAATACCATTGCACAATCCTGTGTTTGATGTGTATTTAAACCTTTAAAATACAAAAGAGAACCTATATGAAATCTTAACATCACATCAGTTAGTATGCTGGTACTTATAATACTTCCCTTGATGATGAAGACAACAAAGCTAGAATCATTCCCATTTTGTATAATATGCTTCTATAACATTAACATTTTGCTTTTTAAAATGTTTATTTTGGGTTATATGATTTGTATATTTGCCAAATCAGTTTTGTAAAATGGGATTATTTTACTTTGGGGTAAGAACTAGAAAAGAAAGTTGTAAAGTGCAGAAATTACAGAGTCGGTGCGAATCCCAGCTTCACCTCCTAACCAATGTGTGATTCTGGGTCTTTAATCTTCTTTTTCCCCACCTGTCCAAATTGCAGTTCCCTAAACATTTCAAAATTGTCAGCCCTTCAAAGTGATTTCGTTCTCAGGGTATGATCTTTAAAAAAGACGTGCTCATAGTTTCACTGGCTATATATAGTATTGCTTCCTCTATAATAATGAGCATTGATATATTGCACACCACCATCACTTCTTTATTTGCTCTCCAATGGCAATACTGCTTGAAAACCATATCCCTCTTCTAATCTGTCTTTCTGAATACGGACACATTCCTGGTAGCTTCTAATCTTCATCCACTATGTATGTTATGTGTAGCTTTCTCCTTGCTTTTGATTGGTTTTAGGTATCCACGCTTGAGCACTTTTTGCATTCTGCGAGGCAGCTAATCTGAGTGCACTTTTTTTCCTACGATCTGTATCCTGCATATATACTATGGCCGATGTACCTTCCTTGTGGCTGCTATTGATGAAATGTGCCCTGTTTATGCTAGGGCACAAGTACCCACGTCGTAAGCTGCTAATGTTGCCCTTTAAATGCTACTTGTTTATTATTTTCATTACAATAAGGAGACTGAAAAGGAGTATCCATGCTTCTTTTGATCACTGCAAGGCAGCATATCAAGCTCTGGATTGTGATTGCGACGTGGGGGTGGGTGCACTAGATATTCTATATCCCTTCATTCCTTTGGTCTGTTGGAGGGTGGGCCCCAAAGGTATCCATGCCCCAGGCCCCAAAAGTGCTTAAGATGGCCCTGCCGCCACTAGTGCAGAAATGTTTTCCATCCACATCAAGTCCCACACCTTTACCCACCAGTACGCAATGCATGCGCCCTCTGCAGCTTTCCAAAAGCGTGCACAGGTGATTCAGGCTGCCATCAACAACTGTGAGATTAGATCTGCCTTGGGACCCGTCATGGGAAAGGAGCCATCCTCACAATCTTCTACCAGCAATAGGACAAGCAGGTCCATAGGGAGCTGGGTGCCTGTAATCTCTTTAATTTTAGTCTGGATCTCCAGCCAACATGACTGTATGACGGGGCAGTGCCACCACATATGAGCTAGGTCACCCAATTGCCCACATCCATACGCCAGCATCTGTCAGAATAGGTAGGGTGGATTGCGTGCAGGCTATGCAGGGGCAAGTACCAAGGAAAGCAGTTTGAGCGCTCCTTCTTTAACAAGAGTGGGCCGCAAGCTTTTGTGCGTTGTGGCCTAGATCCTTGACCAGGATTCTTCTGAAATGTCCAGGCTGAGTTCTTTTTCCCCTGCCAGCATGTAGTGGAGTTTCTCCTCAGGCGCAACGTGTTCCAGGCGTTTATAACATGCAGAGACTTTGTATATTTTGCCCCTCCAGCATTTTAAGTTCGATACCTATTTGGGTACGGGTCCCAGCTTGCCAGACCACAGGATTATTCACCCTGTGGCGCAATTGGCCATAACGAAAGCACTCAGATTTTGGGAGGTTGAACTTTTCCTTGCTCTCAACAAAGGTCAGGGTCCCTGCGTCGCTATAGAGATCCCGTAATCTTAAAGAGTTAGTTCTCCGGAGTTTCAGAGGTGGAGATTTTTTGCCTGCATACCCGTGGAGAATGCAGGGTTTTGGGTGATTGGGAAGCGCGGTCGCAGTCCCAATTTGAAACCTCTCTGCGTGCAGGCTTTATCCCATTCTTCAATAGTATCTAGGGTTGTAATCAGCAGTGTACTATGCTGAGTCTGCGCTTCTTTGTGTAGGAACGGAAGGTGGCCCAAGGGGAGGCGGCCTACTCTATGCCTTTCCATGTGGGGGCTTCACTAGCATCCGCCCAACCCAAAATAGAGGCCACTTCCAAAGCCTGAAAGTAACTTGGAATCGACTGTAATGACAGGCCACCCAGCATTTTCCTTCTTGTGAGGAGTTTGCAAGGAATTCGGGTTTCTTTGCGCTGCAAAATTAACTGCCCCACTGCTTTCTTAGGTTGAGTAGATCACGTTCTGGGATGAGCACAGGCAGGGCCTGGAAAATGTACAGCAACTTCGGAACGAGTCTTTCGGGATGTTGGCTTTTGCCAGACCAGAGTAGGTTAGGTGCACCCCTAGGTAGGAGAATTCTTTATCTGCCCATTAATCAGCTACGTACCAATAGATTTGTCATAATTTTATCTCTCAAAACCTGAGACTTTAGCGAATTGGTCTAAGACGTCCAAAAGGGCTGGCAGAGAGGTAATGGAGTCCTTCAGAAAGCATAGTACATAGTCTGCATATAATGCAAGCTTGTGACATTCCCCCCATATGTAAAACACTGGATGTCGGGATGAAGACTAACGCGCTGGGCCAGGGGCTCCATAGCTAAGGCAAATATTAAGGGGAATAGAGGGCATCCTTGTCTGGTACCCTTACCCAGGGGTATCGGGGAGGACCAGCGCATGTTAACCCTAATGCGGGTCGCTGTGAACTAGAAGTTTGCAAGTACCAGCTTGGTGAAGGGTGGACCAAAGCCGTATCCTGGCAGTAGCAGTTTCAGGTAGTCCCAAGACATGCCATTGAACGCCTGATGGGCGTCGAGAGATAATAGCAATAGTTTCCCCGGGATCCCCTTCCTTCCACAGCTCTGCGTATTTTCTCATGGGCTGATCGGTTTTGTATGAAGCCCGCTTGAACATTATTAACAGCGTGAGAGCCTCCCCAAGTCGCAGAACCATACTTTTGCTAAATAATTTAATTATGCATCGGTATTGAGCAGGGCGATTGTGCGGTAGGATGAGCATTCTGTTGGGTCTTTCCCCGGCTTCAAGATAAATGTAGTGGCCGATTCTGCCATGGTGTGTCACTGACCTGGAGGAGAAGAAATTGAACATCTTGGTCAGATGAGGAATTCGCTGTGCACTGAATGTCTTATAGAATTTGTTAGAGAAGCTGTCGGGCTCAGGAGCCTTTCCTGAGGAAAGTGAGTGGATTGCCAATAAGACCTCTTAGTCAGTGATGGGCCCTTCCAAGAGATTCTGAAAGTCTGGGAGAGTTGGGGGAGATGGGAATTAAGAATAAAATCATGCATTGTCTGATGATCCCCCTGGTGCGCAGCTGAGTGTGCCATAATGCAGAGTTTCCCTTCAGAGAATTTGCGGTGATCCCCCCCCACCGTCCCGCAATGCCTCTGTATAGTTGCGCACAGCCCTTTTTCCCAGTTTTGCAGCTAGCAACTTGTTAGTCTTGTTCCCCTTTGTGTAAACGTATTGTTTTGGGAGTAGCATGGAGTATGCAGCGTGCCCTACATGGTGTGCCTCCAGAGCCTTCCGAGCCACCCGCCACCCTATGTTCCCTCTCTTTCTCTGACCCCTTCCTCCAAATGAGTTTGGAGCAGCTTCCGGGATTTTCCCCGCGCCACTGACTGCTCTATTATACAGCCTCTAATAACCGCCTTCCTAGCGTCCCAGACCATATCAAGCCCCATTTGCCCAGTGTCATTCTGCGAGAAATATTGCTTTATCACCTCAAACATTGCAGCGGATTAAAGGGTCCTCCAGCAGGAAATCATTCAGGCAGCAGATTGGTTTATGCGGGGGAGGTCGGTAGCATGGGGCAATCGGGCCGGCTTTCGGAAGGATCGGAAGGATCTTAGTGCCAGTTACTTGCGGGATTAGGGTGTTGGTGAGAAGGACCATGTCCAACCTGGAGAACCCTTTATGGACCACAGAAAAATTGTGTAGTCTCTCTTCCTCGTGAAAGAAGTGCCAGGCCTCTACTAGCAAGTGCACACGTAGTAGTGCGGTGAGAGCCAAAATGTTTTTCTTATGGTGAGCGGTCGGGGACAGGGATTTATCTACCAGAGGGTTCGTCTACCACAGCATTGAAGTCCCCACCTAGGATGACCTCCCCTTTGGCAAATTCCTCCAGCTTCTTAGAAAGAGTGGCAAAGAATACGTATTGCTGATCATTTGGGCCATAGATCGAAGCCAAGGCCATTTTGTGCCCGTATAGTTGCACCAAAACCATGAGATACCTCCCTTCCCTGCCCGGTAGAACATTTAGCGTCTTCAGGGGGGTACCCTTGCGGATCAGGATGGCGACTCCACACTTCTCCGAGCCACTAGAGGCACAAAAGGCTGTGGTATACAATTTGGTAGTGAGGCGAAATTCATCCGATTGTAGGAGTTGGGTCTCTTGAAGAAACAGGAACGCAGAGTTAAAAGTGGACATTCTGCGAAATAGTGCCTTTCATTTTAACAGGGAATACAGACCCTGTAAATTCAAGGTGACACAGGTAATGTCAGGAGTCGCCATCATGAGCACACTCAGGTATGCCTAGAATGTACTTGCTAGCTAGTCTGCCCAACAGGGCCGAAAGGAGAAACTTGTTCAGCAGCAGCGACGCCACACGTTGTGTGTTACGAAAATAAATAATAAAAACCTCTCGGGTCCTAAACCCAAATCAAGTAAATTTAGGCTTTGAAAAATGTGCCTAAGGGTTTCCAACAATGACCTAGTAACCAGTAACGGGCGTTATCCCCCTGGGGTGCCCGACCTTCGCTGAGGCTCCCTCATCATCTTACAACAGTGAAGCTTGTTTCGCCCACATATCCTGCAGGTGTTCTTCAATCCCTCCCACACGCTTCAACAATTCTGTGTGGTCGTGCCTGTTCACATATCGTGTTTTCAAGGTCCTTTATGTGCTATTCAAGGCCCATTAGATGAGAGTTCAGATCCGCAATAGACTTGGCCAGAGAGTCTTTGGAGTATTTTATCTCCTGTGTGATATCCTGCTTGAAGGCCAGCAGCATGGCTTTGAAGTCTTGTTTGGAAAGCATGGGCTGGTATCGGAGGGGGCAAGTGGATCTCCGCCCTCAGAGTGCATGGCTGGTTTCATGGCCTTTTGGAGTGTGGGGGGAGGCTGACGGGGGAAAAAAAAGTCAGGGCCCTACGGGAACATCCGTTGATCACGTGCCCCGTCAGAGCTCACAGCAGCACGACTACATAGCGTGCCACCTAGCCATATGCCCCCCCCCCCCCACCCTCCAAACCATCCCTGCTTGGACCCATTTAAGACAGTAAAGGAAGCCATAGCACCTAATCACTTGACCCCCCCAACGATATTACCCAAGTTTCGCCATTCCACATGCTAAGGGGAAGAAGAGTGGGTCCACGCTTGTATCTTCATGGTTGTCCTGTATAAGGGAGGTCGAATCAGTGGATATGGAGGATGTAGTATGGAGGATAAAGAAAAGCAAGAAACAGATGAAGAAATGGAGTGACCAACGAAGAACAACCCAAAGTCGGGGAGTCAGAGAAGGTGATTGGGTCAAAATCAAGTTGCTGCACAAATACAAAGTGACTGGGTCCTAGTTCAGTCTACCGAGCAAGGTAGTGCAAACATGAACCAACCATGTCTGCACCCAAGCTGACTGCAAATGGAACATGGAACGAGTAGCAATGTTTGAGAAACATCAGCTACAAGGGAGAGCAAGCTCCGAGCCATGCACACAATAAGACCCCGACCAGGGTGCAGCACGGGAACCGACTGCAGAGCCTCATAGGGTGCCTCTGATAAAGTCTGAGATGGATTCAGAGCAGCCTTGCCTATGTCACGAAGAAACCAGCAGACGATGGAGATGAGGAGAACCGGTGAAGTATAATGACTATGTAATGGAATAAACTCTGTTTCTCCAGCATGGGGTCTGGCATGGATTCACATGCTCATGAATATTCCCCGTCGTCAGGCTGGGAATCCTCGGTAAAGAAAAAACCAGTATCAGTTTCGTTTCTGATCTGTCTTTCGTAGTAACAACCAATCACTGGTCTCTGCGTCATACTGACCACAGCCAATGACTGCCCTCTACCTAAGCACCGCCTCTGGCAGCCATCTTCAGATTTTTACCGCACGTTCATGTGTTGGGATCCTCATGCTATTGCTCTCGAGCGTTAGTGCTATTTTTTCACGTTTTTTCTCACAAACTTTGTTTTTTCGGTCAAAAGAGCCTCAAGCTCCACCGACTCTCCATCCGATCAACGGGGACCTGTTTCGGATTCGTCTGCGCCCCTCAAGGACGAAGATTTCATCGAGCTACGCTTTTGGAGGACTCCAGAAGTTTCTCAGGCCCGGTCATGGCCCAGGAGAAGGGAAGCTCGACGCCCGGAAAGCTGTTCAGGGTCTGCCCTGGATGCCAGCTGCAGAACGTCTTCAAGGAGGACGAACACTCTTTTTGTCTTTACTGCCTACATGAGGACAAGACGCACGTGGAGAAGGACTGTGCGTTTTGCGGCAACATGTCGGAGCGGACCATGAAGGACCGCCATCAACGTCTCGCCAACTGGCTAGAAGGGAAGAGCCCGTCCGGCGAGAAGAAGAGGAAGAAATCCGAGCAGTCTTCTAAGACCTTTGAGGACGCCCCGGCGACGGGGTTCCAACATAAGGCCAAGCACCGCGAGTCCGCTGGCACCGGGAGCGCCGAACGGTCGGGCTCTACGGGCGGCAGGCAGGGCGCACCCTCCCCGGCACCATCAACCACGAGCCAACGCTCTGGGTCGGGTAAGAGGAAGGCCGAGCACCCGGCGAAGCTCCTGGAGAGGCCCCGGTCGAGCTCGAAGGCGGAGGGGGAGCGAGGCAGTGTCCCCCCCCTCAAGGATAAGGCGGTGAGCGCACCTAAGGTGGTGAAGGCCTTAATCCATCCGGCCAAGCCCTCTATCGAAACTGTCGCGGCGGCCCTGGCTCAGCCTGTGGAGGCTACACCAGTGGTGGCGACCTCGGGGCTCAGAGTCTCCCTGCCACCTCGGAGGGAGTCCTCTTTTGTGCCCATCGATAGGACCCCCGTGAAATCCCCCGTGGGGAAGAAAAAGGGGGGGCAGGGCGTCGTCGTAGATTCGGCCTCAACCTCGGAGGAGGAGCTGGTCGAGGTCTTAAGCCACGGCCTCGGCGTGGAAGAAGACCGGCCCGTCGGGATGGATTCCCCTCTGCCAGCGCCGCGAGACAACTCGGCGGCCATTTTGTTGGCTATACAGTCCTTATGCTCAGAGATAAGGACGAGACTACCGTTGCCGACGGAACCTCTCCCGTCGGGGGACCCAGAACCGGGACCTTCTTGTGTTCCCCCTACCAAGAAAAGAAGGATCCACCCTCCACCTCCTTTTCAGCCGTCGCGCCCCTTCCAGCCCTCCTCCCCGTCCACCCGAGGGGATGATACGGGGACTGACACGGCAGCGACGGGTACGGACGACGAGGTTTACGACGAGGATGTACCGTCGTCGCCTCCCACCAGGGCTTCTCCGCCCGACGAGATTGGATCGTTCCACTCTATGATCGCCAGGGCATCCAAGCTTTTCCAACTCTGCCCTGAGGAGAAGAAGAAGGAAGGTTTCCTTTATCAGCGGCGCGAGGCCAAGAGGAAGACGGTCCTCGCGGTGCCTCTATTGGACGACACTTGGGATGAGGGCCTCACCCTCCTCAAGAACCCTTCCACGACGCCAGCTAGAAGAGACCGGTACGAGAAAAAGTACCGGGTCCCGGACACGGCCCCCCTGTGCCTCCGGGCGCAGCCTACCCCGGACTCCGTCGTCTCCGCGGCGGCCAGGAAAAAAGCAGGGGGGGGGGGTGCGGCCTCCACATCGACTTCCCCACCGGACGGCGAGGGAAAGAAATTGGACGCTATGGGACGCAGAGTCATCTCGTCTGCAGCGACGACGATTAAAGCTGCACGCCTTGGCTATCGTGGCCCGATACGACAGGGAGCTCTGGTACAAACTGGCTCCCCTGCTGGACTTCTTGCCGGGCGACAAGAGGGCAGAGGCCCTGGAGATCCTGCAGGAAGGTGAGGTGGCTTCGGACCACGCCATTACCATTGCGACGGACATCGCCGACACTGGGTTCCGCCAGTTGGGCAACGGCGTTTGCCTTAGGCGGCGTGGATGGCTCAAGGCTACGGACTTCCGTCAAGACGTTCAGACCAGAGTCCTGGACATGCCCTTCGATGGGAACAACCTGTTTGGGAAAACAGTGGACGATTCCCTTCAGGCCATTAAAGCGGACACCGAGACGGCCCGGGCCCTTGGAGTTCTGCAACAACGACGGACGCCCTTTCGGAGCAGCGGAGGCAAGGGCGCCTCCAAAGGTTCCGGCGGCGGTTTCTCCTCCTACCGTCAAGCAGCCCGCTCGTCGTCTCAGGAGGCCTACAGAGGACGAGGCAAGTCTGGCGGACCCCGCCGTCGTCGCCAAGGACAAGGCGCTAAAGCCTCGTCGAAGCAGGATTGAACCGGCCGGGGGGTCGGGCCCCCACCGAAGCACCCCGGTGGGAGGCCGGCTGGCGAGCTTCGTCAGCGTGTGGGAGTCCATCTCCACCGACCGTTGGGTGCTGGACGCCTTGGCCCGGGGCCACGCGCTCGAGTTTCAAAGAAAGTGTCCGCGCGTCCCCCCCGTGGCCAGGAAAGAACTTCACGTCCCTCAACTTCTCCTGGAGGTGAAGGCGATGCTCAAGAAGGGCGCCATCGAACTCGTCCCAAAGAGGCTTCGGGGCTCCGGAGTCTACTCGAGATACTTCCTCGTGAAGAAGAAGACGGGGGGATGGCGCCCCATCCTGGACCTGCGACGTCTGAACAAGTTCATCAAGGCGCAAAAGTTCCGGATGGTCACCCTCCAGCACGTCCTGGGTCAGCTGGAGGAAGGAGACTTCCTGTCGTCGTTGGATTTGGAGGATGCCTACTTCCATATTCCCATCCTAAAGGGGCACCGAAAATTCCTCAGGTTTGTGGTCCAAGGGCGTCATTTACCAGTACAAAGCCCTCCCCTTCGGACTACGGTCGGCACCCAGGGTGTTCACCAAGTGCCTCGCACCGGTGGCGGCGCAGCTGCGCCGCGAAGGGATCCACGTCTATCCCTACCTGGACGACTGGCTCATCCGAGCCAAGACAAGGGAGCTCGCCGTGGTTCACACGGCAAGGACCGTCCAACTTCTCACGGACCTGGGATTCTCCGTGAACTACGCCAAATCCCACCTGGTACCCGCGCAAGACGCTCTGTTTCTGGGAGCGAGGCTCAACACAGCGTCCCTTCTGGCCTCCCCGTCGGAGGAGAGGACCAGGACCATCCTGGGCAAGGTGCAGCGGATGTTGGTGGCCGACGCGGCCAAGGTGAGGTCCATCAAGTCCCTCCTCGGTATGATGTCTTCCTGCATCTACCTCATTCCCATGTGCAGGCTCCGGATGCGCCCGTTGCAGGAGTTCCTGGACGCGCGCTGGATCCAAACGACGGGCAGCTTCGAGGAAAGGATCACACTTGACGAGAGTTTCCGACGAGCGATCCGGTGGTGGGGCACCCACGCGCATCTGACGGCGGGCATGGACTTCCAGACCCCAGCCCACCAGGAGACAGTGACCACGGATGCCTCCCTGGAAGGGTGGGGAGCGCACACCGAAAATCTGCACGCAAGAGGCCTTTGGCTCCCGACGGAGAAATCCTTACATATCAACTTCCTGGAGCTCCGTGCAGTGTTTTGGGCCCTCAGGTCCTTCCTTCTGTCCCTCAAGGGCAAGGTGGTGAGGATCTTCACCGACAACACCACCACCATGTTTTACATCAGGAAACAGGGCGGAACCAGGTCCCCAGCACTGTCCAAGGAGGCGCAGGACCTGTGGCATTGGGCAGTCGCCCAAGGGATTTTTCTGGTGCCGTTTCATCTGGCAGGGATAAAAAACACCATCGCCGACTCACTCAGCAGGGAGCTGCGCTCGTGCCACGAGTGGGAACTACGGCAGGATCTAGTGGATCGCCTCTTCCGACGGTGGGGCACACCCCAGATCGACCTGTTCGCGACGGCGACGAACTCCAAGTGCCGGAGGTTCGCCAGCAGGTTTCCCCAGGCGAGGAGCATGGGCGATGCTTTCTCATTCCCCTGGGAGGGCCTGTTCCTCTACGCGTTCCCTCCTTTGCCACTGCTAATCCGGCTCGTCAACCATCTCAAGAGGTCACGGTGCAGGATGATCCTCGTCGCACCTGCGTGGCCGAGGCAGATATGGTTCCCGGACCTTCTGGACTTGTCAGCGTCCCCGCCAATCAAGCTGCCGGTGGACGCGGATCTGCTCTCCAGGGAAGGAGGCGCCATCCTCCACCACGACCCGAAATCGCTGAACTTGCAGGCCTGGCTCCTGCAGCGCTAGAGTTTGGAGGATACGACATACCGGCCGACTGCAGAGAGGTTCTTGCAAAGGCCAGGGCGTCCTCGACTCTTAAATGCTACGGACACAAATGGAAGAGGTTCTCTGTCTGGTGCCACGCACAGAAGATTAACCCTCTATGGATTACGGCTCCCCAAGTACTGCCGTACCTGCTGACGCTGGCCAAAGCTGGACTGGCACACGCGTCCATCAAGATTCATCTTGCTGCGATCTCCCGATACACCAGAACCACGGGGCGGACGTCCTTGTGGTCTCATCGTCTGGTGAAAGAGTTCATGAAGGGACTGTTCAGATCGTTCCCGCCGGTGAAGGCTCCGGCCCCGGCGTGGGAGCTCAACGTGGTGCTGGCCAAGCTCATGGGACCTCCGTTCGGGCCTCTGCACTCGGCCCCGTTGAAGTTTCTGTCGTGGAAAACAGCGTTTCTTGTGGCCATCACCTCCGCACGACGGGTGGGAGAGATCCAGGCCCTTTCCTGCAAGGCCCCGTACTTGATTTTTCACGACACGAGGGTAGTGCTCAGGACGCACCCCTCCTTCATGCCCAAGGTACCGTCGGACTTCCACCTCAACGAACCCTTGGTGTTGCCTGTATTCTTCCCGTCGCCTTCGTCGCCGGCTGAGAGAACTTTGCACTCGCTGGATGTGGCTAGAGCGCTGAAGTTCTACGTGGACCGCACAAAGTGAACTTTGGACCTGTCAATCAGGGGAAGGCTCTCTCGAAGGCTTCCATTTCCAGATGGCTCTCCGGCTGTATCATGTACTGTCATCGGTTGGCACAACGACCGCTGCCTGGCCGTCCGAGAGCCCATTCCACCAGAGCGATCGCAGCTACCACGGCGTTCCTTTCTGGTGTGCCCCTGCTGGACATATGCAGGGCTGCTACGTGGAGGTCGACGCACACCTTCACAAAATTCTACTGCGTCGATCAGGATTCCAGGGAGGAGTCCAGGGTCGGCCAAGCAGTGCTGCGCAACCTGTTCGCCTGAGGTGAGCCTGGTGAGGAGGTAAGATGCTTAATGTTGAGTGTGATGTAATGCTTAATGTTGAGCCTTTGCCACCTCCCGTGGTTGTGCATGTGTGTACTGCTATGTATTCTTTATTCATGAGCATGTGAATCCATGCCAGACCCCATGCTGGAGAAGGAACAAGTTACTTACCTGTAACTGTTGTTCTCCAGCATGGGTCTGGCATGGATTCACATGCGAACCCTCCCGCCTACCCCTCTGCGGCTCTTCACTTGGTCATACTGCCACTTCACGTGCTTCCAAATCTGAAGATGGCTGCCAGAGGCGGTGCTTAGGTAGAGGGCAGTCATTGGCTGTGGTCAGTATGACGCAGAGACCAGTGATTGGTTGTTACTACGAAAGACAGATCAGAAACGAAACTGATACTGGTTTTTTCTTTACCGAGGATTCCCAGCCTGACGACAGGGAATATTCATGAGCATGTGAATCCATGCCAGACCCATGCTGGAGCACAACAGTTACAGGTAAGTAACTTGTTCCATGTTCACCAAAGGGAGGTATGTAGAGAGAACTTGCGAGACTCTGCAGCGCCGGGTTCTTGTGAGACACGCTTCACGTGAAGAGTTTATGGATGACAAGGAGCTGACAGAGCAGAAGCAGCTCCCGGTGCTCCTACTGGGAGTAAAGAGTAGGACCTCCCCAGCCAGCAGAGACTTGTGGGTCCAACCAAAGGCAAAAGAACATTAATGACAGTGGATGAACTGCCCCCTTTATATAGTTACTGTTCATGCAACCAATAAAGAAAGTAACTAACTCTGGATGAGGTCTGATTATCATACTACAATGGGCCCAACGACGACCCAGCAAGGAAATGCTTCTTGCCGTCGCCAGGGCCGGCAATTTAATATATTTGATTTGCTACTAGTAGCATTTCCTTGCTGGGCCGCTGCGGGGCTAGTCGAGAAGATGGGCTGCTGGGTTCGGGGCACTGACTCCTCCACTGCAGGCAGCAGGCTACTGCAGCAGCGGCACCACACCGGCCCAGCGGCAACCCAGCAGTAAAATGCTCAATGCCGGCGCTGCCGGGCCCAGCAATATAATATATTTATTTGCTACTAGTAGTACTAGTGGACTTCTAGTAGCAAATAAAATAATGATATTGCTGGCAGTGATGGCAATGAGCGTTTATTTCTGGGGCTGCTGCCGGGCCAGCTAGTAGGCAGCAAATAAAATTGGGCCTGGCCTACGGGTGCTGCCGCGGGTCGGGTGCTGCTCCAGGCCATCAAATGGCCTGGAGTGCAGCCCCGTTTCTTAGCCCGGGCAGAGCGGGCGACTGCCTGGGGCGCAGAGCTAAATAGCTCAGGAGGTGGGCGCAGTAAGGGACCCACTCAGAAAGCTGCTTCTGAGCTTGACGGACAACAGATTGAGCAGCATGCTGTGCCGATGAGCGCTCCTCTGCAATGTCCGGCTGGCTGCTCTGTCGACTTGTGGATGACTGCGATGCGTTCGGAATATGCAAACAAAGGAAGGCATATTCTAAACTCAGCGTTTGAGATGCTCTGGAGTCACACACCCCATGCCCCTCATTCTTTGTGCTGACAGCCTTTCAAGTGGGGCAATTTATAAGTTTGGCTCACTTAACAAGCCATTGTTTTTACACAGTATGTGCTTAACATTTGATTTCAGTGTTAACTGTCTGTGCCCAATGTCCATACAAGAGCACACTGGAATGTTTTGTGTATGACTCTGATGTGCATGCCATACTGTGCCCACACTTAAACATATAAAGCAATCAAAGAAGTTGCCTCAAATTGTAAATCCACTAGGCCAAAAGCCCTTTCTACACTGCCACACCATGATTTTCACTAGCTGCAGGCCAGCACTAAGAGATGCTAAGGCCAGCTCTGTTAGATAAAGCATAGGCCTGCTTTTTTGTTGCAGAAAACCCCCGACACCTGCTTAATAGTGAGTAGGTAGTGACTGAGGAACTGTGGACCCTTTACCATGCATTAGAAGCCGCTGTGTCTAAAACTCTTCATCAGCTTATTACTAGTCAGGCTAAAGTTTGAAAGGGGTACATAATTTCTGTGCAGCCTTTCTGTGCATTGTTTATTGGGTCCCTAGTGTGTGGTATCCTGCCCTGTCTGGATCTGTAATTCCCTAAAAATGTTTCTGTATTGGGATTGGGCATGCCCACACCGAGACCCAGCCCTTCCTCCTCTAAAATTCTTCAGAAACAAGAATCAAACGAGCCCTTGTAATTTGAGTGGCTGATGTTTCAGCCATTTATACTCGCCTCCCACAATGTAAGTTGTCCAAATGAGTATGTATTGTTATTTTTTTTTTTTTTTAATTTATAATGCGCACCACCGACCCGGGGGCTTATGGGCGCTAGACAAACTGACATAAAAAGACACAGGAGATAAAAACATCCAACCTAGGACAAGAGAGGCCTAAACAAGAGCCATTATCAGAGAAACCTGTGTATAATCAGAGAAAGGAGAAACTAACGAAACAGAAAAGCATTCCTTTTTTTTCTGAATACAGCAGTTGAGAATTCCTCTCTCAGACTCGGGGGGAGGCGGGGGGTGCAGTGGGGATTGTATTCCAGATAGACGGTGCTGCAGTAAATAATGCTCCTTTCTTTGCCTGCAACAATTTGCAGGCTGGAATTTTTAATTGACTGGAGTTGTTAGATCTCAGATTGTGTGTTGGATTTTAGAACCAGCTCCTCCTTTAAATAGACTGGGGCTGTACCTCGTAGAAATTTGTGAGTGATCAGCAAAAGTCAGAAGGCAATTTTGTTTTTTATAGGAAGCCAATGGAGACCTCTGCTGGCCTCAGATATGGTCCCTCTTATTAAGATCCATGATAACTCTTACAGCATTGTTTTGAACAACTTGACGACGGTTGACCTCTGCTTTGGACAACCTAACTAGTAGGCTACTACAGTAGTCGATTCTGGAGCCCATCATAGTCCTGGCAAGTATTTCTCGATTCTCTTTGGAAATTAATGGGCGAGCATGTGTCAATAGCTTGATATAATAGGAGGCTGAAGAGACCACGCTACTGACTTGTGCTTTCATATTCAGATTATGGTTGAAGTAGACTCCATCGTCCCCTTGGCTGAAGGCAGTCAGTCCTCCCCACAGTGTAATCTGTCTAGACTGTCTCCTGTCCCCTCCATTCCCCTCCCCTCCCCTCATCTGGAGACTGAGTTGCGTCTCGGGCCGGTGCATTGGGGAACCAAGGTAGGGTAGTAGTAGTACAAATTGTAAAAATGTAACAAGCAACCCTGATTCACGCACGCACAGATGTAATCTCACTGTGCGTGCGTCACTGTGGAAGTGGGGGAAAAGGAACTAGTGGTACTGGCTTCAAGCCTTGCTGGCTTCATCCAGAAAGGGGGTGGGAGGACTCTGAGGCTCACAAACTTTGGCTTAAATAGTTGAATTTCAAGGTGTACAGTAATAAGTATTTCTGGAGTTTACTTGAACAAAAAAAAGCAAAGTCATAATAAAGCCACATGGCAACATGTAAATCCATTATAACATGCTAAGCCATTGTGGCTTCAATTTTCACATTCTGAATGCCAATGGTAAACCACTAGAAGTCCCAGAATGCAAGATAATGCCAACCTGAAAATCTAGTTAACCCCACGGACACGGTACTTTCAGTGATTTTCATTTAAGACATGTAATAAAAGAAATTGTGTAACACGCAAAGATAGATAAGATATGCAAATTCTTTATCACAAACCTCTAGCACGTTGTTATTCATGATGTCTAAAACATTTGATTAGTGACTTGAAGCAACTTTATTGTTTTGCGTATCAGGATAGTAGACAACATGGATATAAAAAAATCTTCAAATTGGCCTTTTTTTTGCTCACTTTAACTTGCACAGATTTGCAAGGTAACTGGTGTTTTGTGAGCTCTCTTTGACTTGGAAATGTAAAGTTCCATTATGCGTAGGAAAGGCTCTGCCACAGCCTCTGAAATGTGTTTTCAACCTGAACACCTCAGCCTGCAGCATAGCCACAGACACTGTCCTGTCCCAGCAGTCAGGCCGGCATTAGTGAGCCAAGAGGTTTTGGGCCCTGCCACTAAATATTTTACAAATTAAGCACTGGTTGTCTCCATAGGTTGGGAGAGCCAGAAGTGTTTAATACAGTTCTGATCAAACAGTAAAATACAAGAGAATTATGGTGTGAGACTATTTCCAGATAAAGAGCCCATTATGATTCTGATCCTGTGAGGCTGATAGCTTTTTTTCTCTCTGTCAGTGGGCATCGCCAACTGTCAGGTACGGAACAAGAGGAGAGTAGCAAAATGTGTAGCACCCTATCTCGTACGTGGCACCAGTATCGGTTTGGAACAGCACATCTGTTTATGTTAAACTCTATCAAATTGTAAGTATCTTTTTGGGGCAGAATTGAAGTCCACAAGATAGTACTTCATGTTTAAGGTGTGGCTGAAATAGAATAGCTTATGTTTTGATCATTTTTGATCGCCAACGGAGGAACGTGTGTGGCATCCTTCTGTCATGTAGTTATTTGCTTTAGTTGCTCATATGCAGATGTAACTGTGTTGCAGCATAGTGATGTCACATGGATCCCCATTAAGGAAGGTTATCTGGTGGCAGTTGAGGACAAGAAGCTGGGCAACTGCCATCTGTTCACACTACCCTGTGTGAGGTCCTTATGTTAATTCTTGTTACTCAATGTGTCAGTCATCTGCAGTTGTTTCCGTGAGCACCTTAACAGTACAAAACTGCATTATTGCAGTAAAATAAATGGTGCACAGTCGTGCACTGGAAAAAAAATGCAAATACAGAAAAGGAGGAACAAATTCCCCTGCACTGGCAGCCTTAAGGGTCTGACCAATACCCCTAAACATGTGAGTTTAGTAGTTGGGTGCATGTAAAATGACCTCACAACAGGGCCCACCTACAGTGGAAGATAGGGGAGCGACCATCAGTGATTTAGAAGACTCGGGCAATTTACCGCTTAGTACTCACCTGAATAGAAGCTAAAATTTCCTCCAGTGCCTTCTGCGCTGGCTGAGTTAAATAATACAGATTAGACTGACTTTTATAAACCTCTATCGCATAGACTAAGCTCCACCTCCCTGATATAGTCCTTTGTTTTGGGAAACCGCAAGTAAGACCTAAAATGTCATTGTGAACCGTGCACACTTTTGTGGTTCGAACTTTAGACCCGTCCCCTGGACAGGCCATTGTGCATCCCTTCTGGGTGTACATCGGTGTTTTGCGGTTTAAGGCCAAACTGATTGCCAAAATCTTTGCCCTGGTGGGTAATTGGAGGGCTAGCTTAAACCAGCCCATGTGTCGATGTGTTTATCGGGGATGGTAGATGCTGTAATTTTCAGATCATGTTTGTTTATAATAGATATGTTTGCCTCTTATAAACTTGGCCCCAGGTTCGAATTGTGACTGCTGCACGTCTGTCCTTGGCTATCCATTTCCTGGCCTGGGCCTATTCGTCGGCTGGATGGGGGCTGTCTCTGGGCTGTTTTACTGCTGCTTTCCCGTTTCGCTGACTTTGGCCCTCATTACGACCCTGGCGGTAATTATCGTTCATTACCAGCATGGCGCAAATAACGTGTCCGTGCTGGCAAGAGACCGCTAAAAGCGGCACATTACGAGTCCTCGGGCACGAGCATTGCGCCATGCCGGTAATGAAATCACCGCCATGACGCTAAAGGGCGAAAAATCACACTTACCGGCATCGTATGCAGTGCAAATAGCACCTCTGGCACCCTATCTATCGACATTAGCGGTAACCGCAAATGGCGGGAACCGCTATTAGCGGTGTCCGTAAATAAGCGGATCCGGAAGTAGCATCATCGCATAGGAACGGGAAAGAGCACGGCGGCCATCTTTAAAAACACAATCCATTGCCTCTGTAACCAGGAGACATCTGACCCCCAGAACTCCCACACACCTCCACCACCACCCCTTTGACATCAGGATGCCAAAGGTTGTAAAGAGAGGAGCTGACCATGTTGCCAGAAAACCTCCAGGAACATGCAGACGTCGTGTTTGCAACTGAGATGACCCGACCGGCGCTGTTGAGGAAAAAGGTGATTTGGGCTATGGTCGCCCAGAGGGTCAGTGCTGTTGGCACAACACCCCGCAACCCAAAACAATGCCGCAAGCGGTGGGACGATCTATGTCTCCGCGTGAGGAGCATACTGGCAACAAACCGAAATATCGGGATGGCGACAGGCGGAGGTGCTGAGTCGCCCCTCAAACTCCAGCCATGGGAGGAGATATGTGCCTCCACCATAGGCACGGAGTGCATAGAGGGAGTTGGGGACATGGAGAGAGGAGCCCCGTCATCAGCCGATGCAGGTAGGTGTCTCAAGTCTAACTATGCCAATACCACCACGATGATGTCCAGATGAATGGGAAGTGCAATGATGCATACGAGGGTCTGCTAGACACATTAGCACAAGACTGCCTACAGGCAGTGCTGAGCATCACCTTGTCCACATGCATAATGCACCCCATTTCTGTAGCTACCCACATGCCTCCATGCATCACCCACCCAAGAGTGAGACTACTTGTATTTCACTGCCTCCAATGTGACTCATCCACCAATCCAAATCAATGCAGCCATCACAATGCATGCTCAATGCCCGTAGACCCATCAGTAATCCTCTCCCTCCTTTGGTCCGCCACAGGCTCACAATCAGACAGCGCCGATGATGACACCGGTGCCACCCCAGCTAAGAAGGCCAGGGCCGCAGAGGGACAACACCGGCCCTCCACTTCAAGGGGAATAAGGAAACCCCAAAGAAAGGAAATGGCCAGGAGCACACCACAGGCCACGGCACCAATGTGCTCCACGTCCACCACTTTGGCACCTCCAACATCCAGCATCTGCCAAGTGTTGTCCGCCGAAGGTACTGCATCGGCTGAAAGCAGCACCATTGGAGAAACAGCTGCCACCGCAGCAATCTCGGACGACGAGCAAGGGGATGTGCTGCATGTTGACACTCCCTCCCCCCCCCCCCACTGGCCCCCTGCATTCCCCCCACCTGTCCCCGTGCAGCCTGCCCAACAACACCATACACGGGCCATCTCCAGCAAACTCGTGGCCGGCTACTCCCAGCCCAACCACACCTGTGCAGGAGGGTAACAGTATAATGGACACCCCTCAACCATCAACCACAGCCCAAACACCCAAAAGGGGATGCAGGAAATAATAAGGCGCCAACAACCACTAACTGGCATGTTGACATAGCATATCACAGAATGTGGTAGTGCTAGGGAGGATATGTGTGATTGTGCTTCTTCCCTGAGGTCTGCTATTGAGTCCAGTTCAAAGGACATATGTGCTGAACTGGCCGCTGTGCGGCACGTACTGTCCGACTTGGTTCAAGCAATGCGGGACATCTGAGCAACCGAGTTCTTCCTCGGCTGCCAGTTCCACCAGGACCAGCCCCGTGCGCAGGTCGTGCAGGAACCTGCGGCGATCGGACAGGGGTGCAACGGGTGCTGGGAGAGGGGGATGCCAGTAGGCACAGCCTTGTGTACTCGTGCCACGTGGTCCACTTGTGCACAGTCCTGCACACCATCTGTTGGGGAATAGAGGGGGGAGAGGGGGAGTGTGTGTGTGTGTGTGTGGGGTGGAGGGCTTGTTCACTTAGTTATGCTTCTACAATACACATTTTGGTTACTCATAATTCACATGTGTGGACATTGCTTATTGCGTACGTGTGCTTTATTGGTTAAGTCTATAGTGTCCATGTACTTGACACACCCAGTGCCCCGAGTGCCATCTCCATGTAACACCCCCCATCCATGTGTGCTAGAAACATTGGTTGATCAGAGTCTGACGCATGGCACGTCCCTCTTGTACATCGCTTCGACCCTAAGGTGCTGCCCCATCCCCACCCTCCTCATCCTCTTCGTCAGGTGGTTGCAGTTCAGCGTCAGGGGGCAGGGGCACATTCCGTCTGATGCACATGTTGTGTAGCATGACACATGCCATGATGATCTTAGCCACCTTCTCATGGCGGTACAGGAGTGCCCCACCAGACCTGCTGAGGCAGCGAAACCGTGCCTTCAAGAGGCCAAATGTCTGCTCAATCACCACACGGGTTCGTGTATGGGCACGATTATAGTCCTCCTCGTGCCTGTTCTGTGGGTTCCGGAGTGGGGTAAGGAGCCACTTCCTCAAGGGATAGCCTGCATCACCTGCATGTGGGCAACAATGTATGTGTAAGTTATCACATCATATTTGACCTCATTAAGTGACACCATGGCATGCATTTATTTCTTAATTTCAACCCCATTTCCATGCATGAATGGAGACACACGATGTGACTGCTATGTGTGTGGTGTTCTTGTGGACTTGTTTGCATGCCATCAACTAGTGGGCGCAGGGGGGGGTCCAGTTCCTTGTGAGTGCCCATGCACTGGTAGTCCACAGCGGTTGTTTCTGTGATCTGGCAGATGTCCAGTAATTTGTATGCTTTCATCCTGGCACCGTTAATGTCAGCCTCATAATGATCTCACTACGCACAACAAATGGTGTCATACAATTAATTTGGGCCTCTGTCAGTGTAGTGGTCTATTGATGTATTTGACCCTCATGTGACTCCTTTGTACGCAGTAATGGGGGGGACTGTCCTTTCAGTTGATGGTGTTTGGTGCTGTGTATTGGCTATAGTCATTGCTTGTAGCTGCATTTTGTTGAAGGGGTTATGGTCTGATTTGGTACAGTGCACATGCAGATGGGTGTGGAATGGTTGTGACACTGCTTCATTTACATGGTAGGGCTGCTTACATCTTGCATTATGTGGTCAGGTGTCAGCTCCAGTCTGGGCTGCTTTGGGGTATGAGCATGCTCCATTCCCTCTGGCACTCGAAGCCAGGTGAAGTATGCACCTCTTCCCCCCCCCCCCCAATATCTCAGCCAGGTGAAGTATGCACCCCCCATCTTAGCCAGGTGAAGTATACATCCCCCCCCAATCTCAGCCAGATGAAGTATGCATCTCCCCCCCCCCATCTCAGCCAGGTAAAGTATGCATCCCCCCCCATCTCAGCCAGGTAAAGTATGCATCTTCCCCGTCCCATCTCAGTCAGGTGAAGTATGCATCTCTTCCCCCCCCCCATCTCAGCCAGGTGAAGTATGCATTCCCCCCCCATCTCAGCCAGGTGGAGTATGCATCTCTCCCCCCCCATCTCAGCCAGCTGTGTGATGATCCTGTTCGAGTCACATACCATTTGCACGTTGATTGAGTGGTATAGCTTACGGTTGCGGTACGCTAACTCCATGGCATGTGGGACCACCAATTCCACATGGGTGCAGTCGATGGTGCAATGCAACCAGGTATGCCGACCAGTGAATGGAAACCTACTTTGCTGTTTGAGATCTCCTGGGCAGACCGTTGTAAGAAGATGTGGCCGTCTGTGTGCTTGAGGAGGGCATCAAGCACTTGGTTCAGCGTGCGTGAGAATAATGGTTGTGAAATGCCATGCAAGTGCCCCACTGTGTGCTGGTAGGTGCCTGTGGCCAGGAAGTGGAGCACAGACACTACCTTAAGTAGGGGTGGGATGGCGGTGCGTGTTTCATCAGGCTTACAATGTCGTCATGTATCATGTCCACAATGGTGGTGATGGTGTCCTGGGCCAGACGGTACAGGGTGTGGATCTGCTCAGCGGTTAGGTTGAATGGACTGGCTCTGATGCGTGGGATTGGGGGCTGCCTGCGTGGTGCCACTGGCGTGCTGGTGGGGCATGCTGGCCCTGCCTTGCCCTCCTTCTCCTCATGCGTCTCCTCTGTGCTGCCTGTTGTTGTTGTTGTAGCACTTCCACTGCAATCAGGTCCTCCAGCCCCAGCATTGCTAGTAGTATTGGAATCATTGTGGAGTGTGACTGGGTGTGGGAAGGGGTGGGGTGTGCTTCTTTTGTGCTTGCCCAGTCTGTATTGCCTCCACCTGTGCTGATTGTGTGTACCTGTGGCAGTTGGGAACATTGTACATGGCCGTTTACGGTTGGTCCACGATGTCGGTATTTGCACCATGGCGGTAAGGTACTTTACGGCCTTCACAAGGGTGTTAATTGCATGTCCGCGCGACTCGTAATGTTCCCCACTTTGTGCCATGCTGGTATTTACGGCATGGGAGGTCGCGTGCCCACGCTCTTGGCGCTTTTAGCGGCACCGTTAATTACGGTGCCGCTAATAGCGCTTTATCGGGTCAGAATCAGCCAGAGCGATAAACGATGCCGGTAATTCTTTACCGCCATCGTTTTTCACTTACTGCCAGGGTCGTAATGAGGGCCTTTGTGTAGAAAGCTTCCCTCTCGGAGAAGGGTATTGTAACACAGATGCCTTGCCTCTCCTATTTGTTTGGCCTGTTCTTGATTATGTGTCATGGGACCCTTTTCTGCTGGCTGGCTACCCTGTCCCTCTTTTTCCATCGAACTGTCGGAATCTGCTAGTTAGGGTTCCTTCGTCTTCAAGGACCATCTTGACTGTTGCTTTCACTTGTGGGTCTGTGGCAAACTGGCTAAACTCACCATCTTTTCCTTAAGGAATAGTAGGTAATTACTGATGGGGTTGGTTTGGCCACTGCCTCCTGTGCTGTCCTCAGGGTGGTCGAGGTGTCATAGTGTGTGCCTGCTACTGCCAGGCCAACACAGTAAACCTGCCCGATGTTCTCACTCTGGGGATGAGAACTGGAGGGACTAAAAGTTCCGCAACACCTGCGTTTCCTTCGATTGTGAATGGGAATGGTGATCCGTCATTACAACTGAGAATTGGGAGCCAACAGGTGAAGTTCAAGTCCCTCAGGGACTTTCCAAGGACTGGAGTTCCATTTGTTGTGCAACTGGTGAAGGCACAGAGATAGCCCACAGACTTTAGGAGGGAGGCTGGATTAAAATCACCAGAAGCTTCTTAGAGGCACTCACAGAGAACTGTCAAATCGCCAAGGAAGGTTATCAAGTGAGGAACAAAGAAGCCAAGACTTGCATGCATGGAGCATCATTGGGGGTCATTCCGAGTTTGGAGGCAGCCATGGTGCTGCTAGCACCATGGCTGCCTCCAAACTCTGGTCCGGGTAGGCGGAATGGGGATTTAGCGGGACTTTCTGATCTATGTGGACCCGGTACGTCCCCATGCCAAATATCATTTCTCATTCCCATTCGAGCCCCCATAGGGCTCAATGGGAATGGGGAAGGCGCTAATAATGGGCCCGTTATTAGCTCCAAGGTCCCTTAACGGGTCCCGCTAAGAACGGCTGGTCCGACCAGCCGTTCCTGGTGGGACCAGCTAAGGGACCTCGGAATAGGGCGGTAGTGGGTTACCAGCACCGGCATCCTTATCGATGCCGGTAACCCCTTACCGCCCATCTCGGAATGACCCCCATTGTCTGTCCAGAGAGACGTTGGACCATGCCACATTGTCCCTTGACATGTTGAATTCCAAGATGCCAGTGCCATGCTTTTTAATTCATTTGGGGGTTAAAGAAAACCAATCCAGACCTTCCGACAATCTACCAATGCAAACCTGCACCTGGCAATAGGCTGAGGGGGAATTCAAAGGAGATTCAAAGCAGGTATGACTTATGGCGAGAGATTTCAGCACAAGAGGTGGAATATGAAGGGGGCAAAGAATGCCCAGAGAAGGGCACAGATCCCAAGAGACAAAAATGTCTAACTTTTCTCCCTTGAGCCCAGGGGAGTGCCTAAAGGAGGGTACATGTGCCAAGAAGTGTAACTGGTGAGGCATGCTGGGAAGAGGTTCTGACTCAAACTGCCTAGAAAGTAGACAGTGTTTCCACTTGTGTGAATCAGAGGTTGAAGACTACCCCCAGCAACCTTGGGTTGATACCAAGGACTAGCAGAAAGGTCTGCTGTACATTGGAAACAAAGGCTTGGGAGAGAGGCCAGTTGTGGATTTAGAAAGTAAAACCTTCAGTAAAACTTGCCCTACAACCTGAAAAAGGCTTGATGGTGATTGAGGTCTATGCAGAGACCTGTTGGGAATCCCGAAGAAGTAGAGGTCCAGGAGGGACCAGGTGAAAATTCCAAGGAAGCTAAGGACCGCTTGTGAATCCTCAAGACATCGACGTCCAGACAGGACCTGTTGCAAATCATGGAAAAGCAAAGATCCAAGTGAGACCTTTCGTGAATCCTGAAAGAGCGTAATTTCCAGCAAAGACCTGTTGGGAATCCCGGAAGAGCATAAAGTTCTGGGAGAGACCAGACTAGTAAAAGAAACAGAAGGTGGTGAGAAGTATATCCGTGAGAAGCATATCCGTAATAAGCAAGCCTGGAAAAGCTTTAAGAGAAATCCATGGCTTGCTTGGGATAAGTCCTAAGAAGTGAGCTCAAAGCAGAGACTGAAGGAAAATCCAGACTCTATCTACTACAGGAACATTCCCAGAATAATTTGCTTGGTTTTGTATAACATAGGGACTTCAATGGGTTGATTGAACGCCTATTTAACCCTAAATCTAAGGATGGGAGCAAGCTACGACCATCAAATGATAACTTAGTCCTAGTGGCGTCTCTGTCAAATAATAGGGCCTATACTAATAAACCTGTTGCCAATCCTTACTTCAAGTGGATTGTGTCCGCCAATGTATTCCTCATCTTAGATGTATTCCATCCAGCTTTAGCTGCTTCGGAAAAGAAATTCGGCAGAGGGCGCTGTGCATCGATGTCGGGTCAATGGTCCCTCGAAGGCCTCCGTCGAGGGTGACATCATCGGGCATACAAGTAGCACACTCTGCACCCGTTGGCTCCAGTTCCGTTTTTACGCGGTACATGTTGCTTCGGAGATGTGGCGCGCCTCGAGTTCTGTGACGCAGTCAATATTACATATATATATCGATATGTCCTCGTCATCGACGCTGACTATGACCCCGCGATCGGGTTTCAAAAAGTGTAAATCTTGCGGTTCGATAATGTCTATCATGGACCCGCACATAGAATGTCTGTAGTGTCTCGGGGAAGGCCACGACATGGAGGCCTGTACGAAGTGTCAGGTGATGACTGGGAAGGCCTTGCGAGAGAGGAAGGGAAAACTACAGGTAGGTCGTAAATCCGACCGGAAAGCCTCTAGTGTCGAGTCAAGATCCCGTGGGGAGAAGTCTTCTTGACGCGAAAGGCATCTGTCCAGGTCCCGAAGCGATTCCCTTCGCTCGTCATCTTCGATGTAAAAATCGGAGAAAAGACACCACAGGTCCTCCTCCACCTCGTCCTCGGACAAATCCCCAAAAAGAATGAAATGCCCCACAAAACATTCTTCCTCCGAAGAGTGGGAAGCATTCAGAGTTAAAATGATGGAGGTGTTCGAAAAAGCAAAGCCTCGGTCCGTGCCTTCTTCGGAAGCCGGCCGGGAACGTCATCGCTCTGACACTCACGCACCCTCGAACCCCGGTGATCGAAGAAGGAAGGATCGAGAACCTTCCAGGTCGCCGTGCGAGAAAGACCAGTCGAGTCGACTGCTAGAGGTCACCGACACCGTCCGAAACCCAACACACCTCGAAGGGCAAATCTTCGAAGAGCGCCTCGATGCCCTCGAAGCCGACTCCGTCGACTATTCCGGCGCCATCGATGCCTTTGTCGACATCGACCCCAAAGCCCTCAGCGCTGAAGGTTCCAAAGGCTCCAGTTTAGCCAACTGAACCAGAAAAAGGAAAAGAGAAGGCTGCAAAGCCTGTAATACCTTCGGAGTCTATGAACACACCTCCTCCGCCTCTCCCAGAAAAGGTTTTTAAACCTCTTCCTAGAAAGGATTTTTTTAAGTCCCTGACCTCAATTTTTGAGGAACAGGAGAGATCTGATGAGGAGAATGTACCTTTTGGGCTGGAATATGGTATACCAAATATCCCAGAATGCCTGATTTCTGAAGAAAGCAGGATGAGGGACCTGGTGGAATCCTTACATAATGCAAGTGGCATTGATACATCTTCTGAAACAGATTTTGGCAGGCCAGAACCAGGAGAGCATGCCAGTCCCTCATACCGTCAACTAATGACAAAAGTGGTCGATTCTTTAGGATGGGCTAGACCAGCAGCCAAATTCATCCAGGATGATTTGACCGATATACTGGACCATGGTCCTACCGAAGATCCAATCCTACCCTTCCATGTAGCCTTGCAAAATAGGTTGGTCAAAAATTGGGAGACTCCGGATTCTATTTCTCTAGTGAATAAATCCCTTACTTCAAAATACCGCCCTACCAGTAGCTACCCCGGCTATCTGTCTAAACACCCTACTCCCGAGAGTCTGGTCCAGGCAGCCACAGCTTCAAATAAGGTGGTGTACCCTTCTATCCCTCCAGACAGGGACGATAAGTGTGGATGGCTGGGCATGCAAGGTATTTTCAGCTGGGAATATGACGCTAAAATCGGCCAACTCCACATGTGCTTTGGCAACGTTTTCGTACACACTGTGGGAGTGCATTGCAATGGTGGCGGAGCACATACCAGAGGGGGATGAAAGGGAAGGATTCCTAGCCATTGTTAGAGATGGAAAGGAGGCCATGCAGGAATCCCTTCAATCTGGATTGGACACTGCAGATAGTGTGAGCAGGCCCATGGGTTCTAGCACGGTAATGCGCAGATTTGCGTGGTTACGGAAGTCTGGTTTCGCACCAGACGTACAGAACCGCCTTCTGAACATGCCCTTTGACGGGTCTCACCTTTTTGGCAGAAAGGCTGACGAAAGCCTTGAGAGGTTGCAGACCGCAAAAGCAGCTGCCAAGTCTTTAGGAGCTGCTATTGGGCAACCTCAGCCTTTTTGTGCGCCAGGACAATCTTGGAGGGGACGATCCTATCGTTACTACTCTTCATATGGAAAGGCGAGAGGAATGGCCAGTCAAAGGGGCCAGAGAAAGGCCACTCGCGGTGGACGAGGAAAACGTGCAAAGCCAGCTCCAGCCTCTTGCCATCAGCGGCCGCAGCAACCGCCATAAAACCACTTTAAGGACTTGCATCACAAGACACCTGTGGGAGGCAGGCTGTCACAGCATCTGCAAGAATGGCGAGCCATTATTTCAGATGTTTGGGCTCTAGAAATAATAGCCCAAGGTTACTGCCTTCCTTTTCTACCACAACCTCAAAACAATCCACCAGGGAGACACCCTTTGATGTTTTCAGATCCGCTCCTACAGCAGGAAGTTCTAACCCTGCTGGAGAAAGGTGCTATAGAGCCAGTACCTCTAGTGGAGAGGAACAAGGGATGGTACTCCCCGTATTTTTTGATTCCCAAAAAGGACGGAGGATTGAGACCCATCTTGGACTTAAGAGGCTTGAACAAGTTCCTCAGGAAGGACAGGTTCAAGATGGTCACTCTTTCTCAGATCCTTCAGGCCCTTCAACTTCAGGATTGGTTGGTGTCATTGGACCTCCAGGATGCTTATTTACATGTGCCAATTCATCTCAAGTACAGAAAATACCTGAGGTTCGTAGTTGGTGACTCACACTATCAGTTTTGAGTCCTGCCATTTGGATTGACCTCCGCCTGAGGGTCTTCACCTCTTCACCAAGTTGATGATGGTGGTGGCAGCGCACCGCAGGAGAGGGGGTATTCATGTCTACCCCTACCTGGACGATTGGTTGATCAGGGCACATTCTTCCGAACAAGCACTGGATCATCTGAAAGTCACCTGCCTCTTTCTCCACAGAATGGGCTTCTCCCTCAATTTCAAGAAGTCACAAATGACACCTTCCCAACAGCTCCAGTACATAGCGGCTGTATTGGACACATCCTTGGGAAAGAGCTCGCCTCCCAGGTCAAGGGCTCAAGACATTCTTCAGATGGTTTCCATATTCCAATATGCCCAAAATCTCCAGGCATACGACTTCTTAAGCTTGCTTGGCCTCATGGCATCCTGCATCTTCCTAGTGCCAGAGGCATGCTTGAGGATGAGATCCCTTCAATGGGCTCTAAAGACTCAATGGTCCCAGTTCTAAGGTCAAATGACGGATTTTCTTCAGATTCCGAACAAGGTTCGGCAGGATCTTCTGTGGTTGACTTGCACAGAGAATATCCTAAAAGGAGAACAGTTTTGGCAACCATGGCCGGAGATTACAGTAGTGACGGATGCCTCACTCATGGGGTGGGGAGCTCATGCCAACGATCTGACAATCGGCGGTCGTTGGTCTCCATCGGAGTCCAAAGTACACAACAACCTTTTAGAGCTGAGAGCAATCATACTAGCGCTGAAGGCTTTTCTGCCATATGTCCGAGGAAAACATTTCCTGATAATGACGGACAACACAGTGGCCATGCATTATCTAAACAAAATAGGAGGTGTAGGGTCACTAACTCTGTGCAGAGAGGCAATGCAGCCCCGGTTTTGGGCCATTCAAGAAGGAATCTCCTTAACGGCAGTTCATCTAGCTGGGGAGGAGAATATGACAGCAGATGCTCTGAGCAGGCAGAGCACGGTGTCCCACAAGTGGGAACTGGCTCAGGAAGTCATTCAAGAGATCTTCGCCCTTTGGGGAACCCCTCAAGTAGATCTATTTGCGACCGTAATCAACCGGGAGTGCGAAAGGTATTGCTCAAGGGAATTTCCCCCAAAAGGAGCCCTAGGGGACACATTTGTGGTGGAATGGAACTTCCCACTATTATATGGGTTCCCTCTGATTCCTGTCAATCCTCAGGTCATCAGGAGACTGAGACGGTTCGGAAACCGCATGATCCTAATTGCCCCGGATTGGGCCAGGAGAACGTGGCACCCGGACCTTCTAGACATGTCCATCTGTCCCCTCAGAGAGAGGACCTTCTCTCACAAATAGAGGGTCAGGTTCTCCATCCAGAGGTCAAGATTCTCAACCATCACGCCTGGTATCTGAAAGGGTGAGATACAAGGATTGGGACCTTCCAGATGATGTCATGGAGGTGTTGCTTTCGGCAAGAAGACCAGCAACAAAATCTCTATACCGTTGCCGTTGGAAAAAGTTTTGCAACTGGTGCAGAGAAAATAATGTTGATCCTTTTCTATGTTATATTCCGGAAGTGCTATGCTTCCTCTTGTCCCTAGCACATAGAGGCCTAAATGTTGGGACCATTAAAGGTTATCTTGCAGCGCTTTCCATTGTTAGGCATAAACCTGTGCAGTTCCCTTAGGGACCACTGCAAAAGATTTAAGACTACAGGTGTTTGGCAGTAAACCCACTTGCTAGCAGTCTGTACCACACAGATTCACTTGGTAGCTGTGGCTGAGCAGTCAGACTTCCCTCAAGAAGAGTTAGGCAGTATACAGAGCTTGGTGTAAAAGGGATATCATTATTTATTTAAAACACATCTAGTTAAACACACTGGCACTAATATCAAGCAATTCAAAAACACGGTCACTAAAAGATATACACTCCCTTCAACGATTATTAGACAAGTTTTAAGTAAAGCAACACTTATTTTCAGATAGCGGTGAGCGCTTAACGAAGATGGCACTCTAATCAATCGGTTAAGAGAGAGAAAGGCAGAGCAAAGATAGAAACGGATCCCAACACTTTCAGAAGAACACAGTAGGAGAAAAAGGCATGTTAAAACCGTAAAGTCAAAGTTAACAAGACCGGACCCACTTTAAGAGGCTCCGGTCGAAATGTGCCCAAGGTCACACGGTTAAAAGTGCCCAAAAGTCTCGCAATAAGTTCAGAAAGAGTTGGACCAAAAAGAAAGGGACCAGTTAGATGGTCAAGGCGGCCAGCCCAGTCAAGAAAGTTAAGGGATTATTGTTACCTTGTAGCAATCTTTAGAAAGGGAGGCCTGGCGGACACGGTACCTTAAAATGGTGAGAACTCTCCAGCGGGGGCAGTTGTTCCTGGCAGCGGGTGCAAGTCGGTGCTTCGTCCGGGGAAAGAGAGGATCTCGTCAGGGAGGAAAGCAGGAGTCCATTGCACTGTCAGGGAAGAAACCAGCCGCGGAGTTCTCAATTAAAAGGAGCGTTCCTTATATTCGCGGTCCAGTGGTGAGTGGCTATCCTGTTGCCGGGGTGCTTGGCACGGCAATTCGACCACAAGACGTCCTGGGATGCGAGAAAAGAAGGTAAACTGGTTGTGCTCACCAGTCAGGGGAAGAAGACTCTCCAGCAGGGAGATCTCCTCTGTCGTTGGGAAGTGGTGAGTCTGTTCAGCAGGGCTCCACCGGTGGTGTCGTCGTAGCAGGTCGGCTCAGCTTCTCCCCCGTCGAATTTTCAGGTCCTGTGGCGACTTCTGAAGTTCCAGTCCCCAAAGCCCTGCTTTTATGCAGCACACCTCCATTCACTCAGCCTAGCTGTCAATCAAACATGCTAAGTGGTGAGCCGGCCGGCTCACCACTTGGGCCAATCACACAAGAGTGCGACTTGAGTTACCAAGGTAACTCAGTCCAGGGTGCCTAAACCCCCTCCCACACCCCCTGTGGTACCCAGACAGAGTGGCACCACTTTTGAAGGCTTCTGTGGAGAAGCCCGCCAAAAAGTGGAACAAAGGGCTCGACTTGGTTTGGAGTCACAGAAGAGAACACAAACGCCATTTTAGAATCGAGTTCTGGCAAAAAATACCAACCGGCAAATTAATATTAAATAAATAAACGGGCGGTATGTTCGAGGCTATAAGAATTAAATAATTAAAGTTGGTAGCCTCGAACAATGGGAAAATCCCATAGATATATATATTCACGGTCGAATATAAAAAGTAGTATCCACTGCCACCAGCCAAAACTCGATCAGGGTGGACGGAGACGTGCCCCCTCGAACAACAGACCCCGGGGCAATCGAATTGCCCCGACCAGTACGTCCACAATATGATGGTTTGTACTGGTTTCTGTTCATAATTTGGGACTAGCAAAGCCAATGGTGACTTTACATACCCTGGGAGACAGTAGTCAGTCCCAGGGTATGGAGTCTATGTTGGGGGGTCGCTACGACACCCCTGGGTTACGGCACGGAGGGTGCTGGGTAACCCACATCAAAAAAACACATGAGACCCTATGGAGTAAAAGACCCCATAGCCCATAATACACATGGGAAGTTAAAGGAACACCTCAAATCATGTCTAAGAGTGGGAGCAAATGAATCTCACTCTTAGCAGGAGAGAAAAAAGAAACCCCAAAAATCCAGCAAAGCTGCGGGGGGACTCACTAGGTTTGGGAAATTAGCCTTACAGAGAATTCTCCCTAACATCCATCTTCAAGCGCTCGCCGGAGGAATGCTCCTATTTCAAAATTCTTTTAGTAGTACAATTCTTAAAATGACTCACCAATGTGTTTCCTCCTTACCTTCTCCAAGTACCAATTTGGGATCTTAATCTGGTTCTAAAATTCTTCATGTGTGCCCCTTTTAAACCCTTGCACACTTGTCCATTAAGACTACTGACATGGAAAACTGCTTTCCTAGTTGCTTTAACATCTGCAAGAAGAGTGGGCGAATCGCAGGCAGATTCTTCTGGTCCACCCTATACTGTGTTCCATAGGGACAGAGTGGTGTTAAGGGTTAAACCCTCATTTTTACCTAAAGTTGTGTCTGATTTTCATTTAAATCAGAATATTGTTCTACCAGCATTCTACCCTCCAACTCATCCTAGTAAGGAGGAGGAAAGATTGCACAGTTGACCCGAGAAGAGCTCTAAGCTTTTACATTTCTAGATTTTCCAAGCTTAGAGTGGATAATCAACTTTTCATTGGCTACACCGGAAGGAAATTGGGTCAATTGGTGTCAAAGCAAACTATATCACGTTGGATTGTGCTTTGATTCTCAGAATGCTACAGATTAACAGAGAAAGACCCACCAGAAGGCTTAAGGGCCCATTCCTCCAGAGGCATCGCCTCTTCGCCAGCCCTTCAAAGAGGTGTTCCCATAAAATCCATTTGTGAAGCAGCAACTTGGTCTTCGCTGCATACTTTTTCAATATTCTATAGTCTGGATGTTTCCCAGACTAAGGAGCTGAATTTTGGTAAAGCAGTACTATGTTCAGCCATTTAAAGGTATCAAAAATCTACTCCCTCCTCCAGAGAATTGGCCATACTGCTTTGGGTGTCTATCTAAGATGAGGAACACGTTGGAGGACACAATCCACTCGAAGAACAAGTTATTTACCAACTGGTAACGTTCTTTCAATTGGATGTTCCTCAAACCTATTCCTCATCGCCCTCCCAACCTACTCCTTTGTAGATTTTTCTGGGTTATTTCCACTTCATCTCTCGCAAGGCTGTTACCTGACTACCGGCATAATCTACACAGTAGAACAAGAGTGAGGGTGGAAAAACAGAACTGATGCTAATGGGCGCCACGCGTGCTACCTGTGTACCCTATGATGACAGTGGCCTTCGAGGGACCATCGACTCGATGCATGGCGCCCTCTGCAGAATTTTTTTTCCGAAGCAGCTAAATCTGGACGGGATACATCTAAGCTGAGCAATACGTTGGAACATCCAATCGAAAGAACGTTACCAGTTGGTAAGTAACTTGTTCTTTAAATACAAAAATACAAGTGGTGTGGGAAAACTATGTATGCAAAAGAAAAGTGTGCAAGAAACAGTATGTCAGGATAGTTGAGCAGTTGGCTTCCCTGCCCCACGTTTTCAGCACCGGACAAGGTGGCACGCGCGAGCTTTGCGCACACTCTGACTTCTGTGCTACGAGGATGCATTTCAAAGCATAGATATCTGGAAGTCTCTTTCCCAATAAAAGTCTCTTATTGCAGAATGCCTGGCATAACAAACAAGTACCGAAGTTCCTTTCCCTTCAGGATTTTCACATTCACAAGTTCTCAGACCCCCTTAAACCCAAGTTCACAATTGGTCTCCCTCGATCGTGCTTGGACCTTATATTCTTAATTTATTTGCTTTCTTTTTGTTCTCAAAATTCAAAGACTTTCGACTGTGCAATGGATTTTTCTTAAACCATTGCAGCACCACTTCTATTGACTTCATCCATAAGTTTCACTTTATTGCTTTTGTTTCTGCCACTTCTTGGGTACATAAGAGACCTTCGATTGAGCACACCTGCGGTGCCGGACCACTTACTTTGTCTCGTACCTTCTCTAATTCATATTAAAGTTCAAACATTCATAAGCAATTTAGCTTTACTCACGTCTTTAATCACACACATTAATTATTCTTCGCTCTTCACACGATGTTGCCACTTGCAACCTTGACTTCAACACAGACTGGTCTTGCATCAGTCTCCCTAACTCACTGACTGTCTTGATTTCTCTGGTCTGCTTTGATCCTGGAGCCAAGGACGGTACCACAGCGGCTGCTGCTGCTCCCTGACTCAGCCAGTCATGCAGGAGGGCCCCAGCTATCTCTGGCACACAATGCAGGATTCTTCAGTCTGGTTTCCTGGCCTTATGGCTTTTAATCTGAAAGCATCTAGAAAATAACGGTTTCTCGTCGGACAGGTCAAGGGTATCTTCCCTCCATGCTCTCCCTTCTCAGTTTGCCGCCTTTCTCCCCTCGTTCAGCTGCCGTTTGGAAAACGCTGTTCCTTTGTGTGCTTTGCCTCGCTCAGAGTGTTCTTGTGCTCCGCCTTTTCTTCTGTGTGGGTAAGCTTAATGGAAGTCGGGTGTGGCTTGTTAACAGTAATTGCCTGACTTTGCCTGATCATAGTAGTGGGACATGTTGGGTACAATGCTTAGGTGAGTCTGTTTTCTCCCAGAGCGAACTGTCTGTTAAATTGTTTGTGTAGAGAAGGGGGGGGGGAGTTAATTTCCAGGTATACTGGTAGGATGGACTAAGGGTGTTAACAGGGTGGGGGTACCTAGTCTCGCCATCGGGTGTTAAACCCCCTGAAGACCCCACACAGGGTCTGGATCCAAAGGCGAGGGCCGTGCCCTGGCCACCTGAAAAAGAGATCCCCAGGGACTAGCGGGTGAGACACCTTCTGGTGTCTCACACTAATCACAACTGCCTTTTTTGCCGAATGTTGGAACATTTGTGTTGTAACGTTACAGTAGACTGGAGGCTAAAAGATTTAAGATCAGGTTGTAGACTACGGTGTCCTGAAGGGGGAACGAGGACTGTTGAATAAGTTTAACATCTATTTAGAACATTTGATTTAAAATTGTTGAATGCTAAGAGAACCACTTTTCGTTAGGACCATCCCAGATACTGTTTTACCTTTACCAGCACTATTAGTTTTACAGAAAATCCTTTGCCCCTTTAGGCATTTGGCCCAACCATACATGTTCAACTAAAGAATAAACGTCTGCCTGTTACCAAACTTAAATTCTGGTGTCATGTGTGTAATTTCTCAGCCTACTACAGACCTTAACAAAAGCTGTTCAGAGCAATACACTGTGACCCAGTTGACCATATGGCATGCAGTCTTGTATATCTTTCAGAGGCTACATTCCTGAAATGTTGAAAAATAGGTGGACTTTAGCATACCTTCCTTGCACCAAATGATGTGCAAATTGCAACAAAACCCCTAAAATGCTCTTTGGTCATTTATGAGGGGGGTAAGAACCTGGAATTGGCAAGGTAATCGTTCTACCAAACAATAGTGAAACGTTATGAGGTTTGGCCCCAATAACTAAGCTCATTCAAATATGTATTTATTTTGTCCACAGCCAGTCCACCCAAAATTGAATTGTGGAAGAATTATTTCACCTTGCAAGGATCTTTTTGCTGAAAAATTGTACATTGCCCGACCCTATTCAGGGGTAAGCATTGAATAAGACCATATTAATGTTAAATCTAGGCTATGCTAACATTCTGAACATTAAATACCTTTGTCGCCCTAATTGGCTTTATGGGTGTTTTCACTTTTCTCACAACTGTTTAACCCCACACTCATTCACGGCTTTTGATTTACCAGGGAAGAGCACGATTACTAACATAAATTGAACTCCACCATAAATAAATAGCTGATTCTTAATGATCTGCATGTCCATTTATTAAGAAACTTGGGCACAAATATTTCGGGTGGGTGTATGTCCAGCATAGCACTAGGTCTTGAACATCAGGCTGGCCCGCATTTCGAAGCTACATTGCATGTCAATTGAAGCAGGTGTAGACCTTCGATATTAATGACAAAGTATCATGTTTATTTTGATTGCAGTTAACGCATGATGGTGTTTTCTTTTGATGAATGTTCTGAAAGGAAATATTTTGTGACTTATAAATGAACTGAAGGAATGAAAGGCAGCATACATTTAATTGTTCGCAACTGTTGGTTTCTGACTCAGTAAATTTACTATGAATTACATTGCTGGATCCACAACTTAAGAATGGCTTAATCTGGTCCTTTTCAGGTTGGCAATTGCGGGCGGGCGGGCAGGCAGGGGGGGGGTGTGGGGGAGTATATGACGGAAAAAGGAAAAATGACTTGCATGGTGATTCCTTTTTCTTGTTCTTACTCCTTCACAAGCCTCATCCTTCCCACATGCCCTGACCCAACATCTCATAATATAAAGGGGGGAGCAACATGCACAGTAGCCGGGTTTTGATTTGATGCTGTATAGGGTTCGGTCCCCATTCCAGAAGCTTAAGTGATAGCACATCTTTTAGCAGAGATTCATGATGTATGTGGGAGTGCATACAAATCACAAACCAGTTATGAAGCAAGGGAGAACACGAGTTAAAAGATCCAGACTTACTGCAAAGAATTTTCCCTGATTTACTTTGTAAGGGCAGTCTGTATGGGAGCGGACATATTGTGCCGTACCAGGCGTTATGGTCCCTCTTACCGCGTTAAAGGCTGCACACTGCTTCCTGATTTGTGGTTGCAGTTAGGGTGCTTTTACTCTGTTTTCACAGGTATCACCTACTCTCCTGCCCGCTCACTCTCTGGTATGGGATGTAGTGTTTCAGGGTTTCCACCATGTAGAGACACTGTCCCAGGAATGCCCATGCTCTTCTGACAAGGGCGTCTGTTGGCCCTCAGCCCTCTATTTAGGCCCCCTCTGGCACTTACAAGTGCACTCCTGGTCGCTCTGCCTCGTGATGTTGGTCTCCTCAAACTCATTTGTCTTTACCTCTTTGATAGACCCCTGTTTGCCTTTGCTTCCAGGGATTGGTTAATTGTACTTCCTTTGCAATGCTCCTCACTATTGGTCTCACGCTGTCTTGATTCCTTCTTTTCCTCTCTCCTGCTCCTGTGGCTTTGAATCTTCAGACAGGCAGCCATTTTGAGATCAGGCTGAAAACACGCATTTGAATGGATTGTCTTCCCACGTATTCCTCATCTTAGATATATATCCTTACCTTCAGCTTTGCTGCTACGGAAATCTTTTCTCTCGCTCCACCAGAGGCTGCGGCGTCGATGTCCCTCGGTGGCATCCGTCGAGCGCTGACGCCATCCACTGTATAAATGCCTTGAGCGTGCCCGTTGGCCTCAGTTGCGTTTTTCCGTTAGATTTGCTTCGGATCGAGAAAACAGCGCTTCAGTTCATATGATAATGCCGTCTTCATCTAATCCTTCCACACCGAAGACTTGCTTCAAGAAATGCGAGAAATGTGGGAGAAAGATGACGCTGACTGATCCCCATCGGAATTGCCTCTGGTGCCTCAATTCCGACCACCGTATAGACGAGTGCGGTTCCTGTCAGTCGATGACCCATAAGGCCTTAAAGGAATGGAGAGGTAAACTGGCTGTGGGGGAGGAATCCTGGACGTTTTCTTTGAGAGGGAGATAAGACTCGGCTGAGTCTAAATCAAAACGTCATAAAAAATCTATGTCGAGGAGTAGATACAGGAAGTGCTCTTCTTCAAAAAAGGCAAAGAAAAGACACCGGTCTCCCTCTTCCTCGACGTCGTCTGAGGAAATCATAACATGTCCGTCAAGACATGACTCCCCAAGAAAGTGAGAAGCTTTCAGAGCATCTATGCTAAAGATTTTTGAGAATGCGGGCCAGACTCCCTCAGTCTAACGAAGACCATGCCCCTAAAAAATGTTTTAAAGAAAAAAGTGACAGGGGAAGATCTAAGACGAGAGAATCCGACAAAAAATCGTCAAGGGTGTCGTCCAGGGAATCTTCCCTGACACCTCATAAAAAAAAGCATACCGGTGCATAAAACAGAGGTAAAACTCAAGAAAATGGTGTCAGACTCTCATACGCCATCAAAGTCCTCGTCTAAAACGTCCTCAAAGCCTCTATCAAAGGCGGTCGTGCACAAGGTGTCGACAACCCAAAAAGGTTACGTCGAGTGCATAGTCGACTGTGTCAAAGGCTCCTTCGACGTTGTCGATGGTCTCGACATTTCCTTTGACGGGGTCGACCATTCATTCGAAGGTGTCAAAAATTACCTTGACGATATCAAGGGTGATGACTACAACATCGACGCCATCAACGCTTTTGTCGACGTCTTCGTTCACTCCAATTACAAAATCGACACCTGTGTCGAAGTCTATGCCACCTGAAAAGGTGTTTCATCCAGAAACTAGACATGATTTCTTTAGAACCATGCCCTCCATATATGAAGGAGATTCATCAGCAGAAGAAGACGTTTCACCTGCTGGTTTGAAATTTGGTACAAAGCAAGTTCCTGAGGAGTTCATTGACCCTCAATCTATGATGCAAGACTTATGAGTGCTTGCAGTCAGCACATGGTCTGGATACATCTCCAGAATATGAATTTGAAAAGACTGACCCATCTAAGCATGCTGATGTGGGATATAGAAAATTGATGTACCATGTAACTGAATTCATGGGATGGAGTAGAAATTCACCTGTCTATCGGGAGGATGATATGACTGACCTCCTTTCAGGAGGACCTAAGCAAGACCCCATCCTACCTTTTCATGTAGCCTTACAAAGGAAGGTTAACACTGAATGGGAAAACCCTGAATTTATTCCGGCAGTAAATGAGTATGTGTCAAAATATAGACCCTGTTCCTCAGATCCAGAATATTTGAGTAAAGCCCCATCACCTGAAAGTCTGGTAGTTCAAGCAGCTACCTCTACTAGAAATGTTGCATACCCTACAATTCCCCCGGATAGGGATGATAAAAAGATTGATGCATGGGCCAGAAAGATTATTTACGTCGGGGAGCATGGCTTTAAAATCCACAAATGTATCTTGCACCCTTGCAAGTTTTATACATACCCTGTGGGACTGCATGTCAGCTGCAGCTGAACACATCCCTGAAGGTGAGGAACGTGAAGGGTTCCTATCCATACTAAGGGATGGAAAGGAGGCTTCGGGGGAATGCCTTCAATCGGGTTTGGACACAGCTGACAGTATCAGTAGGTCCATGGCGTCTAGTACGGTGCTAGCAGATTTGCGTGGCTAAGAAAGTCAGGTTTTGCACCGGATGTGCAATCTAGGCTTCTTGATATGCAATTTGACTGCTCTAGGTTGTTTGGCAGCAAGAGAAGCTGCAGACCTCCAAAGCGGCGGCAAAATCACTCAGTGCCGCTATGACACACAGCAACGCACCTATACAGGCTCATCTTCGTGTAGGGGTCGTCTCTTTTGATTTTATTCCTCATTTGGAGAAGGAAGGGGACAGGCTAGTCAGAGAGAGCAAAGGAAATTTCCTCGGTGGAGAGGGAAAGGTGCTAGATCTGTCCCTTCAGCCGCTGCTGCAGCTGGGTTTTGACCCACAAGACCCCAGTGGGAGGCAGGATCTCACAGCATCTGGAAGAATGGCAGGGCATTACTTCAGATACTTGGGCACTGGAAACAGTATCCCAAGGTTACTGCCTTCCTTTTCAAAAGAAACCTCAGAATCACCCGCCGGGATACAACTCTGTCAAACATCCAGATCCGCTCCTGTTGCAGGAAATCTTAACCCTGCTACAGAAAGGTTCAATAGAACGTGTACCTGTAGCGGAAAGGAACAAGGGTTGGTATTTCCCATATTTCCTCATACCAAAGGACAGAGGATTGAGACCCATCTTGGACTTGAGAAGCTTGAACAAGTTCCTCAGGAAGGACAAGTTCAAGATGGTCACGCTTTCTCAGATCCTTCAGGCTCTCCAACTCCAAGACTGGTTGGTATCATTGGACCTTCAGGATGCTTAACCTCGCCTCCCGACGAGAGCTCACCATGTTCTGCAGATGGTAATAAAATTCCAGAATGCCCAGTATCTACTGGCCTTCGATTTTCTCAGGTTGCTCGGTCTTATGGCATCCTGCATTTTTCTGGTGCCAGAAGCCAGATTGAGGATGAGATCCCTTCAATGGGCCGTCAGGACTCAATTGTCCCAATTTTCAGGGGTAATTTCAGATCTTTTGCAAGTACCAGCCAGAGTAGCACAGGATCTGCAATGGTGGGCTTGCAGGGAACATATCCTCAAGGAGAATCTTTTTGGCAACCATGGCCGGAGATAACAATAGTGACGGACGCCTCACTCACAGGGTGGGGAGCTCACACCAACGAGTTGACAATCAGCGGTTGTTGGTCTCCAAACTACACATCAACCTATTGGAGCTGAGGGCAATCACACTAGCTCTGAAGGCCTTCCTGCCCTCTGTACGGTGAAAGAATGTCCTGATAATGATGGACAACACGGTGGCCATGTACTACCTCAACAAGAGAGGAGGAGTAGGGTCACTACCACTGTGCAGTGAAGCAATGCAGCTCTGGTTCTGGGCAATACAAGAAGGGATCTCTGTCAGCAGTACATCTTGCCGGAGAGCAAAACACAGCGGCGGACGCTCTGAGCAGGCAGAGCACAGTTTCCCACGAGTGGGAAATAACTCAGGAAATCCTTCAAGAGATCTTCGCCCTTAGGGGAACCCCGCAAGTGGATCTGTTCGTGACCAGTGTCAACAGGAAGTGCAAACTGTACTGCTCAAGGGAATTTACTCAGAGAGGAGCTCTAGGGGATGTGTTCGTAGTGGACTGGGAATTTCCACTTATATACGAGTTTCCTCCAGTCCCTGGGATCGCTCAAGTAATCGGGAGGTTGAGAAAATTCAGGAAAATCATGATCCTAATTGCCCCAGATTGGGGCAAGGAGAACGCGGTACCCGGACCTTCTGGACATGTCCATCTGCCCTCCAATATGTCTTCCAAAAAGAGAGGACCTTCTCTCGCAAGAGCAAGGTCTCCATCCAGAGGTCAAGACATTCAACCTTCACGCATGGCTTCTGAGAGGTTGTGATACAAGGATTGGGAACTTACGGATGACGTCATGGAGATCTTGCTTTCGGCCAGAAGGCCAGCAACTAAATCTCTGTATCATTGTCGTTGGAACAGGTTCAGTAACTGGTGCGGAGATAAGAATGTGGACCCATTGCAATGTAATATTCCCACGATATTGTCTTTTCTGTTACGCTTGGCTAATCTGGGGCTCCGGGTTGGCACTATAAAAGGTTATTTAGCAGCGCTATCTATTTTCAAGTGCTCCTCGGAGGAAGAATCTTACTTTAAGATACCTTTTTGATAACTCAATTCTTAAGAGGTCTAAATGTTTTTCCTCCAATACCTTTTCAAGTACCTGTGTGGGACTCAAACTAAGGGTATTACCCAAATTGACCTTTTACAATTGACCTAATTATAGTGCACAATTGACCTTTATATTATTTTAGTCATTTTCTATATGTATTGGGTTGGTTTTGGATTATAAATAGATTGGGTGGGGGGTTGCAGGAGGATTTGTATTGGGTGGGGGGATTGTGGGGGTTTCCACCTGCATATATTTCCTAATTGACCTTCTAAATTAGGTCAATTCTCAGAAGGTCAATATTCCGAGGTCAGTTGTGAAAAGGTCAATTAGTATACAACCAAACTTAGTACTAAAGTTCCTCACGTGCATCCCATTTGAGCCTTTACATTCTTTTCCGTTAAGGCTCCTTACTTTAAAAACAATACTTCTTGTGGCAATTACATCAGCCCGCAAGTGAGTTGCAGGCACTTTCTAGCGGGCCTCCTCACACCGTCTTTTATAAAGATAAAGTGGTCCTTAGGGTAAAACCCTCTTTTTTGCCAAAGAATTGTCTCAGATTTTCACCTGTCGCAAAAAATAACACTGCCTACTTTTTACCCTCCTCCTCACTCAAGTAAGGAAGAGGAAAGTCTACATAGATTAGATCCTAGAAGGGCTCCCAGCTTCTATATTTCAAGATTGGCAAAATGATGTCAGTGTGACCAACGTTTTGTAGGATACACTGGCCGCAAATTGGGACTAGCCGTGACTAAACACACATTATCTAGATGGATAATTTTGGCTATAACCGAATTTTATAGATTAGCTGGGAAAGATCCTCCAGATGGGCTGAGGGCTTATTCAACTAGGGGCATGGCAACTTCAACAGCACTTCAAAGGGTGTCCCTGTGCAAGATATTTGTGCAGCAGCCACATGGTCATCCATGCACACTTTTATAAAACATTATGCTCTAGATTAGACTTCTTCACAAGGAGGTCTTTTTGCTAAATCAGTACTTCATTCTGTACATGGCTAAAATGTCTGTATCCCACCTCCGATACAAAACTACTTTGAGAGTCTATCTTAAGTTGAGGAATACGTGGGAGAACACAATCCATTAGAAGAACAAGTTACTTACCAACTGTAACTTTCTTTCGATTGGATGTTCATCCCACGTATTCCTCATCGACCCTCCCAACCTACCCCACAGTACAGTTTACGTGGTTTACACTTGAAATTCCTTTAAGGCTTGGGTCAAAAGAGGCACACCATTAACTACTATCCATTGGCTACAATATACGAAAAAACAAATGCGGCGAACAGGCGCGCTTGAGGCGTTTATACAGCGGATGACGTTGGCGCTCGACGGATGCCGCTGAGGGACATTGACGCTGCAGCCTCGAGTGGAGCGCCCTCTGGTTGAGAGAAAAAATGTCTGAAGCAGCAAAGCTGAAGATATAGATATATATCTAAGATGAGGAGTACGTGGGAGGAACAGGTTTTTCTCCAGGGTTCTTTGCTGAGTCGTCAATGGCTTTATTCATGCTTCCCTAACTTCCTCTCCCAATAGAGGCCCTGTGTCTGTCTTAGGCACACAAATGCTCCTGGTTCATTCACAAGAGTCTGTGATTTGCTGCTGTTAATCCAGTATTCCATCCTTTCTCCCTATTTGCTCGCAGCCTTTGTGTGCCGGTATGCAAGGGTCTTCTGGCACTCATCTCCACACCTTTCTTTCTCAGTCTCTCCTTTTTCTTCTATTATTCAAGTTTTTCCTCAAATACCACGTATGCTCCTTGTATCCAAGGAATAGCCACTCATGCCTCAAGTGTCTATACAAATCTTGAAGCACTGCCATCATACACCAGATAAAGCATTGTATGACAGGCAGTCTTCATAGCCAAGGTGCAAACTCTCATGCCAGGCACTGTCCATCATATGCCAAGTGCAGCCTGCCCCAACGGTCCAATATCTTCTGCCAAGCTAAGTTTAATACACATGTGTGACAGCGTTCAGGTCTGGACATTTTCAGAGGGGAGTGTGGGAACTCTCCCAAACTGGGGTAGACAACCCCCCAGGCCCTTGCCAGAGTTGATCTACCCAAGAGGGCAGAGTGAATTGAGAGAGACCCCCAGTCCCTGGCTCGCATGAAGGTGTGATGTGGTGTACAATCTTGGGTACCACTGTCCCTTCCAAAGTTCTAGATGCATTTTTTATGGTCAGATTTCTTTTACTACTTTCTCAGGACTGAGGCTCCCAGAAGCTCCCAGTCCGCAGCATGAACCCTCGCTGGAGTCGAGAGACCGGAATACCAGCTATGGAATGCTCCTGGAAAAAGCTTTCAGATACAACATGCTTGAGTCCAAACCCGTCCACACCAGATTGATCACCCACGAGGTAGAGAAAATATTTGTACCTGAGGTGGAAAACCAACCTGAAGAAATGGGTTTCTGTCTGCAACGGCAGAATGAATCACGTTCACCAAAAAGGAGGTAGAGCTTATGGGATTCTATAAAGCTGATGCACTATCTTAAACTCTACCAGCATATGGGGTTTTCTCCTGTCAGTGGCCGGCACCCCATTGGAGCGGATTCGAGTCTCCAATTGTGAGGCCTGTATCGACCATGGTGGAGACCAAGAGAAAGAGCCTCTTCAAGGCCTTTACTCGCTGTGGCCTAAAGAATGTATACATGGAAGAGCTCCACAATAATTTCCTTTACTGCCTACACCCGGCACACCCCATTCAGGGTTGTTCTCTGTTCATGTGCCGTTGTTAGTTCCATCTACCATTCCTGCAGCCCAACCTCCTAGGGTCAAGCCTTGTAGCAACGTTTCCATGGACATTCTCTCCACCTTGCAGTGCTTGGTGTCTTAACTGCAACACAGGCTACCTCGCCCCAACCGTAATGCAACAAGGTGAATTGGTGCACCTGCTGCCCCTCCCCCAGCCACCCAGTGCTGTCCGCTAGCTGTCCTGGTACACAACCACACGGGATACGGATGATGACATTGCAAGCAACAATGCCTCCATGCACACCACAGGCACGGAAGACTTGGACCTAAGGATGAGGCTCCTCCTTGCAAATTCCCCACCGGATTAACTCTGTTTGTTCCATGCTCTTATGTCAAAGGCCAAGAAGACTTTTACTCCTAATCCCAGAAGAAAGAAAGCATGCGCTAGCAACTACGGGAACAACCCCAAACATTGATTATGGCAATCCTGTTGCTTGAAGACGCATAGTAAGCCCGTCTGCTAGCCATGACCAACCCATCCTTCTGCACCTCCCAAAAAGGAGAGGTTTGATAAAAACATTTAGGGTGACTGTGCCAAAAGGTTTCAAAACACAACTCAGTCCAGACTCAATAGTGTCTGCAGCGGCCTGCAATTGTTGCCTTCATCCCCTCATCCACATGCTCCGGTCCCCCTCCCATAACAAGGAGGGCAAGCATCGGGATGCCTTCGGAAAAAGGGTCATCTCTACAGCCACCACAACCATCAAGGTGGCTAATGCAATGGCCATTCTGTCCAGATACGAATGAGAACTGTGGTTCAAGATGGGCCCTATTCTTGAATTCCTGTCTGAAAGTAAAAAGGGGTAATTTTCCCTTCTTTGAGAGGGGGAGCTGGCTTCAGATCACACTTTCGCCATCTCCATTGACATCGGCGACACAGGTTTCCGACTGTTTGGAAATGGCGCTGTCCTGCGCAGGCAGGGCTGGATCAAGGCCGCCAACCTTTGAGCAGTAGTCCAGGTAAAAGTGGTGGGCATGCCTTTTAATGGGATCAACCTCTTTGCGAAGAAGGTTTATGAGACCTTGCAGATCATCAAAGCCGACGCAGAGACTGCACACTGCCAGTCCTTTTGATCAGTAAAATCCTGTTTCTCCAGGACAAACCAGTACTATTTTTTATTATTATTTATATACAGGAGGAACAATGCCCTTTTGATCACAGCAGAACGTACAAGACTTATCTGCTTTCATACCAGTCACCCTCACACAGGTCCCCATTTTACCCAGCGACAGACACTTACAAGACCAAGACACAATTGTACCGGTGAAACCAGCGTCGCCGTTATTCCTACTATACCAGGAACTAGCCATCCAAGCAAACCTGACCTGCTGCGTGTCCGACCCACTGCCCCTCTCATGCACACACTTCATTTGGTGGGCCAAATCTCTTTGCCTTTCAAAGTCTTTTCTTTCAGAGGGCCTGATGTGACAAAGAATATGTTGTTTTCCTCTCAGAATCTCACACATACTCAATTTCTCAGGCAATTCACTATTCACCCAATATCCCCCTCAGCTGGGCTCAGGTCCGTTTTAACACAATGTTCAGTCAATCTCCTTCCGCCAGGCTCGGTCCAATTTAATTCATTTTAACACAAACTTGCTTTATCCCAAAGCTTTTAATTGATCTCCCTCTTTCGGGCTCGGACCAACTTTCAACTACTTTGTCATCAACTTTCTTGGTAGTATCAACATTGAAGACTTTTGATTGTGCACAAGATTTAGCTTGACCCGTTGCAGGACCACTTCGATGCACAGTTCTTTGCCACTCTTTCACCTTTGTTGACTTTCTGTTAGATACCTTACAGAGACCTTCGAATGAGCACACACGCAGTGCCGGACCACTCTGTCAAAGGTATTGTATCTTGGTTTCAAAGTTCAATCACTCATCTGTTGTTCAATTTTTCTCGCATTGTTTATCCCATGCGTTTCATACACTGCTCGCTTCAGCGTTCACCATACAATGTTGCTGCTTGCAGCCTTGCCTTCAACACAGACCGGTCGGGCATTAGTCTCCCCGACTCACCGGCTGTGTTGCTTTGACTGGCACTGCTTTGTTGTAGTAGCCAAGGACAGTACCACGACGGAAAGCGATTCTGCCTGCCTTGATTATCGATGCTGGAGGGCCCTGAGTACCTAAGACACACAATGCAGGATTCTTCAGCCTAGCTTCTTGGTCTTATGCTTTCTATTCTCAAGGGGTCCTGAAAGTAAGTTTCCCGCCGAAAAGGTCAAGGGCACTTCCCTCCTTGTGATGCCCTTCTGTTTTGCCGTTTTTCTCCTTGTGTTAAACTGCCATCTTGGAACTGCTGCTTCCTTGTGGCTTTGCCTTGCACAGAGTGTGCTCTCGTGCTTCAGCCTTTTATCTGTGTGGGGGAAGTGTAATGGCAGTCAGGTGTGTGTGATGTTCAGTAATTGCCTGACCCTTGTGTTGGGACATGTCAGGTATACGGCTCGGGTGTTAGTCCGTTTTCTCTCATAGCGAGCTGTCCGTGAGAAAGTGTTTGTGTTATAAAAGGGTTTGGGAGGTAAGTTCCTAAGTATCCCACCTGATCGGATGGTGTAAAGGTGTTACAGGGAAGGGCATACTGTCTCGCCATCCAGTGTCCCACTACCTGAAGACCCCTCACCCAAGTAATCCTCCCGCACTGGTCCACCCCCAGGAACTGGATCCCAAAGCGATGGCAGTATCCTGGCCACCTGGATGACGGGTCCCTGGTGACTAACGGGTGAGACACCTTCAGGTTTTTCACGCCACGTCCAGGAATATTTCCTGGATGAACCTCATTACCCAGATATGGCCTGTCCATTCCCTCATCTAGGCCACGGATGCTTAGATTTTCCCTCCTGTTGCTATTTTTCAGATCCTCAATAGTAGCTATCAAAGAACTTGTTTTTCTTTGCACCAGCCAGTTCTCCCTGCAGGTGAATGACCTCATCTTGTAGCATTGTAGTGAGACCCCCACCCCCTTCACTCATCCTGGTGCTCATCTGCTTCACATCATTCACAAGACCGGAGAGGGACTCGTGAATATCTGTGGTTGCCACCTGCTTTTCATTTTTTTACTGTGTGTGTGTGAGATTTCATCTCCTAGTCCTGAGGCACTACAACAGATCCTTTTTTGTCAGCGGGCTCGACCCCCGCCTTGTCCATTTCCTTCGGAGCTTCCATAATGCCTCCTGGGCCCTCCTTCTCACTACTCCTACCAGATGGCTGCTGCGGGGACCAAAGCAAAGATAGGGGCTTAGTCTTATGTGGAGCCTTGCTTGGGCAGCTTCATCTCCCGGGTTTCCCAGCTGGCTCCAAACATTACCACTTGAATGAAGCTCAGGTAATGATCAGAGCCTCCAAACGGTTCCAGATCTGGCTGTGCAGTTACTGTTCTCACTCAGGCCAACACACGGCAGGTTGCAGCCTCGCCCCAGGTGCCAGGAAGGTACAAACATGTGGCCTCCCTCACGCCCACCTCTACTGGCAGACAGGGAGCGCTCTTCAACACAGGCTACAAAAAGTGCAGAGCACCTTATGCCTGGTGCTAAACTATGCCCCCTCACTAAGGTGTTATTCGTGGAGAATAGCTTGCTTCACTTACTCCAGGTTCTAAGTCCCTGCTCCAGTGCCAATATCTGATCTCTGGCCCCTGCCTACGGCCAGGCAGTCTCTTGCCATCAATATCTCTGCGGTCCGTCCTCCGAAAGCCACTCCGCCAACATGGGACCCTGGGGCGCTAGCACCCAGCAAAGCCCCAAGAACGCATGCTTATTGCTATTGTAACACCTTCATTCCGAAGAAATAATGGTTACTGCAAAGAGAAGGATCCAAACAACTAAATATAACAGAATGTTATGAGAAGTTAACAAATAACCCTATTCCAGACTTGGAAATCTTTGGAATGAAAAGATTAAAACATGGCATGAACAAGACCTACTAGGTGACCAGGAATATCGGAGCTTGATTTGCAAAAACTCCATCATAGCAACAATATACTTTTTGCCTAAGGTTCATAAAGTCTATGAAAACTTTCCACCACTTCGACACATCATAAATGGCATTGGCTCAATAACAGAGAAAACTTCACAATATATCGAATCTCATTTGCAATCGCTGGCAGCAAACTTAGCTTCATTTGTTAAGGACCCAAAACACATTATGCAGCAGTTAAATCTTACACCATGGGAACAAAATTATTACTTTGTTACATTGAATGTTGTACAACTATATACAAGCATTCAACACAATAAAGGTCTGGAAAGCACAAAGTTTTTTCTAAAAACAAGATCCGTCTCATTTCTCGAGCAAAATAAAATGATTATTGAAATGTTACATTTCCGCTTGCACAACAATATATTCATTTTGACAATACCATCTTTTAAACGACTCCAAGGAACTGCCATGGGGTCGAAATTTGCTCCATCTTATGCCAATCTTTTTTATGGGTTTTTTTTAGTTGCAACATGCCTGGAAACATCAACTTTTCCACAATAACATCAAATTATTGACGATATACTCATAATTTGGGAAGGTAACACTCAAGACCTAGACACCTATGTTACTTATCTCAACAACAATCTTTTCAATTTGTCATTTACTAAGTCAGCCAGTGCCACCAATATAGAATTCTTGGATCTAGAACATTTTGTTGAACATGCACAAATTCAAACCAAATTATTCACAAAACCTACAGCTGGAAACAGTCTTCTCTATGCTACATCTCATCATCCAAAGCATACAATTCACAGTATTCCATATGGGGAGATTCTTAGAATCAAAAGAAACTGCAGCACTGCTCTCACCTTTCAAGATAATCTTCAACAAACTCATCAACAATTTAAACAGAGAGGCTATGGAACAAAAATCATCAAAAATGCAATCAACAATTTGAAGGACAAATTGAAACGAGAAAAAATTAGTCCCAAAACTCCTTTCATCACTACATACAGTACGGAAGCTAGTAAGATCAAACAAATATTAAAAAATAATTGGAACATTCTTCTCACACTCAAGTCTACAAAAACATCTGGACAATCATCCAAATATTTGCTTTAGAAGAGCACCGACTATTAAAAATCCGATCAGCCCAAGCTTTCTGAGCCCAATACCAAATGAAAGAAAAATCTTCCAAATGGCAAATAAAGAAACTTTTAAATGTGGACACTGCAAGCTATGTCCGTTCATGAAACAAGGAAAAAAAGATATTCATCTACCGAATGGAAAAATCAAACATGTCAATCAGATGATTAATTGCAACTCTACCTATGTTATTTATGGGATTGAATGTACCTGCGGGAAGTTATATATTGGGAGCACCATAAGAAAATTAAAGATAAGAATATTCGAACATCTAAGAGCAATCAGAAACAAAGATCCAAGAGGCCCCATCTCGGTACATATAATCACAAATCACCCGAAATTTATCATTTCTGATTTCAAAATCTTTGGCCTGGAGAAAGTGACTTTATCCCCGAGAGGAGGAAACAAAGAGGATCTGTTGCGTAAAAACGAATGTAAATGGATTTGATTATGGATACTTGCATCACAGGTTTAAATTGTGACACGGAAATGTATAATTGGCTTTAAATAACCATATATTATTTATGAAAATGTATATCTGGCTAAAACCTATATATGAAGATGCTATGTCTGAAATGATTTGTCTACTACATATTATTTGGTTGTTAGATAATTCAATGATCGACGAGAGACCTAAGACAACTTAAATAAAAAATAAAATAAAAAAATTAAAAAACTTTGCAAGGTTACATGAAGGTAGCTTAAAAATTGTCTTTAGAAATTAATTACAAAGAATTCGTCTATATTTAGAATACAGATACACACCTATGAAGTAGTTAAACCTAAACATAATAAATCATTAGAAAAGTATCATTTCGTTACAAATTAAATAGATGTTTAACAATAATTAGCCAAGATAAAATGATCAAGCCTGTAATTGTAACAATAAGCACCATCAGAATTTAGAGAAAATTATGGTTAATTCGCACTATAAACTGAGTTCAGTGAAAAATTCACAATTTCAAAATTACCGCCGGCACATCTAAAACGTGCGCAATGCAGTGGTCGAAGTGAGCGGGAGCGGCTGGGAGCGGTGCTCCTCTACTTTTTTAAATTCCGTTTTACAGCTCCTATACTTTTATTTTAAAAATAAACCGTTCCGGAACGGTTTCGTTTTAAAATAACAGTGTAGGAAGAAGTTGAGACTTGCACTTTCAGTGCACTACACTGAACGTTCCCTTAAACAACAGGTGCATGTGTTTGGTGGTGTGTATTGTGCGTGGGACGGGACGTGATGATGGGGTTTGTGGGGAGTGGGTGCAGGCTGGCAGGGATCATAGCTCCACTACTTCTTTTCGTGCACTTCGACCACTGGCGCAATGAGATCATTGTGTCACGTTAGATCACATGGACATGGCGCGATGACGTCATTGCGGCACAAACGTAGCATAAATAGCAAGCAAAAGTAGAACAATGTCATCCATTCAATCGGGAAACCCACTACATCGCTTATCATGGCTGTTGGATCTTGAAATAAAAAGGAAAGGAGGTAAGAGAATCAACTTAGCAGTTATAGGAACTAAGTAGAAATAGGTAAATGCAACCTTAACTGGCATCTTTTCTCCAAGCACTCTAAAATGCAATATTTTTCTTTATTCTTTTTTTGTTTACCTTCTTCCCTTTAGCCACATTTTTCTTCTTTAACCATAAATTGGAACAAGAGGAAATATCTTTCATATAAATTATCAAGCAAAACTGGTTATCCATTGGAACTTGCCAAAACTATTTGGATGAATGTTAAAATCTGAGAGTGAGTCAAGGAAAACACTTATTTATTTTTGTTAAAAAGGCACTAAAAAACAGCAAATTCTAAAAGTATGCTATAAAGCTTTATTTTAAATGTAACTTTGATTTTTTCTTGTAGAATGCATTACCTCTACTGATGAACCATTGTTAAAAACAATGGGGAAACACGTGTCGAGAGAGACATAGTAAGGCATAGAAATTTTCAAAAAACTAAGGATTAAAATAAACCAATTTTGAAGAGCTACCAAAAAAACGTGTGGTGGAAACACCTCATATCAATTTGTATCAAGGATTAGGTGTGAAGAAACACCTGATACCAAGTTATAATAAGGATTTATATATAGCAATTTATGTGGAAACCTCACATTAATTTGTATCGGGGATCCGTGCATAAAAAATTTATGGGAAAATATAAGGTGTGAAGAAAACACCTAATTGGAAAATTCTCTGTTTGATCATCTTGTAACACATTGTGAAAAATAAAAGAAAAAACGGACTCACCTTTGAAAAAAAAATTTTTGAATAAGGTTGGCGCATTTTAGTAACCTCTCTAAATCTTTCTTATTTATATTGCACCTGTGTAGTAGCCACACAGTTTTGGAGAAACACTCATGCTGACAACATAGTACAATTATATTAAATTGTGCATTTGGTCCCTTTTTTTGTTTTTTACAACAAATTAGCGGTTGCCAAGGGAATACTTCTTTTATTTGGCTGCAATAGTTTCCTCTAATTACTGCAAATGCACCCTTTGTGTGTTGCCCATTGACGGGGTGACCTCGGGTCACCAGGCCACAGAGCTTCAGCACTTCTGTTATACAGATGATCAGGGGTGCTTCTGAGTTTTTGGGGATTTCCGCCTGGTAAGGTGGCAGGTACTGACCCTACCTGTGCAGAGTGCTCAATGTCTGTGGAAAGTTCTTCCTCCTAGTCTGTTACGGGAAATGGGACCAGACCTATACAGTGCTATGATCCATGGATACCCAAAGCGCATACCATAAATGGAGGATAGTCTGCATGGTGTTTGGTGTTTTATTATCTAATTATCTTATTTATTAGCTAACACAATGGTAAATCACAACTAACTTTGTTGGCAATAAACTCTCTGCACCTCTCTCTGGGCCCCTCTGCTTCTGGACGCACTGTCTAACCCCTCCCAGAACTCTTGCATTCAACAACCCGGGTCACCTCTTTGGGTGCAAAACTGGATTCATTACTCACACATCAATATCATCCTGTAACTGGTTCAATATCGCTAGTCACCTACTGCTCATCAACCACACCTCGTACATGCCCTATGCGACCACTGATCCTGAAACCTGATTACATATGGCTATTCCCTTCTTGTTCAGGACAAGGATATGGAGGAGAGATAAAAAAAATCTCTCAATAGGATGCATGTGGCGCATCTCTGTCAGACCTATGTCAAAGACACCTGTGAAGGTGTTCAGACCCCTTGGCTAACAGCTGCTGCACCCATTTCTTTCCTCCTTGCTGCACAGACACTTTCCAGCCTGAATTCTATGCAGCGGAGCATAAGCTTTCCCTTCTGTAGGCAGTGAAGCCACCCTACCCTCTGCATTGCTCTAAACTCCATAGCCAGAAATACACTCCTTATCCAGAAACAGTTGTTTACATAACCCTCTCAAACTCAGTAAGACTCTGTAAGTCTGTCCTCGACATATAATTTTCTCTATTTCTTTCCAGAGGGCCAGACTTATGCCTAAATGCATGGGCTATCCTCTCTCCAGGAACCTCAATCACTGCATTGACCCACATTATGCCAGTTTTCCTGTAAATGAGATTGGTTTCCACCCCAACATGGGGAGTGGAGAAGCCGAGATCCTTACCTGGATCCCTCTCAGTGATGCAGTCCATGGTCAGTCACGCGGCTACTCCGACTTCACCGTACTGCCATCCACATATTCCTCGCTGCAGTTCTGGACCAGCAAGCTAACAAGCATTCAGCATGACCTCACTCTAGGATATATGAAGCTGAGAGCTTAATCCCTACAAAATGACATGGTGTGAGGAGAGAGGTTGTTGCATAATGTCACATAAGACTTTTAAGAATGCTCTCAATGCTCAGACGGTTCAAGGGTTTTCCTTAAATTCTTTAAGAGAACTCTGGCAGTCTCTCTTGTCTAAAAGCCACAACCACCCCTAACCCAGACATCCCTACACTCTAGGTTAGTATATGCAGTGAATAGCACCCCTACTGTCTAGGTTCTTAGGAGAACTAAAGGTGATTAATTGTCTCTAGCTAATCTCCCTCCGGGACTTCCTAACTTTTCCTACACTATCCAGGGGCCACTGGAATGTGCTTTACAGACACTCAGCCTGATTTGGTCTATTTTCACGCCTACTTACTTCTCTCCCTCTTTCCTTGCAACTCTCCTCTTCAAACTTCACCCACCTTACTCCGTCGACTCCCTTTGTCTTCCTCCGTTATCCCTCTGATACCTCACTCCTAGGCCTCGCCTAAACCCTTAAATGTTACTACTCCCATCTCCCCTTTACAGCACCCTTCTTCACACCACATGGCCCTCACCATACTACAGCTCCTTTCTGCACACAACTACCACCACATCCTCCTGCTCGGATGCCTTTCCTTTCACTCACACAATCATTTCACATTCTCTTGACTTTCCTTCCATCCACACCCGCTACACTCACAAAGCAGTACCACTTGAACTCACTAACCAATACCTCACCTTGGCAAGCAATCACTTGCACACTCTGCTGCTCCTTCCTCCCTCCTGCTGATCTTTTGGTCTGCCACCTCCTCCTCTGACTTCACCTGAACAACCCACACCTCCCTGTTGTCCTTTTTATACTCCTCCCTCTGATTCTTGGCCAGTATGGCACGATCTTCCAAGTCCAGGAGGTGTTAGCAAAGTACACAAAGAGCAAGTTAAACCTTGCTGGCTCTCTGCGCGGGTCTGGCGATAAGTTTTAATGGCTGCCCCCCACAAAGCTCCATGTGAACGTTCGTGTTAGGGGGCCTTGGTCCCAGCTCCCCCGGGGCTAGTGCAATTTGTTTAGGAGTTTGTGTGCCCTTGACGATTCCCTGGTGGTCTGGGGATTCTGTCCGTGGCTGTGGAGAGTTGCTGCTGGGGAGTTGCTGCTGCAGAGTGCACTGCAGATTTCTCTGCTGCTGTGTTTTTCTTGCCCGTGGTCTGCTGTGAAGTGTTATTCTGGTTGAACCTTGTCTGTACGGAGTTGCAGATAGCGTGTATTGTTGGAAAGCTGCTGGTTCCTCGCTGTTGATTTCCCTTGTTCCTCTCTGGCACACTAATTCTAGAAAAGTCTGCCAAGCATTTTGCTTCAGAGGCATGGTACGAGACAAAGCAGTACTGCACATGTCGATGTTGGCACAAGGGAGGGGAATAGAAATGTGGGCTCTCAACTGCCTCTCTCCTCCGCAGCGGTTGAACTGGCTCTGGGTTGCACCTTAGTAGACCTCCCACCACTGGCTGAGAGTGGTTCCCATGCCCTCTTGACGAAGCCACAGTACTGACCTTGTCATAATAATGAATGCTTTTACTTTGTAGATGATTCAGGGCAGAATAGGGATGTGCTGCAACACCCCAAAAGACACCCACCATCCCCACCACAAGCCACCTTAATCGGGGGTTTCAGTAAGTTACTGGTTTTATTTTCAGTTGAGCTCCTGGTCAGTAAGGTTTGTTTTATTACTGCCATGTTACACCAGTAAGTACAAGTCCAAATGAGCTACAAGAAAACCTAGCTTTCTCATGCTATGAATATATTTGTTCTCAAAGCCACATTTTCCATTTTAATGGGGTTTATATTACTGTACTCTTAATTGCCTTTATAATTTTTAGACTTTGCCAACATGGGTTTCCAGCATTCATTCCTCGCCTCCATAGGGCAATTTCAGTTGTAAAATGAAGATTTTCTTAAATTTTCCGACATAGCTGTTGTGAAAAATAATTATATTCATAAGCTTCAATTTGTTCAAGAATATAAAGGACCATAGAACTATTATACTCAAATTTCAAACAATTGGCAATATATACACCATATCATTCTGTATTCGGCTCAAAGCCATTAAGATGTCATCAAAATACAATGAACAACATATATGTCCTTAAAAGATAAAATATTGTTCAATAAGGAGGGATAGTACCACTATTGAACATTTTCTGAAAGGTTGCTTTCAATAAATATACAGCGCGTAAGGAATAATAACAATCAAAGAGTAGGGTGGAAAAGGGGAACCAAAATACGCATAGAAACTCGCAGCCCTTCATTTGGGTACATAACAGACCCCCGACTTGAAACACCAATTTACTCAATTTAAAAGATTTCCACGAATGCACTCCCTTTGATAATCGAGGCCAAGACGAACATCTGAGTCTCTGCAACCAGGCCTGATGGCTATATTTATTTCTTTTTATTTATTTAATATGCATACAGCCAACAGGCTTTACATATATAAGATCAGCATTTCATACACTTCAATTCATCTTAAAACAAGAAGACAGAATGCCTTAATCACCTTAGAAAAAAGGGTTAGAATGCATACAAATCTTGTTTTAAAACAGCGTGCCACCAGACAATTCCTTTGAAATAATTAAAACAAATTCATAAAACTTCATCATGTGGAATATCAGATTCAGATAATTTCCTAACGATAAAGCTTGCCATATTTTGCACATATCATCGTCCTTGTAGCTATTGATCATATGCCTTCAAATATTTAACTCATTAATTCAGGGTTTCACAATGACATATTAAATGTTCAGTTTCTATTCTTAAATTCCCACACAATTCGACAGTATCTCATATACTTAGTAATTCCTAATTTTGCTCCTATAAGTTCCAACGTATCTCGCATGTTAAATTTAAATAGCAAATACTGCCTTATCACTCCACTATCTGGGTAAGCAACTTGATACATTGCTTTGTTAAATTTGTTGACCAAAGTTTCCCAAAAAAGGCCGTTATTCGCTTTAGATGCCAAATTAACCAAGTCACGTTCTTGTGTGAAGTTCAATATGGCCAATTGCAATAGACGTTTGGTTTTAGCATGAATATTTTACAACCATAGACATGCGTTTTCTTTAACCCATTTGAGGTATACCCTATTTATCGCTACTATAATACCAACACCCAACAATATTGCTTTCATTACAATGTTTCTCATTAATTCCACAATAAAGGTATTATTAGACGAAGTGCATAATTTCACATAAAAATAGCATTTTTAAACTCTAAAATGTCTGTGGCACCCATAAAATTACACTCCAATAAGATATTCTCTGAGTAGTGATTTCGGCATTCTGAATAAAAACGTTCGCAATTTTGCTCCAAATCAGTTTATTTAATTTACGAAACATATTCACCAAATTTCTGCAGCATACAAGAGAGCCAATACCACTTTCGATGAATATAGCAACAGAATGGTGTGAACTGAAAAAAAAACTGGTTTACCAATAAAATGACTTCGAAACAGCACCATTTTAAACATTTTTTTTTGTCTAACCAGTGTTGCTTCCAACTAAGCTTACAATGAATTGTTACACCTAGGTATTTGTAACAATTTACTACCTCTATGGGTTAACCGATAATTGTCCATCTAGAATTGTTAAAACCGGAACATCTCACCATGTCTATGAATGGTATAATTTTAGTTTTACTAATATTAATACTAAGACCATTTAGTTTAGCAACATTTTCCAAAGCCATCAGTTTGTTTTGGAGGCCTTTGGGCGAGTAATCTAAAAGCAGATCTGCATAATCCCAGCCTCAAGGTACCTAATTTAATGTCATCTGCTAATATAGTTTGTGAACTTATCATGAAGTCAGCTAAGTATAGATTAAATAAGGTAGCAACCTTGCTTGACCACTCGTGTAGTTTTCATGGACCCTAATAGCCTGCCTTCATTATTAAGGCGTATTCTTACAGTGGTGTCCCTGTATAATAGTTGGATCATACCTAATAGGCCAGCTGGTATTCCCCATGCTTTCAATTTTTACCCATAATCGCCCCCGTATTATGGTGTCAAAGCTGCTGTAAAATCTATGAATGCAGCAAATACAGGGAGATTAAACATTTTCCAAGAATATTTGATAGCTGTGACTAGCAACTATATTATGTAAGGTGGAGGATTGCTTTCTAAATCCAGATTGATTAGATGGCAGTATGTTAGATTTTTCTATCCACTAGTTTAGCTCAATCAAAAGTATTTTAGCGAAAGTTTTAGCCGCGACATTCAGCATGGCTAACATTCTGTAATTTCCCAGATCATTCCATGATTCTTTTTTATAGCCCGGGAGAATTATACTCTCTTGCCAGGATGAAGGTATTTTCCCATATTCGCTGATCCATTGGAACAAGGTATTCAAAGCTGTGGCCCATTTCTCTGGCGATTATCTTCATCTGAGCATTACATGTACCATCTGGACCTACAGCTCTAGAACTGGACCTACAGCTTTAGAAATACGCAAGCTCTTGATTAGCTTAATCAAATCATCAAGAGTATATTGACCTTTGCAGGGAACAAAATTATCTGTTATATAAGAGTCGACGAGTATAGGGGCACCTAGTGTTCTCTCAATGTGCGATATTCAATCTTGCTCTGGGACACTATTTAAAGGATTTTTTTTTTTTTGGTGCCATTAATTATCGGCCAGATTCCTACACTGTTGTTGTTCTTTGAAAACAGCGCAATGGTTCGCCATATTTCATTATCTTTCTGGGTCCGATGGATTCGGAGCCATGTACAATACATTTTCTTTTTTTTTTGCTTGTCTAATTTTCATTGTGGTATCTTTACTGCCACTATTCTTAATTTCGTTAATAGTAGTTCTAGGTTGTTTTTTTAGATTTGTGAATTACTGTAGCATATTGATTTTTCTGATGGGTCAAGTTCCATCGCTCATGATTACTTTGATTTGTACGTCTCTGAATCATTACAGTTTTTATAGCCAGAAGTATCTCTTCAAATGCTGGTATCATTTCCTTGTGACTCTCATGTCGCGCATTTGTCATTAATCTGAAAATGTCATCAATTTGCGTTCTGCGATCAATTTACCTTTTTCAAATTTAACTGGATTCTGTACTATCTGGTCCCTCCCCACCCCCCATTTTTTATACTTCTATTTCCATTCAGTTGAAATTCGGTACATATATATGTCATGGGTAGCAAGAGATACAGGGGTAGATCGCTTTCTTCACAACAACCCACTGCCATGTCCAATGTTACTGTGTGTGCACTGTCATTAGTGAAGTCAGTAGTTGACCAATGTATACCACTAATCCGCGTCGCAGTACAGTTAGTCACTCATCGTGCTTCCATTTAACATCTTAAGTGGGTATTTTAGAAATAACTTGGCCGAGGGTTTCCCTAAAATGTAGACTGAGATTCCATCTGGCCAGATCTCTGTGTATATATAGGTTGTGTGTTCACCATTCGTATCTGAGCATTAAAGTCTCCAAGTATGATGATAGGAACAGAGGAGTTGTATTAATCTAATATACATGCTATTGTGGCTATATTTACTTTGTTGAATAAGCCTTTAGGAGGATTATAGATATTTACTATCATAACAATGGGAAACATCAATTGGTTACACTTCACCAACACTGCTAAAACCATAGAGGTCTACCAGATGGTATTCTGGCCTGTCCATGGGTGTCTAATCAAGGTCAACAGGCCACCCTTGGGTCGTCCTATTGGGCCTTTTGTGGCTAAGCTTTGTTTTGTGATTCTCCCATCAATGTCACATTCAGTATAGAGCCAGGTTTCTTTCAATGCTACTATACTGACATGGGGTATGAAATCAAGTAAGCCATTTTCTACCACATAATGCGAGTTACCACGTGTATTCCATGACATTGTTAAATCAATGTCATCGAGGCCGAGTCTCTAGGTAGCTTTTGAATTCTACCGTCAACCACTGCCAATAACCATTAGTGTGAGGTATGCCATCTTCTGAAGGTTTGGACATACTCCTCAGCTCTTTCTTGTCTTTCGCTAGGCAGTCCTTTGCTGTTATCTTTGTTATTCTTTCGGGTATTTCGTTTGTAGGAACCTATGAAGTTCCTGCACTCTTACTGCTCACCAGATTTTTTTAATATTGAATTATGGGCATCGGGGTCTCATTACATGTGTACCCTAATTTTTTCGAATAGGCTACCGTGGATTAGAATGTATTCATGGGTTAGTTTATCGACCCACCATGAATTGGTAATTACCTTCAGAGGAATGACTAATTGATCTACCTATTTTTAAATCCTTAGATGTTATCATGCGAAGGACAACTGAAACACTAACATCTTAGTCTCTGCAACCAGGCCTGATGGCTATATTTGGCCGTGTGTGCAATATATATACTACAAACCACCGGCATAATTAGTAACATTTTCATTGCAAAAGCTACTCCGATTGGTTACGCTTTAATGTGTAGTTCATGCATCTAACCCCATTTTTCTAGTTAGTTTCTCATATTAATAGCAAACCTGCCAGCTTCATCTTACAGTCCAGATTGCATTTCATACTCTTGGTTGCATTTCATACTCTCGGTATACATTTTCAGTAGGATACATTTTGCAGTTCTTAAGTGTATTGTGTGCATTTCAGTTGACTAAAGTTACCTTTACTGTGGAACTGATTTATAATGAATGTACAAAGATAATTTGTTTTGGGTACAAATGTAAATGTGTGGCATTCCAGGATTACTTTTCTTTTGGGCTTCGATTCAATCTTCTATTTCCTGCGTATGAGGGTTACACAATAGTTTATATTCCCTGTTTCCTTGTTTGTAAACATTCTGAAAGACTGTTGTTCCACTTTGTGTACCAGGAATAATCCTAACGGACGTGCATGTTAAGCCTCTTTTTATCTTGTTAATTTTCACCAAAGCTTGTAATGTACTTTTTTCATCTGGTGTGGCATGTTAGGCAGAAACCTGTGCAGTTCCCTTAGGGACCACTGCAAAAGATTTAAGACTACAGGTGTTGGCAGTAAACCCACTTGGTAGCAGTCTGCACCACCCAGATTTACCTGGTAGCTGTGGCTGAGCAGTCAGACTTCCCTCAAAAAGAGTTAGGCAGTATGCAAAGTATACACAATAGGCACTCGGGTGCAATAATACAAGCAAACACTGACCAGCGCTTTGGTATCAAAGTATATAATTATTTATTTAAAAACACACAGTTGAAACACTCCAGCACTCTTATTGTAAAATATTCGAAACACAGTTACTACTGTAATATATACACCCCTTTTTCCTTATCAGATAAATCACAGTAAAACACCACTTATTTTCATACAGAGGTGAGCGCTTAACTAGATTGCTCTCTAATAAGTTTGTGAGAAAGGGAGGGAAAAAGACAGAATATGGAAAGGTACACCACTCTAAAATTCAGGAACACTGTTAGCAAGTCACTGGTGAGCCAAAGTCCAAAGGCTGGGCCCACTCTTAGAGAGAGCAGAGCACAAATGCGCCCAAGATCACACAGTTAAACTAGGCGTAGAAAGTCTTGTAGAGGGTTCAAAAAGAGTTTAGAGAGGCTTTAGGAAAGTTTAGCCAGGGTGTCCCAGACTAACCCAGGTTCGAAAGCAGGGCTCCACCTGTGGTGGTGTCGTGGCAGGTCGGCTTAGCTTCTCCCTCGTCGGATTCGTAGGTCCTGTGGCGACTTCTCAAGTTCCAGTCCCCAAAGCCCTGCTTTTATGCAGCAAACCCCCATTCACTCAGCCTAGCTGTCACTCAAACATGCTAAGTGGTGAGCCCGCCGGCTCACCACTTGGGCCAATCAGGATGGAGTGCGACTCGAGTTGCCTGGGCAACTCAGTCCAGGGTGCCTAATTTTCCCTCCACCTCTCCTAAGTACCCCAGACAGAGTGGCACCACTTTGGAGGGCTTCTGTACAGAAGCCCGCCAAAAAGTGGAACAAAGGGCTCGACTTGGGTTGGAGTCACAGAAGAGAACACAAACGCCATTTTAGAATCAAGTTTTGGCAAAAAATACCAACCGGAGAATTTATATTAATTAAATAAACCGGCGGTATGTTCGAGGCTACCGTAAATAATTAAAGGTAGTAGCCTAAAACAATGGGAAATCCCATAGGAAAATATTCGCGGTAGAATATAAAAAGTAGTATCCACTGCCACCAGCCAAAACTCGATCAGGGGGGACGGAGACGTGCCCCCTCGACTAACAGACCCTGGGGCAATTGAATTGCCCCAGCCAGTACGTCCACAATATGATGGTTTGTATTGGTTCTGTTCAGAATTTAAGACAAGTAAAGTCAATGGTGACTTTACATGCCCTGGGAGACAGTAGTCAGTCCCAGGGTATGGAGTCTATACTGGGGGGTCACTATGACACCCCTGTGTCACTGCACTGAGGGTGCTGTGTAACACACATCACAAAAACACATGTATCCCTATGGAGTAAAAGGCCCCATAGCCCATTAAACACATCTAGATTCAAAGAAACACACTCAAATCATTCCCAAGAGTGAGGGTAAAAGAGTCTCACTCTTGGCAGGAGAAAAAAATAAACCCCAAAAAATCCAGCAAAGCTGCTGGGGGACTCACTAGGTTAGGAAATTCAGCCTAAACAGAGAATTCTCCCTAACATGGCAATGTTCCAAGATTTAGGTCTTTTGGGGAATGGTGTTTGCAGCACTGTCTGGTATTTAGGGACACTGGGTTACCAAGGTGTCCCAGAATGGCCCTTCCCAATATCTTTGTAGAGGCTGACATAATGGTATATGGAAATAAATTACAACTGCCTTAGTGGTTGCCAAGAGACATAGCCTTGAAGTGGGGCGCAAAGGAAGTCCTCCAAATTAGGAAATGGAACAAAGGTCTGCACTGGTGCTGCTAATTGCAGTCAAAGGTATACAAGTTGAGGGTGCCTAGAACAGCAGCTGAAGATCTTGGACATGTGGTTATCTAAGTTTAATTGCAAACCAGGCGTTAGAGATGAGTTTTGCATCGAAGCATGACAAGGTTGCTTGTATCAGAATGGTTGAGTAGGGATATGCATTAATAGGAGTTCAGAGGGGGGTTCCAATGTAGGTTATTGGTAGGTGGAAACTCGAGGTGGGGGGGGATTCTTGTATTTTAGTTGTAATTTCTATTTTTATAAATGGACACATTTTGTTTGGTTGTGTTGCACTCATAAAATCAATACAACTTAAAAAATATATATATTTTTTTCCTTTTAAAAAAAAAAAGTAAACGTTAAAAAAACCAACAATATATAACCTTTAACAAATGGGGGAACGACAGAGTAAATCAGCAAGACCAGCATAATTAATCAATATGTTCAGTTTATAGAGTGGAGGAACTGGAACATAGCACATATATATTGCTGTACACATATAGCAAGTTCCTACATATTCAACATAGGAGCGAAAAGGGCTTCCACGGGCATCACACTACTGGGCAATTATCTTCAGAATTAATAAATGGATCCCAAATTGATTGGTATTTAGCGGAAATGTCTAAAAGTGTGGCTGTGATCTTCTAAATGGAGCTGACGTGCCAAAGTCTAGTCACCACGTATGTAATAGGGGAGCTTCTTTAGTTTTCCAATTATGCACAATTGCCAAGTGTGCAGATATAAGCATTTGATTAACCAATTTTGTGTGTTGCTTCCAAGGTGAATATCCCCTGTTCACTCACATTTTCCAAAGGAACTACTAAACAGTATTAAATAAGTGAATACCCACTACTGTGTTTTTAATAGTAGCCCAAAATGCTTTAGCTCTAGGGCAATGCCACAATATATGTGCCATGGATCCTACCGTCCCACAATCTCTCCAAAAGTGCAAAGTGGCTCCAGGGTACATCTTGTGAAGTCTGTTATGTACCATTGGTATATTATCTTGCATATGTTTTCCATTATTGTGGTACAAACAGAGGATTTAGATACCCATCTCCAGATGTGTTTCCAAGGTGATTGCGAAATTGTGCAACCCAATTCCTTCTCCGGTTGTTTCATATGGGTAAACACCTCTTCCGTATTACCATCATACAAAATATTACATATATTGTATATTGAGAGGTTGAAGGTTACCAGCTTCCTGAATGCTGTCAGTTCTCTTCCACCATCATTTCTAATTTGCGATTGGGAAATGCAATGACATAACTATATAAATGAACCTCTCTATTTCTTGAAGAGAAAAGACCGTCTTGCATTGCTCAAAAGTGAGTGCCCCCCTCATATAACTGGCCCAATGGATTAAGACCCCCAACACTCAACTTGGCAAAAGAGTCCCCTTGCCCCTCTCCATTCCTGGTTTGAAGTCATGGTAGAGGGATGGGAAGAAAGTTTGCAATTCCATACCACCACATCCCAGTAAAGGACTAGCTAGAGTTGAGGCATTCATAGATTGTTTTTATGGGTAGTTTTTCGAAGGCAGCCATGGTAAATAGTGTAAAATGTAAGATGTCCTGCTATTTCTTAAACAATTGGTTATCTGCCCAATCTAGTATTGATATCTGTCCCGTGATCAAATACTTGTAAATGTCTGGCATTGTTAATCCCCCCCTGTTGTCTAGAATATATTAAAACTATTCTTGATATTCTGGGAGACTTACCTAGCCAAATGAAATCGCATATTTTTGCCTGTAGTTTCTTGATTGCCTCAAGTAGTATTTTAATGGGCAGATCCTGAAAGTCGTAGAGCAATTGAGGGAGTAGTTTCATTTGAATGGCCATACAAGAGATTTACATTTTTTTCCATCGCTTTGGATTCCTGAATACATCCTTCAGGAGGATCGTAACACTCTGCGTCATAAATAATGGTTGGAATCCCCATGAGTTAAATTTCTAAAACTGCAACAAGGGAAAAACTGAAGAATTTAAAATGTTACATTTTTTTGCTTGCATAATCGGGGATTTAATTTTTCCACAAAGGTGTTTAAAAGTGAAGGTGTGACACTTGTAAATTCCTATTAAAAACTCAAGTTAGGTTAATTGCTTTGCCACTTGAAGTTTCGAGCTAATCAGAAACCAGTTGAACCATTTGTTTTGTCAAATTGGTATGAGATAGCTAGCACATTCGATTTCTGAGCCTTAACCTCCAAAGTATTGTTAATCCGTTAAGTGTACAAAGCGTTGTTTGAACATTGCAAGCCAATGGGGATATAGTCTACCAAACATCGAACAGAGGTGTTCCCAACGCACAGAGGTTAAAAGATCTAGTTTTACAGAGGGCAGATATAAAAAGGTTAAACAGACAGACTGTTAACTGTGAGGGGTCAGAAATGTGTAGTGGACAACTTTGTGAAGATTTTTCAAAAGATGCATTTAACTCAAAAGGTTGGATATACGCCTCACTATGCCTATCCTGACGAGGATTTCCCTGCCTATAAAAATAAACAAAAGGAAGCACTCTAACAAAAGGTTTCTGTGCCTCACACTTGTACGTACAACACCTTAACAAGTTAATATATGGCAGTTCAAATGTAACAGAAATAACAAAAAAAGTTGATCTGTTCAAAACCTGGTAACTGTTTTGCCCTATAACATGAGTGTGTTCCCCTTCCCCAGATTGAAACAGGATCTCAATCGACAGTTGCAAAAGGATAAGGAAATCCCATCTTGCAACAATGTTCCAAAACTTTCACCTTTCCACTTGTTCAAAGCACCTTCTTCTCATAAACCGAGAATACTTCCATCGGTTTTTAGGATCAACAGAAATGTCTGTCTGGATGAGTCTGCAACAGTTCACAAAGTACCTTAGTGGTTCTGCCACTTCTTTAATACTTTTAACCACGTCAAAGTACTTCGATGATTTCCACCCGGTCCACTCACCTGCCAGGTCTACCACTACAAGGTCCCTTTTATTTCTGGTGTTCTCTCCTACCCTGGGTAATTAAACTACTAATTACTGCTAGTACTTCTGTTTTAAAGGTCTGCTTCAAAATAATTAGCAATGTCTTTTGCTTTCCCACAACATCAAGTTTGATTACTTATTTTGGTAAGACAAGAAACACATTGCTCTGCTGTTCGCTGCACCCTTGGAATTGCCACATGCAATGCAGGTTGTTCTCCTCTCCTCCTGAATATCTTTTCTCAGAAGGGTAGCTTTCCTGCCACTCTTGTTTCCCCACTACGGTATTAACCAAATGCTGATAATGGTTTTTTCTTACACCCCTTTGGCAATGTGGGTTTAGGCCAGTTCCTATTATTGCTTCCTTTACACTATGACGATGAGATTTACAAACGCTTTGATTCGTAATTGCCCTCTCTTGGCTTTGACAATGTTGGTTCTTTCTCACTTGCCTTGATATTACTCTTTAGGCTTTGGCAATAATAATTGTATTGAATTCTTGTAATATTGCCCTTTCTTGGTGCTTGCAATTATTTGGACCCACAGACATTTCAATGACCTCTTTCTGGTCTGTTTGTCTGTCAAGTTCTTATTCTGCCACTTTCTCCTCTTTGAGTCGGCTTGGTTTTCAAAATAATTATCATTCTGCTTTACATTAATTCAGTATTCAAAGTTTTGCCTTTTAACTTTCTTTATCTCAGTTCTGTATTTAATGCACCCATACCTGGACAGTGGGTGATCACGGAGTGCTCCTGTGTCACAATACACTAGTGAATTCACAAGGTCTGGTGTGCGCGACGTCTGCTTGCTCTGCTGCCTCTGGGTCTCCTGCTGCTCTGCGCAGCCCTGCAACCAGCTTCTCTCGGTTCCCCGCGGCCCGTGCCAGTTGGAAATGGGAGCGCTCCTTGTTCCACAGGTTCTCCGCTGCTCGCTTGCCACCGCAGCCCCGACTTACTATGGGGAAAGATTTTAAACTTCCCACCGTGCGACCTCTACAGCCACAGTCCTTGGGGTGAGGGGGAAGGAGGAGCTTCCAAATCCAACGCTCCCCGCTGCGCAACCTCTGCAATCAATCTCTCTGAAGGAAGAGACCCTCTCGGGTCCAGTGTCCGTTTGGCCCACAACGGTGGGCCCAGCGTCTGCTTGCCTCTCAGCTTCTACCTCTATGTGGAGTTGCAGCAATCACTCCACCTCCTACTACTGCGCTCTATGGCCTGCACGTGAGGGGGCCTTTTATGCCTCCCAATCTCCCTCAGGTGTAGGTCATTAGGTCTATTAGGCTGCAACTTGCAGTCTCATGCCTCTGCAGCCCTTTTCTTCGCCAGTACTTTGGCACTGTCGGACTTGAAGTCCACAATGTTCAAATCATCTTTTCCCACAGCTTCAATTTTACAATAAGCCATTAGGATGGTAGGGTCTCTGGGAAAGTTATAGAAGGATTTTCCATTCGTCCTGACCTGCTGCCCCTCTCCGTGCCCCAAAGTGAACCTCCCGCAGAACATCACCTCCAAAGTCAGGAAGCGTCTGCTTTTCCCTTGCCACATGAGATCTAGAGAAATCATCTCTTGATCATATAACACACAGCCGTGTCTTAAGCCCTTGTATTTCTCAAGTTGTCTTGTCAAGTCTCGCTTCTTGAGCAATCTTACTTGGACCGTGTCCTCATAAATTGAGCATAGTATATTGACCAAACCAGGTGGACAGCCCCAGGACAGGAGCCTTTTAAAATGGAAAGACATAGTCATAGCTGGTCCGATAGCACAGCGAGTAGAGCGCTCGCTTTGACATCTGTGCAGAGCCTGCTGAGGCAGGTTAAAATCCCGGCAGGGCCAAACTCAGTCTTTCATTATTCGGAGATCGATAAGTGAGTACCACAAACCGTATTAAGCAGCGCTCAGATGCCTGAGTGTTCGTAGCGCTATATAAATGCTAAATTATTACTATTAAGGGAGGTGCCAAGTCCCTATATGAAGGCAGATTGAAAGAAATTCAATTAGATCACTTCCGAGAGTCTGGATCTTTTACGTCTCTTAGAAGAAGAGATGAAAACAATTTGCTGGAGGCATCAAGAAGTGCGATGGGACGATAATTGCGAGGGTTAAGTCTGTCACCTTTCGTACAAATAGGTATGAGGTGAGAACATTTCCAAGAGGGAGGCAGTATTCTAGTTGTCAAAATTAACGCCAATAACCTCAATAAAATGGAAGCCCACATCCCACGATTATCTTTAAATGTAAACTTGGAAAGTCCATTGGGGGTAGGAACCCTGGAAGACATAGCTTTTAAAATCGGATCATAAACATCTAAGTTGAAGGACAATCTCCAAGCTAGATTTTTGTCAAAGGCAGTAAACTGGGTTGGACCTACTATAGCAGAACCTAACTGTGTGAAGTGAGCACACTGTGTCCTCATCAATTGGATTGAGTCCGGAGTTTCAAAAAGGTGATTTATAATTTTGCAGAAACTGGCTACATCAGAGTTCTGAGCACTTTGCAGCATTTTTTCAGAATCATTTTGCTGTAGCATGTGCCTGAATGATTTCAACCGGTTTTTATACAGCTGGAGTAAAATCCTTTTTTGTTCACATCCGCTAGAAGAAAACGAGACTGAGTACCACTCCTTCTTTTTATTAAAGATTATAGTGTTGAATTTGTGCTTATCGCCAAAAGAATTATGACTAAGACGAGAGACTAAGTTAGAATGTTGGGAGTTATAAAAATCAGTAAATGTGTTCAAAACGCTATAGGAGAATGAATAGTGGTCAAAGGACTTCAGGAGAATGAATAGTGGTCAAAGGACTTTGACCACTATTCATTCTCCTATAGTGTTTTGAACACATTTAATGATTTTTATAACTCCCAACGTGTGGACTGAAGATCAGACTTGTGTGGTAAACTTGTGTACTGTTTTGAAATTCAAAGTGATTTGGTTGAGACCCATATTAATTGTGCAACCCAATTCCTCCTCCGAATGTTTCATATGCGTAAACATCTTTACCGTTTTGCACAGTTATTAGAAGGGGTAGAGTTTGTTCCTAGTTGCAGCTTTAAATATTAGGCTTGTGTCGTGCCAAGTTTTCTTAGGGGGAATGACTCCTTTAATAAATTCAACTGTTGGAAACCCCAGGATGACATTAGTTCCAACCACTAAACACCCATAGCCTAAAGGTGAGACTGTTGAATAGGTAAAGCGTCATCAGGGCCTTGGAAAAGACAGGAGCAATTAAGCTCCCCAGTACTAATGATTTTGGAATTCTCAAAGGTGTCCATCCAAGGTCTAATCTTAATTACAATCAATCATGTTAGATTTCATTAAGGAATAGTAGTCAAATCCCTAAAGAATTATGTGAGGCAAAAAGTAAATCACCAAACGGACGACCATGAGAGCCTTTTTCAGCAGGAGTTAGATGAACTGTAAAATCATTGAGCAGAGGGGGGACTGTATTGCTCTCCCAGAGTGCACGGAAAATCATAAATCACCAATGCAATTACAGAGCCAATACTTTGAACGCAGAAAGACGCAATAACTTGCAACCACACACTCTTAAAGAATAATGAGCACTTATACGGCTATTTATTCAGAGCTTAGAAGCAACCAGTGATAACATTGAAATAACTCACAGAAGAAACATAGACATAGATCACAAAAGAAGCAAAGAATTCAAAAGGAAATACATCACCGTGACCCTAACTGGTTTCCTCATCTCGCCGAAAGCGGCTGGAAGACCCCGATAACAGCCAGGCCGAGAGCACAACAGTTCACAGGAATGCCGGACGAAAGCGTCCTCCTCCGGCTGAAGTCTCACCTGACCACCCCCAGGGTTCCGCATATATGCACACTCCGAAAAGGGGTGGCGATTTCTCGAACCTTCTGGCAACGCACTTGCGCATTGATGAGCAGCCGTTGGTTGCCAGCTGGGTCAACCGACAGTACCCTCAAGGAGCAGAGGGCCTCCCTCCTCTAAAAACAAGCACCACGAAAAACAGTCCCATAGCTCATAACAAGACATAACAAAGTTAGCTTTACCAGCAGAAATGTCCTTGACTGCATACCAGGTTTGGAAAGCATGTTTTCTTCAGCACCGTGAATCTAACACTCAGCAAAATGGGTGCAGATTTTCACTGCGGCATGAAGTAAATATCCATCATGGCTCCAAGCGCTCCCAGAATGCACTGCGCACCAGCACCATTTTAGTTCAAGCATAACAGGGACTGAAGCCAAACTTCTTGAATATCAATCTTTGAGTGGTGGGGCTTTCAAAAAGTTACACAAATGACGAAAGCCTCTAATATTCCAAGATAATATGTTTAAAAATGGAATACTAAACATAAGCTCGGACTTCGGAAAGGTTTTTAGGCGTGGTCAGCTCAGACGTCAACCATGACAGGTCCTGTAACTATACAGCAGAGTCAATAGATACAGGGTCAACACAAGTAACCATTCTACCAAATAAAGTATTGGTAGTGCTGAAAAATTTGAGAGAAAGTTGGTTGTGGTCAACAAATGCAGCATGCATTATATCAGCAGAATTAATCTAACACAATGCAGGAATTTCATGTAACGTTTCAGTTAAGTACAAGGTTCTTATCCGTAGAGAAAACAAGCTTCAAACCTGGTGATTCAAATTAAATGCAGGGGAAGTGTTAACTTTAGGATCATGAAGAGTTTGAGGCGTAGATTTCATCAGAGTTATGCTTTTCTTCTAATGTACGAAAATTAGTATTTAGTTCGTAAGGGTTCGCTAAGTTTGAAGCCAGACAATTGGCAGTTTTATTAGAAATTTGCATTGGGACTGAGGTTTAGACCGAATAAGTAGATAAGTAAAGAACCCGAAGATTGGACTGTACCAGGCAATTTGTTGACGTCTTGTGACTGGTTAGTAAGTTTATCTTGTTTGATTTTCTTTTGTCCCTTCAGTTTATTACTGGGTCCCTGATTGAGTTTAGTGAATCATCAACCAAATTTAATTGGATGAGATTCTGCAGAAATTTCTTTGAACCAGTATTTTTGTTGACTAGTGTTTTTCTGGTTTTTACACTTTTTAAATAAGGTTGTTCCTTTTTCTTTTCTGGAAGATGGAAATGTGTGGCTTCTTTTTAGCAGGGTCTAGAAGTAATGGCCTGAAAATGGGCTCACACAGATGTGATGTTTAAATACTGATAGATTGGGTGGCCCATGACTGCATGGGGTTGTCAATTACACTGGACCCCGGTATCTGCACTTTGGCTGAGATGCTATGCACGCCTGGGTTGTCGGTCACAGTTAATAGTGGGGGCCTTAGGAACTTGATGAACCTGGGGGGTGAGGAAGGGGTTGTCCAGTGGATGTACCAACATTTGCTTTATTTTGAGCCAGCAGAAAACCTTTCAAAAAGCAAAATTTGGAGTGCATTGAAGTCAGCATAATTTGGTGCTCTTTTAATTAGAATTTATGTTGTCATATAAACGCACCAGGGAATTTAGGACAAAATGTAAAGCTGAAATGAAGCTGTCCCTGTTGAGGACGGTTGATCAGTTGTGGGGAGTGAAGGGAAGTAGAGCTCGAAATGCTCGTCATTATAAGGCATAGATTGAGGTGGGCTACCATGGTTGATCCATATTAGCCTGGGACCTTGTGAGACAGAGAGGTGGAGTCATCAATGACACTGCCACTGAAGCTAAATGAGCTAACTGGTGGTTGTTGACCTCAAAGTTGATGCATTTCGTCATCTAATACTTTTTGAAGTATTATCAGAAGTGAAGTTAGGAACTGAATCCGGACAGGCACTCAAACACTTCAGTAACTTTAAGGTCTTGACTTAAATCATCACAAGAGTGTGACGCATGGGGAGTAGATTCCCCTTTGAATCTTTGTTGACATGTAATGAATCAGTAGGAGAGACGGAAGGATCTATAACTTCAGTGAAAAAGACATGATTTTAGTAATGGGAGTGAGTGCCAACTTTTAAAAGGGGAGCAAGAGAGAGCAACAACGGTTGATTTGGATGCCGCGGCAACAAAGGCTTCACACGAAGCCTGAGACAAAAAAGATGAATCACTTGGTTTACTTTGAAGATTATACATAGTTAAGAAATTGCCATCTTACCACCTACTCCAACTGCACTCTCCTTCACAGTTCCTGCGTGAGGCTGTAGATCATGAGAGCGCCTTCTCTGGATTTCCATTGGTAAGGGTAGAAAGACTCGATCTGTGTCAAGGAAAGACATGTCTGCTTCCACTGCACTCTCCTTCGCATTCCTACCTTCGCCCCTGATTTCTTTCCAAGCCTAACACACCTCGATTCCAAGGAGAACTCCTCATTGTCATTTATTTTAAAATATTGAGTTAAATGTTCTATCACTGTATCCTGTAAAATAGGATCTTTCCAAAGCATCTAATTAAAACGCCACCTAAAGGAATTGGGTGCTGTGTTGTGGTCTAGCGAAATCGTTAAATGAGTCAAATATGTTCCGAGTGAATTGTGTTCCCTATGCTTGCACCTTGGATTGAATCAAACATAGAGATATGAGCAAAGATCATGTCAGTCCTAGAATGACTGGAATGAACGTGTGAATAAAATGTGTAAACTTAGTCTGTGGCATGAAGGTGAAGCCAAATATCGACCAATTTCAAAAACCCCTGCACAAGGAAGGCTGTGTGCTTATGTAGAGGAGCGATCTTTGGTTGGGTCCATCACTGTATTCAAATCGCCACCAATGAATAATTCCCCGATGAAAAATTATGCCATGGCTCTGAAAAGGGTTCTATGTAAAAAATGTCCCCATTATGTGAAAATGTAGTTCGCAAAAAGTTGTTTAAAAAAAAGTAGTCATTCAATGTAAGCAATGCAAAGTGTGACAATATTGCCAGTAAAAAGGTTGAAAAAGCAATTTTCATACACAAACGTGCAAGGCTGCAGCCCTTACAATGACCCAAACCTCCACAATCACCCCAACTCCAGTCCTAAAATTTACCCTAACCCTAATTACAACATGTATTCTACCCTGAACTCTTACGAACACTAACCCTTCTGAGTGCCAACACATTTTATTCTAATGTGACTCAGTACCAAACACCAATTAAATAGAAATTGAGCAGTGAACCTATCCCTACCCCCACAAATCCATCAAATCAAAAGCGCCAGCTAGCCAGAAATACACTGCATTGCCCCTACCCAAACCCTTGTTCTAATCCTAACTTTACCCTAACTGCAACTCTAACATTTTCTTTTATCAAGGAAGATAGCTCAGCAGGTTAAGCGCTCGCGGCTGTGATTTGTGTGAGATCTGTATGACCCAGGTTTGAATCTTGGCAATGTCGACTCTGCCTTTCATCCTTACGAGGTAGATAAAATGTGTATGAATTTTGATTTGATAACAATAAATTTATATGAAATGTTCTGAGTAAAGCACTTCGGACAAAAGCGTAATATAAATATTATTACCTTAATCCTTTCTCTTCCCTAACCACCAGGTTTATCCTAACCCCATCCTATGCCAACATCACCAGCACTCTCCAGCCTCCCTATCTCTTTAACACTTACACAAAACCATTACTCTAATCCTGTGGAGTCATCACAGAATCCCAGCCTACAGTCTCCTCCCATGTGGTCGGGGAAAGGCAGCTGCTGCCTGATTCTAACCCTGGGGGTGGTGTTAGGAGGGAGGATTACATGGGAGAAGGCTGTCAAGGGAATGTGCTGACTCATCAGGAGATACTTGTTGTTCATCCTCTTTTGAGGATGAGATTCCCCTAATGCCTGAATATTTAATGTCATGTGGTAGCATTAGGGGCTCTTGCCCCTCCCCCGACCCCCCTGAACCCGTCTGACTCGCTGACACCTTTTTGTAAACTTGGAAATTATCGATGTAAGGGTCAGGGAGTTAACACATCTACTAATTGTGTTTGAATTATAGACCCAAGAGAAAACCATTATCTCCTTTGAAAATGTTCCCTACAAGTACATCCTATAAATCACTCAGAGTGAATTAAATAATCTTAAAATGAATAAAAACATTATGGACTTCAAGTACCATGATGCTCTTAGTACTGAGACGAGGAAGAGGGGTCCAGAGTTCCGAAACTCTGGTGAGCATTTAAAGGTCTTTCAGGTGGGGGCCATTGGGAAGCAGTAGGAAGAAGCAGAAGACTGAGCCACCGCTGTGCTGACACTGGGTCGCCATACCGAAAACGTGGCAGAAGTCTGGATTCCTGATAGATGCAGAGAACCCGCACGGGAAGCTTTGATGCCAGCTGTCCCAAAGGAGAAGCTCGCTGCAGTGTGGCATTCACTGCAGTGTGCAGCGCAGAGACAGCTCCATTTACAGGCAGCACGAGTGGCAGAAGACTGACCGGAGCTGTCAAGTGCCAGGGAAGTCCTGAAGAAGCAGACAGTCAGACGCTAGGACATAAGTGAGTTGGCCTGTTATAGGTAACCCTGGGTGCTTCGAAGTAGACCGCTGTACAAGAATGAAGCTTTTTAATACCAAACCTCTGAATTGACCAAATTGGACGCAACTCTTATTAAGAGGTCAAATGGAATATTGTAACCCTGCATTGCCAAAACCAGAAAGTGTTCTAATCAAGCAAAGTGAAGGTTTAATGTATACTTAAATGGTACCGTGTTGGTCCGGGTCCCTCAGGCTAATCTCCTCCTCTTTGAAAGACACTTCCTGTGCCTTATCAACTTATTTCCTCTCCTGCTATCCCTTCTTACCCCTCTCTGGCTCCTCTGCCTCCTCCTTCCTCTGCCACATCTTTGGCATCCCCTGATGCTTCTCTGGCCACCCAGTTGCCTGCCTCCTTCTGCCACCCCCCTGTCACTCTCTTCTCTCTCTCTGACTACTCTGCCTTCCTCTGCTCGATACCTCCAACACTACTGCAGGGTGTACCTCTTGCCTGTAACCCTCCCCGGAAGTCCTTCAAATGTGGCAACCTGCTCCACATGCCCACTCTCGTTCAGCTGTCAAACACTCCTCTGACATCTGCCATTTCCCGGAAGAGCTTGCTTTTGATGTACGCGGTCTCGCCAAGACTTGGTTCACAGCTGGCTCTGTCACAAGTTTCGACACTCTCCTTCCCGATGGCTACAAGATACTCTCTGAACCCAGAACCAACCGTCCCGGTGGGAGTGCAGCCTTGATTTTCCCAGAGTGGATGCCTGCTTCTATCATTCCAATGCAGCACTACTCCTCTGTCGAATGCCTGGTCTGCAGGCTCTCCATCTCTCCTGGCTTCTTTCACTGTGGGCACCATCTACAGGCCGCCTGGCCAGGTTGCCTTCTTCCTCTGAGTGCGCTGACCTCTCCTCCTTGCTACTTGCCTCTACCTCCCAACTTCTCCTCCTGTGAGACTTGAACATCCACCTGGATGTGTCACCACCGTCAGTTGTGTCTCGCAATTTCGATAAGAGTCCTCCTTCCTCACCTGAATCTCCTGAGCTGGTGTTGAACTCCTTCTTTCCTCCCTTCTTTCTGCCAGTAGCTCTTTTCTTGTGGTAGATATATGGCCTACCTCGGAGGGAAGCCACTATGCCTGCCTGTTGGACTGGTGGGCTATTGGCCCCTTCCTGGAAGCAGCCAAGTAGGGGAAAAAGGCTTGTGGCTTGTAGCACGGTCTTGAGTGGGCTGCTGGACCTCGTGGATATCGGTAGCATCACTGGAATCCTGGTGATACAGGAGGCTTTGGGAGTCCAAGATGGCGTGGAGATACCAGGAATCCAGAAAAAGTGGAGTGAGAGAAGCAGGAATCACTGGGATTCCAAAGATACGAGGAGAGAAAAGGAAACACCAGCAGGAAAAGACAGGAAGCAAATCCAGGAAGGGGGGGAAGAGACTGGAGGGAGAATGCAGCCAAGAGCTCCGGAGAGTGATCCAGAGCAGCACAAAGTAGCAGCGACAGAAGCTTTGCGGCAGCGAGCAGAGAGAGGCAAGTGAGAGAAAAGGCTAGGCATGGAGCCGAGCAGGATAAGCAAAAATGCTCAAGGGGAGAGAGGAAACCTAAAGACGGTGCTTCACTTGAAAAGCGAGAAGCGAGGGTTGCTACGCGCCGGACGCTGGGCTTGGAATGAATAAGTACGAAATGGCGGCAGCCATCTTGTAAAAAAAACTGGACCGGCACATCACATTGCAGACTAACGTGATGTGCTGGATCAATGGCGGCGGGGGTCCATCTATTCCACAAGCGCCAAGGTCGGCCGCACATGACAGTATGCCCCCTTCCAGCTCGGGGGGTACCGGGTTTCCCTGGGTGTGAACGGTGGAATTTCAGCAACAGTCGAGGAGCGTGGACATATGAACTGGGTTCCCACGAGTTTTCAGAGCTGGGACAAACCTTCCATTGCACCAAATATTCCAGCCTTCCTTTCTTGTATCTTGAGTCACAGATGTGTGATGTCTTGTACTCCTTGGGCAGAATATCGTGAATCTGATGTTTGGGTTGTGAGCGAACTTAAGGGTCCACGACACATGTCCGTAAAAGAGGAATACAAGACGGGGACGAGACTACTGAGGGTCTTTGGCAACTTGAGCCTGAAGGCCACTGGGTTGATTCTAGCTGTGATTTCGTAGGGTCCCTTATAGTGAGGGGAAAACCTAGACTGGGCAAGTACCTGGTCGCGAGCCAGGCTTTGGATCCCACCTCCCAAATGGGAACCTCTCTTCAATGGCGATCAGACTGGGTTTGGTTCCTCCTCTTGCTTTCTTCTAGACTTTGCTGAGCGGTTTTATGTGCTTCAGTGATGTCTGAAAGTACTCCCTCAATGGATGGTAGATTGGATGACAGAGCCACCGTGGGAAGAAGACTGCGGGGGATGTTGGCCATATGTGCAAAGGAAGTGGTTAAGTCCTGTAGTGGAATGGACGGTGTTCAAAGAGAACTCAGCAGTGGGTAGAAGGGGCCACCCAGTTGTCCTGTTGGTTGTTAATGAAGCCACGCAAATATTGCTCCAGGGTACCGTTTAATAGCTCTGGCTGGCAGTTGGTCTGCGGGTGGTAACCGGAAGATAAGGCCCTCTTGATGCCTGTAACGCTCACCTGACTCCCACGGGGGCGCTGGCCTGGTTCGCGCTGCTGTGACCTCGTCTAAGGTGATGCGCAGGGTTTGGAAGACGGACTGGACCGGGCCGCAGATCTGGCTTGTCTGACTCGCAGAAGTATCCTTCTGTAGTTGAGAATAGGGGGTTAACTGTCTGCGGGGTAATGCAATCGGCCTCCCACTTACCCCTCTCACCCTCCTCAAAACCCTTCTGTGCTTCCCCGTAGCGTCTCACCTTAGGGTCTGGAAGGACGAGCTCTCCATCCTGCTTCTGATGCAGGGGCGCGTTGGTATCCAGTTATGTCACTGGATTTTCGGATGGGTGAGAACCAAACTTGCTTGGCTTCCAGGTAAGTTTTTCTATAAGTGGTTCCCCTTGTGTCCATGCATTAATGTTCTAATGCTAGTGTCTTTTTCCCCATAGGGGCCGGGGTACGGAATGCCGGGGAACAGGCACCGACCCGAGGTGAGCGGTGAAATCCTTGTGGAAATCAGGTAAGTCTTTAATGAGTGTTTTGGTAATGTCTTTTCATTCACTCATTAACGCTGATGTCTTTTTCCCCTTAGGGGCCGGGGTCCGAAAATGCCTGGATGCGGCGCGGACCCGAAATGAAAAGGGAATGACCCAACAGGTAAGTCTTGACATGGAGTTTTAGCTTCCCTTTTCCCTTCTTTCTCTCACCTTTGTTCTTGTCTTTTTCTCCCTAGGCGCGGGGGCGCGACTGCGAATCCGGATGGTCGCTGCTGAACATGGAGGCGCCCTGTAAAGGTGAGTAGAATGCGGCGCTGCAGCGATGGATGCGATGTGCTTTTAAAAATAAATGTCTTCCTTTTCAGGATTGTCGGCGAAATGTCTCTGGGATGTAGATTTAGCAGGTGAGGCCTTCTCCTTCTGTTCTCTTGTTCCCTTCCTTTGCAGGGGATTCAGGATGCTGGCAGGTGTGGCAGAAGTCAAGATGCAGGAGCAGACACGATGAGCGTCCAGCTGCTAGATGCAGAACAACATGAAGCACGTGTGGCTGATCGGGTGTGGTTTAAATAGCCTTGGAAGAAGTTCCTAGAATGTGTCCTTCCTCCAATCAGGTATGTATCCTTCCCTGACCACGCCCGGGTGGTAAATGAGTCCCACAGGTAAAGTAGTTCCTTTCAGGCCTCAAGGAGGCCGGGGTTCTGCAGCATGGTCTGCATCAGGTAAGTGCACCCAAACACTTTCATAATGAGCCTGGCGCCTATAGCGCCAGGACTGACGTTTTCTATGAGCCTGGCGCCATAGGCGCCAGGTCGCTGTCCAAAGGGCCCCTATAAGGGGTTGTTGGGACCTTCCCCGGGGACTTGATGTCCGCTTTCGGGGACGCAGGGCCTGAGCCGGCTCCCCGGGAGCGGGCATCGTGACAGCACTCCCCCCCCCCCCCCCCCCAAGGCCCCTCCCAAGGTTGTTCCCTCCGGGGGTTTTGGTTTGTTTGGGAAGAGTCGGTGGAATTTCCTGACTAATCGAGGTGCATGCACATGGTCACTGGGTTCCCACGACCTCTCCTGCGGTCCGTACCCCTTCCAATCAATTAGGTAGAAAAGCTTTGACCTAAACATTTTTGAATCTAAAATGTTCTTCACTTCGAATTCGGGTTCCCCATCTATTTGAATAGGTTCTGGAGGTTTGAGTAGTCGGGTTCCGGGTACCACTGGTTTCAGAAGTGACACATGAAAAACAGGGTGAATTCGCATATTAGCTGGTAAATCTAGTTTAACCGCTACTGGGTTAATTATTGCCGTAATAGAATAAGGTCCCAGATATTTTGGGTTAAAAGTTCAAGGCCCTTTGAGCGGTAAATGTTTGGTAGCTAACCACACTTGATCCCCAATCTGATACGGAGGTGCTTCACTCCGATGTAGGTCAGCATTCTCCTTGTATTTTCTCTTGGCTTGTTGTAAATGCGTGGTTGCCTCTTTGAAGGCTCGGGTAATGGTAGAATGCAAATGTTCTATTGCGGGCACTCCAAGGTTCTGAGGTGAGTCGAGGTTTGAGGTTCGAGGGTGATGTCGAAACAAGGTATAAAAAGGACTATGGCCAGTTCCAGAGTGTACCGAATTATTATATGCGTATTCGGCTATCCAAAGAATGTCTTTCCAGTTGCTTTCAGATTGCTGTAGCATACACCGTAAGTACTGCTCAAGGGTCTGATTTGTCCTCTCGGTCTGACCATCGGTCTGAGGTGGTGACTGGTCGATAATCTTACGTCGATTTGTGCCATTTGACAACATTTGCGCCAAAAGTGGGAAATGAAATGGCTTCCCCGGTCAGAGATTAATATAGATGGGAATCCATGTAGCCGAACAATATTTTCGAGGAATTCTTTGGCTAGGACAGAAGCTGAAGGTAAACCTTTCAAAGGAATGAAGTGGGCCATTTTGGAAAACAAATCCACAATTACCAGAATGGTATTGTATCCCGAACCAGGAGACAAGTCCGTAATAAAATCCATTGATAGGGTGTGCCAGGGTGCTGGCGGTATGTCTAGAGGTTGAAGGAGACCGGCTGGTCTTTTCTTTTGACCTTTATTTTGGGCGCAAACACCACAGGACATCACAAAAGATTTAACATCTTTTCGCCAAGAGGGCCACCAGAATTGTCTTTTCACCTTTTCCATTGTCTTGGCAATACCGGGGTGTCCCTCTATTAATGTATCATGATAACCTGAAATAACTAGTTTGTGTAAATCCTTGTGCGGCAGGAATAAGCGTCCTTGGTAATAAGGTAAACCATTATCTATGGTAAAGTCTGATCCCTTTTGTATCCAATCCTGTAGGACTGTAGGGTCCAGGAGTTGTTTCACTCTGACTTGAATGTCTTCAAGCGTCTGTAACGAAGTCATGCCTAGAATTCTCTGTTCAGGAATTATTGGTACTGGTTCTGAGTTTGTATCAGATTCTCCCATTCCAATTCGGGATAAGGCGTCTGCTTTGCCGTTCTTGCAGCCAGGTCGATAGGTAATCACAAAATCAAATTCAGCGAAAAACAAAGCCCATCGGAGCTGCCGTGATGACTGAGCCTTGGCGGTTTTCAAATACTGTAAATTCCGGTGATCAGTGATCACCGTGATGGTATATCGAGCGCCAAGCAGGTAATGCCGCCAGGCTTTAAAAGTGGACTTTATGGCTAACAGTTCTTTGTCAGTGATTGCGTAATTAATCTCTGGTGCCGAGAATGTTCTGGACCAAAATGCTACGGGATGCAGTTGGTTGGTTTCAGGATCTCTTTGAGACAGAACTGCTCCCATGGCTAGGCTGGATGCGTCATTTTCGACGACATACGGGAGATATGGACGTGGGTGTTTCAATATAGGTGCAGAGGTAAACTTAGCTTTTAAATCCTGGAAGGCCTGCTCGGCTTATTCAGACCATTCAAAACGTTTATTTTTCCTCAAGAGTGCAGTAATGGGTTGTACTATGCGTGAAAATTCCGGGATAAACCTGCGATAGAAATTGGCAAAGCCGAGGATGCTTTGAACCCCTTTTACAGAGCTAGGTGATGGCCATTTGAGCATGGCATCCACTTTTCTTGAGTCCATTCGGACTCCTTTGGGTGTCAGGATGAAACCGAGAAACTCAACTTCTGTGGTATGGAAAACACATTTCTCCAGTTTAGCAAATAGTTTGTGTTGGCGTAGTTTTTCCAGAACTGCCCTAACGTGTTTTCTGTGATCAGATTCCGAAGAGGAGTACACTAGAATGTCATCGATATAGACGATAACACAAACATCGATGAGTTCCCGAAGGACATCATTCATGAAGAATTGGAAGGCAGCAGGCGCATTGCACAACCCGAAAGGCATTACCTGGTATTCGAATAATCCATATTTTGTACGGAAGGCTGTTTTCCATTCATCGCCTTCTTTTACTCGCACCAGATGATGTGCCCCCCCGGAGATCTAACTTGGTGTATATGCAAGCATCCTTCACCTGGTCAAGGAGTTCAGGAATCAGAGGCAGAGGATAACGGTTTTTAACCGTTTTCTGGTTCAATGCGTGGTAATCGATACAAGTTCTAAGGTTGCCTTCTTTTTTAGGCACGAAGAACAAAGCCGAGGATGCCGGGGACTTTGACGGGCGAATAAAACCATTGGCGAGGTATTGATCCAAATATTGTCTCAAATGCAGGTTCTCAGGTTCGGTAAGGGCATAAATCCTGCTACAAGGGGGTTGTGCACCGGGCACCAGATCGATTTGGCAATCGTACGATCGGTGAGGAGGTAACGTGTTGGCCTGTTCCTTTTGGAAGACGTCCTGAAAGTCCTGGTATTCCGGAGGTAATTGCATGGAGGCAGAGGTTACAGATACTAGATTAATCTTCAGGTTTTCTGGGTAGCATGTCTGTGCACAATCTGGGAAGGTTATTCTCTTAGCTCGCCAATCAATTCGAGGATTATGTGTCTCTAACCAAGGAATTCCAAGAATAACCTGAAACTGTGGAGCCTTGATTACATCAAACACAACTGCCTCCCGATGGCCGTCAGGACCAATAAGAGTCACCCCAGTAGTGGAATGTGTTACCGGTCCAGAGGCAATTTCAGTTCCAACGACTGTGGTGATGACATCTTTGCTGGTTTTAGGACGGAGAGGGAGGTTAATCCTAGAGGCCAATTCACGATCCACATAGTTTCCAATAGCCCCACTATCGATGTATGCCTTTATTGCATGCAACCGCTTAGGCTTTTCTGGATCTGCGAGAACCATTGGCACAATGAAATGCGAGGTCTGAGAGTTAGTTTTCAAGCTCGGCAAGCGGACCCCTACGCTTGCCGGGCGTGGTCGTTTCCCGAAACAGAGTTTCCATGGATTTTATCAGCGGCTCCTACCACCTTCTTGGGCGGCTTAACTGGGCAATCTCGTAGAAAGTGTCCAGAGGACCCACAATAAAGGCATAATTGCATCTGTCGTCGTCTTTCCCGTTCTTTTTGAGTTAGGGGTCCTTTAACCCCTCCGATTTGCATAGGCTCCGAGGCATCAGCCCCCTTGGGGTTAGCGTGGGTCTTGGCCAACACCTGGGTTTCAAACCTGGACCGATCTGCTTTTCTGTTTTGCAGCCTGTGATCCAATTGGACCACTAAGTCTATATATTCAGTGCATTCTTGGGGCGGATTAACAACTTGTGCCAGGACATCTTTAAGTTCTCCGCGTAGACCTCGATAGAATAACGTGATTCTTTTATCCTCTGGCCAACCAGTTTCCACAATTAGTCTATTGAAGGTTGCAATGTAGGATAGAAGGTCTTGATTGCCCTGTCGCAGAGATAGAAGTTCGTCAACCAGAGCCTGTCCCTGGGAGTGTCGAGCAAATAACCTTTCCATGCTTGTTTGAAATCCTTGAAAATCACAGAGAATCGGGTCATCTTGAGTAACCAGTGGAACTGACCAATCGGCAGCGCAGCCGCTGAGATATGACAATACAAAGGCTACTTTGGTCTGATCATTAGGGAAGGCCCCAGGTCTGCATAGGAAGCGCAAACGACACTGATTCATGAATACGGCAAATCGTTTGGGGTCCCCTGCAAAGCGTTCAGGTGGGGCCAGCGGCATGTTTCCAGGTAGATTAATCTGCAAAGGGTTACTGGGAACCACAGGAGCGGGGTTCCCTCCGGAATAGGGTAGAGGAGTTTGTCCAGTTTGACCTTGCAAAAGCTGTCTGGCCAGGTCATCAGTTCTTTCCTTTGATATTATTAATTCCCTGTTGAGGGCATTAGTCTCTTGACGAGCGGCATGTACTTCGGCCCGTAATTCCCCCAGTAATTGGGCCAACTGATCAGTCTCAGAAGTTTCCATAGCGCCTGGGTGGGAATTTGTAGGACTGCTTCGCGTTCTGTAACGCTCACCTGACTCCCACGGGGGCGCTGGCCTGGTTCGCGCTGCTGTGACCTCGTCTAAGGTGATGCGCAGGGTTTGGAAGACGGACTGGACCGGGCCCCAGATCTGGCTTGTCTGACTCGCAGAAGTATCCTTCTGTAGGTGAGAATAGGGGGTTAACTGTCTGCGGGGTAATGCAATCGGCCTCCCACTTACCCCTCTCACCCTCCTCAAAACCCTTCTGTGCTTCCCCGTAGCGTCTCACCTTAGGGTCTGGAAGGACGAGCTCTCCATCCTGCTTCTGATGCAGGGGCGCGTTGGTATCCAGTTACGTCACTGGATTTTTGGATGGGTGAGAACCAAACTTGCTTGGCTTCCAGGTAAGTTTTTCTATAAGTGGTTCCCCTTGTGTCCATGCATTAATGTTCTAATGCTAGTGTCTTTTTCCCCATAGGGGCCGGGGTACGGAATGCCGGGGAACAGGCACCGACCCGAGGTGAGCGGTGAAATCCTTGTGGAAATCAGGTAAGTCTTTAATGAGTGTTTTGGTAATGTCTTTTCATTCACTCATTAACGCTGATGTCTTTTTCCCCTTAGGGGCCGGGGTCCGAAAATGCCTGGATGCGGCGCAGACCCGAAATGAAAAGGGAATGACCCAACAGGTAAGTCTTGACATGGAGTTTTAGCTTCCCTTTTCCCTTCTTTCTCTCACCTTTGTTCTTGTCTTTTTCTCCCTAGGCACGGGGGCGCGACTGCGAATCCGGATGGTCGCTGCTGAACATGGAGGCGCCCTGTAAAGGTGAGTAGAATGCGGCGCTGCAGCGATGGATGCGATGTGCTTTTAAAAATAAATGTTTTCCTTTTCAGGATTGCCGGCGAAATGTCTCTAGGATGCAGATTTAGCAGGTGAGGCCTTCTCCTTCTTCTGTTCTCTTGTTCCCTTCCTTTACAGGTGATTCAGGATGCTGGCAGGTGTGGCAGAAGTCAAGATGCAGGAGCAGACACGGTGAGCGTCCAGCTGCTAGATGCAGAACAACGCAATGCACGTGTGGCTGATCGGGTGTGGTTTAAATAGCCTTGGAAGAAGTTCCTAGAATGTGTCCTTCCTCCAATCAGGTATGTATCCTTCCCTGACCACGCCCGGGTGGTAAATGAGTCCCATAGGTAAAGTAGTTCCTTTCAGGCCTCAAGGAGGCCGGGGTTCTGCAGCATGGTCTGCATCAGGTAAGTGCACCCAAACACTTTCATAATGAGCCTGGCGCCTATGGCGCCAGGCCTGACGTTTTCTATGAGCCTGGCGCCATAGGCGCCAGGACGCTGTCCAAAGGGCCCCTATAAGGGGTTGTTGGGACCTTCCCCGGGGACTTGATGTCCGCTTTCGGGGACGCAGGGCCTGAGCCGGCTCCCCGGGAGCGGGCATCGTGACAATGCCTAGATTCAGATACAGGGCTTTCCAAATCTTGGACTTGTATTGGGAACCACGATCCGACACTATTGTAACCGGAATATGTCCCTAACAATGGCCATTATCGAGGCTGTGGGTAGACCTGGGAGTGGGGGTGAAATGAGCCATTTTGGAAAAAGAATCCACCGGTACCATGTTGGTGGTACATCCCTGGGAACAGGGAAGTTTGACAATGAAGTTGGTAGAAAGATGGCTCCATGGTCTGATGGGAACAGAGCTTTGTTCCAAGAGACCAACCGGTTTCTGTGTACTGTACTTGCTTTGGGCACAAACCGGGCAGGCTTTAATGTATGTTTTTGACGTTGGTTCTAATCCCAGGCCACCAGAAACTGCGTTGGATGAGCTCTAAGGTATTGGACACTCATTTATACCCGGGTAAATTTGCTGTAGTGACATCAGGATAAGACTTGTCGGCGCATCTCCTCTTCAGGAACAAATAGACGGTAGTTGACGATCAGTCCCTATTCCTTCTCGACCTTATCCTACTTGGAGATATTGATTGCACGCACCGGCGACCAAAGCTTCTTTCACCTCTTGCAGGAAAGTGGACACTTGATAGACGATCTGATTTCTTGGGAATAGATATTCTGGTCCATGATCTGGGAGCGATCTGAAGTATAGCCCCGGAAAAGGGCATCCGCCAAGGTTTTGACTTCCTGGTATATGAGACAGTGAAGTCATACTGGGCAAAGAAATGTGCCCACCGGGCTTGGCGAGAATTCAGACATTCCATTTGCTGCAGAACCCTTCGATTCTTGTGGTCTGTGCGAATGACAAACGGGTGAGTACCTCCCTGCAACAGATGGTGGCACTCTTTGCAGGCGAGTTTCATGGCCAATAGTTCCTTCTCAATTACTGAATAATTGGCTTGACTGGGAGACAGGGTTTTAGACAAGTAGACCACTGGATGTTCAATCCCTTCAGACTCCTGAAGTAAGGCTGTAAAAAAAGGGCGAGATTGATGAGGTTGATGCAAAACAGGAGCTGCACAGAACAGTTCCTTGAGGTGTTTAAATGCTGCATCTGCAGCCTCACTTCACTGGAATGCAGTGGTATTCTTCTTAAGCAGGCCAGTAATGAGGAGAACCACTTTCTCCTCATTCCGAGAAATCGGAGATGAATTTCCGACAGAAATTAGCCGGACCAAGGAACCTCTGAATTTCCTTTATGGAAGTCAGAGCTGGCCAGCCGAGAATGGCTGAGACCTTGTTAGGGTTATCTTGATTCCTTGTCCAGACAACAGATATCCCAAGTAGGGAACAGTAGTAACTTTGAACACACATTTCTCTGGTTTGACCAGTAACTGGTTATCCTGTAGACCACATAAGACTTCCTGGAGATGTTTCTGATGCTCCTGATGAGATGGGGAGAATACCAAAATATCCTCCAGGTATACGATGACAGAATGGAATAGCAGGTCTGAGAATAGTCTGTCCATAAATCGCTGGAAGATCACCAGAGCATTCATGAAGGCAAAGGGCATCACCCTATACTCGAAGTGACTGAACGATCTGGTGATGAATGGAAGACTGCATTCCGCACCTCAAACACTGAGAAGGTGGTGCGCTCAGGATAGGTCTAAGTTGGAAAAGGCCAAAGATCCCTGCACAGCTTCTTTGAGGGGCATAGGGTACCGGTCGCGTATGGTGACTCTACACTATCGAGGATTGAACATACACGGCCTGAGTTCTTTTGTGTCTCACTTGGGAATAAAGAATAAAAATGCTTCCGCAGGTGAATGGGATGGTTGGATCAAACCATTGTGCAGATTGGAGTCCAGGTAAGTGCCTTCTTCTCAGTAAGGGAAAGGAAGTACATGTAACCAAACGGAATTAAGGCCCCAGGTGTGAGTTCAACGGCAGTCTTCGGGACGATGGGGTGGCAGATCTTGGGGTGTTTCATCCAGGAGGACCTTGCCAAACTCAGCAAGATGGACAGGTACGCAATGTATGTCAACCGTATCTGTGAGAGAGTTTGCCACAGCCTTCACAGGTTCATATAAGACCTCTTGGAGACACCGTTTGCGGCAATAGGGAGAGTTAAACTCCTGGAGGTTTTGTGACCAGTCAATGGAGGGATTGTGCTTCCACAGCCAAGAAATAACCAGTATGACTGGGAAGTGTGCTGCATGGATTATGTCAAACTGTATCCCCTTAATATGCTGGAGAATGGACGCTGGTATTTCTTCGTTGGTGTGAGTGACCAGAGCTGAGGGGCTTCCCATCAACTTCTACTTTTTGTACTTCCCTTCTCTCAACTCTGCGAATGCCAACCTTATCAGGCCAGATGGTGTAGATGAAGTTTCCCGCTGCTCCAGTCTGAGTGCCAAAGTGTCGGCCTTCTTTTGGTTAATCAGTAACTGGATAGCGATGACCATGAGCCGGGTGTCGTTGTTGGAAGTAGGGGATGAAACAGACAGCGTGACAAAGGGACTGGGTGAAGAACCTCTGTAGGTGGTACCTCCGGACAATCCCTGAGCATGTGTTCATCCGATCCACAATACATACAGAGACCCTTGTCTCTTTAGCGTCTTCTTTCATCTGGTGTGAGTGGGGCTCGAGCAGCTCCGATCTGCACCGGTTTGTCCTTGGTAGACTTAGATCATGAGAAAGGAAGCAGAGTGGGTTCTGTTTGCAAAATAAAACCTCTGCCCTTTCTCCTCTCTGGTCTCCTCTCCGTCAGACGATAGTTGATCTGCAGTACTGTGGATGGCATGTCCAAGAAAGTTCCCGTAAGTGGAGTATGGGCTATTTCGTCCTTAATCTCCTCCTTCAAGCCCCCTCGGAAAATGGCATAATCTGCTGCCTCTGCCCAGCCCGCTTCTATCGCCAACCTTTTGAAATTCGTAATGTAGGTGGGAGGTCCACTGGACCCTGCTAGACATCCAGTAACTCTTCACAGGCCAAATAGGTAGTCTCCAGTCTTTCGAAGGTCTTCAGAAGATTAAAGAATGCTCCATAATCTTGAAGGATGGATTTATCACCAGTCGCCAGAGGGGTGGCCCAAGCTAATGCGTTCCCCACCATGTTGGAAATCATGAATCCAACCTGCGCAGGATCAGAGGCAAAGGTGCTGGCCTGGAAGGTGAAATGCATGATGCATGCCTCAATAAACTCCTTCAACCTTTTTAAGGGAGCCGCCAAACTTTCTTGATGCTAGTCCCATAGAAGGTAAATCGGTGGGGTGTTCTTGAGCTGTGACTAACTGTCTGAGCACTGTATTTTCTGTTTTCACATTCTGTACATCCAAGGTGAGTCTGTGCACTACAGCCACCAGTTTCTGTACTTAAGCTGTGGCCATTCCTGCTTCTGGGCGTTGCTAACTGTCACCACCATCAGTTTCGTCACTCAAGTTAAATAAGAATCCTCCTTCCTCAACTGAATCTCCTGAGCTGGTGTTCTTCCTTCCTTCCTTTCTTTCTGCCAGTAGCTCTTTTCTTCTGGTAGAGATATGGCCTACCTCGGAGGGAAGCCACTATGCCTGCCTGTTGGACTGGTGGGCTATTGGCCCCTTCCCCCAAAGCAGCCAAGTAGGGGGGAAAAAGCCTTGTGAGGCAGAAAACCCCCTGGATTGTAGCACTGCGGGACCTTGTGGCTGTCGGTAGCAGCACTGGAATCCTGGTGATACACAAGGCTTTGGGAGTCCAAGGGGTCTGGAGATACCAGGAACCCAGAAATAGTGCAATGAGGGAGGCAGGGATCACTGGAAGTCCAAAGATGCGAGGAGCCAAAAGGAAACACCAGCAGGAAAAGACTGGAAGCGAATCCAGGGAAGGGGGGGAAGAGACTGGAAGGAGAATGCAGCCAAAAGCTGCGGAGCGGGATCCGGGGCAGCTCAAAGCAGCAGCAAAGGAGTGCGTGGAAAGAGAGGCTCCACCGCAGCGAGGCAAGTGAGAGGAAAGGCTAGGCGCGTAGCCGAGCACGATAAGTAAAAATAACGCTCAAGAGGAGCAGCGAAACCTAAAGACAGCATGTCACCCGAGAAGCGAGGGTTGCAACGTGCCAGACGCCGGGCTTGGAATTAATAAGTACGAAATGGCGGCGGCCATCTTGGAAAAAGACTGGACCGGCATATCACGTTTGCAGACTAACCTGATGTGCTGGATCAAATGCGGCAGAGGGTCCATCTATTCCACAATTGCCACGGTCGGCTGCGCGTGACAGGATGCTACCACCCCTTCTTCAGGACTGTTTCTCAACCTCTGCGATTCTCTCTCCACCTCTCTCCTCTGTCTCCTCTCTCTCTCTCTCCGTCTATTATTCCCTCTGGCCTGACTCTGCAGGGCACACCCTGGATAGTCTGATCTCCTCAGACCTCCCCTTCTCTAACCCTCTCACCACTCATCTCTCTTGGAGTGATCACTTTCTCCTTTCTTCCCACCTCTCTCTCTTCCCCACAGGTCAAGCCGACTCTAGCACTGCCACCTACCTTCTCGACCATCCCACACATGAAGCATGTGTCAGTTGAGGCTTTTGCTGCTACTTTCTCTCCTTCCCCTGCACCTTTGGCTGACTCACACCCTGACACAGAACCCTCTACCCTTCATCTCTCTATCTCTTACACTCTGGATTTCTTTGCTCTGTCATGAGGATCCACTTGAAGTCCAAATCCAAGCGCAACTCTTGGTACAATTCTGACCTTGCTGCCCTTAAATGCAAGTGTAGGGCAGCAGAGAGGAAGTTGAGGGCCTCGGGCGCACTTCTTGACAAACTGGCAGTATAGAATCTCTATTCTCTCTATGAAGAGAGCCTACATCCAAGTCTGCATCTTTGTGGCATCTAACATCTCAACCGAACTTTTCAAAATCTGCAAGGAGCTGGCCAATCCGGCTGCAATCTCTACCGCTCCTGTTCCCTCCCAGGCACCCTGCATGACCTTGGCCTCACATTTCACTACTAAAACTCAGGACATCCTGTCCACCCTCTCTTGCTCTATCTCCTCTTCCTCCGACTCTACCACTGCTGGCCCATCTGAGGCCATCTTTCCTTTTTCTTTTCCCCTGTTCACCCCAGACGATGTTTCTAGACAAGTCTGATCTATGAAAGTCTCATCAAAGCAGGTTCTCCCCTGCTCATCCAAAACAAACGAGGACCACATCGACACATTTGCTCCAGCCTTGGCCAATTTCTGCAATCACTCATTTGCCACTGGAACTTCCCCTCCCCCTTAAGCAATCTCATGTGCACCCCCTTCTAAAGAAGCCTTCGGCCGATCCTTCCTCTCCGGCTAACTATCGCCCAATCTCCATCACTCCTTTCCTGGGCAAACTCTTAGAAAAGCTGGCCATCTCCCAGCTTAATTTACCTACTGAATCTGTTGGTTGCCTCCATGACCCCCCGTCTGGCTTCAGAGCTGCCAGAAACACGGAAACTGCTCTGCTGAACACCTGTGAAAATTTGCTCTACAATCTGAACTCTCTGTCCTCATTCTCCTTGATCTAGCCTCTGCTTTTGACACGGTTAACCATGCCATCCTGCTCAATCGTCTTTGGGACAACCTCAGTATTGCTGATCAGGCCCTGGCCTGGTTGACCTCCTTTCTCACTGACCGATCCTCTCAGGTCCAACTGGGGTCTTTCCTCTCTTCTATCTCTCTCTCTACTTGTGATGTTCCCCAGCGGTCTAACCTCTCTTCCTGGCTCTACAACCACTACCTGGCACCTCTTGCCCACCGCATCGCTACTTTCTGCTCCAATTTTCAAAGTTATGTGGATGACACTCCGCTCGCTTTCAGGCTCCCCTCAGCCAACCTCTGCTTCTTCTCTCATGCCAGACTGTCTGGCCGCAATTCAGGAATGGTGTGCCGCCAATGATCTCTGCCTTAATGCCAGTAAGAGTGCGATCCTTCTCATTGGGACACTTGCTCCCTCCTTTCCTCTCTCTCTGGCTGCCCACTCTGGGCCCTCTTCCTGCTCCTTCCTGTGAGGCTAAGAACCTTGCTGTCATCTTCGACTCCACCCTCTCCTTCTCTCCTCAAATCTCTGACTTCTCTAAGAAGTCAAACTATCAGCTGCACCTCCTCAGAGGTATTCTTCCTTTTCTCACTTTCCCCCAGAAGCTCACTGTCTCCAGAGCTCTGGTCCTATCTAGGCTGGGTATTGCAATAGCCTCTTTCTAAATCTTCCTGCCTCTACTCTTCGACCTTTACAACTTATCCAGAAGGACTGCGAGACTTGTCCTTGGCCTCAACCCCAGGGATCGTAATTTGCCAGCTCTGAAATCTCTTTACTTGCTCACTGTGGCTGCAAGGATTAACTTCAAGACCCTCTGTATTGTCCACAAGGCTCTGGCTGGGGAGGGGTGGGGGCGGGGGCGGTGTTAATGGTGGATATGTTGTGTTCCTCTAGGCTCTGGCTGGGGCGGGGGAGATAGGGGGGTTCATGATGGATGAGTTGTGTGCCTCTAGGCCCTGGCTGGGGGTGGCAGGGGTTAATGGTGGATGTGGTGTGTGCCTCTAGGCCCTGGCTGGGGGTTTGGGGGTGGGGTGCTGGTCTTTCTTCATTCACACTCATGGCTTAGCACTCTGTGTACTTAACAGCCTTGCCAGGTGTGCCTGCTCGGACCTCTGAATCACTGACACCCTCAATCCCCTCAAGGTGTATGATGCTGCTGCACCTCTCCTCCCATGTTTGGAACTTCAGTGGGTAATGAGGTCCCCCTTCTGTGCCACTACTCTGCAGCTGCAGATCGTCCCACCGTTCGTGGCAGTCCTTCACCGTCCGCACTGTTACGCCCACAACTATGCACTTCTGTGCAGCCTCCGCCCATATCCCTTTTCTCCTCTGCTGCGTGCTACGCCTCTGGTCTGCACTGAACAGTGCTGGTGCATTCTCCACAATGTGCTCCACAAGCACAGTCAGCTCTGCCTCGCTGAAGCAGGGTTTCCGCTGCCGGATGGCTGGGACCCTGGATGTCTTCGCAAATTATGGATTTCAGCCTTGTGGTTGCAGTGGATTGAGCTTTTTGTAATGGCCGCCTCTGCCTTTCTGGTTTTCGCGGTCACTGTATTTCCGGTTCCAGTATTGTATTTCTGCATCCGCTGATACTGGCATGGCCGTGGCAGAAACGGATGTACCGCTACAATATGGCCCGGTGAATCCGTTTCCGTGGGTGGTACCGTGATGGCGGTGTGGCCAGTTCTGTACTGTTCTGGGGCACGCGACCGACAAACCGTAATTGTACCTTACTTCGGCATACTTGCGGTCGTGGAAACAGTGTCACTGACATCACGGTAAGACAGAATTCCAGACCGGCTAACTTGTAATGAGGCTCATTGTCAATGTGTACAGTATACTTGTGGAAGAAGTTATAAACCCATTTTGTTGAAAGTCAAGTCTTACCAAGAAGCAGTTGTTGGTTCAACTTTCCCCATTGAGAATATAAGTGTCGAAAGTTTGAACAAACCTCACCGCAAAGTACATGTTGTAGTAGTAGGAGTTTTTATCCTGGCATGTGAGTAAACCAGGAAAGGGACAAAGAATGGTTAGTCTAGCAGGCGAGTAGACCAGGAAGAAGGATGATTTGAAGTTCTTATAAATGTAGTAAATGGTTATGGTGGAAAAGGAGCAATTCTACCCCTATTTATTGATGAACTGTTGTATAACTATCCTGACTAAATGAATCACCCTGTCTAATGTGTTATGATATGATGTGGCATTTACACAAGTGTTTAAAAGCGCGACGAGGCAAGGGAGGGGGAACAGAGGGAATACAGACAACGATCTTACTAGGCCAAGTGTCATTCAGATCGTGCAAGTGCAAAGGAAGAGGGAGGAAGACAAGTGCAGGGGGGAAGTGTAGTGCATGGGATAATAGAATAACAAGATAAATAAACGACCACCAGGTGGCAAGTGCAGGGTGAGTGCAGAACATAAGTGCTAGTGGGGGACTGTAGGGATACAGAAAACAGTCCACAGGTGCAGGGATTGCCAGGGAGGCAGTGCAGGCATGCATCTGGCTGGGCTAGGGCCCAAGATAAGATGGGTGGCCAGGTAACCAGTGCAGTTTCAGCAACAGCCAGGACTTTAGCAGGGGAGAGGGGGAGAGAAAGCAGAAGCAAAGAAGAGCGTTTTCAGGTGCTTCCGGAACCGCAGGTGGTTCTCAAGTTTCAGGGAGGCTTTTCTAGATGGAGGCCCCAGCCGAAGAGAGCGATCTGCCACCAACTCGTTCCTTGGAGAAGCGACTGACCCTGAGGGAGTTGGAGGTGGATGAGCAAAGAGCTCGAGAGGGAAGATATGTAGCCAGAGAGTTGAAGGTATTGAGGCCCCAGAAGGACTTGTGGACGATGCAGAGGGTTTTGAACTTAATCCTCGCAGCTACTGGGAGCCAGTGCAGATATTTCAGTCCTGGAGAGATACGATCCCTAGGCTTCAGGCCAAGGACAAGCCTCGCAGTCCTGTTCTGGATGAGTTGAAGAGGGCGTAGAGTGGAAGCAGGCAGATTTAGAAAGAGGCTTTTGCAATAGTCCAGCTTAGATGGAACCAGAGCTTTAGAGTGACCTTCTGGGGGAAGGAGATGAAAGGAAAAATAACTCTAAGCAGGTGCAACTGGTAGTGTGACTTCTTGGAGACGTCAGAGATGTGAGGCGAGAAAGAGAGTGTGGAGTCGAAGATGACCCTAAGGTTTTTAGCCTTGCAGGTGGGAGTGGGGAGTGGGCCAAGAGAGGCCGGCCAGAGAGCTACAGGGAATCTGTCTTACTGGCATTAAGGCAGAGGTCATTGGCGGCGCACCACTCCTGGATAGAAGACAGTCAGAGATGAGGGATGGAGAAGAGGTGGCCGAAGGTAGCCTGAAAATGAGCGGAGTGTCATCCGCATAGCACTGAAAGTTGGGGCAGAGAGCGGCAATGCAGTGGGCAAGGAGTGCTAGGTATTGGTTAGACAGCCAGGGAGAGAGGGTAGACCCTTGGGGGACACCACATGTAGAGGAGAAGATAGCAGAGAGGAAGGATCCAAGTTGGACCTGGGAGGGTCAGTCAGAGAGGAAGGAAGTCAGCCACTCCAGGGCCTGACCGGTGATCCCTAGATTAACACGGAGACAATTAAGCAGAATGGCATGGTTGACGGTGTCAAAGGCAGAAGAGAGATCAAGCAAGATGAGGACACGGGGTGTTGGAGTCAAGGTTAGAGAGCAGGTCTTCACGGATATTCAGAGCAGTTTCCGTGCTTCTGGCAGCTCTGAAGCCAGACTGATGGTCATGAAGACAACTAACAGATTCAGTGTGGAGATTTAGCTGGGAGATGGCCAGTTTCTCCAGGAGCTTGCCCAGGAAGGCAGTGATGGAGATGCTTATGAAGGAGAACTTTTTTGTTTTGAAGAGTGAGAAATCCTTTTGGAATTAAGACAGTCACTTTGTCAAGTGAAAGATCTATGGAATGAAAAGAGTCTTGTGTTATACCTGGAGCAGAACTTGGCTATTAAAAAGAACATTCCTGACGTTGAACTTCAGTTTCAAATGTCTTCAATTGATCCTGGGGAAGGGAATTCAGCCATGGTCACAAGGATTCCTGTTTATAATGTTTGTTTGAATACATATGTTATTTTATGAAGTTTTACCAGCCACATAATTCCTGTAGGATTTAGTTGTATGTATGAGTGTGAGGGACAGATATCTTTTGGACATTAGGTCAATTTTTCTTTTTTTTTTGCCTTGGGTTGATGGTTAGGGAAATCCTTGTTAGGCTCAGGAAAGATAGGCGTTTGTCCCACCCTTAATATTTAATGAAATGGTGACTTCTGAGAAAACTCTACCCAATTGTCCGTCTCACATTTGTGACCTCTCACATAGCTCTCTTGTTACCGTAACCCCTACCCTAAAGCTTACTGTGACACTTAACAAACCACACATCACCAACCTTCCTACAAACCCCCTGACCCTTACCCTAATTCTAACCAAAATCTTTACTTTAACCCTAAGCGATATTCTTATTGTAACCCCTATCCTTATCCTGACCCTAAACCCGGCCATCACAAGCCCACTAAACCCTAGCAGCACTGACTTTCTTTTTTTACAAAACCATCTTTGCTCTGAAAATCACTAAGCAAAATGTACCCACAAATCTTTCACCGACTTCCTTTTCCCGGTACCCAGTGACAATGTCAATTAAAATGTAATCAAAGATTCTAGCTTGGTGATCATTAGGGCTGTCAATTGAAAGAATGGTCATTGCTTTGCCTGCAACCGCTCCATGAAGACCTATATGTCACCCGCTGTGTCTCTCAGGGTATGCTTCCCTTAAAAATGTGTCTTGGTATTGATAACAATTGCTTCACCCCCATGTTTTGCCTTCATCTGTGAAGAATTGATTTGGGAATCTGTGGGAAATTAAGCGCCATTTATCTGTTCCCCTTAAGTGTGTTTCTTGAAGCAGCATTGTATCTGCCTCCAGATGTAAGGGCCTATGCAGCAGAGCCTTTCGCTTGAAGGGCGGAGTTTAACCCCTGTACAGTGAGGGGTACTATTTTTAGGTGGAGTTTAACCCCTGTACAGTGAGGGGTACTATTTTCAGAGGCATACATGTGTAAAATCGTACCATAGAGCCAATTCCACTCTGTAGCATGAACCAGTTTGTTATCCCTTTCCCAGCGGGCTCTCTGCACATCCCCGTGAACACCAATATTAAACTACAAAAAAAAGTTACATGCATAGTTGGAGAATAAACACAATGGGTAACCACTTTAAGGGTGATAAAATCTAATTGCATTATCTACATGAACCAGAACACTAAGGGCAGAGAATGTTTTAGTTGGTGTTGAAGTTTAGGGTGTGTAACTCCTTTATGTAGGCGTCGATGGGTTCCAAGCCAATTAATGAAAGCTTAAGAAATAACTCCCCTCCCCCCCACCCCCCATCTCCACCCCCAACAGGGGACCCTCCCAAAACAGAACATTTTGCAAAGTGGAGCAGTATTCCTGAATAGAATTGTGATGGATATGTACCTGCAAGCGAGACCAACCTTTAATGGCCAGGTAAGAGGCCCTTTCGATGGGAGATGTATGTTTAATAACAGAGATTGGCTTCAATTCACATTCTCCTGGTGATCCGATATTGCCTTAAACCTTCGTTGTCTTTCTGCTTCTGTTGGCTAATGCAACTACCCTGGCCAAGAAGCCAAGGGCTTTGCTAGTTTCCTCTGAGAATCCCACCTGAAGAATGATTGCAGTTTCCTCCTGCAACAATGAGATCTGGTGCATCTCCTCCCTCATGTAAAAAAGTTTAAATTGAAATCCCTATCTGTATAAGAGAGCATGTTTCTGAAGCCAAGTTGTAATATGCCTAAAAGATATTCGCTTCTGGAGTGTGTTCTGTGACAAATCCTGATAGTCGCAATTTGGCTCCACAAAAGGTATGACTTGAGTCCTTAGTCTTTATCAGGATGTTCTCATTTTACGTGAAAAAGGCGCATCCTTGTCAGGACATCCGGATTAAAACCTTTCATCTTCTGGTAAGCCAAAAAGACCTTTCGAAGGGATTGGTTCCTCCACATCTATGACCGGTAATCACCACAGCTGTGCTGCTTCGGAAAATGTACGGCGTCTGCATCCTGCGTCGATGATGTTGACACGCTGTCGTCGAGGGCCTCCGTCGAGCCGATGTCACTGGATGTTATAAGTAGGACGCACAACGCCCGTAGCCTCAGTTCTGTTTTTTCTGCGAACGTGTTCGCTTCGGAGATCTCAGCGTGCCTCGGTTGTTCTGAGTACTTCTATCAGTTCTTCATGTCTTCGTCTTCATCTACCACGCAGCCGGGTTTCAAGAAGTGTTGGGACTGCGGTTCCAAGATGTCGCTTACGGACCCGCACAACGCCTGCATCTAGGGCCTTGGAGAGGACCACGCCACGGATGATTGTGACGATTGCCAGTGGTTAACATCAAAGGCCTTGCGGGAGCGGAAGAAGAAGCTTTCTGTCGGTAGGGTGACTAAGCCTTGAAAGTCGAAATCCGCTGTGCTTTCGACCGACGATTCGAGAGGCGACTCTCTGCGTCGTCGGCGTAAGTCCAGGGGTTCTCGATCCCGGAGTGGGTCCCGCCATTCCTCTGCCTCTTCGAGGCACTCGCAGAAGCGCCGTCACCGGTCGTCTTCCCCGTCCTCGTCCGAGGACTCCGCCCGTCAGCGGGTTGCTTGTCCCAACAAGCATTCTTCATCTGCAGAATGGGATGCATTTTGTACGGAGATGATGGCGATTTTCCAATCGCAGGGCTGCGTTCCATCCACACCTTCGAAAGAAGCCGGCAGGGAACGTGCCAGGGCCACCCCTCGCATCCCTTCGGGCCCGGCCGGTCGGTGCGATCATCGGGAGCCTTCAAGGTCCCGATCGGACAAGGTGGATCGCTCTAGCCATGCCCGCTCCAGGTCCCGGTTCTCGACGCCCTCGAGACGGGTGCATCCTGTGAGGTCTTCTAGGGCCATCGGCGCCATATCCTAGGGACTCTCTCGAGGCTCCGCCTCCGAGGAAGTCATTGGCGGTGAGGCCGTCTAAGGACACGCTCGAGGTCTGTGTTGAAGCCATCGGCACCACGCTCGATGTCGACGCCGGATCTGTCGATGCCTTTCGTGGAGGCTTTGCCAGAGGTACCCCGTATGTCGGTGGAAACTGAGGAAGGCCTGAAGAAGTCGGTAAGGCCTGTATTTTAGCCTTTTTCTGTGCCCTCTTCCAGGGATTTGTTCCAGCCTCTGGATTATATTTCCGAGGTGGAGGAAGGGTCTGAGGAAGGTTTGGTTCCTGATGAGGTGCCTGATCTGTTATCTGGCAAAAGCCAGTTGGAAGACCTGCATCAGTCTTTGCACAACGCCAGTGGTCTTCATACCTCCCCGGAGGTTGATTTTGGCAGGCCTGAGCCTGGTACGCATGCTGAATCCTCATACAGGCGACTCATGTCGAGGGTATCGGAGTACTTGGGGTGGTCTGCGCCACCAGTGGTTTTTCTACAGGATGACTTGACGGATATTCTTGACCAAGGTCCACCCACTGACCCGGTGCTGCCATTTCATATGGCTTTACAGAGAAGGGTGGCGGCAGCTTGGACTGCTCCTGAGAGTCTCCCGGCAGTGAGCAAGTCTTTGCCGAAAAAATACCGTCCAACCAGTAGCGACCCCTGCTACTTGACTACGCACCCCACTCCGGAGAGTTTGGTGGTGCAGGCGGCTAGGGCCTCAGCAAAGCAGCCGTCCTACCATACCATCCCTCCTAATAGGGACAAGAAGCGTTTTGATGGCTGTGCGAAGAAAGTGTTTTCTTCAGGGAGTATGGCTTTGCAGACAGCCAACTCTGTGTGTGCCTTAGCACGTTTCTCCAGCATTGGATCTTTCATGGATTCACATGCTTAGAATATTCGACAGACCGGGAACCCTCGGTAAGCCCTTTTCCTGTAGGAAAACGTTCGATAATTTTGTGTCCCATCTACGTCGTTTTGGGCCGCGCACGCACGCCCCACTAGGACTTAGTGGTATAAATGCCCCGCCCCCGCGGCTCCCTTCAGATTTCAACCGTCTCCAAAGTGGGAACACCTCGTGTATTTTCTACTTGGTTAGGTTGTGCTGTTGCTGTTTTTCTCCTCATGTCGGGAAAAGCACTGTTCCGCCCGTGCGCTACGTGCGGACTAAAAGTGTACGAGGGGGACGGACATATGGACTGCATTTACTGTCTGCACCCTCATCACTCGGCTGACAAGTGCGACATATGTAAGGGCTTCTCCCAGAAGATTCTTAAGGATTGGAGTCGCAGACTTGTCGCATGGTTGTACGACGGAGCAGGGGCATACTGGCCTTCGGAGGTGGGCTCCACATGCAGCGCGGCCTCGGTGTCAAAATCTTCAGGGGCCCGCGCCGCTCATCGTCGTCGGAACCCCCGGTAAAGAAATCGCGACCGGTGGACAAGAATCGTTGGTAGGCCATTCCAGGGACTCTTCTTCGAAGAAGGCCTCTTCGTCCTCATCTTCAGCGAGGAAAGACAAAGAAAAATCTAAATCCTCCTCGGGCGATCGTCATAGATCGACCTTGAGTTGAGAGACAGAGAAACGCAGGTCGAGTTCAGAAAAGGCGGGAGCAACACATAAGCCTGCACGACCACCACCGTCGTCGACGGTTGGGCAGTCGTCAACTACTTCTCTGCCGCTGACGGTTGACATCAACCGTTCCTGGATCGCAGGCGACGTCGACGACGGGGCCGACTATTGCTTCGTCGACGGATAGCCCGCGAGAGGCCTGGCGTCCAGAGGTCTACGACCCAATTTTGCCGGACACACTTCTACAGCAAGAGGCCTTGTCCGTGTCCTCGGGAGACGAGGGTGAAAGGATAGCTGCCCTGCAGACCTGGGGTTACAAGTTACGGAGCATTCTGGGTTCTACCCCCCTGCTCAACACGCAATCAATTTTATCATTGGAGGTCTTGTCCACGCTGCAAATGCTGCTAAGGACACTGGATGACAGACTGCCTCGAACAACTCCGGCCTTCAAACCCTGCGGCAGGGCCTCCGAAAGCAAATCTCTCAGCCCCACGCCACGAGGAAGGGGAACTGTTGGATTCGGAATCAGGCAGCACAGCGTCGTCGGTGGTCTCCCTTTCCCCCTCCAGGAATCCGACCTGGGAGTCCGATGCAGAATTGGAAACCCCGAGGAACCCAGCTCAGCCGTCTCCCCCAGACGATATCGGGTCATTTCACAACATGCCGGGGCTTGCACGGAATTCGGGCTGGCCCAAGAAGAAGAAAAGGACTGTTTTCTTTTCGACCACATGGGAAAAAGGAGAAGGTCAGTGTTTTCAGTGCCCATCCTGGATCATGTGTGGAAGGAAGGTCTTCAAACCATGCGTCACCCTTTCTCAGAGCCAGCGATGAAGGGTCGCCTAGAGAAAAAATTCAAAGCCCCGGACTCTACTCCCAAGTGCCTTTCTGCACAACCAACACCTGACTCTGTGGTATCGGTGGCAGCGGCGAGAAAGGCAAGGGCTCAACACAAGTGTACGACCCCCCCCCATGGATAGGATGCTTTCGGCAAAAAAGTCCTGTCGGTAGGGGCTACCACAGTGAAGGCGGCCAATTCTCTCGCCATAGTTGCTAGATACGACAGAGAGATGTGGCATCGGTTGGCGCCTATACTGGAATACCTTCCGGATGAACATCGAAAAGCAGCTATGTTGCTGGTCAGGGAAGGTGAGGAGGCTTCATATCATGCCATAAACATCGCAGTGGACCTTGCGGAGTCGGGGTTTAAGCAGGTGAACAATGGCGTAGTTCTCCGACGGCAGGCATGGCTAAAATGCACCAACTTCCAACCGGAGGTGTAGTACAAGGTACTGGATATGCCTTTTGAAGGAGTCCTCCTCTTCAGCGAGAAGGTCGACGAAGCCCTGAAGGGCATGAAGGAGGACTCGGACACGGCGCGTTCCTTGGGGGCCCTCCAGAGTGGTCAGTTTCCGGTCTTTTTGTCCCTTCAGAGGAGCATCGGGGAATTCCAGATTTTCTGCATCGAGGGACCGACCCTTTGGTAGGCCAGCATATTCTTCTCAGGGATACAGGCGAGCTTCGCAAACGGCTAAACGTCGCCGGGACTACAAGGCCCCCAAGAAGAGAGCAGGTTACTCGTCGACGAGGGATAAGCAGAGCAAGGACCAGCAATGACGGGCATCAAAACGTTCTGGGGGGCAGAGTATCATGTTACATCAATGAATGGGAGCTAATAACAGATCAATGGGTGTTGGACACTGTAAAATACGGACATTCCCTGCAATTCAAGAGCAACCCCTTTGCATATTCACCGGCGTGTGACGCTCAATCCCATCTGAGCGTGTTGCTGCAGGAAGTAGCACTTATGCTACAAAAAGGGGCTATAGAACTGGTCCCGTCGTCACAAAGGGGACAAGGGGTTTATTCCCGATACTTTGTGGTGAAAAAGCCAAATCGAAAGTGGCATCCCATCCTCGACCTGCGCGAGCTAAACAAGTCGTTGAAAAACATAAAGTTCAAGATGCTCACGCTCCAGGAGGTGATCAGGTCAGTTCAAAAGGGGATTTTTCTGGCGTCTCTGGACCTGCAGGACGCGTACTTCCACATACCCTTGTGTCGGTGACACAAGAAGTACCTAAGGTTTGGTAGGGCGGACTCACTACCAGTTCACAGTTCTTCCCTTTGGACTGAAATCTTCCCCCCAAACGTTCACGAAATGCTTGGCTCCGGTGGCAGCCTGGCTGAGAAGGAAAGGCCCCCATGTAGACCCGTATCTCGACGACTGGTTGGTGAGGGGGTCCTCCCCGGCGTCGACGCACAGGAGTCTACAGGACACCATCAGCCTCTTGCAACGATTGGGGTTTGCGATAAACTTCGAAAAGTGCACAGTTCGAGACCCAGTTGGGGTTAGTCAGGCCATCCCTCGACAGGATCACCAGGCTCAGTCGATTGGCAAGTCAGTTGAAAATGAATTCCAGACTGTCGGTGAGAAAATATACATCAATCCTGGGAGCTATGGCGTCCTGCATTCTTCTGGTGCCCAACTGCCGCCTTTTCATGAGGCCAGTGCAACCGTTTTTGGTGGATCGTTGGATGCAGGCTCAGGGCCTCTGGTCAGACATGCTGACAGTCGACGACGACAAGCTCCTATTAACTCTTCGGTGGTAGAAGAGAGTTGAGAATATTTCCAAAGGAGTACCCCTACAGGAGCCGGAGTTCCGGTTCACCGTGGTGACGGACGCGTCCCTAACTGGCTGGGGAGCGCACATGGGCACTCTGCAGACACAAGGCCGTTGGTCTCAGAAGGAATCTCTCCTGCACATCAGTGTTCTGGAATTGAGAGCGGTCCGCTGGGCTCTGGGGGCGTTCCTGCCTCACATCAGGGGATCCACAGTGAGTTTTGACGGACAACACCACGGCAATGTTTTACTTAAGGAAGCAAGGCGGCACGCGATCCAGAACCCTCTCCATCGAGGCTCAGAAGGTGTGGCACTGGGCTCTAAAACACAATATATCCATCGTAGCTCATCACCTTCCAGGAGTAAGGAGCGAGCAGGCGGACTTGCTCAGCAGAAATATGGACCAGATTCACGAGTGGGAAATAGACACCGATCAATTGTCGAAGGTCTTCGAGAAATGGGGGCGACCTCCGCTGGATCTCTTCGCCACGAAGGCAAACAAGAAGTGCGAGATGTACGCCAGCAGATGGCCAAAGGAAGATTCGGTGGGAGAAGCGTTCTCCTTCCCGTGGACGGGCAAGTTCCTCTACGCCTTCTCTCCGTTTCCTCTGAAATGGAGAACTCTGCAGTGGATACGCAGGTACAGGTGCCGAGTCATCCTGATAGCGCCATGTTGGCCGAGGCAACCATGGTTTTCCGACCTGCTTCATCTGTCGGCGGATCACCCGATAACGTTCCCGAAAGTGCCCAACCTCTTGTCCCGGGACGAAGGAATGGTGTGGCATCACAACCCGAGCAGCCTCAACCTCACAACTTGGCTCCTGACTTTTCAGAATTTGGTGCCTTGAACATTCCCTCGGACTGTCGGAAGATATTACAGGCTGCGCAGGCCCCGTCCACCAACAAGTCCTACAGGTGTAAGTGGAGGAGATTCTGTACGTGGTGTCAAGGACAGGCAGGAGTGGAACCTCTGAGGGTTACTCCGGAACAGCTTCTTCCGTATCTACTACATTTGGCAAAGAGTGGTTTGTCTTTTTCATCACTGAAGGTTCACCTAGCAGCCATCTCTAGGTTCACAAGAGGGAGGAAATCAACGCCCTTGTTTAGCGACAGGTTAGTGAAACACTTCATGAGGTTTATTCCGGACGTTTCCCCCGGTTAAGCGTTTTCCACCGACGTGGAGCCTTAACATGGTACTTGCAGGGTTAATGAAACCACCCTTTGAGCCAATGGCCACGTCGATGATTAAGTTTTTATCATGGAAAGTGGCTTTTCTAATAGCCATAACATCGGCTAGACGGATCTCAGAGTTGCAGGCATTGGTCATAGACCCTCCATATCTCAGATTTTTCAAAGACAAAGTGATCTTGTCAACAAGTCCTTGTTTCATCCCGAAAGGATGGCTTACGGACCCATTCTACTAGGGGTGTGGCTGCCTCTACTGCCCTGCAGAGGGGTGTTCCCATTCGTAACATTTGTGAAGCAGCCACATGCGCCTCTGTCCATACTTTTTTCAAACACTACTCTTTGGATTCTATCCATGGGCAAGATCTGGCCTTTGGCAAGGCGGTTCTCTATTGTGCAATTTAATTGGGCATTCTAAATTCTTCCCACCTCCTTACGTTGGTACTGCTTTTGGAGTCTGTCATGGATGTGGAATACGTCGGAGGAACCAATCCCTTCGAAGAACAAGTTACTTTCTTACCTGGTAACGTTCTTTCGATGGGATGTTCCGACGACGTATTCCACACCGCTCCCTCCCTACCTGCCCCTCTACAGAATTTCTTATGCAATTGTAGCTTTCGTTTCCGCAAGGCTTTCTGTAGTCCTTCTGGCAGAAGATTGGTGCCACACGTTCTGGGAAAAAACTACAACTGAGGCTACGGGCGTCGTGCGTCCTACTTATAACATCCGGTGACGTCGGCTCGACGAAGGCCCTCGACGGCAGCGTATTGACGTCATCGACACAGGACGCAGACGCCGAAAAATGTCCGAAGCAGCACAGCTGTGGTGATTACCTGTCATAGATGTGAAATACGTCGTCGGAACATCCCATCGAAACAAAGTTACCAGATAAAGTAAATTGTTCATCTGATCCTGGATCATCTCAGCCTCTGATCCAAGACCCACAAATCCCTCTGAACAGATAGTGGCTGTATCCTTCTAGTTCCATATTAGCAACATTGACTGGAATCCCTCGAAGCCTAGCATTGTTCTGCTTCAATCTATTCTCTGTCTTCGATCCTGGTGAATATCTATGACCGTTGCTGCTCGATCTCCAGTAGACTCTGTTCCATGCCAGCCTGGTAGTTTGAAAACCTCCCTTAAGGAGGATTCAACTCCTATGTGGTTTTTAACTGTCTCCGCGCTCTTGCTCTGGTCCCCCACTGACTGATGGAATTCCACTTTGCCTTCTAGTAGATCTTGCTTCAACTCCTTCAGCACATCTCGTATTAGGCACTGCAGTAGCATGGCAATATCAGGTTTAGTAGCTGGGGATGCATTATGGGTGGGAGTGATTTTAGTTGCTGAGGTGGCCCTTTTATTCTGGTCAGTTGCACTAAGAAGTTCTTTGATGTTGGATGTTTTTTCATGCTGTTTCTGCTTGAGTTCTGACATAGTTTCAAGTTTTCTGACAGTCTCTGGAAATTGCAATCCCATAGAAGAGGGTTAACTAGTTCTTAGTGTATTGTGGCTTAATCGTAACACTGGTCAGTCAAGGCTGCGTTTTAAAGCATGTTAGAAAGCATTTAGATGGACAGTCTAACAGAGCGTCCTGGAAGATCCTTCAATTCAGTGAAGCGCCTCAACACATTTCTGCTTACCACGACTCCTTGCAGGGAGCCTAAACAGGAGTATATAAAGTTGGGGTCCCTTGCCCAAAATGTCCATAGGACGTAATGGTGCAGTGCCCCTCCCTGCCACGTGGAGGTCAGTGTTGTCACTTGGAACGCAACTCCCTGCTGCCACGGACTCCTGCTGAACTCTGCTCACCCTCCCTCAATGGTCCCTCCTCTGGCCGCCTCCAGCGTTTGTGGTCAGCTGCAGTCATGACCTACTTTGAGGGGCATGAAGGCAGAGCGAGTACATGCCTCTCTTGGCTGGCCACGACACCCAGTAAAACCTATACGAAAAAAGGATTTGCCTGTTTTTAATATACAAGGATTTTGTGGCTGCCATTTGTGTCGCAGACTGCGAAGATCCCAGAAAAGATCTCATCTGATTGAAATTTGTTGACAAAAAGCTTGTAGAGTGATTCATGTTGAATCACTTCAGAACTGTGCCATTGATTGACAAAGGAATTCAGTTGAGAGAATTTGAAAGAGTATGCGACTGGCCCCACCTTCACTACCTGATGGTGACCATGTAGATTCTAGATTTTTAAACCAGACAATCGCTGGCTTAAATGGATGACTGCATAATGCCTCTCCCACAAGGAAAAGGGTTGTAATGGAGGATATATCCCTTCACATTATGATGGCTGTAAAGATTAGAGCTTGAAGCATTGCCAGCCTGACCAATACATTGTCAATCAGACACTAGCATCAGTATATTAACATGGCCTACATGATATGTTTCCAAGCGACTTGGTCCATGACTTTAGCAATTAAACAAGGTATTTATTGATCCATGTCTCAGACCAAAAAGGGGGTTCGCCCAAGTGGTAGGTTGCTTATCCAGCTGAGTGTTTAATTGAATTCCAAAGTAAAGATTTCAGATGCTGGTTCACCTGACAGATTTGCCTTTAGGAATGCGACTGTGGATGTAATCAAAGTTTATATTAGACTGTATTTTTTCAAGACATGCAGTACTTAACTTTTCAGTCTGGAGCATGCTATGAATGATCACACCGATTTTTGGGATACGGACTGGAAAAGGACGGACGGAAGGATTGATTTGGAAGGGATCCCTCGGATTATCAACAAGCCTCCCTATGTCAGCCCTCAGATACGAACTAGGCCTCAAATCACTGGAAACACTGGCAGACTGGAGGCTACTTTCCTTGTATAGCCCCAAAAAGACTCCCTTTATATAGATAATCTACACCTGTCAACTTGCAGATCAAAGATGCTAACACATCTAGAACAAAAGGTCTCGAGAGTCTTGAAGGAGGCAGATACCACCATGGAAGCTCGGATTACCAATCCACAAAAAGTCAAAAAAGACATTGAAATTAGGGATTGGATCAGAACTGTCAAATCTTGAAAAATTAAACCTCTGAATAGCTTCTTAGTAGTGGAGAAGAAATTAGGTAAATCACCAAACTACCTGATGAAATGTCCAGATTGGAAAACAAGAAATACATTTTTAAGGGTGCGTCTCAATACTATTCACACAGGGGAAATATTGAACATCATAGACCAAAGACAAAATGCAATCTAATTGTGCACCTGTGAAAACCCAGCAAAACAAAATCTGAGCCACCTGCTTAGGGACTGCGAGGGCACTTGGGATCTGAGAGTAAAGTACTTCTCCAGTTTTGTGGAGAGAGAAGAATGGCTGCTCTCAGAACATTTTTGGAACATGTTGATTTCGGGGAAAAATACAGCTATAACAATAGCAGTTGTTCAAGTTCTCTTAAGGGCTGGTATTATCCGTGATTATCAAACACAGAAATCAGACATTGACCTGAAATAAGTCAAAGAGGAAAAGCAGTGGACACTAACTGTTAAAGCCATTTGGATAATGAGCTAAAGAAAGCAGACTGGGAAACTCTGAAAAAAATGGGGCTGCAATTGGATGGCAGACACCAAATAAGGCTGTGACGGCTCATATTCATATTGTCCAACTTGCTAGTTTTCCTCTTTTCTTTGCTATTTGTTATTCTTTAACTATTGCCCATGAATATACTGTAAGAATTTATGAATTGAATATTGCAAACAAGTACCTTTTTATCTTAAACTGCATCATTTTGTAAAGGTCGTGCAAGACTATAAACAAATAGAAAAAGAAAAAAAGATCACCGCGATTTTCTTTTTTTGTTTGTGGGGTTTTTTTTTTTTTTAAATTGTCAGGGCCAAGTCTTCAGATGTTAGCTGGTGACTTCCATACTTCCATATGCAGGTCGAACCTCTAATTACTGCTATAGGCCTTGGGGCTAAAGAGGACAAGCACAAGGAATATGTCCCTTCTCCCCAAAGTTTACCCCCCACCCTGTGAGGTTAGGCAAGTGAGCCCGCTCTGCAACATTCTCCCTAGGGGTTGAGGCAAGGGGGACGTCACCGGGAGAGACTCACCCTTTGGGGATAAGGACTCTGTTCCTGTGAGGAACTCCCTAAGAAACCTTACAAAAAAGGTAGCAGGCGCTCCTCTCCAGAAAGAACATGGCATGATAACCTATTCTAAAATGAGTTTGCAGCACACGCTTTTTGCTCACTGTACCTTTCACAGATGGGAAATATTCATTTGCATATCAGTCTTTGTCCCGCCCACATGGGCAGTCCAGCACCGAAATGCTATGGCAATTCCGCTCTGAACAAGAGTACCAACAGCAACCCCATACACTTGTTTCAGCCTTGTTGGGCCTCATCAGTGAAACCTGTCAAACCTACTTCAAATACATCCAGTAAAGAAATGTATGAAGAACATTCCAAAATGTTATTGTCATCGAGAATCTGATTGCTCCTTTGAAGGAAATTCTGAGATGAGGAGAAAGATCTGTGGAGAATTATAGAGGGCTGAAAAGTCGGAGAGAAAGGAATATGAGACTGTGCCAGGAAAATCCCTATGTAATAAAAGGGGAGGAGACTGGAGAGCCAGAGGAAGCCCGCATGTTACAAAGCTGCTCGCTGGCTTAGACAGAAAATCTAGATGTGCAATGTCCTCTAATCGAGAGGAAGCAAACTGCAGAACCAGATGTGCAGCGTTGGGAAACCAGAGAGAGGAGAGAAGCCAATGCAGGCGTGAGGCGCCATATGCTGATAGAGAGTTGAGTGATGGACCAGAGGCCCTGTAAACAACGCTGATACCACTCCACCAGAACTAACACAGAACCTACCGGCAGAGGAGATACCGGGGAGACAACTTGTGCAGCAGAACGAAGGAAACTCGACAGAGTAAACTGTCACGCTTATGGGTTTCCAAGTCACTCACACAATCAGGGCTTTTATCTCTATGTCTCACTTGTTTGGCCTTGGATTCTTTTTGGCGCTGATGGGTTTTTCCTTCTTCCTTGTAGTGCGAGTATCGAAGAGAAACGGGCGAGCCTTCCCTGACGCCAGACAGCACTCTTGTAGGAGACGGGTAAGCACCAGAGGCACTGCCCGGAGCCGATCTCTCAGCATGGTTCCTTTCAAGTACTGCGGTTGAATTCCAGGGTGGATTCCAGGATGGAGACCTTGAAGGTCACAGGACGGTTGTCCGGCGTCCGGAAGAATTGGGAAGAAAATATACCAGGAAGGGGATTGGAATAGCAGGCGCTGAAGTTAGTAATGGACGAGCGGCTACTGAATGGAAGGAGGGAGGCGCGCGGGCGGCACACCAGGACCAGGAAGGAAAAAAAGGAATGAAAAGGCACAAGGTTAGCTTGGAAGGTACTTTCCAAGAAACAAACAAGTTGCGCTGATCACCGGTACACGGAGCGTTGAGACATGCCGTCTAAGGCAGGGCCGGGACCTTTCAAGGCATGCCGTGTACGGATCTACGAGGCTGGACCGCAGAGTTCAGATCACTACTAAAGGCAGCCATGTTGGAGGGAATAATGGATGCCGCAATTCGCTGGCGTAGCGACCAGGACGTCCAGAAGGGGTGGACCCGACGGTTCATGACAGCATGCCCCCTTCTAAACTCTGTTCCTCCGGGTTTGCCTGGATGAAGTCTAAGGAATTTTTTGAGCAAATGAGTAGAGTTGATGTTGGTCCTGGGTTCCTATGATCGTTCACTGGGTTGATAGCCTTTCCAATCTATCAGATATTGTAGACGTCCTCGCTTATAACGTGAGTCACATATCCTTGCGACTTCGTATTCTATCTGGTCATTAACCAGGACTGGAGGGGGGCGAGGTGTCATTTTCGTGGATTGAAGATAGGGTTTTAACAGTAAAGAATGAAAGACCAGATGTATTATTTTCCACGTTTTTGGAAGACGCAGTCGGAAGGCTACGGATTGATGATCTTAGTTACAGAAAACGGTCCATAGAAACGGGGTGAAAGTTTATTGGGTCTCAGGTGCCTGGGTAGATAAGACAACTAGACCTTGTCCCCAACTGTATAAGCGGTAGCTGGGCGGCACTTGGCATCAGCATATCTTAGTATCAACCCTGGCTTTCTGTAGTGTTTCCTTGACACTCTTGTGTAAATCCACTAGGTCTGTTATATATGCATCTACTGATGGAACTGGGGTTGAGGACAGATGACTCATGGGTAGTACCGAAGGATGGAATCCGGAGGTACAGAAAAAAGGGCTGGTTTTTATTGAAGAATGCACTCAGTTGTTATAGGCAAATTCCGCAACCGGATTCAGTACAGACCAGTCGTCTTGTACCTGTGAGGAGAAACAGCAAAGATACCGTTCTAGGGTTTGATTGGCTCTCTCTGTGATTCCATTGGTCTGAGGATGGTATCCAGAAGATGAGGCAAGTTCTACACCTAACGGTTTACATAAATGCTTCCAGAATTTGGAGGTATATTGGCTGCCACGATCGGATATGATCTTGGATGGAAGTCTGTGCAATCGGAAGATTTCTGATAGGAAAATCCTTGCCATTTCAGCTGCAGATGGAAGCTTAGCCAAGTTAGTAAAATGTGCCATATGCGAGAAAGGATCGATAGTGACCATGATGGTTGTGCACCTCTAGATGGTGGAAGGTCTACTATAAAATCTGTGGCAATAATCTCCCAGGGACGAGAAGGCAGCTCCGGTTGGAGTAATAAGCAGCAGGTTTTCTACAGTCGTTCTTGTTTTGATTGCAATTAGCACATGATTGGACATATTTTTGAACATCTCGCTGTATTTTAGCCCACCAAAAGTCTTCTGAGGTTTTTAAGAGTGGCTTTGATTCCGCGGTGGCCTGAGTAGGGGGTGTCATGACAAAGGTCCGATATCTTCTCTCTCAAGTCCTGCGTTGGGATCACCAAGGCCGAATCTTTGAAGAGGCAACCGTCTTTGGTAGTTGGGGCCCAATGGTTGTGCCCTATGAATTCATCCCAAATAACCGATGTAGGAATGTTTGATCTAACCTTATCCTGTCTATTTGAGCTACAATCACCTTGTCGGGGAAACATCTTGGGAAGCGTCAATCTCATGTTAGTTGCATAGTCCGGTCGTCTGGACAGGGCATCAGCGATGGTATTGGATGAACCGGGTATATGGAACTGGAATTGAGCAAAGAATTATGCCCAGCGGGCCTGTCGGCTGTTTCGACATTCCAGGGATTGGAGTACCTGAAGGTTTCTATGGTTGGTCCGTATCTGTACAGAGTGTCTGGCGCCTAATAGCAAATGACGCCATTCTTAGAAGGCCTGGCGGATGGCTAAGAGTTATTTTTCAAGGACCGAATAATGTATTTCACTAGGGCTCAGAATCCGGGAAAGATATGCCACGTGGTGTTCGATTCCATCTTCTTGTTCTTGTTTTAGGACTGCCCCTAAGGCATATTCGCTGGCATCTGTTTCCACGATGAATGGTTTGGAAACGTCCAGTTGGGATAGGATGGGTTGCTTGGAAAACATGTCCTTCAGTTGTTGAAAGGCTGATTCTTGGGCTGGAGACTAGAGAAAGGGCGTTTCTTTTTTCAACAAGGACACAATCGGCCGGACAATAGATGAAAAAGCTGGAATGAACTGCCTATAAAAATTAGCCAGTCCAGGAATGATTGAATCCGTTTAGTTGGCAATGGGGTCGGCCAGGATGTAATAGCTTTTACTTTGGCTGGGTCCATAGCCATGTCTTGAGGGCTTAAAACAAAACCCACGTACCGTACTGTGGAGACATGAAATGTGCACCTTTCTGGTTTAGCAAAGAGATGGTGATTGCGCAAGCGTTGCAAAACCCGGGAGACATGGTCCTGGTGTAGATCTGGATTGGTTGAGTACACTAGAATGTCGTCTAGGTAAATGATTACAATTTGGAACAGCCTATCACAAAACACTCGGCCCATGAAACGCTGGAAAACAGCTGGGGCATTGGAGAGACCAAACGGCATTACCAGGTATTTGAAATGACCGAAGCGAGTACGGAAGGCGTTTTTTTCGATTAGTCTCCTTCTCGTATGCGAATCAGGTGGTAAGCTCCTCTAAATCCAACTTGGTGAATACTACCGCTCCCCGAAGAGCTTCCAAGATATCGGTTATAAGCGGTAAGGGATAACAGTCTTTTATGGTACACTGAGGCCTCTGTAGTCCAGACAAGGGCGGAGCTCCTTTGTTTCCTTTTTTGGGAACAAAAAATAAAGAATCCCCCGCAGGAGATTTGGAGGGACATATAGTTCCATTAGCCAAGTTTGTACCCAGGTATTCACGAAGGGCTCTTTTCCGGTTCTGAGCCAATGAACATGCGACCAAAGGGAATAACTGCATCCTTATGGGTTTCTATTGCACAATCCTCGGGTCTATGTGGAGGTAATGCCTGGACTATGGCTGTAGAAAATACATCTGAAAACTGATGGTATATTTCTGGAACCTGGTTGATGTTTGAAACTGTGAGTTTATGGAAACACTGCTGTTCATAGTTGGTAGGCACAATGAGTTGTGTTTTCTGGGAGAGACAATGAGCAGTACAGTATTCAGACCCCAAGAACAGCGAGCCAGCTGTCCAGTTGATATAAGGATTGTGTCGTCGTAACCAGGGCATGCCTAAGACCACTGGGTAATGTGCCGCCTTGATGATGTCGTACTGTAATACTTCTTGGTGGTTGTTGATTGGTGGAGCCTGATTCCAACTCCCGAAACCAGGCTCCATTCAGGAACGGGAGCTGGCGTTTCCCGAGCGTCTCGTGGTGCGACGGGACAATTCCGTATCAAGTGTTTATCGGATGCACAGTACATGCATAAGCTGTTGTTAATTCTTCGAGTCCTCTCCTGCGAAGTTAAGGGTCAGCGAAGAGCACCCAGTTGCATGGGTTTGGAATGTGATGACTCAGAAGGCTCCCTAAGACTTGGAAATGCTGGTGGCGATTTCTGTTGGGAGTTACGGACTCTTCTTTTCTCTGCCTTCCTCTCCTGTATTCGAAAGTCGATCTGTAAGGGTAGATCTAGGAGTGCCTGTAAGGACCCTGGGCGGGCCACCCTGGCCACCCTGGCCAGTTCTTCTTTGATCTCCTCATTTAGACCCCGATGGAACAAAGTGAAGCAGGCTTCTTGGGACCAATCGGCGTCTTTGGCTAGTTGTTTGAAGCGCGTGACATAAGTAAACACGGCTGAAATTCTAATAGTTTCTCATGGGCAGAATAAACTTGTTCAGGGCGATCAAACATGGTTTTGAAGGCTGCGAGGAATCCATCATAATTGTCCAGTAGGGGATCTCCTGCGGAAACCAAGGGAGAAGCCCATGCTAAGGCGTTGCCCGCAAGATGAGCAATCACAAAGCCCACTTTGGCTCTGTGGGTGCAAAAGTAATAGGGCTTGAAGGTGAAGTGCACCATACAAGAGTCAAGGAATGAGTGCAGGGTCTTTGGTGAACCGTCGTACTTCTCTACTATGCCTCCCATGGCCGAGGATTCCTGGAATGCAGAGTCCCTGGACAGAACAAGCTGTTTTAGGGCCGTGTTTTCAGCTTTAAGATTTTGTACTTCAGTGGACAATTCTTGCATGCCTCGCGAGAGGTCCTGTAGTGTGGGATCCATCTTGGCAGCTTCAATAGTACTTGGCCGTCTGAAACTGTCACGCTTATCGGTTTCCAAGTCACTTACACAATCAGGGTTTTTATCTCTATGGCGCACCTGTTTGGCCTTGGACCCTTTTCTTGTTGGCGCTGATGGGTTTTTCCTTATTCCTTGTAGTGCGAGTATCGAAGAGGAACGGGCGAGCCTCCCCTGACACCATACTGCACTCTTGTAGGAGACAGGTAAGCACCAGAGGCACTGCCCATAGCGCATCTCTCAGCACGGATCCTTTCAAGCACTGCGGGTGGATTCCAGGATGGAGACCAGGAAGGGCACAGGACGGCTGTCCGGCGTCTGGAAGAATTGAGAAGAAAATATACGAGGAAGGGGATTGGAATAGCAGGTGCTGAAGTTATTAATGGACTAGCGGCTACTGAATGGAAGGGAGGAGGCGCGCGGGCGGCACACCAGGACCAGGAAGGAAAAAAAGGGAATGAAAAGGCACAAGGTTAGCTCGGAAGGTACTTTCCAAGAAACTAACAAGTTGCGCTGAGCATCGGTACACAGAGCTTTGAGACGTGCCGTCTAAGGCAGGGGCGAGACCTTTCAAGGCACGCTGTGTACGGATCCAGGAGGCTGGACTGCAGAGTTCAGATCACTACTAAAGGCGGCCATGTTGGAGGGAATTATGGATGCCGCAATGCGCTGGCATAGCGACCAGGACGTCCAGAAGGGGCGGACCCAACGGTTCATGACAGAATCACAAGAGGCCAATCTGACAAATCTCAAAGGTCCCACCCGAATAACAATCTGTTGATGTTATCCCTGAACACGGAAGGTAACCGGAGACCCAGGATGGTGGCAGAAAATCATTACTGAAACGCTCGTACTCTTCCCAGTTGTGATAAAACATTGACCTTGAATGAAGCGAATGATGAGCTTAACTGGACTGTTTATACTCATCACAGTCCAGCAGAAAATCTTAGCTGTAGTGCAAAATAAGAGCGGGGGAAACCTCAAGACTGGAATATTCATATTGAGGTTAAACCAGACAAAGGAGGTCTAATCAGAGAAGAGAAATACTGTAAAAGAGGAAGAAGGGGTTGAAACAGAAAATAAGGGCCGAGGCCATAGAGAATCCAGATACTGAACAAAATTTTGAATGGATTGTGTCCTCCCATGTATTCCTTATCTTTGATTTTTCCAATATCCAGCTTGCTGCCTTGGAATTATTTTTTCAGCAGAGGGTGCTGTGTGTCGATGCTTGGTTGAGTCGATGTGTCTGTGGCCTCCGTCTCGACGTCACCGCAGGTATAAGTGGCACGCTCGGCGCCCCTTGGACTCTTCTGTTTTTCCGCGCTTCACAGCTTCGGATGCATAACGCCTAGTTTGACAGGAATACTTTAGAAAAATCTTCGGCGTCATCCTCTCCTTGATCCGGTTTCAAGAAGTGCTTTGACTGCGGTGTAAATATGTCTGTGACGGACCCGCACAGGATCTGCCTGTGATGTTTGGGGTCAAATCATCCATCTTCGGAGTGCGAGGACTGCCTGTTGATGACAGCCAAAGCCTTGAGAGAGCGTAGAGGGAAGTTGGTGACAGGTAAGCCTAAAAAATCCCCTCTACTCCATCTAAACGAAAAACATCAGACGAGTCCAGAACAACTTGTCGAAAGAGGGGTCAAGGTTCCCGTCCGAGAAGTGGTTCGCACCACTCCTCGACTTCGAGGCATAGGAAAAAGAGGCGCCATAGATCGCCATCCACCTTGTCGTCCAGTTCACCTGAACGGGTCGTTTGTCCTTCCAAATCTAGTGCACCAGAACAGTGGGAGGAGTTTAGACTCTGTATACTAAAGGTTTTCTTGAACGCCGCCTTGCCCCCCTCGACAACACCCAGAGGCGATGCTCGAGTCAAAAGACCTCTGAAGCCCAAGAGCTGTGCCTCTTCGGACCCGGCCGCCAAATTTCCTTCAGAGCAATCTCATCCCTCGCGTCAAAGTCTTCTCGAAGACTAAAAACCGTCATCAACGTCAAAGAAAACTCTATTACGGGACTGAAAAAATGCATCATCGACTCCGATGGAAAACCCACCGACGCCTCCAGTGTCGACCTCCGTGGTGCCACATTTACCAATCCCTTCGACACAATCGTCGAAGCCATTCACCCATTTGTCGAGGCCATCAACGTCGACAATTGCGATGTTTTTGGCTCCTGTGATGACTACCATAATGCCTACTTCAGTTGAAAAGACTTATACAACTCTACCACAAGCAGATTACTTTTAATCACTCTTCAGTTTATGAAGATGCAGAGGAGTCCCCTGAGGAAGAAAGACCCTTTGGGTTACGATATGGGACACCATCAGTACCTGATGAACTTATATCAGAGGAGTCTCACAAGAAGCATTTACAAGAATGTCTTCATGAAGCTAATGGTATTGATACCTCTCTCGAGATTGATTTTGGAAAAGCAGACCCTGCAGATCATGCAGAGGTAACATAGACCGCTAATGACAAGGGTCATGGGATAAATGGGATGGTCGAGACCCACCCCTGTTTTTGAACAGGACGATCCACAGATATATCAGACAAAGGACCACAGGTGGACCCAAATGTCCCTTTCCATCAGGCTTTTCAAAGGAGAGTGACTTCCAATTGGGAAACACCAGAGGTTATTCCAGTGGTAAATAAACTAACAGCCAAATACACAGCCTCTAGTTCTGACCCTCTGTACCTCTCCAACCACCCTAAGCCATAAAGTCTGGTAGTGCAAACACCCACTTCCTCAGACAAAAATCCTATCCTACGATACCCCAGGATAGAGATGATAAACGTTATGACGCCATGGCCAAGAAGGTTTTCTCGGCTGGCAGTATGACTTTAAAATCTGCCAATGCTACATGCACTCTAGCGAGATTTACACTCATCCTTTGGAAATGCATTTCAATGGCGGCTGACCATACTCCCGAGGGGGAGGAATGAGACGGTTTCCTAAACATTGTCAACGATGGGAAAGATGCTATGTGCGAATCCCTCCAAACTGGTCTCGATTCTGTTGAACGTATCAGCTGAGCCATGGTGTCTAGAACAGTGATTCGCAGATTTGCTTGGTTGCGAAAGACAGGATTTGCCACAGACGTACAATCCAGGCTTCTCAACATGCCCTTTGACGGCACACATTTATTTGGAAATGAAGCTGATGAGAGTATGGAGAAGCTGCAAACTTCCAAGGCGGCAGCCAAATCCCTTAGAGCTACAATAAGACAAACTCCAAACCGCCCCACAGGTGTGCCTTGGAGGGGTAGGTCCTTTTGCTAGGCAGGTTGTCGCAGCATCTGACCGAATGCCAGGCTATTACTTCAGACGCTTGGGCCTTGGAAACAGTTGCCCAAGGTTACTGCCTACCTTTTCTGCAAAACCCTCAGTCATTCACCGGGGGACAACTCTTTGAAGATTCCAGATCTGCTCCTTATGCAAGAGATTGTAACCCTTCTGGGATCAGTGCCTCCCCCCCCCTTGGCCGCCCCAAGTTTAAGCCCCCCGATTAGAGACTGCCCTTTGTCCAGAAGAACCACCTACTTGATATCTACGAATGAGATGGGCTGAGTCCCTACAAATATTCTGCTATGTCCCGGCCCTGTCACCGAAGCAAACCAACATGCCAACCATCTCGCAAGCTGCAGAGGAAGAAGCCCAGTCAATGAGTAGGGGCATGGCGGCATTACTAGAGGAGATCAGGGGTTTCCCGGGCAGATATAAGAAAATGTCTGGATGGTCTTGATAAAGTGGACAGTATGAACGACAGAATACAAGCACTCGAAGAAAACCAATCCTCTCTCGATCTCTTGAAATGCCCCTTGCGGAATTGGAGAGAAGAGAGGAGAAATGTTCCCTTAAAATGGACGACTTGGAAAACAGGGAGCCCCGCAACAACCTGAATTTCTTACGCTTGCCGGGACGGCCAAATGCAAAGCGACATCACGAGAGCTGTCATAGCTGTGGATGGACAACTCTTAGAGGGCAATACCATCAAACCCACTGTTGACAGGGCCCACATAGTTGGGGGCAAGCAACGAAGGCCCAAGGTCAGTGCTTGTAAGATTTCACTACTTCTCGGAGAAGAACAGAATTCTAGAACTGGCAAGCAAGAAGGGCCCGATAGAATGGGAAAACACACAAATAACGATCTATCGGGACCTTTCAACGTTCACCCTGTTCAGGTGAAGGCTGTGCAGCCCCCTGACGAAGTGGCTCCAGGTCAGGGGAGTACGGTACAGATGGGGATTCCAGTTCTCCCTTGCCTTTGAGCATGAGGGATTTAAATACTCCTTAATCACTAAAGAGGACATACAAAGAGTTACCCAGGAGCTATTGGGCAAAGGTGCCCCGGATGGCAGCGCAGAGATTTGGCGGAAGGAACGGTCAGAACCCCAGAAAGCGAACTGCTTTGTGGAAAGACGCTGCGTCCGCAGCAACAAAAAGTTAAGGAAGTTGAACCTGGTGTCCCCAGCGAGTCCCAACGGTTATGAAACACTGGCTGAGGAACACACAGAGACCTGGCACTTCAGAGCCTTTCCGAGACTAGCGTGGAACCTGAATGTGGTCCTGATCTGGAGACGGGTCTGCCGAGTGCCGGTGCCCCTCAGTGGAGGTAATGCTCCTGGGGGGGTTGTGCTGGTCCCTAGTATTGTTGCGATCATCAGGAGGGGGGGGGGCTCGGAAGCGGCATTAGGTTTCACGCTACACCTGGGGGGGGTAAAGACTGGTGGCCTGGCCCAGAAGAGGTTCCTACCCCAGCCAGTCCAGGTGCTCATGGGGGAGCAGGTGGGTGTGGGTTGGGGGGGTTCGTTATTTCTCATTGTTTCACATTCTTCATGCAGTATCAAGCCGTATTCCAACGCACAGGGGGTGCACACATCCTCAGGGTCCGAGCCTAGTAAACCTTTTAGGGAGCTAGCAAAACACAATTAATGCAAGGGAGCTTATGGCATAATTGCACCCCCCTTATGGATGACGCAAATTACGCACTGGGTTAACTCAATGTACGGGGGCCTGAACTCCCCTCACAAAAGTTCCATAGTGGTAAGGGAATTTAATCACTTAAAATTGCATTTTATGTTCTTGCACGAGACCCACTGGTTGTGGGGCAGGGACCATCCCTAAGAGCCAAATCAATCCAAGACGTATTCCATGCCTCGTGCCAGTCCAAAAGAAAGGGGGTCACCCTTTTGGTATCCAGGAAGTCTTATTTCAAGCTGAAGGCACAACGTAGGGACCCTGAGGGCCGCTATTTGATGGTGAAAGGGTACATTAGGGAGGCCAGGATCATGCTTATTTCTATCTACTGCGCTAATGAGGCTCAGGATCGCTATTGGGGAAAAAGTTAGTCCCATGATAATGTCTTTTGCTCAGGGCGCCCTGGTTGTGAAGGGAGACTTTAACATGGCCCTGCATCCTGAGAGTGATAGAAAGGGTGAGAGCTCCAACATGTATAACACGGTGCAGTGCCGAGTGGCGGCATCCTTCCGACAGGTTAACTAGTTGCTGGTGCTTTCGGACATGCACACAAGGGCCCAGGGGTGCGAATCCCTCTTCACATACTATTCAAAAGTTCACTCCATGTTCTCTAGAATCGATCACATCCTTGTGGACTCCGCCAAGCTGGATCGAGTATCCAAGTTTACAGTGGAGACTGTCCCTTGGTCGGACCATGACCTAGTGATGGTCTGAATAGGAGTCACCCCGGCACCACACGATAAATCAAGGTGGGCGTGCAATGACTTGCTGCTATGGGACAAAGTGTTATCTCAGGATCTCCTCGCCTCCATTAAACAATATTTTGAAATTAACGACAGTGGGGAGCTTGGTGTAGTCTGGGAGGCATTTAAGGCTATGTTAAGGGGAACCCTAATTGGAATGGGATTGAAGAGGAAAAGTGAGAGAGAAAGGGAAGAGAAGCTTCTTAGAGAGAAAATCGAGGTCATCCAGCCGGGGGGTAGGCTGAAATCCCAAATATTTCCGGGTAGATGGGCGGAGCTCCAACAACCTGAAGAGAAATTAAAAGTGCTTCTGGTCGGTCAAACGGAGCGTAAAATAGCCTTCTTGAAGCAGAAGCATATGGAAAAGGGAGAGAAGGCTGATAAAATCCTAGCGTGGAGGTTGAGAGAGCTCAGGAACAGTCGTAGAGTAGATGTCTTGAGCGCTTCCGACGCTCAAGGTTTTGCGAGGATTCCCAGGTAGCCGAAGAGTGCTGCCACTTTTACGAGCACCTTGTTAGAAGGATTGCTTGTGCGCCATGGTTGACAACTTGCAGTAGTTAAAATATTAAGATTAAGATTACATCTGTGCCTTGTAGCTATCTTAAGTGTTATTATAGTTACTGTTGCTATAAATGTTCATCACGAGGTTCAGAGCATGAAATGAGAATATCAACAACTCTGAGCATTCCATGTTGAGGGAGTTGGTGGCAACTTCCCTGGCTCGGGGGTCGTATACCGTTTATCTGAATAAAACTTAACCTTAACTCAGTGCATCTGTTTCCTGCTTGGTTCGTTAATACGCAACATTGGCTATGAGGATGGGATGCCAGCTGGAGCGACCACCCCCGGAGACGCATGACGAGAGCGAATAGTGGAGTGGTGTTTTCCGAGGGAAGGAACTTGGACTGAACGATCGGAATCAGCTGCTACGCGTGAATCTGTTGGCATGAGCAGCAACACTGAGAAGCGCTTTGAGGTCGAGGGAGGTGTCATGCCAAATTATGGCTGGACTGTGACACTTTTGCGTGCTCCAACCCCAGGTGAAGGTCGATTGGCACAAATGGAATCGTAATGTCCCAGTGGAGGTGACCTATCTGGATGTTGGATTTGTGCTGACACTAGGAGACACGACGTCAGAGGAGGTTTCTTGTTGGTTAACTTTAAACTGCCACTGTAGTGCAACACTGTTTGGACGCCATTGATCCTTGCTTACTTTTGAAGTTGTCTGGCGGCGTCTGGTTGCCACAACAACCCGGTGCAGATCGAGGAGTGAGTGAATGTCCGCGCGTTGGTAGCTGTGGGGACGCCTCATGCAGGTTGGTGGCTGTGATAAGCTGCGTGGATGACGTGCCGTCTTGTGACGACGCGTAATGCAGAACACAATGGGGTGAGCGCCGGTGGCGTGTGTTGGCATAGTAACCCAGCATGCATTAGAGGAAGGCACCTGTCGGTGTGAATGGTGTGACGGCCATTTTGCCCGCAACTGTTTTAGAAACGCATGCGGCTTGTGGCAACTACCAGTGACACTGTGAGTGGTTGATCTGTGAAAATGCAGTTTTGAAGCTGGTGGGGGTGAGAGTCCAGCACGGGTGGGCTTGCATATATATATATATATATATTTCTGAGGCTTGTGGAATCTGCTTAGATCACATGCTGTGCATCGGCCGACATCTAGTGGAAGCTGCGGAGTATTACAGTTTGTTTTTCGAAACTCGAAAATGGGCGTCGACACAGGGCGTGCCAGTAATACTATCCCTAGTGTGACGTCCACTGTACCCAAGATCCCTCACGCGTCTAGGATCCTCAGATTGTTTTTTTTCCGCCATACTGGTCGGAAGCATTTTGCGGAGTCCCCTGGCCTTAGCCATACTTTTGCTAGAATTTAAAATAATAATCTATTGACATCCTTTCCCACCCCAACGTCGAACTTCGACACTCGACGCCGGCTGGAGAAGAAATCAACCGTCGGCTGCTGCACGACGGATTTGGGCCTCGGAAGGCCGCTGGCCTCGGCCGGGCCTGGTAGGCTGCTGGCCTCGGCCCTGCAAGTAGGGAGAGTGGGGGGTGGTACATACTCTACACTCTTGGTATATAGGTACACCTTATACATTTCCTACAGTTAACAGCCCGCTGCCTCAAGGTGCGTATGGAGGGTACCCCTTTTCAATTCTGCCCCAAGTGCAATCGCAAATACCCTTGGGTCGACAGGCACGCCACGTGCAATCTCTGCTTGCCGAGGGACCACCCCGAAGCGAACTGCAGAGCGTGTAGTAGGTTTAAACCTAAGACACTTAAGGACCGTTCGACGAAGCGTTGGGCCCACCATGCCAGGCAGGCGGCCATGGCAGCGGAGGGCTCCTTCAGCGATGGCAGCGACGCCGTACTTTCGGAGGGCGAGGGCATTACGGCGTTGAAAGACAGCTGAGCGCAGGTCCCCGACCTCGGAAGGTCGTCTGGCAGGGCGGCTATGGGGAAGACCCCCGGCGACACAAGCGCTTCACATACTACACACACTAAACACACAAAGTCCAACCGAGACTCGACGACGTCGAGTTCTCGGAAAGAGGCACAGACCGAACGGTCCGATTCGGTGTCCTCTGGGCGCTCTCGATCAAGATCGCCGCATGACTCCAGGCAATCATCCACTCTTGCCAAGAGTGCCTCGCTCCCTAGGCTAACAGAAGTTCGATCATCGGAAGACGAAGACGACTTCCACCCCCAGGCTGCGCTCCAGGAGTCGGAGCCCGCAATTAAAGCCAGCGAGGCCCCACGCTCGAAGGACAGGGACACCTCTCCCGATCCTCGACGCCAGGCGTCAAAAAACTCCGGAGCCACTAAGGGACAGGGAAAACCTTTTTCTACGCACGGGGAGGGGGGAAAACAGCAGAAGAAACTACCTGTACATTCTTCCACACCTGTGAAACACTCCACCCCCCCTAAACAGACAGACAAGCCCAGGTCTGCTGATAGGTCCACAACCAGCAAAGCTACTCAAGATAAATCCCATAGACTTGCTGAGAGAGTCATTCCCAGTTCCAAAAAATGGTCCAGTGAAGACATAGATAGGGTCATGTCAAGAATGTCTTCTTTGGCTGATTTTTATGATAAAAATCCAGAACAGACCATACTCACGCTATCAAGGAGAGGATTCCTTTTGTGAAGACCATGATTTTGGGTTAATAGAAGAGCAAACCGGGACGGCCTACTATGGGGATGATGAGGACCAGGAGGAAGAAGAGGATGACCCGGAAACATACAGAGTAGATTCCCCGGTAGAGAACGAAGCCCCGGTTACCGACTCCCCGGTCGATAACCAACCCCTCCTAAATGAGGTTCTTGCTCGCGCAGCAGAACATTTCCACATTGACGCCCACGGTGTACAGGAGGAAAGGGACTTCGCAGAAGAGTTAGTGGGAGAAAGGAGGCCTGTTGCCCAGACCATCCCTATCCTTAAATCCATTCAGCGGAGAATAGATCCGTCCCTGGTGAACCCAAACCTCACCAGAGCAGTCAATCCCAGGGTTGAAAAACTTTTCAGGGCAGCTCAGTCTGACCCTCTCTATATAAGAGGACATCTGAAGCCAGACTCCCTAGTTGTCACCAACACTCGTAAGAGGGCTGGGACACCCTTGTCTTCGTCAGAAGCTCCTCCCGACAAGGAGAGCAAAAAACTATACGGTTTCGGCAGGAAGGTAGCCTCAATGTCCGCCTATCAAGCAAGGATTGCTAACTCCACCACCCTGTTGGCCAGCTACAACTGCCATCAGTGGGAAGAAGTCGCGGCTCTCATAGCCTCTGCTCCTGAACCGTTAAAGGGCCAATTAGCTCGGATTTCCGCAGAGGGTAGAGCCGTGTCTGGTTGCATTTTGAAAGCAACCTTCGACGCCGCAGACAACGCAGGCAGATTGATAGCAGAAGGTACTGTTATCAAGAGACATGCGTGGTTACGGCAGTCTGGTTTTAAGGCAGAAACACAGGCATCATTGTTAGACAAACCGGTGGAAGCCGATCTGTTTGCTAAGGCGGTCGAAGACGCACTGAAAAATGCCAAGGACGAATACGAGACTCTCAAATCCCTTGGTCAGTTAACCAATAAACCCCCTAACCAGAGAGGGAATAGTAATTTTCATCGCCCACGCGGCCAAAATTCCCAGAGAGGATCTAACTATTCCCAGGGGCAGGGTACACAGTGGAACAACAACCAACAGTCTACCCAGGGTTACGGCAGAGGGAATAGGAGAGGTCGTGGTAAAGGCAGAGGCAGCCCTAGCAAGGGAGGCGGCACGCCTCCACCAAAGCAGTGACGCTCAGTTCAGGGTCCCTTCTCACGCAACCCCAGTAGGGGGACGCATTTCAAACTTCACCCAGGCTTGGGAAGGGATCACATCAGACAGATGGGTGCTGTCAACAGTATCCACGGGATATTGTATAGAGCTACTGCAGCGTCCCCGGAACCATCCTCCACGACAAAGAGTACACTCTTTAGAACATCAGAAGATTCTCCTCGAGGAGATCGCCATTCTTCTACAAAAGGACGCGATAGAACTCGTCCCGGGACACCAGGTAAACAAGGGTATTTATTCAACTTACTTCCTTGTGCCAAAGAAAGACTTGACAATGCGCCCAGTATTGGACTTACGGCCTGCCAACAAGAATGTCAAGCCCCAAAAATTTCGTATGACCACGCTACAAGAGGTAATCCCCCTCCTAAAAAAGGGGGATTACATGGCAACCTTGGATATGAAAGATGCTTATTTTCATATTTCCATGTTCCCAGCGCACAGAAAGTACTTGCGCTTCAAGGTGGACAGTCGGCACTACCAATTCAAGATACTGCCCTTCGGGATAGCTTCAGCACCAAGGGTATTCACCAAGGTACTGGCGGTGGCGGCTGCACACCTACGCAGGGAGGCAATCCCAGTGTACCCTTATCTGGACGACTGGCTCATAACGGGGGAAACCCCAGGAATTTGCAGGACAAACATTCAAAGGACTATCGACCTCCTCCACGAGTTAGGCTTCTCAATCAACGAGAAGTCAAGCCTGGTGCCAAGCACCTCAAAACAATTCCTAGGGGCAATCCTGGATACCCAGGAGGGGTTGACCTTTCCTTCAGAAGAAAGAATTCGGAATATACTACTGCAAATTCCACATTATCAGTCTGGTCAACAAATAACGGTACGCAAAGCAATGCGTTTACTGGGCATGATGGCGTCATGCATTTACCTGGTCCCCCACGCGCGCCTGCGCATGCGTCCCATGCAGGAATGGTTGGCGAAACAGTGGTCTCAGGCAAGTGGTCAGTGGGACGATCTAGTGGTCGTTTCGCCAACACTGGTACAAAGCCTTCACTGGTGGACAGGAGAAAATCTCGCACAGGGGAAACCCTTTTACGATCCCGAAGTACAGGCAGTAGTCACTACAGATGCATGTCTGACTGGGTGGGGAGCTCACCATTTCCATCACTCAGCTCAGGGTCTCTGGTCTCACTCAGTGGCCAAGAACCACATCAACCTGCTAGAGCTTCTGGCAGTTTTCAGAGCGCTTCAGGCGTTCAAGCCCCACCTAATAAACCTGTCAGTGCAAATCCGGACGGACAGCACTACAGCCATGTTCTACCTGAACAAGCAAGGAGGGACTCGCTCGCCAAATCTGTCCAAGCTTGCCCAGAAAATCTGGATATGGGCACTCAGACGGAACATCTTCCTGTCATCACAACATGTTCCAGGGGAGCTGAATTCCCTAGCGGATGCTCTGAGCAGAGACTCCCTCCCAGAGGAACACGAATGGGTTCTTCACAGAGAGGTCGTAGAAGATCTCTTCTCTCAGTGGGGTTTCCCCACTATAGACTTATTCGCCACAAGCGAAAACAGACAATGCCCAGGATTTGCATCCAGGTTCTCCGAACCAGACTCCCAGGGGAACGCCCTGTGGATGAACTGGTCAGGGATGTTTGCATACGCTTCTCCACCAACTCCTCTCATCAGGAAAGTGGTGAACAAGATGAACAGGGAGTCGATGACGCTCGTCCTAGTTGCTCCCATGTGGGCAAGACAACCGTGGTTCCCACACCTACGCAGGATGGTGGTGTGCGAGCCCATCAAACTTCCAGCCTGGTACAACCTACTGTCCCAGCACCAAGGTCAAACAGTGCACCAGCAACCCAACTCAATGAACCTGGCAGCATGGCTCCTGAGGTCATAGAGTTTGGACACCTCAATTTACCACAGAGGTGTATGGACATCCTAAAGGAATCTAGGAAACCAAACACAAGGCACTGTTACTTTGACAAGTGGAAGAGGTTCGTTATCTGGTGCCAGAGTAGACAAATCAACCCAGTTGATTGCACTCCTTCCACTATTGTTACATACATGCTCCACCTGCTAGATGCAGGATTGGTTTTTAACTCACTGAAAGTACACCTGGCAGCCCTCTCGGCTTACACCACTTCCCATAGCAAGGTTTCGTGGTGGAAAGTACCAGTAGTTAAAGCCTTCATGGAAGGAGTAAAGAGACTTCACCCTCCTGTTTCAAACCCACCACCAGGGTGGGACCTTAATGTGGTGCTAGCCAAGCTCATGGGCCCCCCTTTCGAACCCATGCATAAAAGCAGTCTCAAACACCTGACTTATAAAACCGCCTTCTTAGTAGCTATTACTTCTATAAGAAGCGTCAGTGAAATGCAGGCTCTGTCAGTGCAGGATCCCTTCTTTACTGTCCATAAAGACAAACTGGTTTTACGCACACACCCTAGGTTCTCTCGCCTAAATTTATATCAAAATTCCATGTAAACCAGTCCATCGAGCTTCCGGCTTTCTTCCAGAACCCGCAAAGCTCGGCTGAGGTGAAACTACACACCCTAGATGTGCGTAGGGCGGTCCTCTACTATGTAAATAAAACCAGACCGCTAAGGAAAACAGATCAACTGTTTGTCTCCGTAGCTACAGGCAGAGAGGGGGATCGCGTCTCTAAAGGTGCCATCTCGAAGGGGATTATTAACTGTATCCAGCTGTGTTACTCACTCTCTGAAAAGATTCTGCCTTTTACGCCAAGGGCCCACTCTACTAGAGGGATTGGGGCCACTCTGGCTTTCATTGCAAATGTACCCCTTGACACCATTTGCAAAGCAGCTACTTGGAGCTCTATTCACACTTTTACTCAGCATTACTGCATTGACACCCATTCCAAGGCAGATACACAAGTGGGACAAGCGGTTCTAAGACACTTATTTGCTCATGACCCTTCTCACCTCCCACCTCCTTCTTCTGGTACTGCTCGCTAATCTATGCACAGCATGTGATCTAAGCAGATTCCACAAGCCTCAGAAGGGATACATTACTCACCGTAATCGTATTTCTGATGCTTGTATCTGCTTAGATTCACATGTGACCCACCCTTCCTCCCCTCCGAGAGAAGGCGCATGATTGCTTGTAGTCTTACCTTTCTGTCTATCTGCTTGGATTATCTGTACTCACGCTACTCCTCATGCTACCTCATGTCAGGAAAAAATACAATCTGAGGATCCTAGACGCGTGAGGGATCTTGGGTACAGTGGACGTCACACTAGGGATAGTATTACTGGCACGCCCTGTGTCGACGCCCATTTTCGAGTTTCGAAAAACAAACTGTAATACTCCGCAGCTTCCACTAGATGTCGGCCTATGCACAGCATGTGAATCCAAGCAGATACAAACATCAGAAATACGATTACGGTGAGTAATGTATCATATATATATATATATATATATATATTATGGTATGTACAGATTGTAGCACTTAATTTGATCCAAGCTAGCTGTGGAGTGACGATATCAGCAATGGTCATGACAAATATACTGGCGCCAGTATTCTTCATGCCTACTGCAGGGGAACCCAGAGTGCATTGGACAGACTGGAGGCAGTGGTTCATGAAGTACGCACTAGCTATGTTTGGGCCGAATTACTCAAATGAGTGGAAGGAAGCCCGATTATTTCATTGTCTAGCTCCAGCTGGGCAGGATGTGTTGAGGAAATTGCCTGAACCGACAAACATGGTGGATGCAGGTCCTTATGAAAGAACGTAAGCTAAACTGGACAAACATTACCAAGTGGAGGAGAATATTATTTTGGAAAGATACAAGTTCGCCACTAGAGAACAGAAGAGTGGAGAAAGCATAAAATAGTTCCTAACAGCTCTCAGGGGCTTAGCAGTGAAATGCAGCTTTACTCACTGTCAAGATGAGCACTTCAGAGACCAGTTGATGATTAAGTGTCCCAACGATAATATCGGGAAGGAATTATGGAAGGAATGGAATCCTTCCCTGGCGAGGGCGCTATAACAAAAACAGTAGAGCACACTAAGAAATGCATCAGAACACTTCATAACGTTTCTAAGGTCTTGCAGAGACAATTTGCAAACGGGGCCATGCGGCGACCAGAGACTTTTGTCAAGCGAGCTGAAGATCACCAGGAAAGCAAGTCCAGTGGTACCAGGGTCTGGGGCCGACGGTGGGCTTCTTCGAAGGATTGGAGTGTCACCCAGAGAGGCTGGGGTCTTCCAGAGACTTCAGAGTTTCATCTGGAAGGAGATTTTATAGATGTGGGAGCAAGTCACATCTAGCTTTTGACAAAGAATGCCTTTCAATCCATAAAGTATGTCATGAGTGTGGTAGGAAGGGGCATCTTGCTCCTTGCTGCAAAAATTTGTTTCGGTCATGGTCAGGTGCATGAGATCAGAGCGAATGGGGATGATGATGAGTATCATGAAGTTGGTAGGGAGGTGGTGAATTCTGTGAATACCATTGCTGGAAAGGTGAGGAAGACAAAACCCTATGCAGCGGTAATGATTTGTGGTGTACATGTCTCCATGTTGATTGATAGTGGGGCAGATTACACCTTAGTTAGTGTGCAGGTGAGGAAAGAGAAATTTCAATGTTGCATGCTTTGGGAGGATGGAGTAAGAGCGAATGCCTATGGGGGTGTTCTCATAGACATAATAGGAAGTTTGGATGTAGAGTTACAGTTTAAAGAGAGGAAGTCCATGGGCATTATTTATGTGGCGAACAGAGGTGGAGAGTTGCTTTCCTGGAGTGATCAGGCAGAGTTGAAAATCAGTCTTGATGCGAGTCACCCTGAACAGGGGTTGTCGGTGAAGGGGGTGGAAACGTGCAACAAAGATGGTGACTCAAAGAAGTGCGGCAAGCAGCAAAGTACAAACAAGCTTGGGTGTCTGAAGGGCTTTGTGCATAGGATTCGGTTAAAGCGGGGTGCAGTACCTAAGGTAGCAAAGTTACGCCCCATACCCTTGGCATTACAGAAAGAAGTAGAGGATGAAGTGAAGAGAATGGAAAAGGATGGGGTTATAGTAGACAATCCAATGGGTCAATAAGATTGTGCATTGATCTCAGGCATTTGAATAGTATGGTGGTGGCAGACAAGTTTCCTTTGCCCAGGACAGATATGTTGGTGGGGGTGTTCTCGATTTTAGATCTCAAATCCGCATATTATCAAGTGGAATTGCATGAGGAGTCTAGAGACCTCACAGCTTTGATAACACCAGTGGGACTGTTCAGGTGCATACGAATGTCGTTTGGGTTGGTTGTAGGGAGAATTCTCATCTTATGTCTAATATCCCTTACCTATACAGTGCCCCAGCAGCTTTGCTGCATTTGAAGGGTTTGTTTTTTTCTCCTGCTAAGAGTGAGACTCTTTTTCCCACTCTTAGGCCTTTTTACTATGTGTGTTCTAGGCTATTTTTGTGTTTAATGTCTCTGGGGTTTTTCTCACCCTCATAGTAACCATCTTTATACACATGTTACACAGCACCCTTAGTGCAGTGACACACGGGTGTCATAGTGACCCCCAAACGTAGACTCCATACCCTGGGACTGACTACTGTCTCCCAGGGCATGTAAAGTCCCCATTGACTTTACTAGTCAATTTTTGTGAACTAAACTAGTACAACCCATCTTACTATGGAGGTATTGGGAAGGGTTAATAGTTTTTCCCTGGTGTTCATTTTTGAGAGGGTACCGTAAAGTCCCTCTCTCAAACGTTTCTGGCTGGTGGCAGTGGTTACTGCCGTAAATATTCGACCGCAAATATTTCCCTATAGGATTTTCCCATTGTTCGAGGCTACCACATTTTCTGACAGCCTCTAACATACCGCCGGTGTATTTTAATATTAACTTTACTCCGGTAGGTTTTATTTGCCAGAACTTTAATATAACTTCTTTCTCGTGTCTTTCTCAACTCCTAACCCAGGTCGGGGATCCTTTGTTCGTCCTTTTGGCAGGCTTCTGCCGAGAAGCCCTCCTTTAGGTACCACTGAGTCTGGGGTGGGTCCATTGTGTGGGAGGGGGAGTAGGACCCCTGGACAGGGTTGCCTCAGCAACCCATGTCGCACTCCATCCTGATAGGCTGGAGGGTCTCCTGCCAAGATGACCACTCCACTGTGAGAGTGACAGCTATGCTGTATGAATGGGGATCTTTTTGCATAAAAGCAGGGTCCTGAGGACTGGAAGAGTAAGACGTCGCCACTGGAACTAAGAAGCCGAAGAGGAGAGAAGTCAGACATCTGCAACGACTGAACCACCGGTGTAGCCCTGCTGCAGCGTCTCACCACTTTTCTCCACACGGCGAGAGAAGATCTTCATCTGCAAGAACCTTCTTCCCTTGAGCTGGTGGGGCCAACCAGTTTGCCACTTGCCTTCCTGGACCTGCCTTGGTCGAATCGCCAGTACCCTACACTCGGAGGCCGGATAGCCAGGCACCCGTCGACCCGGACCACGATTTAAAGGAGCGTACCTTTTATTCGTCGGGAAGCACCGCGGCTGGTTTCATCCCTGGGTAGTGCAGTAACTCGAACCTTCCTCCACGACGAGAGTCCCTCTTCCTCTGCTGGATCACCCGAACTGCAGGAACTACCAGGAACAACCACCACTGCAGGAGCCACTTCTTCATATTAAAGTACATTGATCCACCAGGCCGCCCTTTCCGCGTGGTAGTGCTAAAGGTGTTTTAAATAATTTACCTACCTGTTGGGTTGGCCGCCCCTATCTTCTAAACATTGTCTTTCACCTTCTGCATCCACCTTTTCAAAATCGTTAACCAAAGACTTGACTGCAGCTACGAGAACATTTTGCTCCTGGGCCCTTTTGCCCTGTACCACTGACTCTGCCACAGGCCTATTGACTATAGCTAAATTTGTTAGAACTGCCTTCTCGAGATTATTTCTCAACTAGAACTGTGTTGGTGAACCTACTTCTTATAACAACTTTTTTCTTCCCACTTTTAACATTTGTGAAGTGCCATTTTGCTCGGTTTTCATTTAAGTATCCTCTATGCTAAAGTACTGCCTTGCCTAAACTTGTTCACAAACTTCTGGGAAGTGTTGCTAGGGTGTGTAAGAAGATATTTCTGTATAACGTGTGCTTTCCCTCCCTTGTGAGAAATTGCTAGAGTGCCATTTGTGTTTGGTTTCCACTGTGCCATTTTGCTCAGTGTTCACTCTTGCTCAAACTTGTCTACAATTTAACTAGGGAGTTTGTGTACTTTTCTTGACTGATGTTAACTTGCTTTATTAATGTGATTAATGTGTTAACCTAGAAGTGTGTAAAATAAATATATATATTATTTTTAATACAAAGCTTTGGTCAGTGTTTCCTTGTGCCATGGTATTATAGTCCTATTGTGTAAACCCTGAATACTGCTCATCTCCCTCTTCAGATAAGTCTGACTGCTCAGCCACAGCTACCAACTAAATCTTTGTGGTACAGACTGGTACCAAAGGGGATTGATTGCTCATACCTGTAGTCTTAATCGTCTGTAGTGCTCCCTAAGGGAACTGCACAGGATTCTGCCTAACAGTTGGTGTCTGCGGCAAGTGTTTTCCAGAGCATTATGTATAAGTTACTTGGAAGTGAAAATGTTGTCATGTGCTATCAAGATGTGTTGGTGTGTGGACGCAATGAAGTTGAGCACGATGAACGATTGAAGAGGGTGATGAGGATTTTGGGAGAAGCTGGATTAACAATAGCAATAGAGAAGTGCACATTTAAGGCTGGCAGAGTGGTCTATTTGGGCTATGAAATTTCTGGGGAGGGTGTGAACCCCAAAGAAGATGCTATAGAGGCGATAAAAAGTATTGGAGCACCCAGGTGCAAAAGTGATGTGCTTTCGTTCCTGGGGTTAGTGGAATTTTATGGGAAGTTCATCAAAAGACTTTCGGATAAAACCAGGAGCATGAGTTCTCACCCGCAAAGGTGTGGCTTTTAAAGTGCAAAGCTGAGTTTGAGGGGATCAGAAAAGCTATAGTTGATGCGCCTATATTGAAGATTTGTGAGGAAGATAAATATACCTTGCTGTTTGTGGATGCCAGTGATTACGGCATAGGGGCGGTGTTGATGCAGGAGGAAAATGTGGGGCTACATACTGTAGCGTTTGCATCCAGATCTTTGAAAAGTCCCAAATGCAGGTATTCTGTCGTCGAAAAGGAAGCCCTGGCTTGTGTGTGGGGAGTTGAAAAATAAATTCAAGAATTATCTGTGGGGAAGGGAATACACTATTTGTACACATCATAAACCGCTGGTTGGTATTTTCACTAAAGGGGGTTTAGAAGAAGTTTCTAGACGCATTATGAAGTGGGTGAGTGTATTGCAGGGATTACAATTTTGCATGGTCCATGTGCAAGGTGAAAGTAATGTGGTGGCAGATGCCTTATCTAGATCTGTGGAGCGAGAAGTAGTAGTGACAGATCAGTATCTACAGGAACCGCATGAGTTGGGAGAGTTTTTTTCAGGTACATAGCACTCTAAAGAAAGATGACTGGGATGTAGCATGGCTAGAAGATGCAGTGTATCAGAGTGTTGGCAATGGTCATTAAAGGTGACATCCAGAGGAATGAGGGTACGGTAGAGTAAATGAGTTGTGGGTGCAGAGAAATTATTTGCATAGGGGACACCAGCTGGTGGTGCCATGCAATATGAGGAAGTTGGTTGTGGATTTTGCCCATGTTGGACATCTGGGTGTGGCGAGGACGAAGGGGTTGGTGAGAGCCAAATTGTGGTGGCCTGTAGTGGATAAGGATATAGAGGAGCAGGTGACAGGATGTATTGAGTGTGTGGAGGGTGATAAGGGACTCATGGTGCAGAAGGTTCCCATGGTGGTGAGGAAATGTCCCAGGGTACCGTGGAATGAGGTGGCGTTGTATCTCTTAGGCCAGTTTAACATCAGTGGAGGAAAAGATAATTATTTGGTGGTAGTTGATTTATTATCAAAATGGCCTGAGGTATGTGTCTTGAAGGACATTTTAAGTGGCAGCATTATTATGATCTTGGGGCAATTATTTTGGAGGGAAGGGTTCCCTAGGAGATGTTTATCTGACGATGGTTCTCAACTAGTGTCCAAAGAGTTCAAAGATTTTTTGTGTAAATATGGTGTGGAACAGGTTACCATTTCGCTGTATCACCCCCAGATTAATGGGTGCGTAGAGCGTTTCAACAGGACGCTTATGGAGGCTATTAGGATTGCTATAGCCACCGGGGTGACTGGATATGAACGGTGATGGAAAGAACCTTCCAGTACAGTTTGGCTCCTCACAGCATCACAAGAGTGTCACCTTTTAAAGTTTTGCAAGGGAGAAAGCCCAATTCGCACTTGTGTCCAGGTTGGATGGAGACGTCGAAGTATGTGGGTGCGGATCTTGAGGGTTTAAGAGAGGATATCCTTAAGTGGTGTCAAAGCAAAAGAGCAGTATGATGAAAGGTTTTGTTTTAGGAGTTTTAGTGTGAAAGCGGGCGACCGGAAAAAAGTCAAGTTGCCCACCAAGTGCGCAGGGGTTCTTCTGTTTTTTCAGCTCCCTAAGGAAATTATGAATGATTTGGGTTCTTCTGTGTTAGAGGTGGAGGTGTCTGGAACAAAGAGAGGGGGGCTGTGCTCAGGATGATTGGAAGAAAGGAAGGGGAGGTCTGCTTGTTGAAACATTAAGGAAGGGAGGTGTTAGAAGGGTTGCTTGTGCGCCATGGTTGACAACTTGTAGTAGTCACAAGATTAAGATCACATCTGTGCCTTATAGCTATCTAAGTGTTATTATAGTTACTGTTGCTATGAATGTTCATCACGAGGGTCAGACCATGGAATGAAAATATCAACAACTCTTAGGCATTCCATGTTGAGGGAGTTGGTGGCAGCTTCCCTGGCTGGGGGTCGTATACCCTTTATCTGAATAAAACTTATCCTGAACTCAGTGCCTGTGTTTCCTGCTTGGTTCGTTCATATGTAACGCACCTCTACACCTAAGAATGTAATGGAGATGGGGCCAACGCCAACCGTTTCCTCGATACCCTCCCAATCCCCCGCCTCCCACCAGCAAAGGCAGAGGCCCTGGAAGCGCCCATCACTGCCCAGGTGATAATAGATACCATTAGTGGGATGAAAGGGGGCACCACTCCCGGGGATGATGGTTTTACGGTAGCATTTTATAAAGCTTTCCGCTTCACTCTTGCCCCCTTTATGGCCAAGCTGTTCAATACGGCCCTCGAAACGGGTTGCCTCCCACAGTCTGTTAGCTGCCCTAATCGTTGTTATACCTAAGGAAGGGAAAGACCCCGCTCAGTGCCAATCATACAGACCCATCTCCCTCCTAAACACTGATGTGAAAATCCTGGCCAATAGACTGGCACTGCACTGCAACTTCCCTTGTTGGTGCACAGGGCTCAGGTAGGGTTCATCCTGGGCAGGCAGGGGCCAGATAATATTAGGAAATCCATAAACCTAATCACTGAATCCACACACAGAGACCTGGGGGCATACCTCGTTTTCATTGACTCTTGAAAGGCATTCGACTGGGTCGAATGGCGGTACATGAGCCAAGTATTTCAGAGGATGGGGTTAGGAGAAAGATTTAGAGGATGGATCGCAACACTTTGCAATTGCCCAATGGCTAGAGTGGCAGTCAATGGTGCCGTCTCATCCCCCCCTTCAGCTCGCTGCTATTTAACGAGTCTGTCGGAATATCTCCTGCGCCTCCTGGAACTGATACAAACCTTTGGCGGATTTTCGGGCCTTAAAATAACCATTTCCAAATCAAATGTTGTGATGCCCATGGGAGGGGACGACCGGGATACAGCCGATAGGAAAACAATAGATGGGATGAGAGTTGAGCATAGTGCCACCTTGTGCCTGGGGATTCGCTTCCCTAGGGACTTGAGTTTCTTGTTTGACCTCAACTATACCCCAATCCTGGAAAAAATTAAAGCAGGTCTATCACGATGGAGCCCACTCACCCTCTCCTGGTTTGGCCGAATGGTGTCAGTAAAAATGAACATCATCCCCAGTCTCCTTTACCTTTTTACGGCTCTCCCCACCCCTTTACCAGACTCCTTTTTCGCTTCACTACAAAACATGGTTCAGCGTTTTATCTGGGGGAGTGGTGGGGGGACACCGAGAATTAAATACACAACCCTGACCCTCCTTAAGGACTTTGGGGGGATTTGGCTTCCCCGATTTCAAACTATATTTCAAAGCAGCACAACTCTGGGTAATGATGGAACACTTAAGCGATGATATGGGCACCTATTGGACATAAATAGAGGACCCCTTCACGCACCCCAAGAAAGTGAGGGACCTTGTGTGGTCACCCCCCAAGGGAATACCACTCCATGTTTGATTCCCACCCCACATTGGCGATCCTCTGGGACTTGTGGAGGTACAACAAGGCAAATGCGCTCCTCTCTTCCTGCTCTTCACCCCTGAGCTCGCACTGGGGTTCCCCCCTTGACCTGGGCAACAAAGGACTACATAACACACAGAAGTGGTCGGACATGGGTCTTCAGAGAGGCGCTCATTTGTTTAGGGAGAATACCTTTATCAAATACGAGACGCTAGTTGAGGCCATGCACCTGACCCCGCCGTCGGCCTTTGAATACTTGCAGGTGAAGGGCACCTTTACAGACTCCAAGTGGTAAAAGGAGCTCTCCCGTCCCCGCACCCTTTTCGAGAGAATAATTGATGAGTCCGCCAGAAGGAAGGGAGTGCCGTCCAGAATTTACATAGTGCTGGTTCCGTAGGACCGGGGTGAAGCAGAAATGGAAGTGTTTCTGGGAAGAGAGGGTGGGTGCAGAGATATCGGATGAGACCTGGGGTATAGTCTGCAAGTGAATGCTTGCTGGGTCCCTCTATACGGTAGCGATGGAACACAACTTTAAAAACCTTCACGCTTGGCACGTTCCCCCAGCCAGGCTATCTAAAATGTTTGCAGGAGTCTCTCCACTCTGCCCAAGATGTGGCCAACAGGGAATGTGGTACCACATGTAGTGGGACTGCCTGTCCACTCAAATCTATTGCGCTGAATTATTGAGCTGGGTCAAGGACACAGTTGGTGTCGCTCCTACTTTACACCATATTGAAATTCTGCTTGGCGTCCTCTTCTGCGACCCTGACCTACCTAGATTCCCGAGGGCAATGGATGCCATGCTGATCGCCATAAGAGTCGCCTTGGCTCAAATATGGAAACAAACATCTACCCCAGCTGGATGGGAGTGGCCCGCTAAATAGTGGGACATCTTTACATATGAAAAACTCTGAGATCACTAACGAAAGGATGGACAGTTGCATGCTAGACTGGGGTGCTGTGCTGTTACAAGAAGGTTGTGATGCCCTGAAACTGTAATCTCTGGCTTTCTTTAGATTGTGGCTGCTCTCCGGAACCTTGAGCTCTATGTAATTTATTGCTATGTAAGGCCCCTGTATGCAGAACCCACATGGCCAGTTGGAGCCAGAAGCTCTGGACTCATTTCTATCATTTGGTATGTCCCCGTTGGAGGATGGGGCTTGGAACCAATAGTGTGGGGATAGGGATAGGGAGGAGGGTAGGAGTAAGAAAGAGTAAAAAAGAAAAAAAGGGTGTTGTCACTTGCTGTTTTCTTATGAATCACAAAGTTCTGTTTGATGACAAATGCTCAATAAAAACTAAAGTGAAAAAAATATATGGTAGCATGATGTGCTTACTCTCAAGGCTTTCAAATCCAGTATCAGTAGGGAAAACTATTTCTTGTTTATATGTACACATGGTAAAAACTGTGCATCCCATTTTGCGATTCGATAAACAAGTAATTTAATATATTGATACACTGATACACTGATACACTAATGGAGAATGCGGTTATAATTCATATAATATTGGACAGTAGAAATGGGATTCACAATATCGGATGCACATACATCCAGGCCTCCGATAAGGTGCATACAAGGCCTTTTTACACATGAAAATCTTGTAAATGCAACATCTTTATTATTTTCCAGTGTGCATTTATACACAAGTATAGAGCAGAGGGCAGTGCAAAGGTCAGGTTACTTGACGGAAACCAGAAGGCTGCTTTTGATTTTTATCTACATGGATGTAATTGCAAGCCATGAATAAAAGCCTCTGAAACGGAATGCATTTCTCTGAAGCCTTTCAGCAAAAGAAACTGCACACTGTGATAAAAGGAATGGTTTATTTCCATTCAGCTTCTGCTGTGTTGCTGCTCATGGAGTAAACAGAAGCACTGTACATATTTATTTTCCTAGCATTTTAGTATTGTAAAATGAATAAGATGGAAAACTGAGTTGCAATTGAGAAGTAATGCTTTGTAACAAATTATGCTTTTATCCCCCAGTGAAAGCAAGCCAGTTTTGCACAATTGTACTTTTCAAAGTTTCTGTGCTGTGTGCATAATCATGCAGAGGCAGGTCATTTTTACACTTCTAATTTAGTTTACACTCTAATTATAAAAACAGTGTGTAAAAGGATTACTGTGCATGGTCTAGTTTACAGCCATTCACCCTTGCAGTCAATGGGGTGCATTACTATAAATGGTCAGTGTTAGCAGAGTCTTTTTTTCAAGGGTGAGTGATTGTCATTACACCAATCACGGGTGTTCTAACCTCTCAAATCTTCAAGACTACAATTAAAACATCCCAAACCTGACTCTCCAGGAAGTGCAAGCACTGTTCAAAAACAAACAAATGAAAGTTAAATTTGTAATTGAAATAGGAACTCTGCAAAACCTGTCCCTGTGATAATCCAGATAGGTATTTAGCTTGATGTAGTGCTTCATACATGGTCCCTCCAACATCTAGGCACTGTGATTATTATACCTCAATCGATACTCAGTTAACCGACCTCTGAAGGATGTTAGCCAAGAAGATAGCTCAGCCGGTTGAGAACTTGCTGTGCGTGGTCTGTAGGTTGCAGTTTCGAATCCCGGCAAGGCCAACTCAGCCTTTCATCCTTTCAAGGTCGATAAAGGAGTACCAACTTAGGTTTGGTGATAATTGTGATAAATATGTACTATGTAAAGTGCTTTGCTAAAAGTGCTACATGAATAACCATTTGACCTTGAGATTAGATGTGGAATTTAGCATAGAGCCCTTGCCTCTCTGCACTGTTGTTTCATAACATTGTCATACCATTAGGTAGTAATAGCTCCAGGAAATGAGGACTTTCATTAAACATCAAAAGACAATTCTGCTATCGAACCTCAAAACTCACAATACAATTCATGCTTGTTTTACTATGTAATTGGCTATGTTTTTGTGTTTTCAATATATATATATATATATATATATATATATATACACACACATTTTCCTTTCTTGCAAAAGAGAAGAATCATTTTTACTCTCTTAAAATCACATTTACTCTCAAAGTTTAAAAATAGGGAGTACAATACTACCACCTCAAAATCTTATCTGGAGCACTGCACATCATTTTGCAAATAAGAATGTATGGTTTATTGAAACCACAAGGCAATTCAGAACATAGAGAAGTGCACTAAAGATGGATTGTAATCAGAGTATGTTGCAAGTAATTGTATATAGGAAAGATAAAATGACACTGAATATAGAAGCACTTCAATCATTTTGGACGTTCACAACCTGGGGAATAACCCAAAAGGTTGGCCCGCTCCTTTGGTTCACGCCCAAGGATATGGGAATTATAAACCATCCAGTATAATATTTATTTAAAATATATCATCATTAGAAATGGGACTGACCGCACCAAATGCACCACAAACATGTTTGTAGATATATGGCTAATTAGGCGTGAACACTAAAGAGGTTTTTGTTTAACATTATTTTTTTGCTTTTTAAATAAGTTGCAAATTGTGATTAGTCAAATTTGAAATTAAAGCAGTAATAATACATTAAACCAATACAACTAGTTAAGAAAAATCTTGCCACAAAGCCATTTCTTCTACCATTGTCCTGCACCCTAAACCAACCCCTAACCTCTGCTGACCATCTCTGCCGTAGTAGAGTTGCCTAAGCAGAAATGTACTGTGTCAGTTATCAAATTACCTCCTCTGTGGCAGTATCCACATTCTAAAGCGCAAAAGGGGGGAGGGGGAGCTTACACTCACTTCGTCTATTTTCTCTGTGATTTCTACTTCAAAGACAGTTCTGGTCATGCGAGTAAAATATGCTTAGAGCCACGAAAGTAAGCATGAAAATAGCAAAGGTATGTCTTGTTTTGGATCCCTGTTGTCATCAGATGTAAAAGACCAAAAAGGAACTCCAGATCTGCGTGAAGTTTTCCTGATAGTTACAAATGTGTCTCCATCTGGGCCATGTTAGTCATTCCTTTTGGTCCAGCAGTCCAGGATGAGGGGATGCTTGTCTCTTCCATTTATGAAGTTTTAGGTTCTTGCCTGCTGTGATGTATCTAGAGAATGTGTCCCTTCTTCTTGAGGGGGTGCCACCCTGTTTGGGACTTGGGAGGTCACGCTGCGGTGCAATAACCTCCTTAGGACGGGTGTGGACTAGCAAGTACCCATGGGGAGTGACTGCTCTGGGAATGAGGAAGGCCCTACCGGACTTATATTCCTCACTCATTTTCACGAGTTACATGGGAACTGAATGCAGGGAGCCCACTCGGGGTGGGGGGTGCCTTCTAAGGGAGATGGCTGGAATACTGACCTGTGAAAGATGCCGCCGGACTGGGCCACCAAACAATGGAATCTTCAGTCTTCTTGGAGCATCGTTTTAAAAGTGCTGGAAGATCACAGATGGAGTGAGAGGAGAGCAGAGAGAAAGCCAGAGAGTGAGGACGAGAAACCTGTGGAGTTGCATGGAGGAGTGGAGGAGGAGCAAAGCCGGAAAAGAATGCTGTTGTGGATGAGCGCAAGACGCAGCGTTAGAGATGCTCATGCCTCGACGAAGGTGGAGTCTTCAGACACAGGAACTGCTGAGGCCGTAAGCACAACCTCCGCCCCCGCTGAACAAAACAGCCAGAGACGCAACCCCACAAAGGGGCACGGCAATGGCTCAAAGAGCCCATAGCCCGTTAGGGGTTACAGGAGAGACGCCGCCATGGAGGGGTATCGCATTCGCTCAAGGAGCCTATATCCCGCAAGGGGTTCCCAGAGACACTACCGCACAGAAGGATATTGCATCTGCTCGAAGAGCCCATGGCTGTCAAGGGATACCAGAGCCACCTGTAACAAGCTTGTGCTGGCAGCAGTAAAGATAGATGCAAGTGATCACAGTTCAAGGCTGTTTATTGAACTTTATAATGGGTGAGAAAAACGCCTAACCAAAGCCTGAAGCCAACATGGGAGCAAGCTACAACAATCAAATAATAAGGCAGTCCTAGTAGCGTCTGTCAAATCAAAAGGGCCTATACTAAAAAAAAAGATTGCCAATCCTTACCACTAACTTACAAAAAGCGTGTGGGATAATGTTCACCAGAAAACAAAGAAGTGTTTACAAAAATGAGTCAGGATGGTATGGCTGGGTCTCCCTTCCCCATGTTTTTAGCGCGGGGACAAGGCAGGACAACTGAGCCCAGCACACTCCTGGGCCTCGTGCTGGAGAGGCTCACAATTCCAGTTCAATGATATCAGAGCTATCAGGGGCTAAGTCTCTTCTCTGCAAAGTCTCTTGCCTTGGAAGGCCTGATGGATCAAAACAACAAACAAAAGTTCCTTCGGTAATCTTGTACCTTGGGCTATTGCTCTTCGCCCCTCGGATCTCCCGCTTCCGGGCTCGAATCCTTCTTGCAACTTGGGCCTCCCTCTGTCTGTTTCACTACAACCTTTCAAATGTAGCTTGCAATACTAATGAATAATGTATGTACATGAGTCCACTGTGCTTTTTTAACATCGAAAGCCGCACGCAGCACACTGTGCTCCCAATTATAGAACGCCCTCTGTGCACTGTGCCAGTAAATATGAATGCTAGATATTAGCCATCGCGCCTTTAAAATTGAATGTTGCACATAGCATCCAGTGTCCTCGAATACCGAGTACCGCCTCCTACCTTTCTGAGCACCTGCCCATCACCACTGTGCCCTATACCTCACTCCACCCACCCTGGGCCCACTGCATCCTACCACACATCACAGGCCACCCCCCATGTCTTCACATCAAGACACCCTTCACACAACACCATCACTCACTGCATTAGCACTCACAATATTCACACTCCTACACACAAGCACATCTACCACATCCTACACGCAACTTTCCCTTCTCTACTCACCCAAGCTCACGAGGCCCACTAACCTCACAGCCATGTGTAACTTCTCCACCCACTTTGGCCTCACAAGACAAAACTAGGAACTCAAGACTCTGAGCCCGCACTGAGCCCCTGCCTCACCCTAGCCTTCCCAACTTGACGACAAGAAGAAACCTAAGGGTAGGCTCCCGCACCAAAACCTCTGACACCCCACCACTACTCCACAGTCAATCATTTACCACACAAGCCAGCACCTGCACACCAGACCACTCCTCAGCGCCTACCATCCCTCAACACACCAGGACCCCCCTACCAACGGTACACGCCCCCAGTTACCCTCCCCCAATGCCCCACCAAACCCCCCTCATTCCTCTAACCCCACAAAGTCCATGCCCTCAAATGCACCCTCATCAACGCTTGATCCCTCCCAGCACACCCTCGAAATCAACGACTTCATCACCACTCTTGACCTAGACCTGCTTGCCATTACGGAAACATGGCTCAACGAGGCCTCCGGTCCAGCCATCTCACTCGCTCTCCCACAAGGCTATTACATCCTTCGCCAGGACAGACAACCCTCCAAAGGTGGCGGTGTTGCCCTCATAACTAGGACAAGCTCCCTGTTAGCCTATGCAACCACACCTGGGAAAGTAACACTGACCTCCTTTCAGCAAAACTAACCCTATCCGCAAACTGCTCTATAAATATACATGTGCTATACAAGCCCCTCCCGCCTACCCACACACCCCCGGACTTCCAAGAGCAGCTCCTCCACATCCTTCGCAAAAACAATCTAAAAAACTCGACCAAATCCATCTTACTGGGTGACCTCAATCTTAGCTCGAGGACAAAGCTGCCTCAGCCCTTGACAAAGAACTCAAAGACCTTGGCTTCACACAGTCACTCTCCCCACCCACTCTAAAGGCTGCACCCTCGACTGGGTAGCAGACCACAACTGCTCCTCCACTATAACCTCCAACATGGCATACCCATGGACAGATCATAACTGCATCCAATTTTTCATCCCCACAAAGCCCACCACCAAACCTCTCCTCTGTGCCCCCTCAACTATGGTCAGAAGCTCAAAAAAACGTATAGCGGACAACCTCGCCCCCTCCTAGATGTCAAGGAATTGAAACCCCTCTTTGTCAACGACCTGAACACCCTTGCCGACATCTACACCCACCCTCTTACTAGAGCCATCAATGCCATAGCCATGCTTGAAGCCAAAAAAGAGAACAAATCCATGAACACCAATTCCTGGTTTACGGATGATCTACTGATCCTCTCTAACAAAAGTGCACCCCTAACCAATTGGCAGTCTAACCCTTGTGTCTCCAACAATGAAGAATTCAAAAGAATCTCAACCTCTGAATATCTAAAGCTAATTCCAAGTCCAGGGAGCTGTTCTCCATCTTCAAGGACCTTACCTCCCCACCCACCAGCCCCGACGAAATCATTAAAGACGGAGCTTGGTGCACCAGTATACAGGCAGCACTCCTAAACAAAATTTCTCTTCTCCAAGACAAAATACAACCACAACGTAACGCATTACCCAAATCCAACACTGACCCTTCCACCACACACATTCAGAGATGTCTGTTACTGAAGTCACAGCTCTCCACCAATCCCTCAAACAATCCTGATTGGCCAAATCTACAGTTCACTTTACTTCTCAAAGTGCAGGATTCATTTCCTTAGCTTTCTCTTGGCAATGGGTTAGAGACTTTCGAGTGTACAATGGATTTTATGTGACCCTTGTAGGACCACTCCAACACCTCACGCCGCCCTTTCCTATGGCCTTCTGGTACTTGCAGTTTCAACACAAAAGGGGCCAGCGTGAGTCCTTCTAATGAGCACTCCTGCGGTACCTGACCACCCTGCAACTGGCCCTTCTCAGGCTTTCCCAAAAGTTCAATCACACACAAGTTCTTTGTTCTCAAGTAGTTGTGTTCATCTAATGTTGCCACTTGCAACCTTGGGCTCATTATAATTCGGTTTGCTTTCGGCTTCCTTCGACTCACCGATTGTGTTGTTTGCTGGCTTGACTTGCTTCTGGAGTTGAGGACGATACCACAGTAGCCAGCGTGCCTCCCTGCCTGTATTATCAATGCGTGAGGCCCCTATGCACCGTTGACATCTTCTCCACTCACCAGCTGTAACTCCCAGTTTTATGAATTCCCTTTCGGAGGCTTCGCAGGTCTGATTTTGAAAAGGGCAATGGCAGTTTCCCCTTCGTCCCTCCAGGTTTAGCTGCCTTTCTCCTCCGTTTGAACTGCCGGTTCTGTGTAGTTGTTTCCTCGTGCGTTCGGTTTTGCTCGTAGTGTGCTCTCGTGCTCTGCCTTTTATCCCTGTGGCGAAGGTAAAGGGCTATCAGGTGTGTGTGATTATTGTCCATTGCCTGACTCTTGTGCTAAGACATGTCAGGTAAACGGCTCTGGTGTTAGTCCGTTGTCTGTTACGGTGTAAGAAGAGTTTGTGTTGGAAAAGGGTGTGAGGGGGCAGGTAGAGCTTCTAAATATCCTACAGGATAGGATGGTGAAAATGTGTTGCAAGGAAGAGAGTACTGTGTCTCAACCTTCGGTGTCCCACTTCCACTCTCCAAAGACCCCTCATCCAGGTGATCCTCCCCCACTGGTCCACGCCAAGGAACTGGATCCAATAGCGATGGCCGTGTCCTGGCCACCTGTATGACAGATCTCCAGGGACTAGCGAGTGAGTCACTTTCAGGTTTCTCACGCACTACATACAGGGGTACTGCACAAGCTCGAGGAGCAGACAGCCCACGAGGGGCCACCAGAGAACCAACCCCACACGGGTTCCACATCAGCTAGCGGAGCCCAGTGCACATGAGGGGCTAACTAATGCTGCCCACAAAGGGGTACCGCATCGGCTCGAGGAGCCTGCTGCCCACGAGGTACTACCAGAGAAAGAACCCAGGCCATAAAGACCACAGCCCACAAGACACTGAATGAGAGAGACCCTTAAGGTGGCAATCTACAGAGGGAAGAAGACTCCAAGCCCACATAAGGCTGAGAGGGGAAATGTCCCCTACAAATTTACAAGAAGGCCTAGGAGGGCCTAGAACTGTCGATTTTGTGAACCATAAATACCAATCTGATTAGCTCCGCCCGATCTCTCTCTGGATGGGGAACAGAGGCGGCGGGACAGGTGAGATTCATGTTTCCACTACAAAAGGTTTGAAAACATTTTCTTTGGAAGAAACTGTGAGATTTTGTGTATACATTGAGAAACCAGAGACTACTTGGACATTTGTGGGAAAGGGCAGCGAACCAGCCATCTCTCAGTGTCTGTTAACCCTCATCTAAGCAATAGCTTGGAGTTCTTTACTTCTTTCTTAAGAAGGTTGGTGTTCAGTTAGACTACGTTTTGAGACTGAGGACTGACTTTGATTTGGGACTTCCTGACGAGCACCAGTTTTTCTTTTGCTTAAGAAATCCATCTTAGATAAAGGGTCTGGAATAGGCTTTTCCCCTTTGTTTTTGTCAATAAAAAGTTATTGAACCTTGTCCTTGTGTCTGTCTCCTATATCGACCTACCACACTACCATAAAGCATCTCCTAATCCATGGTCAACGTACTGGGTGACCAATTGTATCCTTTCTAAGATTTCTCTCCAGAGTAGCACAACATCTGAACAATCCAAGAACATGTTGGCATTCCCTACATGCACACATTGCACAGCATCTACATTTGTTCTCTAGCAAGTTGCTTTTGCATCTTGGGATGGAACGCAATAGTTGTGCTAAGTGTATCGTCTGTTGCGTGTAAATGACTTGCTGGCTCAGGCTCGCATGATGGACAAACTTAGCAAGTGGAGCTAGTATGATGATCAGATTTCAGTCTGTAACTGTCAGGCGAAGACCAAACCTTCCAACTGTCTCTTGGGAATCACGAGGAAATGACCACTCCTAGCCAGGAAAATAGAACATCCTCCCAGGTATTAAACTGAGGGGATCAGAGACTTCCCCTAGGCAGCAGAGACTTATCAGATGTGCCCCCTTGTATTTGTTTGATTTGGGAATTGCAGGTGAGGGGAATGAGAGCAAGAACAATGTTGAAAGGAACAGAAACACAAAACCTTCCCTTTACTCAGTAATTGTACTAGGGCATTCCTTGTCTGCTATGACCTTGCATGAACCACCCTTGGATTCAATCCATGTTACTTCACATGGTCGGAGGTTTGTCGCCCTTAGATTAATTCCAGGACCATAAAGCTGGAAATCAATAGAACAGGGCTCACAAGAGACGAGGACAAACTCACATAGATCTAGGACAGAGGCTGTACGGATAAGGGAGCTAATAGACTCATTACCTATGCAGCGGTCTGCAGTGGTCGAGATGGGATCCTGCAAAAAATTTGCAAGACGCGGTACTCACCGTACAGCCACCCTTGGAATATGAAAATGGCAGAAATGTCAGGCGCACCCCGTTCTGACGTCATTGATGTTGTGGCAATCAGGGCTTTGGACGCTGCTGCGGCCATCTTGGAAAGAGATAAGATCCCTGTTTGTCTCATCATGGTGGTGGGCTTGATACTCAAGCGTTCCGGTTCTTGATGCCGATACATATTGCTATGTCCACTGGGGTTTGCCAGAGATGTCCTGGTAGGAGGGAAGCGTGCCCAAGTGAGACCTTACAGGAACTCTTGTGCCCAGTCTCTATGTGCCTTGCCTGTGATATCAAGGTGGTCATCGACTACTTGAGTGTTTAATGTTCATGTCTTTGGTGTTTGAGCCTCCTTGCTCGATTGTCAGGAGGATGGAAGTTTCCTTCGAAAAGAATGTAACTTAAATGATGATAATTGCAGCAGCTTGAGATAATTTCACAATTCATGTCTAGCTAGGCCATGGCATCTTGGAAGCATGTTGAACTGGATAATATTTCCAAAACATGCATCCCACCAGTCTTTCTAAAAGAATTTCTTCTCATCTTCTTTGATTTCTCTGTTATACCAAAGGGTCCTGTGGGAAATTAGATGGTATTCTCGCTCCTCCTCCCCTGGGATCTTCTCAGATGTCCAAGGAAAGGCCATCGTTCTTGGATTTTGACTCTGTGGGTGGACAAGCGAGGGAGGATCACTGGGTGGACGGGTCCTTGGGGATTGGGAGCGAGGTACCTACAGGTGAGACATGGTATCCCCCTTTCACTTTAGAAAGTCAACCTAAACTTCCCCAATTCTTTATTGGCTATTACAAATCATCTTGTGTACAGGTGTGTTATAAATGACTTATCATATCTCCCATAATTTCCCCACCTTTGTCCTTTAACGGTACTGCGACGAGGAAGAGGCGACTAGCACTGGGACATGGAAGATGCCTGCTAAAAGCTATGGAGGTCAGGCATGTCCTCTTAATCAGGCGGGCAGAAGAGGATAATGGTACACTTCTGCAGCCTATTGAAGGACTGCCAGTGTATACATTGAGAAACCAAGAAGTGAACAGAAAGAGACAAACAGAACTATTGAGGCAGAGAGCAGCAGGAAACATCGGAAGACTGGAGGAAGCCGTGGTGGATCCGGGACGCTGGATGTCATCCCCAAGCTCTGGGGAGCCTCTGATGTCAAGTAGGAGTAAACAGAGCTGTGGGGAGGCAAGAGCAAAGAGGATGTTGTCAGTCCTTGCAGAGGCAGGGAAACTGCCTTCGCCAGCCGAGCGTCAGTCAACATGCGAGCGGGGCTCGCACAAACAGAAGCCGCAAATGAAGCAGAGGAGAAAAGCAGCAAGAGTCACTGAAGGAGGATACCGACGACCGGTGAGTGCTGGGGAAGCCACTCAGAGCGGGGCGCTCCAGGCAGGCTGCAAAAACAGCACTGAAGGAATAAATGTTTCAGTTACAGATGGTTCTGTGATACTAAGTGAATGCAAGAAAGACAAGTTGCGCGAGGCACGGTACTTGCCAATGTTGAATAACGAACTGAAAGAAAGTAGCAAGTCAAGTTTAAGTCAAGTCTGAGAAACCACTTGTTTGTTGAATAGCAAACTGATTGAACCTTAAAACCATGCTTAAAGGACAGTAAGCTACATACTTGAAAGAAGCCAAACACGAAGTAGGGAAAAGGTCACCTAAAGTGAAGTGTGAATAAGACCTTGAAATACAGTGAGACATTGAATGGGTATCGAACAAGGATGCCATGCGCTGTGTAAGGAACACATGGTGGCAACAGAAAAGACGGACACACGTGATCACAGTTCAAGGGTGTTTATTGAACTATATAAATGGGTCTGAAAAAAAAAATGGGAGCAAGCTACGACCATCATATAATGCTACAATCCAAGTGGAGTCTAGTCAAATAAAAAGGGCCTATATTAAAATAAAAATACTATTGCGAATCCTTACTGCTATGCTACAAAATAGTGTGGGATGGTGTTCACAAGAAAAGTGTTCTTAAAATTAGTCAGGATGGTATAACTGGGGCCTCCCTTCCTCACACTTTTAGCACAGGACAAGGCGGGACTCTTAAGCACAGCACACTCCTGGGCATCACCAGTATGAGGTTGTTCATTTCCAACATATCAGCGCCTTCTGTGGCCAAGTCTCTTTCACACAAGGTCTCTTGCCTCAGAGGGCCTGATGTGTCACAACCAACAAAAACAAAGGTTCCTTTAATAAATCGGCATGGGGCGAATACTCTTTGCCTTAGGATCCCCCTCTGCTGGGCTGGCTCCGATCCTTCGTACAATGTGGGCTTCCCTCTGTCATGTTCACTATAGCCTTTCATTCAAATTCCCAGCAGCTTGTATTATTCAAGAGTCTTAATGTCTTTTTAAATAACCATTCACTGTGGACAACCCTCAGCTTGGTTCACTCTTGTCGACACAATGTTCACAGGTGTATTATGCTTCACCCCAATTCACAGGCATCCCTCAGACGAGTTCATGTTTGCCAAATACACAGTTCACTTTGCTTTCACACAATGCGGGATTCACTCGTTAGCTTTCCCCTTGGTATCCCTCCGTCGGTTTCACATAGCCATTCTAACATAGTTAATAATTTTCTACTACAGTTCATGATTTGCTCATCTCATCAGAAAGCAGGGATCCCTTCCCCTAGCTTTCTTTTGGTATCCCTCTGTCGGGTTCACACTTGCCACAATTCACACAACAGTTCGACCCATTAGCTTCTTCCTTTTACCAAAGTCTGGATCTCAGCCCCCAGTCAGGCTTTCCTTTAAGCCCCCAGCCAGACTTCCTTTTTCTTTCCTTCTTGTCAATGCATCAGACTTTCGATTGAACAAGCGGTTTCACTTGACCCTTGTATGACCCCTCTAACTCCTCAAGCCGGCCTCTTCTAGGGCCTCCTGGTACTTGTAGTTTCCACAAAGGGGACCAGTCCGAGTCCTTTGAATGAGCACCCACGCGACGCCGGACCACTCTGCATCTGGACCTTCATTGGGGTTTCTTTTAAAAGTTCAAATACACAAGTTCTTTGTTCAACAATGTTTCCGCCTGCAACCTTTGGTACAGCGTAGTTAATCAGTCCTCTCCGACTCACCGGTTGTGCTGAACTGTTGGCGTTTCATGTCTCTGGAGTCGAGGACTGCACCACAGCGGCAAACGCTTCTCCCCGCTTTTGGCCATCAGCGCGAGAGGGCCTTGTGTACCGTTGACACACGCCAGCTGGACTTCCCGGTCTCATGATTTCCCTTTCGGAAGCTTTGTGGGTCTCAGTTGAAAAGGGCACGGGCAATTTCCACCCCGCTCTTTCAGGTTTCGCTGCCTTTCTCCTCCATTTGAACTGCTGGTCCGGAGTAGCTGCTTCCTTGTCCGTTCGGCCTTGCTCGAAGTGTGCTCTCGGTCTCTGCCTTTTTTCCCTATGGGGAAGAGAAAGGGCTGTCGGGTGTGTGTAAATATCGTCAACAGCCTGAATCTGCCTGACCCTTGTGTTGGGACATGTGAGGTAAACGGTTCTGGTGTTAGTCCGTTGCGTTGTTTGTCATGGTGTAAGAACGTGTTTGTCTTGGAAAAGGTGTGATGCAGAACTATAGCCCTCGTACTAGGGGGGGTTGATATACTCAGAAGGGTGAGGTTTTGTAGGGTTTGTGAAACGAACAAATTACCAGGATTATTGTTGTGAAACGACAGGAGGGATTGTGGTAATGGTAGCATTTTGTCTAAGCAGACTGGGGGTTTGGGAAATAATAATTAGAGGCACGTGGAGAAGAATGACTGGGAGTACTCAGGTAGGCAACAGGAAAACGGGGATTTTGGGAGATGTTTCCTACTGTAATGGGGTTTGAGTTCTTAATAGGTTTACCAGATGCAGACTGGTTGTTAGGTTCTGGAGAGGGAGATTCATTGGGTGGAAGGGAGGTAGATGTAGAGCAGCCTAGAAGTCTCAAGGACTTCGTCCTCCTCACCTTCTTACCCGGTATAATACCGTCTCTTTCCTGGGGCGTTCCCCCGAGCATAACCCCAGGTTCCCCACCCAGGTGATCCTCACTCGCTTGTCCACCCCAGGGATTGGGATCTGAGAGCACCAGCCATTCCCATGCCACCTGAATAAGTGATGCCCAAGGTCTACTTGGGAGAAAATCCTCCGGTTTCTTGCAGCTGGCTCAGAGATGTGTTGCTCTACGGAAAACCTAAAAGGCTGACTCAAGGAAGCCAAGTCAAGGAAACTCAAACACAGAGGCAAGCTACCGAGTAGCCTATACGTGAACAGGAGAATAAGGGTTTCTGGTGCGTGACCTGTGATGGCTGAGCCAGGTGGTCTAAAGACTGCGCACAGACTAGAGAACCTCCATGTGTTGAAAAGGTCAAGATAAATATGGAAAGTGTGAAGAAGGAAAACTACAATTGTTGCATTTAAACTTTTGGGTCGGGGTGGGGAGGAATCCCTGAGCTGTGAAGAATTGTGGAAATGACCTGGAGTACGGAGCCTCAAGACCATTTCTTTTGTTATCACTGTTAATTGAACTTGGGGAAGGGAACCCTGAGAAAGTTGTGGAACTGTATTACCGTGAGTTCAAGAGAAGGTAACTTGAAAACTGTTGTGAACTTGTTTGTACTTGGGGAAGGGGAGCTGAAGAAGCCCTGAGCTGGAAATAGCTCAGAACTTTACTTTTGGAACACTTTTCAGTTTATGGTTGACATCCCTACACATTGTTTTGCTTTAGTTGTGAGGGCAAGCATAGGTTTTGGACACAGGCTTTTACTGACACCGACTATCCTTAGTTTCTTTAGGTAGGGAAATCCCACCTTAGCATAGGGCAAAACTTAGGCCTTTCAACATCCTGACGTATAGGTTAATGCAAGTATTTTTGTTAAATATTGAATCTATTGTCTGTGTCGTAATTAATGATGCCTTCACAGGCCCCATGGTCCAACAGAAAGGTCTCTGAGTGACTTTCCCAGCACTCACCGGTCGTCAGTATCCTCCTTCAGCGACTTGCTGCTTTTCTCCTCTGCTACGTTTGTGGCTTCTGTTTCTGCGAGCCCCGCTCGCATGTTGACTGACGGCTGGCGAAGGCAGTTTCCCAGTTTCACTGCCTCTGTGAGGACTGACACAGCATCCTCTTTGCTCTTGCCTCCCTGCAGCTCTGTTTACTCCTACTTCACATCGGCGGCTCCCCAGAGCTTGGGGATGTCAACCAGCGTCCCGACTCCACCACAGCTTCCTCCAGTCTTCCGATGTTTCCTGCTGCTCGCCGCCTCAGTAGTTCTGTTTGTCTCTCTCTGTTCACTTCTTCTTGGTTTCTCAATGTACACACTGGCAGTCCTTCAATAGGATGCAGGAGTGTACCATTATCCTCTTCTGCCCGACTTTGATTAAGAGGACATGCCTGACCTCCATAGCTTTTAGCAGGCATCTTCCTTGTCCCAGTGTTAGTTGCCGCTTCCTCGTCACAGTACCGTTAAAGGACAAAGGTGGGGAAATTATGCGAGATATGATACGTTATTTATAATGACCTAGCATACTGTCTGAAAATGTCCTTGTTATCTTGATGGAACAGAGTTTCAATATGAATAGTTTCACATTATTGCACAAAAAAAGGCATCACCAACTACTTAAAAAAAAAAAAACATAGTCTACTGTCTCCCTCGATCCAGCCTGGGGTGTGTTGACCAACAAGTTTTAGCCTGTTGCCAGCCTGCTGCAAGGCCAAAGCCTGGTGATATCCCCTCAGATCCTGGAATCCAAAGCCTCCCTTCCTAGGTGGAAACTTCTACTTAACCACCAAGACTTTTATTTTGGCTGCAGATTTCCACACATAGTTAAATATGTTTTCAAGGTTCATTTACACAGAGCTATGGAGCCATAAACACAAGTTGCGCAGTACACACATTATTTGTGGGAGGATAACCATTTTTATTGCATTCGGTCTTGTCCAAACACCAACGATAATGAGGTCTCATCGGAGCAGGTTGTTCTGTATTTCTTGTTTTTCCAGTGTTACATTTCAGAGTAGTTTCCTGGTTCTGTGATTTTCCTACCATGAGTATTTCTTGTCTTTTGTCTCACGCTTAGCAAGCCAGTGTTCAAAGTCCTGTTTACAGACTGACTTAAAAATTGGTGTAATAGTTGATTTTCCACAGATCACCATGTTAACCTGATGGGACCATAGCTCTTATTGTGGTCATGCAGAGAATAGAGTACAGGTGAGGAGGCGGCCACCAACATGTATGCGAACACAAAGCCTTTTGTTTACAGTCATTGAAGCTAAAGCACGTCATGTTGTTTCTGCTCTTATCGCCTCTGCTAGCAGTTGTAGAGCAATTCTAAAAAGCAGCGGATGAAAGGGTGCAGCCTTGTTGGGTTCCTTTTTGAAGCTTAATCATAGTCCACTGAAGCCCCTTTATTGCTGTCACTTGCTGAAGTATCACAAAATAGGGCTTCCAGGGATGAATTTAAGGATTTCTCGTTTTTAGTGAGTAGAGGAGGTGGCGCCCTGACACATCAAAGACTTAATCAGCTTTGTTACTGTTCGGGAGATGGTACTGTTGTCATACTGATGTATGGTGTATTATGTCCAGGGCCTGTCGTAGGCTGTTGTTTACATGTCTCTTCCATACAAAAGCAGAATGGTGTTTGTGGAGGATGCCCATTGGCACTGATGCTAGCTGCACGGCCCAGATCTTCGAGATCCCTGCATCAAGTTCGATCAATGATATTTGGTGATAACTGCAACCTTCCTGCGAGTACTTGCCTGTCTCGACTATCAGGAATATTCTGGACCTGATCTAAGGGGCGTGTTCATAAAGAAGAAATTCATTGCTACTTGAACAAGTTACAAGTAATGGTGAATATGACCAAGATAAAACTGCTGTTTGCATATAACCCCATTAAATACTGGCTGAGACGGATTGCTCTGTGGAACTACTTGTCCAGAATCCTATGAAAGTCAAAGTGCGCATGCAGCGAGCTGACTGGATTAGGACAACTGAGAAAATGAGGCTGGCAAAACTCTCGGCTTCTAATAATCAAACTGCTAAAAGAAGAGCATATCTGCCACATTATTTAAATTGGTCCTCGGTTTCAGCCATCAGATCCGTTTTTTGGAGATTTAGATTGAATCTCCTTCCCACGCGGGAAATCCTATCAATAAGAAATAGTGTGGACTACCCGACTGATTTGTGTAACAAATGTGAGGATAAGGAAAGTCAGTCCCTTTACCATTTACTCTCAAAGTGCCAAGGTACGTGGGCTTTGAGAGTCTCTAGATTTCTGGGTTTTGTTCATGATGTGAGGTGGTTGAACTTGGATATATTTTAGGAGCGATTGTCTTCCGGAAAGGTGTTTTTTTTGGACATTTGAGGTAGTTGCAGTTCTTAAAGAATTAGGTTTAGGGGGGAGCGATTTGTAAGACAGTTTTCCCTGTTTTTTAATTTTTTGAAGGTCTGTACCGAGGTTTATCTTTCCTGTATCTCTTTTGTCTTATTAATTTTTCTTTATTGTCTTGGTTTAACAGAGTTTTCTTCTTTGTAAAAAATAAATATATATATTCTTTGCTGTTAATAGTATTAAAAGCCATTATTTCGTTTTATTTATGTATGATAAATGTATGGCTAATTCACTATAAATAAAAAAATATATAACCCCATTATCTTCTTATTGGAGGTACACAACATGTGGAATAACTCACTTTTATGTTTATGAACAAGGAAATTGGCCATATGAACTCATATAAAACAAATGATTTTTGTTAGTCATCGGTTTTTATCAGGAATGGGAAGGAAATGTTACTATATTGAAATGCAGTGTGCTGCGGAACAGAGAAATGTAACGCATTGTAATATACGCTGCAAGTTTGCACAGACTTGCCTTTAATGGTTACACTTACATAGTCGGAACAAAGTCCAAACTTAATGAAAAATATGATCTCTCATACAATTCTGAACTATGTTACATGTTAACCGATTTAAGTAACTTTTGCAATGAAAATTAAACACAAATTAGATGTATGTATTGCCGTTGTGTGAGATGTGAGGAAAATGCTCTGTTTAAAAAAGTTTCTTGAAAACATTTAAATGTTTGGACTGTGTGAAGTATTTTGCACAGCGTTATAATGCTGAAGACATAGGCCCTCATTAAGACCCTGGCGGAAAGCAACTGACCTGACCGCCATAGCGTTTCCGCCATTGCACGACGGAGTAAAGTCGTACGGCGACCTAGGTGCAATTTCGCCACCCATCATAGCGGTCACCGTAATGAGCGGCAATCGGAAAATACGGTGACCATAAATATACGGAAACGGAAGCAAAAACATGGTCCCGGAACGGGAAACGGCACGCCGTACACCTATAAAATCAGAATTTCCACACAAACATTAAAAATACTACCCTGAGACACATCCCAACCCGTCATCCACCCTAGTGAAAACAATAACAATGGGAAAAGTAGCGAAAAAAGCGTGCGACCGCAAGCGGCAGGTCCACTTCTCCCGTGAGGAACTCACGGTGCTCACAGAGACCCTCCAGGAGAATGCTGCCGTCGTCTTCTCGACGCAAATGACCAGGACGGCACTTGCGAACAAGAAGGCCATATGGGCCCTGGTGGCACAGCGGGTAAGTGCGGTGGGGACCGCACCCCGCAACCCACAGCAATGCAGAAAGCGATGGGACGACTTGCGGATACGCGTACGGAGCATACTATCCGCCAACCGTAACATTGCCACAGCTACCGGGGGAGGATCGGAATCACCCATCAAGTTGACCCCCTGGGAAGAAATCTGTGCCTCCACCATTGGAATGGAGACCATAGAGGGAGTCGGAGGGATGGAGAAAGGAGTGCAGACATCCGAAGAATCAGGTAGGTGTCCCAAATAAAACAATGCTAAATCCACAATGTCCAATCATGTGAAGTACCATGTGTCCACATAGTGCAACAGAAACAATGTATGTGAAAGTCCAGGAGAACATCCACATACATTGGCCTGATAGCGCACATTAAAAGTCAAATTAAATAAATAAATAATTAAAATTCCTAAAAACACCCTCTACACGTGCAGCAGGCACCCCCTAACTGCAGGCTGCAAAACAACTGCATCCTCAATCCACACAAAAATGAAACCACCTCCAAGGCCCTGACCCAAATCACCCTCAGGTACCACCCCAATGCATGTGATACATTGCCATTCCAATTTCCACAGACCCATTAATAACGCTCGCCCTCCTTTACTCCACCACAGGGTCCGATTCAAACGACGAGCTCCAGGACACCCCTACCAGCACACCTGCAAAGAGGGCCAAGACCAACCGCCAAAGACCCTCCACCTCAGCTGCACGGATCAAGACACGGCAGCAGCACAAATCAAGTGGCAGCACACAGGAGGGGACTTCAACAGGCACCCCAGCAGCCAGCATCTCCACAACAGCACCACCACAGGCCCCCCCAATGGATGCCACAGAAGGCACTGCTTCTGGTGGCAGCAGCACCATAGGTGACACTGCATTAATGGCAGCATGCTCCGACACAGAAAACGGTGATGTCGATGTAGGATCCATCCATGACCTGTCTCAATCCCCCTGTTTGTTTCATCCCGTACACCATGAGGATACCACGCAGGGGCACCCACAAGACGACGACTGGCCATCCCCCACAAGCCCTGTGTCAAGGCAACATGAGGTGATCAGCCCCTCTGTGACACCACCGCAAATGGCCATGGCCCAGCAGAGGCAACAGTCCCTCGACCAGGTGATCGTGCAACAGCAGCAACTGGCCACGCTCCTCAAGGACCATGCTGATGAATGTGGGGGTACTAAGGCAGCCATAGAAACATGTACTGAGACACTAAGGGCACAAATGGAGAGAAGCACCGAGAGCCTGAGAGTACAAATGGAGAGAAGCACCGAGAGCCTGAGGGGGGAACTGCATGCGACGTCCAAAGACGTATGTGCTGAACTTGCCGCTGTGCGCCGTGTGCTCACTGAGCTCTCACAAACCCTTAGGGACATGCATGGACGTGAGCAGGCAGAGACATCATCCGTTGCAAGTTCCGTCCAGGGCAGCCCCCAACGTAGATCTGGGAGGAACCTGCGCTCCACAGGCAGGGGTGCCCCTGATACCCGGAGAGGGGGCTTGCAATAGCGTCTGCCCACTGACAATGAGCATCTTTGGACACTGGTGTTCGGGGGGGAGGTAGGAGGGTGGAGGGGGTGTGTTGGGCTTACTTGGGTGGCGGGTAACATAATTTCACATATGCTATAAACATTTCACAATCATCCAATGAGATGTGTGGACATTGATCTTTGTGTACGAGGCCATTATAGGCGTACAGTCCATATTGTGCATGTTCCAGACACACACAGTGCCACAAGTCCCGTGTCCATGTATCAGCCACCAGGCGTGAGTGCTAGAAGCATGAACCTATGATAATCTGACGAATTTCACGGCCCTCCTGTGCCTCGCGGACTCCTTGAGGTGCTGCCACATCCCCACCCTCATCATGACCATATTCAGGTGCTTGCAGTTCTGCGTCAGGGGGCATGGGCACATTTCTACGTACGCACATGTTGTGTAGCATGACACATGCCATGACCATCTTTGCAACCTTCTCATGGCGGTACAGGAGTGCCCCGCCAGACCTGCTGAGGCAGCGGAAACGACCCTTCAGTAGGCCGAATGCCTGTTCTATGACTACACTGGTACGTGAGTGGGCATGGTTGTAGTCCTCCTCACGCTGGTTCTGTGGGTTCCGGAGTGGTGTAAGGAGCCATCTCTTCAGTGGATACCCGGCATCACCTGTATGTGGACAATAAAGGATGTTTGTGGAATGACATTGCTACGTACGCACCCCCCTCCCCTTCCTGCCAGGTCATTGCCGCATCACATACCCCACATTATCATGCATGAAATGAGACTCACCGAGTAGCCAGGATCTGTTCCCTGCGTGTCGCTCCATGTAGCGTGGTATTGTAGAGTTCCGCAAGACCATAGAATCATGGGTTGCGGTAGTGGGCCTCCATGGCATGTGGGACAACCAATTCCACATGGGTGCAGTCGATGGCACCAATGCAACCCGGTATGCCGCCAAGTGCATGGAATCCCACTTTTGTGTTCGTAATTTCCTGCTCCGAGCGTGGTAGAGAGATGTAGTCGTCTGCGTGCTTCAGGAGGGCATCGAGCACTTGCAATAGTGTCCGTGACAACAGTGGCTGTGAAATGCCATGCAACTGTCCGACTGTGTGCTGGTAGGTGCCTGTGGCCAGGAAGTGGAGTACAGACACCACCTTCAGTAGGGATGGGATGGCGGTTGGGCTATCTATCATGCTGACAAGGTCAGCGTGTGTCATGTCCACAATGGCGGTTATGGTGTCCCGGTCCAAACGGTAGAGGGTGTGGATCTGCTCATCAGTGAGGTTGAACGGATGTGCTCGGAGGCGTGGGATTGCGGGCTGCCTGCGTGGTGGCAGTGGCTGTGCTGGTGGGCCTTGCTGGCCCTGCCTTGCCCTCCTCCTCATCCTGCGTCTCCTCTGTGCGGCCGGTTGTTGTAGTAGTTGGTGTTCATCTTCTTCTTGAAGTTGGAGTACTTGCAGTGCTATCAGGTCCCCCAGGGCCAACATCGCTAGTCCTGCCGCTAGCATTTTGGAGTGGGTGTGGTTGTGGGAGGGGGTTTTGTGTGCAATTTATGTGTTTTCAAGCTGTATAGCCTCCACCTGTGGTGATTCATTCCACCTGTGCAAGCTGGAATCCCCTTTGGGCGAGCACGTCCCGCACACAACGCTGCAATTCGACGCATGGCATCTTGCTATTACAATCATGTATTTCATCCCGATGGCAGTGAGATATTGGTTCATATGTTCCTTCTGCTATGGTCCCATTGTTTCACATACTATCTTTGCAGTCGCGAACAAACTTGTGAAGGGTCAGTGGAATGTAGTACTCGATTAACGGTGGACCCTCATGCAGCACTGTACCGCGGTTCACCGACGGGCGGGGCGTCCCATTTGTGAGTGAAGCCAGTTGCCATTTTCACACACTGCCGCACTACATGGATGGATTTGTGATTTCAAGCGGTCACAGATGCCTTTTCGACGTGATGTTGCAAATGAGGAATTCGAAGGACAGCGCTTTCGGTTTCCAGCTAGCGGCGAGGAGACGCCCACAGGTCTGACTGCAGATATAAAGTTCTATTGTTTAATGTCCTTGGGACAGGGGCCATGGCGAGGATGCAATGATTGATATGAATAGTATGGGATGCGCAATAGCGTAGTGGACGATAAGGCAGGACGTTCCCAAATACATGTTACTTCACAGCACTAGAATTCCGGGCTGGAGCACAGAGGATTTTGCAGACTGCATTACGCACAGACTCAATGGAAATTTCACATGTTATGTGAGTAAATAATCAGGCGTTTTCATACAGGGATGAGGGAATGATGTATGGATGCATGGACAGATGATTTAATAGAGAGTTTGCCATGTACATGGCTTTTTGGAATCTATCCACTTCCCCTGCGCTATGTGATGCAGGGCTGCCATAGTGGGACCATCGTCTATCTGCCCTTGTTGAACCCTCCCTGTCTCGACGCGCCTTCAATCACTTGTGTCTATGCACGTTACTAATCCCATCTAATGGATTCTGTTTTAACAGACGCATGCACACAAACACTCGTTTGTAATAGTGTTTTCACCTCGATTTATATAGTTATGATTCGCAAGTGATTTTTGGGTGGGAATAATCCTTTTGAGTGGGCTAGCATGCATATGGCTGTGGATTTAGTGTGATCATTGAAGTGAGTAATTCAAATGAAGTTCTGATGCCCATACTATTCTTTTTCATTTCATTTGGGTGACAGGTATCTCCTCCCCTTTTGCCGCTGCCATCTGTATGCCACTCCTGCAGATGGCTTTTACTCCCGACACCTGCTGCTTCGTGTTAATCAGTGGAGCACCATTACGATCTTATGGGACGATCGCCAATGGCCCAAATGCCCTTACGCAGTACTAGTGGCTAGGAGCAACATATCGACCTTTCAGCTGGACTAGTGCCTACCTAATGGGACGGCCCTGCGGTTCTAGGCGCTTCCATGTTGCCTTTTTGAACGTGAATGTAGCCCCTGTGTACCATGAAGGAACAGGGCGTCACACAAGAAGAAGCTGGTCATTTATTGCGGATGCAGCCCACAATAATGAAATATATTTTGGAGTCCATGACCTAATAGCTGTATGGGCCTGGTGATTTTGTTGTGCATTAAATTTTGATTATGATATTGACCGTGTAGCGTTATTCTTTGCAAGTAATGTAGCATATTCCTATTTGTGGAGCGATGTATTGTGAGAAGATCTGCTTTGGGTTCCGGCTTCTGAGTATAGTTGCGTGGTACTGTACTGGGCGCGTTTGCCTACGAAGCCCAGTAAGGTCAGGGATAGGGGCTGCCATTATGACTGTTTTAATGATGTCATGCTCATGGGCGGGGGATTAGCTTTTGTGTAACAGATGCCGGTCAGCCAGGTGGATTGGTGGAATGATGTGATTATCAGAATATGGCTGGTCACAGGTGCCTGTGTTTGCGTGCGTTTCTTGGAGGGAGACTGAGGTCATGTCCATTGGAATAGCTTCTGTATTCGTGCCATCTGTGCCCTGCAGCTCCCATTGGCCCCTCTTGAGATGAGCCTGGCTGCTCAGTCACTCTGCCAACTTGTGTGGTACATGCTTATGCTGATGGTTGGTTTGTTTACTGGCAGGAGTACAGGGCTGGTGCAGTCTCACTCAGGATACTGCTTTGAATGTTGCCTTACACTGGTGTCAAGCGATGGGGGGCCTGTTTTTGTTTGTCTCAGTTTTCAGTTCATGTTGCTGTACTTGAACCTTCACATGCCTGTGCTGCATCAGTACGGCAATGGTGCCATGGCAAATATGGATGGCCACTCACAAGGCACCTGGAGCCCCTACATTCATTTGTTCGTTGGCATGCATGGGTGACTTGTACATTTCACTGGTTGCATTGTGTGACTTCATTCAACCTACGAGGAGTTGTGCAATGTGGCCAGGGAGTGGTGTACAGGCACTCAGTAGGGCCTTTTACGGTTGGTTCGCGATGCCGTACTTCTCACCATGGCGGAATGGTACTTTCCGCCATGCTTGATGGCGTTAGGTACATGTCCGCTAGGGTCAGAATTCGCGTACCGTTGCGCCATGGTGGTAATTACGGTTTCGCATGGCGCGCGTGCGCGTACTTGGTGCAGTTAGCGTTGGCGTTCACTACGGTGTCGCTAAAGGCATCGTACTTTACGGTGATGGGTCATAATCGCACCGAGCGCTATTCGATGGCGGTATTGCATTTCCGCCATTGTTTTTCGATTTCCGCCAGGGTCGTAATGAGGGCCATAGTGTTTTTTCAACTGAAATTTCCCAGAGGCTCTGGAATAAATGCTTTAAATACGGGTTCACAGTTGAAAATTATGAAGGCTGTCAAGAGTGTGTTGAAAAATAACTCTCAAACTGGAAAACCTTAAATAACTGTTATTCACACCGTAAGCAAGAGTCTATGTGGTGAATTGGGCCAAGATGTGGATAGAAGCCAGATTAACAAACCACTTTGTCGGTTTCCAGCATTCAATAAAGATATATGCAAACAATGTATTTTAAGTTAGCTCTGAGAATAACTGGTTATCTGGAATGCTTTTTAGTGCCAGTATCCTTTGTTAGTTAAGGCCGTTTTTGTACAACTCTGATGGCTCTACAACCACGTAATGGAGGCTAACACACCTGACGGTGAGAAAGCACACCACTATTACTGGAAGTAACATGGACCGAGCGACAAGGCTTCACTCTCAGGAGGTTGACACACAGGTACAATTAGCCGGCACACATCCATAGAAAATATACTAAACCAGTATGCTGGAAAATATGTACTTTAATTATGTTTCTCTTTTAGAAGAGGTCAAATAAGAACTTACCAGATAATATACCATATAGAAAAGCCCATTGTATGTTCTCAAAAATAGTATGTTTCTAAAAGTATTTATCTTCCCCTCTCCCCAATGCCTAGATCTGATCCCATTATCTCAGATACACACCCAACATAAGTTCACCGGAGGGGGAGAACCAGGGAACAACACAACCCGCAAAACTGGTAAAATCTCCTATGGACCTGCACAATTAAGTACAGTGTTGTAAAGGCACAACATACCCCAGTTTTCTGTGGTAGCCACTAGAAAAGGGGGGGTGAGGGCCTAGCACATATAAGTAGGGGGATAGGAGGAAAAGGGAACAAACCAGTTTAACCGGCAGGAACAAACCCTCAAGTCCCCAATGATCACATACACACTCCACTTTAAATCTGGCTCTTCAGAGCAGGGACCTGCAACCTGTGGCTCTCCAAAATCAGAGGTAAGTCTTCACATTTTACTTTTTGGTTTGAAGCTCCCTGAACCCTTGCTTGTTAACGGAAATATGGCCAAGGGCAGGTAAGTACCCCAGAGTCACTTTAGGTTCCAGGACAGGCAGAAAGATCCATAGAAAACTACGCAAATGTCAACAAGCCATCTGCTTGAATGGTGAAAAATGCAGGTTAGTTCGTTTCACACCACAGGTGTGGAGTCCATGGCAAACAATCCCGGGGAGGACCAGACGAGACACCAATGAAGAGATCCAGAGGGCGGGCGACAAACCAGATACCCCAGAGGAAGATGTAGCAGAGCAAGAAGACAGAGCAACAGTGTGAGTTATTGTGAAACGTGGTTGAGACTCCTCCAAGGAATCTCAAGCACAGACCGGAGCAACCCATGAGAGTGAGTATCTTTAATAATTGTGATAGGGATTTATACAGGTGCACACCCAATAGTTGTATACGTTTCTCTAATCTTATGGTTGTAATGAGGTGCGTGGGATTGTATAACAACCCTGACACAAGGTTGTAGTTATGTAAAACAAAGAGCTACGGTGTCCACGGTCTGTGGAACACTTGCGTCCCATGCACACCCTGGGTTTTGTAAAGGCAAACTATATTTATAATGTACTTATGTACCTATAATTAATGAGAAGGGAATCATTCACAAATCTTCTCAAAGATTTCACAGAATCTATTTTCGCGTTAGGCCGACATTTTTAGTCATACATTTTCTGGGGGGATACTTCATATTACAATATTTCATTCATATTGTCCATAGTGCATATCACAAAATATTTAGTGAAAAAAAACATCAAAGAAATCAAAAGAAAATGTTTAGCAATAATGATCTCAATGCGTTTCGGGATTGGAATCCCTTTTTCAGGAGCAAGAAATTCATTTAGTCCTCATTTTCATAATTCTGTCTTACGACTCTGTTCTGTGGGCTACGAGAAGATAATCAACATAGGGTTCATTAGCTACTATCTTATTATGAATTCTTCATTTCAATATAGATATGTTCTAGCCATATTTGTGCAATTTTACTTCACGTGGGTGCCACCTGGAGGTTACAATATGAATGCCAAGGATGAGTTCATAAATCTTCCTGTGTGAGGGGGCGAGGTGTCACCCAGCTTCTAGTGCCCTCTAGGGATAGATAGTTTATATAATTTATAAAAGAATATAGGAATATAATAGTCCAATGTGACCTGGCTCAAAATCAACAATAGTTTTTAGTTTCTTACAGGAATTATAAGGCATACCTGTAGAAAGGTGTGGTGCGGACAAACTGTAGCTTTCTGTATTATCAAGTCACTGAACTTCCAATTCAATGTAAAAGAAACGGCTTCTTGCCAAAATGGAACACCCTTTCAGAATTTTCTTTCGGTAACAGAATTATCCAAATACTGTAAGTATGTACCATTCCCTCATGAGATGTTGAGGGCTCTGTAGTAGATTATGTATAAGGCACTTGCTTACGGTTGCGACCAACATGCAGGCAATCCTTTGGTCTCTTCTGTAGGTATCACGAGAAAGGTGCCGTCCCTCAAAGGAGGGATATCAGTAAGGTATTCGGCACAACTATGTCACAGTTCTTATGTTGGAGGTATAGGCCGCCTTTTGTAATTGCTCTGTAACAAAGTTACAAAGAGAGTGTAAGTCTAGGTTGTTCGGCAAAAAATGCTGTGAGGTCTACAAAGGATAGTGCCTGTAACGCTGTATTACCTTTATATCCAACGCGTGGGTAAATCCTGTTTCTGGTCTTTTGTTAGTGTCGTAGTCACAAGAAATCTCATCCCACTCCGCTAAGGTACCGGCGGATTAGTGGGGCGCCCATGAAAAGCATCAGGAAAAAAATTTCTCATCTGCATACTCGCTTTACAAAACCCAGAGTGTGCATGGGACGTGAGTGTTCCACAGACTGTGGACACCGTAGCTCTTTATCTTTAATAATTACCCACCACAGGACCGCCAGAGCCAAGTACTCATCAGAAGTTTCATTGAAAATGGCTCCAGCACAGCGTAAACACTCACATAAGTAAAGGCTTCCTGACTAGGTGCAGTTTACAGGATCTGGGGCGCAGGGGCTTGAACCCTGAGCCAACATCCGTCTCAATGACCAAAGACTGGAACAAACAACCTTCCCATGGCGTTTATCTTTATGGAAGTCTCTCTGGGAGGATGAGGGCACCTGTAAAATAGCTTGAGTGACTTGTGGACAAAGAAGGGTGGCAGCTCAGCAGGCAACTAGAACAGCTGGAGGCATCTTAGGGAAAAAAGGGGGTTTAGCAAAAAAGAGGGTTGGGGGGGACCCCCCAAAAAAAAAAGTGAAAACATTTTTTTTTGATAATTTGACCTGTCGACCTTTTGGTGTCGACCATTTGTCCTGTCGACCATTTAGATTCGACCAGTTGACCTACAACCATGGTGTTGGTGTCTCACCACACTTCCAGGCCAAAGCAGTGACCCACAGCCAAGCAGAAGATGCTGGCAGTAAATGACGGAATGCAGCAATGAACAGCTCCAGCATAAAAGGCTCGACCCAGCAGATGAGGGTGGCAGCAGGAGAATTCAAGAAGACTTGACTGGTCCTCCATGAGCAATAAAAGCAAAACAGAATATGCCAGGACCACTCTACCCAGCCAATACATCCAGGTAAGGGTTACAAACTTCAGGAATCGTTGGAAAACTCCTTAATCAGGTTTTCAGAACTGTTTCTTCAAAGTCGCAGAACAAAACCGCAAGAGGGAGGCAGTGACCAGGATGCTCACAAGTGCCACTCCAACAATCGCTAGAGGGGTTGAGAGCAAAGGGTCGGTTTACCAGCCATACTAGTTGGTCAGTAGAACTACCAGTCCGCCTAGAGCACCCCACAGGAAGTGAGAGCAAGAGCCCAGGTACCTAGACTGGCTAAACCAGTTTCATTCAATATGGTGGCCGTCATGTGGGCTCACAAAGAGCCCACGTGGTCGAAATGGCCATTTTGTGCCTTCTTTGTTGTTACCCTGAAAAAAGAGCCCTAAAATGGTGCAGTGGCATTAAAAAAATGCTTTTTACACCAATAGCTACTGAAAAGGTACATTGACCTACCTATGCAGTAAGATGGCTTATACTCACTGTAAAGCCAAAACTGAAGTACACTGACCACCAATCTACTCTTTAAAACCATTGTAGGGTGATATAAACCACCTTGGCAAAAGTGGGGTGCCTGAGAGGAACTGGGTGCTTTAGGGGTCTCCCTAATACCATGTACCTGCAAAAAGGGTTACAATGGCAGTGGAACTTAAGAAGAAGTCCCTCTGGCCACCAAAACGAAATTAATGATCCAGAAAAAAGGGGAAAAGGTTGATGGGCCCTAGCAATATGATATCCTAATCCAAGTTTGAAATGAGCGAACAAAGATCACAAAATTGAAAGTTTATCCGTTTTTGTAGTTGCTTCATATTTATTACCGATATTTAGCTCTCGAGTGCATGGCCTGTTTCTTGAAAATGTGTACATTTTTTTTTTTTGTTTAGGCCACGGATCTCATTAGAGCATTACAGGAATTGGAAAATGCTGCCTCAGGGGATGCTGCAGTTCATCAGAGAATAGGTTCATTACCTATAGAGATGCAGGATACCTCTCTGTTGGACAAAGTAACAGGTACATGAGCAGATGTTGTGGTGTTTATTAGGGGTAGCAGTAATTTGCAATTTCTGTAAGTTATTTTTTTATCTTCGTTTCTCCAGACAAAGAATCCGGTGACCACCTTTCCAAGAGGGTAGAAGATGCTTGCATGTGTCTTGCAGACTACAATGGCCGGTTGGCAGCTGAAATAGATGATAGAAAACAACTAATTCGAATGTTATCGGACTTTCTGCAGTCTCAAAAAGATGTTGTGGCTGAAAAAGAGCTAAAGCTGGACGTGCGTAACTTTTTGTTTCCTCACATTTTTCACTGTTTTACTTTATTTACTTACCTGTACTAGCCTTGGTAGTTATAATGGTACCTTTTGTGTTGGCTTGCTAGGCACATATTTTTGCAGGGGAAAGCTAGACTGTCAAAGTGCTCCTGGTGGGGTGGAGGGCATACATATACAGAAGTATTTTTATTTTAGTTGAAAAACCAAAAGCAGAGTAGCAAAATCCATATGAAAGGCTGCAGCAGTCCATACTTGCAAATACGAAGAAAAATATGTGGTTACATTCTTGCAAGCTCCCCTGGGGAGGTCCTCTTATAGGATGGGAAAGGCATGTTAACTATGAAATGCCAACCGTTTTCTCATAACCGTGATTTGAGCCCAATCCTTGGTCAAGGACCATTTTTCAACTCCTAATATTATGCACGCTTGTAGAACCACACAACTTTCTATATTTGCTACAAGTGAGAGTAACACTTATAAGCTTTGAACTCTGCAACTCGGGAAGATTTAATTGACATTTTTGACAAAGCACAGGGATCTGTATCAGATTTTTAGATGGTATTTTTGTGCTTCCTACTTAAGTTGGGAGGCAAAAGGCTTTTTAGGAAGCAAAAACGTGATTCCCGATACCAATGTTTTTTATATATATATTTTTACACAAGTTAAAATGTACTTTTACCCCCAGATCATTTTTTTTCGAATGCATTCCTTATTTAACTTAGTAATTGCTGCAAAAAAGATGCATTTTACCATACGGTACATCTTCAGATCAGGGGGGGGGGTGGTAGTGTGGACCTTTTTAATGGTACAGCACCTCAGGTACAACAATTCTCGACGGGATTAAACAATCCCATGGAGCATTGTGGGTAAAAGCTTAGGGCGAGGGTAGGCATGCACAAATATGTATCAAGTATATTTTGCCTTTTCTTTGTTGGGAGTATTTGCCGGTTTTAAAGGGGTGAAAGTGGCACGTACACTGGTTACCGTAAGGTCTTGCAAAGTATGATCTTTCACTTGCCCAATACCCACATATCCCCTGTTTTCCCCTTGTATGGTTTATTACACAGCTGTGGGATCAATGGAGGCTCTGTTTAGCACCGTAATTACCGAAATCCACCCATTGGATTTCGAGGCATTGAAGGGAACCATGGCAGTGTCAACATTTTCTAGTAGACCCCCCCCCCCCCCCCCCCCCATCGCCCTACCCTGGTTGTGAGTTACAGATTCATGTTTCCTATAAATATGTTATCACAAGTTCTGCAAAATGGTAGTAAAGGTGGGGGGCACCCACACCCTAAAACTTAATTAACTTAAGTCATATTGTGTCAACAGAAGAAACATATCCCTCTCCTTTCCTCAATCCCTGCCTTTCTCTTTGCTTTCTCCGGAATTGACCTCTGTAAATCTTTGCCCTGTCAGCATCCCAGACAATACATTTCCCCTTCCATGCTTTTTGAACTTGGCATTTTCATGCTTGCTTTGACTCGGTGGATGAGGAGGCGCTTTTTAGTTCATTATGGTCCTGACACCTCTGGTCAATTTCAGGTTCTAGTTCTGGGTAGCAGGGGAGTTAATGTCTTGTGCCTTGGTCTCTTAGTATCCCCTGTCCCTTGCATTAGGTCATTGGCTCCACTTGGGAATCTTGCATAGTGCCATTTCTACATGATTTGGTTCTGTAGCACTATTTTGCATTGCATGAAGGGGTTTACCTTCGATTTGCAAATGGAACACTTTAGGGGGTCTGTTTGAGGCAAACATTATTGGGTCATCTCCTTCAGCACCGGAAGGTGTCATCAAAATATTCTTTTGTTTAGCCCTTTCTAGATTTTCCAGGTATTCAATCCTATTTTCCCTAGCTGTGCTCTGCCGAATCTCTGCCTATAACTCCTTCCAGTTTCGCTGCTCAGGGCACTGCTAGTCAACTTCAGTAGTTTCCTGCTTCAGAGTATCAGTTCCAAATTCCAGCTTGGCCCTTATTCCACTGAGTTCGTTTACTTGCACGTCTAGGCATGTCACTGATTTTCCCTTCAATACACCCCACTAGAGACTGATCAAGGTCTTGGGAGTGTGACGGGGACCTGGAGGGACTTGGATTTACAGGGTAACTATGAGGTTGGCAACAAGCTAAAATAATCTGATTCATCAGGCTTTTCTCTCTATTCTTCACAGATGCCAGTATTCATTTTTGACATCTTGGGGGAAGCACTATTTTATTTATTTATTGTGCATTTTTAAGACGCTTATACATCAGGTAAATTGTTTCAAAGCGCCCACAGGGCAGCAGGAAGGGGACATAGGAATGAAGAACAAATACAACAATGAAAGATAGAGGAAGACCTACTAGGCATTGTGAGAATTCTGAATGTGCAGGTGCAGAGAGAAAAGATGAGGTAGTGGGAGGGGGGGTAATTGCTAGGTGTATCAAGAGCCAGGGAGTGAGCAAAGTGCCTAGGTGAAGTGGAGACAGCAGCCAATACATACGTGCAGACCTATGGTGACATAGGCCAGTGGTTGTCAAGGCAAAGTGCTGGATGGGATGGAGGTTGTAGGCAATTGGGTGTTGGAGGCCCGGGAGGACACATAAGGGCCATGGTCACCAATCTCAGCAACTGTGGCATTTACCAGAGGAGGTAGGCAGGGAAGGAGGAGGTGAAAAGGAAAGTCTTGAGGCGCTTCTGGAATTTGAGGAGATCTGACTCAAGACAAAGACAAAGAGGAAGAGGGGAGGCTATTCCATAGGAGGGAGCCTGCTGAGGAGAGGGATCTTCCAGCTCACTCTTTAGTTAAGCGCTTAACACACAGAGGATTGGTGCCGGAGGCACGTAAAGATCTGGAGTAAGAGTATTTAATGAGAGCAAGTTGTAGCTAGCATGGTTCCCTGGCCTCAGACAGACTTGTTGATGATGCAGAGGGATTTGATTTTGATCCTTGTAGCAACTAGGAGCCCGTGGAGAGTGTTTAGGGATGGAGAGATGCAGTCCCTTGGCTTGAGGCCAAGGATAAGTCTCGCGGCCCTATTCTAGTTTGGCTGGAGGGGTAGAGAAGAGGAGGGTAGATTTAAGGAAAAGGCTATTGCAGTAGTCTATCATAGAGAGAACCAGAGCTCTAGAGACATTGACCTTCTGGGGGAAAGTGACAAAAGGGAGAATTCAGTTGAGGAGCTGGAGTTGAAAGTGGGACTTCTTGGCAAGGTCCTGAATATGAGGGAGGAAGGAAAGTGAGGATTCGAAGATGACTCCAAGGTTTCTGGCTTCAGAGGAAGAAGAATGGGGAGAACCCATAGAAGATGGCCAGAGTGAGGGACAGAAAGAGGGAGCAGGAGTTCCAGTAGGAAGGATCTCAGTCTTGCTGGTGTTGAGGCAGAGATCAGTGCAGGTGCACCAGTGCTGGATTGCTGATAGGTAGTCAAGAATGATGGAGGAAGTTTGAAAAACAGTTGCATGTCATCTGCGTCGCGCTGGAAGTTTTGGTAGGAGGTGGAAATGGGGTGTTCAAGCAGAGCAAGGTAGTTTGTAAAGAGCCAGGGAGAAAGGTTGGAGCCCTGGGGGATGCCGCAGGTGGAGATAAAAGTGGGGGAGGAGAAGGAGCCCAGAATAACCTGGGACGGACGGTCACTGAGGGAGGTCAGCCAGTCCAGTCCCCGCTCCTAGTTACCTAGGGTATCGTGGAGTCGTTTCATGAGGGTCGAGTGGTTGACCATATCAAATGCGGACGAGATCTCAAGTAGAATGAGAACATCTGGAGAGTTATAATCGAGAGATGCAAGCAGTTTCTCACGGGTGTTCAGAAGTGCAGTTTGCGTGCCTCTGGATGCCTGGAATCCAGATTGATGGTCGTGGAGGCAACCAACAAGTTCAGTGTGCTGGGTCAGTTGGGGGAAGACAAGCTTCTCCAGGAGTTTCCCAAGGAAGCGGGTGATGGATATGGGGTAGTGGGCTGGACAAGACTGGTCTGCCGAAGATTATTTCAGGAGGGGCACAAAAAGTAGTGCTTGAGGGAGGAGGGGAAAGATAACAGTAGCAAGAGTGGTTGCAGAAATCAGCGAGTGCAGGGGCAAGGAGCCAATATTGTCCTTAATGGTTCTGAAGGAGCAGTGGGGAAACCTTTTTGGAATAGACCTTTATGGAGCGGACACCTCGGGGTGACCTAATCGGGTGTGATCGCGAAGGAGGAGAGAAAGTCATTGGGTGGATGGTAGGCCACAGGAGTCAAAGGGGAGGGGGAGAGGGACGCAAGGGTGCTCAGAATGTCCTGAGTTTTTGCAGTGAATTGTGTACCCAGTGCGTTGTAGATGACCTGGGAGGGGAGAGGTGAGGAGGCGACAGGGCAGGGGTTGGCTAGATGCCTGCATATTTTAAAGATTCTGCTGTGTTGTTGGATGCACTAGAGACGCAGGCCTGGGTGTGGGCACTTTTCTTGGTGCGGATGGAGAGTCAGGATTGCCTTTTGGAGCAGGCGACAGCCCAGTGTGTCAGAGGGTGAGCCTGAGATCTGCCACTTCCATTCCGCAGCTCTGCACTTGCGTTTCAGGGCTGCAAGTTCAGAGCGGTACCAAGTGTTACGCTTAGAGGCATGTTTCAGGCGGATCTGCATGGCTGGGGCAAGAATGTCAAGGGTATTGGTAATGGCAAGATGGAGGTTGCTGAGAGCAGAGTCAGAAGTAGAATCTGTAGTGGGGAGCGAGGGGCGGGTGAAGGTAGATGCGAAGGCAGCCACTCACACTCATTTCATTGGACGGATGTTCGTGAACGAGCTTGGCATTACTGAGAGAGGCATGGTCAGAGGGCCAAGAGGACCCAGGTGAGAGGAGAGGAGAAGAGTGGTCTGACCAAGAGAGTGGGGTGGTCAGTGGGAGAGGAGAGTGAAAGATCAGTGTGGATGAAGGCATCAAGAGTGTGTTCAGCCGAGTGGATAGGACCAGAAGGGAGAATGGAGAGGGAAAGTCAGGTGCAGAGGTCATGCAAGAGGGTGGAAGCTGCGATTGAGGAGTCAAGGTGGTTAATATCGCCCATGAGGAGTTTAGTGGTGGTAGTGAGGGGAGGAGAAATCAGCCCATTCAGAGAGGATCAGGGTGGTAGAGCCAGGTGACCTGTAGATGGTGCCAATGGTCAGTAAAGAGGTGGGAGTTGACCAACTTGCAAACCAGGCTCTCAAAGGAAGAGTAAGGCTGGGCGCATTTTTAGGGAAGAAGGGAACCACTCAGGGAAGATCAGAGCGCCAGCATGGTTAGGGCGAGGCTTGGAGATTATCTTATAGCCACTAGGGAGAAGGGAGTCAAAAGCAGTGACTGAGGTGACCTTGAACCACGTCTCGGTAAAAGCAAGGATATCACGGTCAAGGTCTTCAAGAAGGAGGCAGATGTCGCCAGAGTGTTTGATGGCAGAACGAGCATTAAGCGTGGCTAGATGCTGCAAGAGATCTCCACCTGTGGAGGTTTCCTACGGAGGGATGCAGGGGCATGGTACACCAGTCGGAGGGTGGGGTGGGGAGGCGGGGCAAAGAGAGAGGAGGAGTAGCAGTAGTGGGGAGGAAGTCCAGGCGGAATGGCAGGCACTGGCCAAAGACGAGGAGGTTGGGTTGAGGACCCTGAACCAGGGTAGTGCCAGTGTGATAGACATCAATGATATATCTGTATGATGCAAATCCCGCCAAGAGGACTTCCCATTTAGTGCCACCATTAATGGGTGAGGATGTAAGAGGAGAGAGTCGAGCTGAGATGAGGAGTCCATAGATCTGAAGAGAGGACAGAGAAGAGGATACCAGTAAAGAGCTGGCTGGAAGTTGCACTGACATGGGTGTCTGTGATGGGTAGACCACGGTTAGTGATCACAATATTTTAAAGTTTTTTCTGCCAGACTTTGTGAGAGAGGGAGGATGGGTGATAGTATAGCAGTTAGAAAAGATAGGGGAGATGGTGAGTGCCATAGTTGTGGAGGAAGGAGGAAATAGGAGGGGCTGCAGAGCACAGTGCGAGCACAAACTCTCCAGGCGGCCTAGTAGCCAAGGGAAGCAAGAAGCAGATGCACTGGAATGGCAATCGAAGCACACAAAACAAATGTAGGGCACCTAAATTCTGTTTTGATGCAAGGCACTTTAAAGACACAAAACAAAATTGGCAGCACAAGTGGAGGGCGCATTTGAAAAAACGTTTTGGCTAGGCAGGACTTCAGAGGATTGTGATACAAGGTGAGGATTACTCGTGCTATGTGGGAGTAGGAGAGGGAGAGAAAGTTCATGAAGGAACACAAAATGTGACGTAGAAAGGAATAAGTGAGATTAAGTAAGGCAAGGAAGTCAGGGTGGTGTTGGCACACCTTGGTTGAACAGTTTTTAGAGATTAGTGGGGAGACAGTTCTAATGCTCAGTCATCACTCACTGGTATTTTGCAGGGCGCATTGAAGTTGCAGGGGCCCAAGTACATGTGGTAACGGGCTGTCAATTACAGGCTGATCCAGACATCAAAATGGGTAACTGTTTCTTAGTGCGAGTACCACAGTGCGGTCCCTACATCATCCGCTCCACAGCGATCAGACTTTTACCTATTGACCACTATGAAGAATGTAATTTTGTAATATATCCCAATTGGAATGTTCAAAATAAGTAATGCTTTCCCTCTCTACAATCTTGGTTATAAGTCTTCTTGCTGAATAAGCAATTGATCCGACACCAGTATGACATCCTCGGGTATTATCCCTTGTCATTGGACCCAATTTCTTCTCTCACTCTTTGGATAAGTAAGGCGATAAGTAATTCTTTGTTTTCTCCTTGTTAAAAAAAGGTACTGCAGCTATGAACCAGTGCCTAATATGGTCACTATGCGGTCAGCCGAGTAGTCGTTTTATTTGTACTATTCTGCCTGGTCCAAATTTTGTCATTGTAATCAGGGAAATGGAATACCACCTAACGGTTTTCTAAGTGCTCTGTAATAGGTGGAGAAGTGTGACAAGTGAAGAATATGGCTGCACAACTTCCTCTATTGATCCTAAACAACTGATGCCATCATGATGGTTGTACTGTGCACAGTTGATGCTTTGATGATGGCTCTACTGTGCAGCCACTCCCTTCTGGACTTACCACAAGATGGCTTTGTGATCTAGCCTAATGTTTGGTACTTGCACTGCCCAGCCCGTTGAGTCTGCAGTGCTGCACTGTCTGCTCATTTCACCCGGTTTCCAGCATCTGTGCTATGGTTGTGCACATTGCAGTGTTGAGACTTCAGACTATACAGCTCCGTGGGTCGATGTCTGCCTCACAGTAGTCAGTGTGTACTCTCTCGCTGGCAAACACGGTAGACTACTTACTCAAGTGTCATTAGATTAAGTGTCTTCTGCCACTGTTCTAGTGCCAGAGGAAAAGGGTGTTAGGGTGTCTGGTTATCCTCTGCTCTTCCCATTAGGGGCTATGGTTTGTTTATTTTACTTGTATAGTGCACCATGACCCAGAGGTATCCATGCGCTCGTGAGTAAGAAGACGGTTACATGTTACAGATCATTCAAGTAATACATATGACACATGGTACAGGCGAATGTTCAGTTGATGCACATAATACAAGCATACATGTGTACATGGACGGGATGGTCCAATTGTAAGGGGTCAGGAGTTCAAAGCGGGAGAAAGATTGGTTAATTCTTGTTAAGTAACATCATCATGGTGGGAAACATTGGCTGCATTTGGAGTGGGCTTTGGTTGAATCTGTCCAGTTTTCATCTTCCTGAGGTCTTCATTGCATATACATGGTTTGCCATGTTGCTCTGAGGCAATTGTTTAGCCCATAAGGCTTTTTGGGTTGATGCTAGACGGGGGCAGCTTTGCTGCAGGTTTAGATATTGCAGCCATTTTGGCAGAGCGATCTGGCACCACCTCTGTTTAGTTTTAATGGCACTTTGGGAAATACTCTAATCCCTTGCTTCCTCCTTAACCCATCCTTTAGGCCTGCTACTTACTCTGTACTCGAATGTGAAAATGTTGAAAGCAGTAAAACGGTAGCTGTGGGCATTTCAGTACCATGCCTAAGCCTAAGCCTAAGTGTTCGTTCTCCCACTGGTTAGCGATGACTGGTCCATGCTTTGTCCATGTGCATTTTTTATTTGTGGATTGACTTTCTTGGGGACCACTGAAGGAGTGCTAGACTTCCAACTAAGTGGATTCTACTCCAAAGAAATCCTCAAATGAAACCCACTTAATGGAACACAAAGCATTGTGCTTTTCCTCATATTAAGCGTCCTCTAGCTGCAATAATCAGGAGCACAGTATCATCGAGTGACTGGCACAATGTAAGTAAACATCCTACTCCTTACTCCTCTGCCTGGGTTCATTCAGTACTTCATGTGGAGTGTGAGGAATCTGAGGGTGTCTTCACTTCTTTCTTCTTTCCCTGTGGGTGGATATGCAAGGGAGGATCAACTGGGTGGAGGAGACTTGGGGAGTGGGAATGAGGCATCCTTGACTGAAACACGTGTAAGGAAGGCATGGTATCAACAGTAAGACGGACACAAATGACCACAGTTCAAGGGTGTTCATTGAACTTCAACCATGTTATGATAAACACCTATCTAATCCTAAATCTACAGATGAGCGCAAGCTGCGACCATCAAATAACGCAGTCCTAGTGGTGTCTAGCCAAAATGAAAGGGCCTATACTAAAAAACCTATTGCCAATACTTACCTCTAAATACAAATAGTGTGGGGTTAGTGTTTAGGTGTTCACAAAAATGATATGTCGGGATGTTCAGGCCGTTGGCCTCCCCTCCCTGCGTTTTCAGCACAAGACAAGTTGGTTCACTCGAGTGTAGCACAAGCTCTGGTTTCTTTATCACAAGGATACAGTTCAATCATTAGCATTTGCCTATCAAAGTCTCTTCATGCAGAGGGCCTGATATGACAAAACAAAGTTATTTTCCTCTTACACAAGTACTCAATTCAGATGATTCACTATTCACATCGGATCCCCTTCTTAATACAATTAGTCTCCCTCTGCCGGGTTTGGACCAATTTCAGTTAGCATCAACTATCGAAGACTTTTGAATGTGCATTGGGTTTGGCTTGACCCGTTGCAGGACCACTTCGATGTCATAATCCTTTTTTATATTTTCCACCTTTCAGTTGGATACGTAACGGAGACCTTCGAATGAGCGTCCACCTGGGGCCAGACCACTCTGTTTACGGTATGTGTCTTGGCTTCATAAGTTGAGTCACTCATCTGGTGTTTAATTATATTCACGTTGCTTGTCACATACGCTTCACACACTCTTCTCTTCAGTTTTCTTATACAATGTTGCCGCTTGCAACCTTGGCTTTAACAGAGGCTGGTCTGGTATCAGTCTCCCCAACTCACCAGCTGTGCTGACTTTACTGGCGCTGCTTTGTTGTAGGAGCCAAGGACCGTACCGCAGTGACCATCCTCCCTGCCTTGGCTATCGACATGGGAGCGTCCCGGGTACCTCGGGCACACAATGCAGGTTTCTTCAGCTTTGATTCTGGGGCTTATGTTTCTTATTATTGAAAGCTCATTAAAGTAACAGTGTTTCTCTGAAAAGGCAAAGGGCACTTCCCTCCTTGCAAACTTCTTCCGTCTTGCCGTTTGCTCCTTTTTTCCAGCATGGGGTCTGGCATGGATTCACATGCTCATGAATATTCCCCGTCAGGCCGGAAATCTTTGGTAAAAGAAAAAACAGTTTCACTTATAAAAATTATCTCCTTTAAACCAATCACTGAGCTCTGGGTCATTCTGCCCCTAGCCAATGGCTGTCGTCTCCCTAAGCCCCTCCTCTCACAGCCATCTTCAGATTTTTACCACACATCCCAGTGTTTAGTCCTTGTGTTTCTGTCTTAGAGCTTTGTGTTTTTCGTGCTTTTTTGCAAGGATATTACTATTTTGTTCGATCGAGCCTGTGTGCTCCATCCTTTCTTCATCCGATTATCGGGGATCCGTTTGATCAGCATCTTTCTTCGGCCCTCAAGGGCGGAATCGTTGTGTTTTTTCAATTTTAGAAAATTCCAGAAGACCATCGGGCCTACACTGCACGCCGGACCATGCCGAGCATTCCCAGTGCTTTTGTCTTCACTCGACGCACAAGGAGGAAGATTGCCAGATCTGTTGTGGCTCTACCAAGCGCACCATGAAGGATCAGCACAGCAAGCTGACGGTGTGGATCAAGACCAAGGCCTCTACTCCATGTGGTTCACAGGGGCATGCCTCACCCAGAACCAGCCAGTAAGAGCGGGCTTGTAAGTCCTTTGGGGGCCCAAGACCAGCCCAAGCACTGCAAGTCTGTTTCCATTAGGGTCGCTGCGCAATTGGGTCCTGTGACAAGCAGGGTGCGCTCATCCTCTTCATCGGCCTCAGTCTCCAGCCATCGCTCCAGTTCATCGAAGAGGAACCCGGCTATCCCTGGAAAGCTGCGGGAGAAGCTGGAGAAGGCCAAGCAGCAGGACAAAGTGTCCAACCTGCCCGTGAAGGCCCAGGTGATCCAGGCTAAATTGTTCTCAACTATCGAGTTGGTGGTGGCCGCCCTTTCGAAGGTGAAAGGGGCTGACCCGGTCCAGGGTACCCCAATGGCAGCCAGAGTGGCCCTTCCATCAAGCCGGGAGGCTTCAGCTAAACCAGTGGAAAAGACCCCAGAAAAAAGGATGCCGGCCGTAAGCCCGAGACGGACCCTCTGGGACTCGAAAAAGGGTGTGGCGGGTGTGGAGGAGCTCCACGGCACAGATATTTCTTCTTCCGACGAAGGGGACATGGATTCTGTCCACACAATCCCATAAAATGTTGGGGAATACGACGACATTAACGTTGAGGAAGTGGTCGTGCCGGAGGTGGCGACGACGCCGGCAGGGACGACATAGGTGCTGGGCCCAGCGAGCCTTCTCATCCCTCATCCCCCCCCCCCCGGCGCTCCGCCCCAGAGATTTGTCTCAGGACATTCTTTCGACTCTCCACGCGCATCGCCAGCGCTGGCCCCATTGACATCGGGGCCCAGACCGCTGAAGCTAAGGAAGCTGCACCCGATGCCTCCTCACCAGACACACCTGCCTCCAAGAAGGATTGAACCGGCCAAGTCGTCAGGCCCCCTCCCCTGCACCCCGGTGGGAGGCCGCTCTGGAACTTCGGCGCGCAGGAACACCTCTCCACCGATCGATGGGTGGTGGATGCTCACGCCCACAGACACACTTTGGAGTTTCAGTGAAAGAGTCTGCGGGTTTGGCCCGGCAGGAACAAAACATCCCCCAGCTGTGGCTGGAGGTTCGGGCCAGGTTAAAAAAAAGGGGCAATACAGCTGGTTCCGAAGCGGCTCTGGAGTTTACTCCAGATACTTCTTAGTAAGAAAGACGACAGGGGGCTGGAGGCCCATGCTCGATCTACGACGACTCAAGTCTATCAAGTCCCAAAAATTCAGGATGGCCACGTTGCAGCACATGCTCGGCCAACTAGAGGATGAAGACTTCCTGTCGTTGCTGGATCTAGAGGATACGTACTTCCATGTCCCCATTCAAGAAAAACATTGCAATTTCATGTGCTTCGTCTTACAGGGGAAACGCTACCAGTTCAAGGCTCTCCCTTTCGGATTGAAGTCGGCGCCCAGATTTTTTACAAAGTGCCTGGCTCCGGTGGCAGCCCATCTACGCCTACAGGGAATACATGTGTACCCATACCTCGACGACTGGCTCATCCATGCCAAGTCAAAGGACATTCCCGTCGATCACACAGAGGGGACCGCCCAACTGCTGACGGATCTGGGATTCTCAGTGAACTATCCAAAGTCGTGCTTGATTCCATCGCAGGACGTGCTGTTCCTGGGGACCAAGCTCGGCACAGTATCCTGCCTGGCGGACCCCTCAGAAGAGATAATTGTGGTAATTTTGGGCACGGTGCAATGGCTGTTAACACTGAGGATCACCACAGTGAGGACCATCAAGTTATTGCTCGGCATGATAATGTTGTGTATCTACCTGATCGGGCTCTGCAGGTTGCGGATGCGACCTCTCCAGGAATTCCTGGATGCCCGCTGGATCAGGTGTCCGTAAGCTTCAAGGACAGGATTGTGCTCGATGAGTTCCGTCGGGCAATAAGGTGGCTTGCCAAGGGCAGGACTTCCAGAACCCCCCCGTATCAGGAGACGGTCACCACTGCCGCTTTCCTGGAGGGCTGGGGAGCCCATACTGGATGTCTCCACGGCAGAGGCCTGTGGCTACCGGAGACGGAGCTACACATCAATGTCCTGGAACTACGAGCAGTGTTTTGGGCCCTCAAGTCCTTCCTTCCGTCCCTCAGGGGCAAAGTGGTGAGGGTCTTCATGAACAGCAGGGGGGCACCAGATCCCTGACGCTCTCTAGAGAGGCGCAGGAGTTGTGGCACTGGGCCTTCGCCCAGGGGAAGTTTCTCATTTCGTTTCACCTGGCAGGAGTCAATAACACTGTCGCCGACTCTCTCAGAAGGGAGTGGCGCTCTTGCCACAAGTGGGAACTTCGGCAAGATCAAGTGGACAGCCTGTTCCTCTGGTGGGGCACACCCAGATCTACCTATTTGCGAGTGTGGCATACAGCAAGTGCCGGAGATTCGCCAGCAGGTTGCACCAGCCGGGGAGCATGAGGAACGTATTCTCGTTCCCGTGGGAGGGTCTGTTGCTGTACGCTTTCCCTCCGTTGCCTCTGCTACCAAGAGTAATCAGTCAACTCAAACTGTGCCGGTGCAGGATGATCCTAGTCGCCCGGTGTGACTGAGACAGATTTGGTATCCACACTTTATATGCCTGGCAACATCACCTCCAGTTAATCTGTCAGTGGTTGCAGATCTGCTCACCAGAGAAGGGGGCACAATCCTGCACCACGACGCAGGATCGCTGAACCTGAAGGCCTGGCTCCTGCAGCCTTAGTTCGGTGGGTACGAGCTGCCGGCGGACTGCAGGGAGGTCCTTGCCAGGATCAGAGCATTGCCAACGCTTAAGTGATACAGGCTAAAGTGGAAGTCTTTGTGCCGTTCGCAGAAGATCCACCCGTTGAGGGCCCCTCAGATCCTTCCGTATCTGTTGTCCTTGGCTAAGGCAGGGCTGGCACACTCCTCCATCAAAGTGCATCTGGCGGCTATCTCCCGCTACACCAGGTCTCCGGAACAGTCTTCTCTTTGGTCTCAACGTCTAGTCAAGGAGTTCCTTAAAGGACTATTGAATCGTTCCCGCCGGTGAAGGCACCTGCCCCGCCGTGGGAACTCAAAGTGGTTCTGACGAGGCTCATGGGGTTGGGGGGCCCGTCGAGCCTATGCATCAAGCCTCACTCCCTTTCGTGGAAGACTGCTTTCATCGTGGCTATCACCTCTGCCAGGAGAATAGGTGAGATCCAGGCCCTGTCCTTCAAGCAGCCTTATCTGACTTTCCACGATACGAGAGTTGTGCTGGGGTCACACCCCTCCTTAATGCTGATGGTTCCGTCAGAATATTATCTCAATGAACCTTTGGTGTTGCCTGTGTTTTTTCTGACGCCTTTGTTGCAGGCTGAAAGGACTCTGTACTCGCTGGATGTGAAGTTCTATGTGGCCCGCACAAAGTATTTCCGGAAGACATCTCAGCTTTTTGTGAACTTTGGTCCTGTGAACCATGGGAAGGCCTTGTCTAAGGCTTCCATCTCCAGGTGGCTCTCCGGCTGCATCTCCCATTGTCACCATTGTCACCATTGTCACCAATACAATGGTCAGACAGGGTCAGGCAATTACTGATCATTGCACACACCTGACTTCCATCACACTTCCCCACATCGACAAATGGGGGAGCACGAAAGCACACACTGAGCAAGCACACTGAGCAAACCAAAGCACAAGAGGAAGCAGCAGTTCCAAGATGGCAGTTTAATACAAAACAAGTTATTACCTGTAACTGTTGTTCTCCAGCATGGGTCTGGCATGGATTCCCATGCTCATAAATATTCCCCGTCATCAGGCTGGGAATCCTCGGTAAAGAAAAAATCAGTATCAGTTTCGTTTCTGATCTGTCTTTCTTAGTAGTAACCAATCACTGATCTCCGGGTCATACTGCCCCCAGCCAATGACCGCCCTCTCCCTAAGCCCTGCCTCTGGCAGCCATCCTCAGATTTTTACCGCCCGCTCAAGTGTTGGGAGTCCTCGTGTTTAGCTCTCGAGTTTTTTACTGCGTTTTCATGCTTTTTCAGGAGAGTTTCTCATTTTTTCGGTTTAATTGAGCCTCAAGCTCCACCGTTTCTACTTCTGATAACGGGGACCAGTTTCGTAATTCTTCTACGCCCCTCAAGGGTGAGGTTTTCGTCGAGTTTACACTTCTTGGAGGATTCCGGAAGATCTGCGGCCTACCTCAACGGACATGGCCCAGGACAAAGGGAGCTCGACGCCCAGATCCAAGCTGTTCAGGAACTGTCTTGGATGCGGATTATATAACGTTCTCAAGGAGGACGAGCATTCGTGATGTCTCTACTGCCTCCATGGGGACAAGACGCTCGTGGCCTTCTGCAAGAACCTTTCGGAACGGACCAAACAAGATCGTCGTTCCCGCCTCGCCACCTGGCTGGAGAAGGGCACAGCAAGTGAGAAGGCGAAGAAGAAGGCTGAGCGGGCTTCTAAGTCCTTTGAGGGCGCCCCGGCGACAGGGGCCCAACATAAGGCCAAGCTCCGCAGGCTCCGTGAGCGCCGAAAGGTCGGGGTCTTCGGTTGCCAAGCAGGGCGCTACTTCCCCGGCACGTTCGACCACGAGCCAGCGCTCGGGTCCGGGGAAGAGGAAGTCCGAGAACCCGGGTAGGCCGCTGGAGTGGACCACGTCGATCTCGAAGGGGGAGCGAGGCGTTGACCCTAACCCCAAGGCGAAGGCCCAGGACACACCTAAGGTGGTGAGGGCCTTGATCCACCCGGCTAAGGCCTCTACCGAAGTGGTCTCTGCGACCCTGGCAGAGCCGGCTGAGACTACGCCAATGGAAATGGTCTCTGGGCCCAGAGTATCCCTGCCGCCGGGAGGGAATCCTCTTTCCAGCCCACCGCTAAGACCCCCGTGAAGCCCCTGGCTGAAATAGAGGGGGGGGGGGCAGTGGCCGTTACAGACTCGGAATCAGCCTCTGAGGAGGAACTGGTGGAGACCGAGAGGGGCCTCAATGAAAGGTCCATAGGCCTCAAAGAGAGGTTCATAAACCTCAACGAGAGGTTCGAGAAGGTTCGATCCCAGGGGACGGTCCCTGCTGACGTGATCGAAGACAGCGACGAGGAGGACGAACAGGGCCCAGTGGAACGGCCATCCCGTCCGTCGCAGCCATTTTGTTGGCAATCATGTACCGAGATAAGGACGAGATTACCACGGACCCCGACGGAGGATCCAGAACCAGGCCCGTCGGGGAAACCCTCCGAACAAGCAGAGGAGAGTCCACCCCTCTCCGCCCTTTGTCCCCGCGAGGCCGGTGGACACCTCATCCCCCTCACCGGGAGAGGATATGGCGACAGGGACGGACGACGACGGCGGCGATGACACAGCATACATCCCGTCGTCACTCCCCCCGCGGGCGTCCCCAGCCGACGAGGTTGGCTCTTTCCACACCATGATAACCAGGGCATCCGAGCTCTTCCAGCTCTGCCCTGAAGAACAGAAAAAGGAGGTGTTTCTGTACCAACGACGAGAGGCTAAGAGGAAGACGGTCCTCGCGGTGCCTTTACTCGACGACATCTGGGACGAGGGGCTTGCTGTCCTCAAGAACACTGCCACGACACCCGCCAAGAGGGACGGGTACGAGAAGAAGTAACGAGTCCCGATGCCGCCCCCTTGTGTCTCAGGGCCCAGCCCACGCCAGACTCGGTCGTCTCGGCAGCGGCTAAGAAGAAGGCAGCGGGCACGGCGGCTTCCACTTCCCCGCCGGACAGCGAGGGTAAGAAGTTGGACTCTATGGGACGACGAGTAATTAAGGCGGCCAATGCCTTAGCGATCGTGGCCCGCTACGACAGGGAGCTCTGGTTCAAGATATCTCCCCTGCTAGATTTCCTGCCTGATGACAAAAGGGTGGAGGCCCTAGAAATTCTGCAGGAGGGTGAGGTGGCGTCGGATCACGCCATTACGGTGGCAACGGACATTGCCGATACCGGATTTCACCAACTGGGCAACTCTGACGAAGAGGATGGCTCAAGGCGACAGACTTTCGCCAGGACGTCCAGACCAGAGTGTTGGACATTCCGTTCGACGGCAACAACCTCTTTGGTAAGGCGATGGATGAGTCTCTACAGGCCATCAAGACTGACTCGGAGACAGCCCGGGCCCTTGGGGTGCTTCAGCAGCGACGGCCCTTTCAGAGCTCTGGAGGCAGACAGGGTGCCTCCAAAGGATCCAGCGGTGGCTCCTCCACCTACCGCCAGGCGGCATGCTTTTCTTCCCAGGAGGCCTACAGAGGTCGCGGCAAGCAAGGGGGTTCCCGCCATCGTCGCCAAGAAGGCCAAGGCGGCAAGGCCGCTTCCAAGCAAGACATCCCGGCCGGGTGGTCGGGCCCCCACCGAAGCACCCCAGTGTTAGGCCAACTGACGAAGTTCATCAGCGTGTGGGAGTCCATCTCCACCGATCGCTGGGTGTTGGACACCCTGGCCAACGGGCACTCGCTGGAATTCCTAAAGAAGTGCCCTCGCATTCCTCCCGTGGCCAGAAAGGAGAATCACGTCCCTCAACTGCTGTTGGAGGTAAAGGCGATGCCCAAGAAAGGTGCCATTGAGCTCGTCCCCAGGAGGTTCCGGGGCTCCGGAGTATACTCAAGGTACTTCCTCGTCAGGAAGAAGACAGTCGGTTGGCGCCCCATCCTAGACCTGCGTCGGTTAAACAAATGCATCAAGGCGCAGAAATTCAGGATGGTCACCCGCCAGCACGTACTGGGACAGCTGGAGGAAGGCGACTTCCTATCGTCGCTGGACCTGGAGGATGCTTACTTCCACATCCCCATTCTAGAAAGGCACAGGAAGTTCCTCATGTTCGTGGTTCAAGGACGCCACTACCAATTCAGAGCCCTACCGTTCGGATTAAAGTCGGCACCCAGGGTTTTCACCAAGTGCCTGGCACCAGTGGCGGCGTGGCTGCGCCTGCAGGGGATCCACGTCTACCCCTACCTGGATGACTGGCAAATCCGGGCAAGGCCAAGGGAACTCGCCGTCGATCATACGGCGAGGACCGTCCGGTTGCTCACGGAGCAGGGGTTCTCCATCAACTACCCCAAATCCCACCTGGTTCTGTCGCAAGTAGCACTGTTTTTGGGGGCGAAGCTCGATACAGTGGAGCAATTGGCCTCCCCTTCAGAGGAGAGGACCAAAACCATCCTGGGCAAGGTACGGCGACTGTTGGCCACGGACGTGGCCAGGGTCAGGTCTATCAAGTCCCTTCTCGGGATGATGTCCTCATGCATCTACCTTGAACCCCTTTGCAGACTTCGGATGCGTCCGCTACAGGAGTTCCTCGGCGCCCGCTGGTTTCAGGCAGGGGGCTGCTTCGAGGACAGGATCCCCCGAGACGAGGAGTTCCGTTGGGCGATCCTATGGTGAAGCACCCGGGCTCACCTCACGACGGGCACGGACTTTCAAACTCCGGCATTTCAGGAGACGGTGACTACAGACGCCTCTCTGGAGGGTTGGGGGACCCACACCGGAGATCTCCACGCAAGAGGCCTTTGGCTCCCAGAGGAGAGGTCTCTTCACATCAACATCTTGGAGCTCCGTGCAGTGTTCTGGGCGCTCAAGTCGTTCCTCCTGTCCCTCAAGGACAAGGTGGTGAGGATCTTCACTGATAACACTACCACGATGTTCTACATACGGAAGCAGGGAGGCACCAGATCCCCAGCCCTATCCAAGGAGGCCCAGGATCTGTGGCACTGGGCTGTCGCCCAGGGGATGTTTCTGGTTCCCTTCCACCTGGCAGGAATAAAAAACACCATTGCCGACTCACTCAGCAGGGAGCTGCGCTCGTGCCACGAGTGGGAACTGCGCCAGGATCAAGTGGGTCGACTCTTCCACCGATGGGGCAAACCCCAGATCGACCTGTTCGCGACGAACTCCAAGTGCCAGAGGTTCGCCAGCAGGTTCCCACAGCCGAGGAGCATGGGTGATGCTTTCTCGTTCCCTTGCAACGGCCTATTTCTATACGCGTTCCCTCTGTTGCCGTTGCTGCTCCGCCTCATTAGCCAGCTCAAGAAGTCCAGCTGCAGGATTATCTTTGTCGCACCGGTGTGGCCGAGGCAGATGTGGTTCCCGGACCTTCTGGACTTGTCAACATCCCCGCCAGTCAGGCTGCCGGCAGACCTGGATCTTCTCTCCAGAGAAGGAGGTGCCATTGTACACCACGACCCACAGTCGCTGAACTTGCAGGCCTGGCTCCTGCAGCGCTAGAGTTTGGAGAGTACGATATCCCGGCTGATTGCAGAGAAGTTCTTGCAAAGGCCAGGGCGTCCTCAACTCTCAATTGTTGCGGTCATAAATGGAAGAGCTTCTCCGTCTGGTGCTGTGCACAGAAGATTAACCCTCTGCGGATTACGGCCCCTCAAGTGCTGCCGTACTTACTGTCGCTGGCCAAAGCTGGAGTGGCTCACGCCTCCATAAAAATACATTTGGCTGCCATCTCCCGATAAACCAGGACAATGGGACTGGCGTCCTTGTGGTCTCATCGCCTGGTAAAGGAATTTATGAAGGGACTATTCTGTTCATTCCCACCGGTGAAGGCTCCTGCCCCGGCGTGGGAACTTAATGTGGTGCTGACCAGGCTCATGGGAGCCTCATTCGAGCCTATGCATTCGGCGCCCTTGAAGTTCCTGTCATGGAAGACAGCGTTCCTCGTGGCCATCACCTCTGCACGACGAGTGGGAGAGATTCAGGCCCTATCTTGCAAGCCTCCATACTTCACTTTTCATGACACAAGGGTAGTGCTTAGGACGCACCCCTCCTTCATGCCTAAGGTGCCGTTGGACTTCCACCTCAACGAGCCCTTGGTGTTACTAGTTTTCTTCCCGTCGCGTTCGACGCCGGCCGAGAGGACTTTGCACTCGCTGGATGTAGCTAGAGCGCTGAAGTTCTACGTGGACCGCACGAAGAGTTTTCGGAAGACGTCACAGCTATTTGTGAACTTTGGGTCTGTGAATCAAGGGAAGGCTCTCTCGAAGACTTCCATTTCCAGATGGCTCTCCGGCTACATCATGCATTGTCACCGGTTGACAAACTGACCGCTGCCCGGCCGTCCGAGAGCCCATTCGACCAGAGCGATCGCTGCTACCAGGGCGTTCCGGTATGGTGTACCCCTGCTGGACATCTGCAGGGCTGCTACGTGGAGGTCGACGCACACCTTCACAAGATTCTACTGCGTTTATCAGAACTCCAGGGAGGGGTCCAGGGTCGGCCAAGCAGTGCTGCGCAACCTGTTTGCTTAAGGTGAGCCTGGTGAGGAGGTAAGAGATGCTTAATGTTGAGTTGTTGTATTACTTAATGTTGAGCCTGTTGCCACCTCCCGTGGTTGTGCATGTGTATACTGCTATGTATTCTTTTATTCATGAGCATGTGAATCCATGCCAGACCCCATGCTGGAGAAGGAACAAATTACTTACCTGTAACTGTTGTTCTCCAGCATGGGTCTGGCATGGATTCACATGCGAACCCTCCCACCTACCCCTCTGCGGCTCTTCACTTGGTCATACTGCCACTTGGCGTGCTACCAAATCTGAGGATCGCTGCCAGAGGCGGGGCTTAGGTAGAGGGCAGTCATTGGCTGGGGGCAGTATGACCCAGAGATCAGTGATTGGTTACTACTAAGAAAGACAGATCAGAAACAAAACTGATACTGATTTTTGTTCTTTACCGAGGATTCCCAGCCTGACGTTGGGGAATATTCATGAGCATGTGAATTCATGCCAGACCCATGCTGGAGAACAACAGTTACAGGTAAGTAACTTGTTCCTTGGGCGACATAGTGGAAAAGACTTTGAACATTTGTATAAATTGAAAGTGAATCTCAAGATGGAATCGTAATGAATACATTAATAAACCATGAAACTACATATGATTAAGAGTTGAAAACGCAAGTATTGCTAAGAAGTGAATAAGCCTGAATAATTAAGAATTGAACAAGCAAGTATTATCAAAGCATTGAATAAGCACGCATTGCCACAAGCATTATCAAGAGCAAAGATACTTGTAACAAAATCTAATGCAAAAGGAACCTGGAAGAAGAACGCCAGGTGTGATCATTAAGAACAGATAAAGTGAAAAGATTCCTAGCAGGAGAGTACTGGGAAGCCTGTGTTGGTTTACAAGTGAAAATTGTTGAACAAGTGACTGATGAGCAAACAAGTCATAAATCAAGCTTCAAGAGTACTTGAAAGGGAATTAAGTCAAGTCTTTTGGTGAAGCGGAAACTGGCAAGATATTTATGAAACACATTTAAATAAGATGGGTCGGTTGCGTGACCTGTAATCGGTGGGCCTTGTGGTACGACAACTGCGCCTAGACTGAACCCATCCACCAAAGGAAAAGCCACTTTGTGTTGTTTGTGACTGAATAACCATAAAGGCAGGAAAACTGTGTGCACTGCTATTGAGGAACTGAAATTTGTTTTGGAACATTGAAGATCCCAAGGAATGGTATTTTTGGGAACATTTTGAAAGACTTGAAAGCGTGGGGAAAGGGACCCCTCTTAGAACCTGAACTGTTTGAATCTTGGGGAAGGGAGAACCCTTTTCCATTTGAGAGCTGGAAGAAGCTCTGAACTTTTGTTTTGAACACTGTTCAGTTGCTGCTGACATCCCTACACATTGTATACGATTTAGATGTGAGGGCAAGTATAGGTTTTGGACACAGATATTTACTTTGGACTTCCTGACATTAGACTATCCTTAGTTTCAGTAAGGTTTGGAAATCCCACCTTAGCATAATACAAGTTAGGCATTCTTCCAACCTTCTTATCATTTGAAAATAAATTGTATCCCAAACTTCATTAATTTTTCTGTCTGCTTTGTGATGCCTTCCCAGGAGCTAAACCTAGATCATACTTGAGGAAATGGTGCAATGGGAGGTTTTGATAACTGCAACTGTCGTTACTGGACACTCAGTTCAGCACCAAATGTCCCCCATGCCCTCTTTGCCATTCAATGTAGATAATCATGGAAAATGGGATCAACCCGGGCAGTAAACCACACAGCGGTGTAGTGGCTGGATCTAGCTGCCCCATTAACATCACCTGAATACCTCCAGAGTAAAGAAGAAAAAGATTCCAAGCCTTTCCGTCCAATCCCATTTTTCTAATCTTGATGTGCCAAAAGCTGCTGAGACATCTAGCAGAACAAGCGGGCAGGCACAACATAAGCCAGCAAGCACATTTTCATTTTATTTTTATTTTCTATTATGTAGTTAAATTAATAACTTTAATACATGTCATCAATCATCAAAGCGTAGTAAGTAATAGTTAATTCACTAAAAGATATAGATTGCATTGTTAAAAAGTATTTATCACTTAGGCTGTAACATTGTTTCAATGATGGCAATTATATCATACATTTCGTTCCATAGCCTGGAAAGGTAGATTATGCTACCCAGACATGAATAAGTCCCAAAGGTCAGTGGACCTTACTATCAACTGGAGACAGCAGCAGCAATGGCCTTCCATCGAAGGACTGGCATTACACCCGAATCAAAAAGGAGGTGTCGCGCAGATTCAATAATCTGGTCACAACAAAACCAGCAAAGTCTGTTGCCTTCCTACCTTATGCCAGCGCCCCATTGTTTCAAATGATTTGACAGACTTAAACTTAATGCGTGGGTAGACCCATACTAGATGGTTGGAGATGAAATTCTGAACGTACCTATGGGTGTATTGTCGTTCCAATATGTATGGAAGAAGCACTCTGTTGTCGTTTTTGATGCTAGATCAGTTGTCATCTGGTCATGGCTATAAGTGTCCAACAATGTCCTCATAGTTCATTTAAATTAGGGGTGTACCGAACTTCGGCTTCGAGTAACTATTCTGCCGAAGTTCGGCTGAAATCAGCTATTCGGCCTTTGGCAGAATAGATACTGGAATCTTACTCGAAGCTGAAGTTGCTTACACCCCTAGTTCTTGGTTGGAAACATTTTCTGCCGTCCACAAGGTGGTGCCATTGCCTTACATTGAATGGAGGAGAGCTCATCCTCCTTAAGGAATAATCCATTGGGATTCAACAGGAAGGAGAAAGGTGGTGGTGGGGGGTGAGGGGCGCCAGGGAGCAGTTCCCTTTGCCACTCGAGCTCGACCCTGAGCTGCGGGAAGCACATGAATTCCCTTTGTTGAATTATGCAGAACGTAATTACTGACAAGGCACAGGATGAAGACATGCGGTTTGCATAGCCTGCAGGCACCATCAAAAGCGACGGGAGATACCGCTGCACGCCACCCTTGCCACTGCTCCACTTTACACATTGAATTGATGAGGCTGTTTTCTATGTGACATGGCTTTTGTCCATCCCTTCAAATCGCCCAGAGCCTGAGACAGGTAGGCACTGGGGTCTGCTCACATACCTTTGACAAAGGTTATTTCGGGACGCTGCTTGTCAGCCGGCTGATTCACCATATGTGCCGGCAGGGTTGGGGAAGAGGCAGTCACTCTGCTTTCTCAATCTGCCGTGATGTTGCAAGGACTGGAGCTTCTGTGCTTCCCTCTTTCTGCTCTACACTGCTTTCTTTCGGGGTGTGTAGGAGGCTCCCACAACCCAATGTGTAAACTAGCACCACTGCTCTGCAGTCCTGGGATTTAAAGGTTCATTTCTCCCTGTCTTGTGCCCTGTGTGCCCAAGATCAGCTGCTGTTGCAGCTGTCCGTGCCCAGCCTAGCACTTTGCGTGGCTTTTCTGCTTGCAAATGCAGCCTTTAGTATGCATTGTTTTTTTTTTTAATCAAAGATTTTATTGATTTTCAAGGTTGAAACATTACATTCATCTCTCTACGCTCCAGGAGGGGATGGGAGGGGAAGGGGGAGACGGGGAAGGAGAGAGGGGGGGTGCAACAGGGCAGGCAAAATTGGAGGGGGAAGGTAATGGTGGGGAGAGAGCGAAACAGGTAAGAAACAATAACATTAACATACTCCGCTTCAGGGACCATGGTTTGACAGACCGACGGATTTGACATAGGATGACCTCGTGGCACAGGGTGTTCTGAACAGAGTCAATATTTCCCTTACGGCGGGCCTCTCACAGTGTCAGCGGCTACAGGGTCGCCCTTGGCCGTCAGCCATCCTCCTCCCACCTTCTCCATATTTTCCCGGCTTTCTGCGGGCAACCTCTTGCTTTGTACACCCGGTGCTCCATTACAGCCCATATGTTCACGTCCGTGACCCACGGGTCGTAGCTGGGTGTACGCTCCGAGCCCCACAGCTGTGCAATGTTCCGCCTGAGAACCGCCAACGCAGTTGACCACAGCAGTTTCTCATAGCGGGATAAGTCAGATTCACCGGAGATCCCCAAAAGCAATTGTTTCGGGCACCTAAACGCTAGACAGTTTGTCACAGCATTTCTGCCAGAGCAGTTGAATATGACTGCATTCCCACAGTATATGAAAAAAGGTACATTCCTCTCGCTTGTAGCGTAGGCATTTTGCGTCCGAGGCCCTGCCCCAGCGGAAAAGGGCCACTCTCGGTAGTAGGAGCGATGCAGGATCTTCAACTGGACCAGTCGGAGCCTTGAGGAGATGGTTGTTTCTCGCGAGTACATCAGGGCCTCCACCCAGTCCTCTGGTAGAAGTGGATCCACGTCGCATTCCCACTTTGATTTCAGACTGGGTAGTTCCGGTGTCGAGAAGGAAGTTATCACATTGTACATGGTAAAGGTGACCTTCCGTTCCACACGCTCCAGGACTGTTACGTTCTAGCGGGGAGCTTTCCGGCAGGTCTTGTGAGATCTGTCGATGGGCCGTCCAGGCATGATTCAGCTGGCTGTGGTGAAACCTCTGTGTCCGGCAGGGAGAACCTCTCTTGCAATGTATCGAATGTTGCCAGGTTATCTTCATGTACCACATCCCCAGTGTTGGAAATTCCACGCTTGGTCCATTCGGGCCATCTTGGCAGCTTTTGTATTTCGGGAAGGTTGCAGTTGTTCCACAACGGTTGGGCCAGTGTTATTTTCCCTCCCCACCCTATATATCGAAGCGCTTCTTTCCAAACTCTCATTATGTGTAATGCCATGTCAGGATTCGGAGGACGACCCAGGTCTCTGTAGAGGAGCTCTATCGATTTAGTCGTGGTGTTACAGTTGAGACCCTTGCTGTGTGGGAGGCTCCCGTCGCCGTGAAGCATATCATTCACCACCTCCATCTGACTGGCTCAGTAGTATGATTGCAGCCTGGGCAGCCCGGTCCCCCCCTTCACAGATGGACCTCTGAAGAGTAGCAAGAGCAATTCTTGGGTGTCCTTCTTTCCATAGTAGTTTCCGGAGGATGCATTCGATTTTGTGAAAATCCCGATGGTGAATGTACAATGGCGCGTTTTGCAGGACGTATAGGAATTTAGGGAGGGCAATCATTTTGAACAATGCTGCCCTACCCATCAGCGTCAGTGGGAAGGAGATCCAGTGGCGAGTGTCGTCTGCAAATCTTGCTACCAGGGGGAGTGGTTCAAGGTTGTGTATTCAGTAAGATGCGTCGTGATGTATATCCCCAGGTATTTTAACTGTTCCCTCTCGATCTGTTAGGGGCCAGTCGCCAGATCCGCCAACGAGGTGTCCCCTATAGGGAAGAGAATGGTTTTGGACCAGTTCACACGTAATCCGCAGAATGCCTCCTATTGCCCCAGCAGTTGGATAACTCTGGGGCAAGAAGTGTTTGGGTCCTTCGGGTAGATGAGTAGGTCGTCCGCGTAGAGGGATATTCTGTCCTCCCAGGTCTCAGACCACCGGAAGCCCTCCCAGGTTGGAGTGTTTCGTAGCAGGATCGCCAGGGGTTCGATGGCGAAAATCATGGCCGATAATGGTTAGCCCTGCCGTGTACCCCTTCCCAGCCCAAACAGTTCTGATCCCCAGCCGTGGACCCTGGTCCTAGCAACCGGGGATTCATACAGCAGCTGCAACCAGCTCATGAAGTTCTCACCGAAACCCATGCGGCGCATTATGATCCAGACAGCCTCCCATCTCACCGAATCAAAGGCCTTTTCAAAGTCAATTGCTAACAGGGCTAGTGGCCCCTGTATGCTGTTGGCCCTTTCCAGAGCTGAATATAGCCTGCAGAGGTTCATGCGGGTTGATCTCTGTGGCATGAAGCCGCACTGGTCCGGATGTATCAGGGAGGAAATGACCTGTTGTAGGCGGTCCGCTAGCAGTTTTGCCAGTATTTTAGTCTCAGAGTTGATAAGTGAAATGGGCCTGTACGAGCTGCATCTTTCCGGGGGCTTGTCCGGCTTGGGTATCACTACTCTCGTTGCTTCTCGGAGATCTGGAGGGAGAATGCCCTTTTCTTGTGCATGGAGGTACATTTGAAGTAATTGGGGGGGGCTATCACATTGGTGGCCACCCTTCGCCATAGCTCTATCGGGAAGCCATTCGGACCAGGGGTTTTACCGGTCTGGAGACCAGAGATGGCGCTTAGGATCTCATCTTCTGTGATCTCCCGCTCCAGCTGTTGCCATTGTGCCTCATTTAAGGTAGGGATTTCAATTTGGTCCATCATCGTAGCCTCCATCGGGGTTGTGGGTTCACTGTATAGCTCAGCGTAGTATTCCGCAAAGCCTTGGCTTATTTCCTGATCCGTCACCCCTGCGTTTGATCCTTTTGCTTCGAGTCTCCGGACATGGTTGCAACCCTGCTCCTTCCTTTCCAGCCATGCCAGCATCTTGCCGGCCTTGTCGCCCGTTTCATAGATCCTTGCTCTCATTGCAATGTGCGCTTGTAAAGAATTGTCCATCGCTATGCTTTACAGTCTTTTTTGTGCTAGTATCAGCGTCCGATTAGAGGCCGGCGTGTTTTCGTTTATGTGCCCCTCCTCTGCCTGTTTGACATGAAGCTCTGCTTCAAGAATCTTGCTCATGTGCTGCCTCTTTTTGGCCGCTGTCCATGATATTAGTTCGCCTCTTAGCACCGTTTTATAGGCTTCCCACAGTATTTCAGGGTTCGTTGCCGTTTGAGTGTTGAGCTCCAAATATGTGGTGGTCTCCTGTAATCTGTCCACCAGCTCAGGGTCTCCCAGATAATAACTATTCAGGCACCAACACGGCAGCGGGATCCTCCGGGATGTTATGATTAACATTTCTAGCGGAGAGTGGTCAGAGTTGCCGCTAGGCAGCATGTGTATTTCCTGTGCCCTATATAGATCAGTTGCGGGAGTGAAGAAGTAATCTAGTCTGGAGAGCGAGGCATGAGCCCCCGAATGGAAAGAGTACGCTCTAGTGTCTGGGTGGAGTTCCCTCCATACATCGCACAGTCCGAGTGTGTTGGCGAACGTGGCAAGTCTGGTGGAGATGTTGGGGTTCCTGTTATGTACATGTGATCTATCCAGTGTCACATTCATGACTTCATTAAAGTCACCACCTAGTATCATGCAGTTGGAGGTGTCATTAGTGATTAGCGGGGTGATGTCAGTGAGTAGTGGCTCTAGAAGTGTTGGTGGTGCATAGATGGCAATTAGTGCGATGGATTGCCCCCACAACTCTCCCGTCACATATAAGTATCTGCTGCCTGTGTCATGGGTCACTGTATAGAGGCGGAGGGGGAGGCTTTTATGTACCAGGATCATGACGCCTCTTGAGCCCATTGTGAAGCCCGAGTGGAATGTCAGCTTATAGTTTGTACGTCTGAATAGGGTACATTCTGTGCCCGCAAGATGTGTCTCAGATAGGAACACTATCAGCCCTCTGTCTGTTCAGAAATTGGCGCACCAGACGGCGCTTGATTGCATTGCCCAGACCATTAACATTCCAAGACATGAGCCTCAGTGTTCTGAGAGCGTCAACATTACAACTATACTCTGCCATGTAAGCATGTGCTGGTAGCAGCCCTAATTGCCACCTTCGGTGTTATGCGCCCATTGGAGCCATGCCCGTGGGGTATTAACATCCTTTCTGGCCACATTCCCTTATGATTTCGGCTGGTCCCTAATGAAGCTGTACTTAACAAACCCCTAACCCCCGACCCCATAATCCTCCCAACTAGAAGCATCGGTCGCCCGAACAAAAGGCTCTATGGTATCAACTGGACACCTAACATGCACTGAACTTAATTTCAGGTAAAAGTGGCCTTCCCTTAAATGGGACCCAGGGGGGAAAGTAGTACTCCTCTAACGGTGGTCCCCGTGGGAGTCTACACTTATGATACACGTGGAATTTGTTGCACTCCCGGGGGAGGGGGTCTCCTTTTACTGTGGGGCTTGGGGCATACCGCGGCCGCTACAGGTGGGTGTATGCTGCCTTTGTGTGTGTGTGTACACTGTAGAAAGATCTATAGTCCGACTTGGGTATCTTGCATGGCCACGGGATATTAACAGGCGCTATGGGGGGGTTTCAACCCCCAAGTCTTCCTGCGGGTCCTGCGCTGTTGGTCTAACGGAGGTCTCTGATTTCTCCCCGTATTTTCGCGGCGGGTCGAACAATCTCCATCTATGTGTTGCTCGGCCCAGCGCCAAGCCTCCTTTGGATCACTAAAATGGACTGTTGTGCCTTTGTGGTAAATCTTGAGTTGTGCTGGGAAGAGCAGGCCGTACTTCACTCCCATCGTGTGCAATTATCTTTTCAGGGGGTCGAAGGATTGCCTCGCCCTTTGCACTTCCCTTGTGTGATCCGGGAAAAAGGTGATTTTGGAGCCATTGAACGTGACAGTTCCTTTGGCACGCGCATGTTGCAGTAGGGCGTCAGTCTCTGTAATTTAAAAATCTTTCTATTACAGTTCGTGGGGGAGGGGGTGCCAGGCGGTGGTCTGCTCGTGGGTACTCTGTGTGCCCTCTCTATGGAGAAAAACTTGGAGAAGGCGTCGGGCTTGTACAGATCGGAGAGCCATTGTTCTAGAAAAAGTTCCATGCAGGCACCCTAGGCTTTTCGGGTATACCGAGGATGTGCACATTATTGCGTCTGGACCTACCTTCTCCCTCTTCAATTCTATCTTCCAGCACCTTCAATTTGGATGTCGCGTTATGGAGCTGCTGTTGTATGCTGTTCATCCTGTCCCCCGTGTTGGATATGCGCTGCTCAGCCTCCCCGGTGCGTGCCGTTAGCTTTTGGAGGTCGTGCCTGAGGAGGGAAACATCCATGCTTATACCGTCCATTTTCTGCTTCATGGACGTGCGGGAGTCGGCTATGGCAGCCATGATGTCTTTCAGCGAAATCCCCTAGTCTGTCTCCATCTCATCCGAGGATTGCAGGTGGCAGTCAGTGGGCTGGAGCGGAGGAATGGTGTACTGATCCATTCTGCTCTGTGTGGGAAGCCTCCTCGGATTATCCTTCCCCATGATGCCAATCACGCTGGGTGTTTGCGTTTCCGTGTGTTGACCCCTCTGTAAGGGATGCTTCACTATGTGTTTATGAGCAACCACCCAGCTTACGCTGTGGGCGCAGGGGCTGCAGTTATGTACCCCAGTATGGAGCACTCCAGGTCCAGTCCGCCTACAATGGGGCCAACTGAAGGCAAGCCAATATGTCCTGCTGTCGGGGGTGCCTGCTGGTAAACCAATTGTCTGGTCTCACCGAGCCCACCCCCGACTATACCCCACTTCGGCACGGCCAGGCGACGAGGGTGCCACAGTCCACCTTGCTCCAACTGCCACCCGCGCTACATGGCCCGATGCGGGCGCCGGTCCAGCCAACCTTCACCTGGGCACTACGCCTTCTAGCGTGCCTCTTGTCACTTTTTTACCTCGTTGGGTAGCCAGTCCCTTTATTGCTGCCGTACTCCGGAGGTATGGTCTTGCTTTGCTTCTACTCCCGGGGCCTCGCAGCTAAGCGCCTCCAGGGAGCCTCCGTTCGTGCTCCTCGTCGTCGCAGCCACCCGCTGCCAAGCCGCAGCATGCCTCCAGGGCAAGGCGTCACCCCCGCCGCAGGCACACAGGTCCCTGGACCGGGCCACTGGCCCACGCGTAAGTCGCTTAAGTCGCTCGATCAGTGGTGCCCGTGGGACCGGAAAGGCAGAAGGGCCGCCCTGATTCCAGCGGCTCTCCCACAGCTCCCCGCCTTTCTCCTGGGCCGCCCCGCTCGCCGCTGTTGTCAGGGGGCAGGCTCACGCGGGGACACAGTCTACACTCCTCTCGCCTTCCGAGCCGGCGACGTTCTGGTCCGATGCTCCCGCTGGGCTTCCCAAGGAGCGGGTGTCGCGCAGGGGAGCCCGGACTCCACTCTTCGGCGGAATCTCTCGCATGCTCTCTCGTCTTTGTTGGCCTGCGGAAGCGCGCCCGCCATTCGGGGCATCTCCAGAGCCCTACCGGGTCTGCACCTTTCTTCCGCCGCAATCAACGGGTCTGTCACGGGCTGGACTCCGCCTCAACACGACCTCGCTGCATAGGCACAGGCCGTTCAGTTGTGCGTGCCTGCGGCCATTTTGAAGGCAGGCTGGATGCTGTTCGCTGCCAAACTTCACACGGTCGTCTCCGGTGAATCCGACCGCGATTTCCTTCGTTCTTCACTCCGTGTGTGCCCAAGGGTGTTCGCCGTCGCACAGGGATGTTTCCAGCCCTTATTTCGTCGGAAATAAGGGTTTTTAATCAGGATATTGAATCCGGCCGCGGGAGCCGAGCAGATGCACGTCTACCACATCCCGCGGTTAGCCACGCCCCTTAGTGTGCATTGTTAGCTGTTGCTGCGCCCAATGTCCTCAGTGAATGGAATCGAGAAAAGTTTCACGCAGAGTGGGCTTCTGGGGCGCAGAAGATGGTCCATACGCTATTCCTGTTAGCTGTGTGCCGAAAGTCCACAAGAAAGGTGCGTTTGCGGCCGTTCACTTTGCTGGTGTGGAGTTAGTGTTTTTGAAATTATTCCCCATCTGAGCTTGTTCAGACCCAGCTGGGGCATGTGCGATGTGGCTGGAGGGGTTGGGGAGGCTAACCCGCCGAGTGCTTTTATCCACAGCGCTTGTTCAATGCTATGTTTTAGCTGCAACAGGCGATGCTGGGGCCTTTAAGCGATCGGTGGGGGATACGATGCGGGGACCAACTACCTCCATGATTGTTCAGCTGGTAACTAATTATGTCCATTTTCCCCCTTCATGACAGTTCCCGGCACGATATGCTGCAGCGTGCTGACGCTGGATGGGCTGTGGTGATGTCAGCCTCTTGATGTTTCCAGCTTCTGTTGATTGTGGGTCCATCGCTTCGGTCAGCCTTCTCTTGCTATGATGTTGCAGTTCACGCTGCGCTGTGTTGAAGTTGGCTACTTACTCTCACCACTCTCCCACAGAGCGGCAGCAAGGGAAGTGCTCCTGGGCCGGAGAAACGAAGACCTACACTGTATGCAAACGATATTAACAGAACGACAATTTGTTAGGTGTATCCCCAGCCGATTTACAAGTGTCTAATAAACCCGGACTGGCAATGCCAACAGTTTTAGGCTTTTGTGTAGGTGTGGGAAAGGCACGTGTCAGGCACTATCCTAGTGCTATTAACTGGCCATTTCTGGTAGCGTGTGCAAATTGGTTCGAGTACCTTGGCATGTAATAGCAGTGCTGGGCAAATGTCTAATACTTATACACAAACCAAAACTGTTTGCTTTGCCAATGCTTGTTTTAACATGACATAGGTGAAGGACACAAGGCCCCATTATAAATGGTACTCTCCCACCACTGCGGTCATGCTGGACTACGCTTACCGCAACCTGAGAGCCCATCCTTTTTTCATTTTTCTTTTTCAGTTCCTAAACCGCGACCCGTACATTAAATTAAGACCCTTGTGTCACAACTACCCCTGCGGCATGGCGACCGTCAAAGCTGGGCATACCTCACTCCCCTAGCCGAGCACTGGGCAGGAACAAAGGGGCGAGCAACAGGAGCCAGATGACGGGCCCACTTCAACAGCCAGCACTGGGAAGACACCAAGGAATGTGACCAGCGCATTAGGCACTTTCCAACAATCCGTTATTAATTGGTTTCTTTGCTAATATAGCAGTGCCTATTCCAATATGCAGATGTTTAAGTAATTGAGTTGTGATGGAACGTTTGCGACTGAAAAACTCCCACACAGCCCCAGTTCCCTACTGAATTTCTTATTAGGCAACGAAAGCAATCAATAATAAAACTCCCCTTCTAAAGCTATGATGTATTTATGAGCACTATGCCTGTCCTTCACTGAAGTCCTGTTAGAACAAGCAATGACAACGCCAACCATTTTGACTTGTTATGCATATCTTGACACTTTTCTACTAGTAATCTACTATTTGGTCACTATTCGGCTCCGGTCGGATACTTTCGGGCAACTATTCGGTATTCAGCCGAATAGTAAATTTACTATTCGGTACACCCCTAATTTAAATTGGCCAAAAGTCATTGCCATGGGGTCCGTTCTTAATTTCCCAAAACATAGATCAGATAGACGTTTGAGTGCATCAAGTGAGGAGTCTTTCATATAGTTAAGTTTTGTGGTGTAGACTTCATTCAGAAGGACCATGCACATCCATGCACTTTAGACCTGAAGTGCCTGTTGATAGCAAATATTTCAAAGTTTAGTGCTGCAGGGAATGAACACATCTTTAATTCCAAAGTATTTACCTTTTTTATTTTGGTCTCCTTGGTAGAAACTGATCTTTGGTATTAAGCGCATTATAAAAGAACAATCATAATTATAATTACCAGTATCTCAATACATAAAGGATGTTTCTTCTGCAGGTACTGCTTGGCACCAATGTGGCATTTGAGTTTTACATTTTTTCTAGCCCAAAATTATATTGTGCACATGTTAGAAATAGCATGCGAGTTGTACTGCCTGTAGTGCTAAAAGTGTGCAATTGTGGAGGCATGCAATGTTCTTTATGTAGCACTTAATATGAATCCTTCTGTTTGCTTGCTACCAAAACACTACCACTTTAAAATGAGAATATCGCATCCAAGGACCAGACAAATGCACAAGAATACTCCCACATACAATGTAGCTTGTCTTCCTTCTAAACTTGCTACAACCGCTGTTGCCATTTTGTGGTAGATGCAAACTGATACCTACACAACTAGACACCATCTTGCTTGACAGCTGCTGTCTCACTCTTACAAAGGCATACAGTACAGTCACTCGCAACTGATCTAACAGATGCACACATATAGACCTGAAATCTACACATTGATATGATGATATAATGAACTACCAAGTTAGGCGGTGCACACATACATAGTGAAGGATTTGTAAAGCTTTGTTTACATAGTCAAGCCCCTCTGTCTCCAGGGCAGACGAAACTCCCAACAGCAAACGGGTATTGTGACAGAAGTGCAGGTCTGATAATGATGATCAAGATCTTGACATAAAAGTAATCTCATGACAGTGTTTATAAACTGTCCAAATTAGTTTTTATCTTCTGTAACTGGGCTCCCTGTTGCCACTCTGTATATCAAATGGGAGAGGGGTGTGCTTTCATACATTGCCCCCTTTGTGGGGTTGCTCTGCTCTTCCCCATTCTCTTCATGATTCCAAATCTGAAAGCTTTCTTTGAATGGATTGTGTCCTCCCACGTATTCCTTATCTTTGATATCTTCCATCCAGCGTCCGCTGCTTCGACAACTTGTTTCTAAGCAGATAGTGCCATTGCATCGACTCAATGGCCTCGGTTAGCTCTCAAGCCTCGGTTAGCTCTCAAGCATGACGTCACAACTGTATGTATAGCATGAACTGCGCCGGGTACTTCCGTTTCTTTTTTCCGCTGCACAGTTCGCTTCGGATTGGTTCTTTGACTTTATGTCAACAGTTGTTTTTCAAATGTCAACTCCAAAGACAGGCTTTAAAAGATGTGCAGAGTGTGGGTCGAAGATGTCCATTACAGGGTAACACTGCAGCTGTCTCTGGTGCCTGGGAATCAAGCACAATATAGAAGACTGTGGTTCCTGTCAGTCCATGATGGGAAAGGTGCTGAAGGAGAGGAAAGTGCAATTTATGGGTAGGCCTCCTTCCAAGTCCCCCATCGACAAATCCTTCATGTGGCAAAGAGCTCTAGGGGCAATTCAACACCTTGGAAGCGCAGTAAGATGTGCTTGCAGTCTAGGAGTAGATTGCATCAATCTTCGTCCTCCCGGAAGAATGCCAAGAAGAGGCATCATAGATCGAGCTCTTCATCCTCCGGCACCTCTCCCGATCGCAAGGCCATTTGTCCAGGAAAGTCTGCTTCTAAAGCAGAATGTGAGGGTATCCGCCTCCGTATGTTAAAAGTATTTGAGAAGGTGGCTTCCCTGGCCCCATCGAAAGAGCCGAAGAAGAGCTCGGACCCTGTCAAGCCTTGTAAGGCTGAAAAGGTGCCAGCAAATGTTCCCACTTGTGCACGTTCGAGCCCAGGTGCAAAACCGTCGACCACTCAGACTCGAAACCTCGAAAGAGGCCTAGACTTCATCCTTCGATTACCTCTACGAATCTCGGGTCGGGTACTTTAGCGTCAAAGCAGTCAACATATTCTCTGGAACCCTTGAAGGTTTACATCTATCAATGAAGAGTTGATTTTTTTTAAGTCAATGTCCTCAATTTTTATGAAGATGAGGCTTCCGAGTAGGACACCCCTCCTTTTGGTTTGGAATTTGGGACACCTAATGATCCTGAAGCCATTATTTCAGAAGAGTCAAAATTGCAGCATCTGGTAGGCTCATTGAAGGATGCAAGTGGCCTCGACACCTCTCCTGAGGTAGAGTCTGCTAGTCCAGAACCCCCTATGCTCATGCACATGCCTCTTACAGTGCACTTATGGGTAGGGTAATAGAATATATAGGTTGAGGAAGACCTGTTCCAGTTTTTGAGCAGGATGACCTAACTTGATATGTTAGAGTCCACAAAAAGATCCCATCCTATGTTTTCATACTGCCCTGAAGAAAAGAGTAATGGCCAATTGGGAAGCCCCATATTCTAACCCTGCAGTTAGTAAGGATCTTACGAGGAAGTATAAGCCTTCTTGTATGGATCCGTATTTTCTGTCTAAACATCCGTCCCCTGAAAGTTTCATTTGCCAGACTGGGCCACCTCATCTAGGTTCTGCTGCATACCCAACTATACCACCCGACAAGGATGCTAAAGGTTTTGACACCTTGGCCAAGAGTTTTTTCTGCCAGTAGTATGTCTTTTAAATCTATCAATGCTACGTGTGTTCTTGCCAAGTTTTCCTTCACACTTTGGAGTCTGATAGCTATGTCTGCGGAACATATCCCAGAAGATGAAGAAAAGGATGGTTTCATAAACCTCATTAATGATGTAAGGAGGTCATGTACAAGTCTCTTCAAACTGGGCTTGATTCAGATGACTGTCAGCCGGGTAATGGCAGCTAGCGCTGTTACACGTAGGTTTGCTAGGCTACGTAAATCTGGTTTTGCTCCTGACGTTCAGGCAAAATTGTTAAACGTGCCCTTCGATGGCTCCCACTTGTTTTTTTAGCAAAGCTGATGAGAGCTCAGAAAATCTCCATTCATCAAAGGAGGCTGCAAAGTTGCTTGGTGCGCCAATTTGCCAGCTGCAGCAGTGTCGCTCTGCTCCTCAATTCTGGAGAGGCCACTCATATTTCAGAAGGACGAAGTCAAGCCACTCAAAGGGGCCAGAGAAGATTTCTGCGCAGTGGACGAGTTTTAGGTGGAATAACCACTCGAACAGCTACAGCCTCCTTCAGCTGCCGCCACAACACCAAAACCTCTGAGGCCTTGGGGGGCAGGCTGAGTCCGCATTTGGAACAATGGGGGGGCATGCTTGCTCCTTGCAGACTGTAGCCCAAGGTTACTGCCTCCCTTTCTTAAGTAGGCCTCCCGATTGCTTACCAGGGAGCCACTCCCTCAAGGTTCCGGATCCGCTCCTTCTGCAGGTGATTGCCATCCTGTTGGAGAAAGGTGCCATAGAGCCGGTGCGTGTGGCAGAGAGGAACCAAGGGTGGTACTCTGTGTATTTATTTTATCCCTAAGAAGGACGGAGGATTGAGACTCATCTTGGATTTGAGATGCTTGAACAAGTTCCTCAGGAAGGACAAGTTCAAGATGGTGTTTCTTTCTCGGTTCCTCCAGGCCCTCCAGCTTCAGGATTGGGTGGTATCATTGGACCCTCGGGATTTCTACTTTAATGTGCCTATCCATCACAAGCACAGGAGGAACCTAAGGTATGCCATTGACGGTTCTCATTTTCAGTTTCGGGTTCTGCCATCCAGGCTTACCTCCGCCCAAGGATTTTCACCAAGTTAATGGCGGTAGCGATAGCAAGTCTTAGGAGGCAGGGTTTCACATATACCCCTACCCGGATGATTGGCTGATCAGGACCTGTTCCCCCAAACGGGTTGTGGATAATCTCTGCATCACTTGCCACACTCCACAAGCTGGGCTTCTCCCTCAGTTTCAAGAAGTCCCACATGGTACCTTCTCAAAAGCTTCAATTCATTTGCGCAGTTCTGGGTGCTTCCTCTGGGAAAGCCTCACCAACCGAGTCTAGGGCCCATCACATTCAGCAGATGGTCATGAAGTTTCAAAGTGCTCAAAGTCTACCGGCCTTCGATTTTATGAGGTTGCTCTGCCTGAAGGCATCCTACATTTTTCTGGTGCCAGAGGCTCCACTGAAAATGAGGTTTCCACAATCGGCCCTCAGACCCCAGTGGTCGCAATTCTCTGCCAGAATGATGGCTCTACTTGAGGTCTCGATCACGGTCAAGCAGGATCTCCTGTGGTGGGCCTGCGAGGAAAATGCGTTGAAGGGGGAACCCTTTTGGCAGCCATGGCTAGGGATTACAGTAGTTGCAGATGCCTCCTTCACGGGTTGGGGAGGTCACACCAGCGATCAGACGATCAGCGGTCGTTGGTCTCTGTCTCCGTCTTGAGTCCAAACTACACATCAACCCCTTAGAGCTGAAGGCAACCAGACTAGTGCTGATAGCCTTTCTGTCCTCCGTTTGGGAAATAATGTCCTGATGATGACAGACAAAATGTTGGCTATGTATTACCTCAACAAGATAGGTGATGTATAGTTACTACCGCTGTGCAGAGAGGTAGTGCAGCTCTGGTTTTGGGCACTTCCAAGAAGGAATCCACCCAGAGAGGAGAACACAGCAGCGGAAGATCTGAGCAGGTAGATCAGTCTCCCAATAGTGGGAGCTAGCTCAGGAAGTCATTAAAGAGATCTTCACACTTTGGTTAACCCCTCAAGTGGATCCGTTTGTGTCTAGTGTCACCAGGAAGTGCAACGTGTTCTGCTTCAGGGAATTTCCTCCATTCCTGTACACGTTTCCTCCAGTCCCCGTCATTATTCACGTCATCAGGAGATTTGAGGTAGTGCAGGAAAACCATGATCCTGGTTGCTCCTGATTGGGCCAGGAGGACATGGTATTTGGACCATCTGGACACGTCCATCTACCCTCCAATTCCTCTTCCTCAAAGAGAGGATCTTCTCTCGCAAGAAGGTTGCATTCTTCACCCAGAAATCGGGGCCCTGATCCTTCACGCCTGTGATACAGGAATTGGGAAGATGTAACGGAGCTGTTGCTTTCGGCCAGAAGACCAGCAACAAAGTCTCTATATCGCTGTCATTGGAATTACTTTTGCAGCTGGTGCAGAGATGAGAACGAAGACCCTTTTACCTGCAACACACCGGTGGTGCTGTCTTTTTTTAACTTAATTTGGCCCATCAGGGGCTACAGGTTGTGACTGCAAAGGGCTATCTGGCAGCACTTTCTATTTTTTAAGCATTTACCAGAACAAGGATTGCTTTTTAAGATCTCTGTTGTCCAGTTTCTGAACCTTGTGTTAAAATTCCTCATGGGAGCTCTGTTTGAGCCCCTTCATTCATGTCCTCTAAGAAAGCTGATTCTCAATACTGTCTTCTTAATGGTCATTACATCGGCTTGTTGAGTCAGTGAATTACAGGATCTAACTTGTAAGCCTCCATTTACCATCTTTTACAAAGAGAAGATTGTGTTGAGGATCTGCCCTTCCTACCTTCTGAAGGTAATTATAGAATTTCATATAGTACAATAAATGGTGCTTCCTACCTTTTTACCCGCCAACGTATCTCTACAAGGAGGAGGAGAGACTTCAGCATCTTGGTCCTAAGAGGGCCTTCAGCATTTACATCTCTAGAATGGCAAAGCTTAGGCAAGACAACCAGCTTTTTATCAGGTATACCAGTCACAGGCTAGGTTTAGCTGTAACCAAACAGACCATGTCCCGCTGGATTATGCTTTGCATATCAGAATGCTACAATTTATTGGGTAAAGACGTCCTGGTTGGATTATGGCCACACTCGACTAGAGTGGTGGCTACTTCATTGGCTTTGCAGAGACATTTGTAATGCTGCAACCTGGGCCTCTATATATACTTTCGAAAAAATATTCTTGCCTTGACTTTGCATCGGGTCAGGAGGCAAGGTTTGGGAAGGCTGTATTAAACTTTGTTAATGAAAGATACATTCTCTATTCTCACCTTGTGATGAACCCTGAGGACTCCTCACAGACTCCAAGCCTAATTTCTCCTCTCATGTGGATGGCGAAAGGAAGCCGAAGCCTGACCCTGAGGGTTGTATTTGCTGCGTGGATCACATAGGGCGAGGAGGCAATCAGGGAAATGTGGGGACTCAGTCAGGGAAACCATGGCATTCATCATGTCCTTAGGGTGAACATTCCTGGTGCCTGACTATTTGATGGCTTGCTGTTATTGTGCAACTTCCCCAGCCAAACTTCCTTTAAACATAAAGGGTGAATACCCTTATGATAAACACGGAAACCGAAATGGAGGAACTAATGCCACTTCTAATTATCATAGTTCTATATTGTATTCGAATTGTGAGCTTAAAAAGCAACTATTAGTTTCCTTAAAACCTTTCGCTCAGTATACAACTGATGAAACATTAAAGCAAGTAAAATAAATGAACCTAAAAACATTGGAGACTTCAAGTCCCATAGTACCATAAGTATGGGGACGAGGAAGAGGGGCTTGAGGTGCAGAACTGCAATATGCAGTCTAGTGGTTCCGATGGCCCACACCTGAACAGGACATTCAAATTTTTAGAGCCCCTGCAGGTTCAGGCCATCAGAAGAAAGAGAAGAAGTAGTAGTGGAAGCAGCAGTTTGAATGCAGTGCAGGAGACAGCGTGACGTTGTAGTCAATCTGTGGCAGAAGTCTGTAAAGTGCAGACAGTGTGCAGCATGAAGCCGTAACAAAGCTGGCTGCCCTCAGGGAGAGAGACGCTGCTCCGGTGTATGGCCTTGATAAGAGCATACTTGTAGTGAAATCGGCTCCTCCTACGGAAGGAGCGAGAGTCGGAGCTGTCAAGTGCATGGGTTTCCCCGCCGAAAGCAGGAATACAGCTAGCTAGTCCAGAGGAGACGTGCAAGTGTTAGGCAGAAACCTGTGCAGTTCCCTTAGGGACCACTGCAAAAGATTTAGGACTACAGGTGGTTGGCAGTAAAACCAATTGTCTGTACCACCCAGATTTACCTGGTAGCTGTGGCTGAGCAGTCAGACTTCTCTCAAGATGAGTTAGGCAGTATGCATAGTATACACAATAGGTACAGAGACACAGTAGTACAAGCAAACACTGACCAGAGCTTTGGTGTAAAAGTATATAATTATTTATTTAAAGACATGCTTGTAATTTACACTAGCACAAAAAGAGGTAAGTAAATTCAACACAGTCACTATTACTAGATGTACATCCCTTATTCCTCATTAGACAAGTCTTAGTTAACACCACTTATTTCCAGACAGAGGTGAGCGCTTAACTAAAGATGGCACTTCAATAAGTTAAGAAAAAGGGAGGGAAAAGGCAGAAATTAGGAAAAGCACACAACACAATACTTTAGAAGCACCCGGCAAGGCAGGAAAGTCAAGTCTACAAAAAGTTCAGAGGCCAGGCTCCCTCTTTGCGAGAACAGAGCACCACTGCGCCCAAGATCACAGTTTTAAAGGTCTTGAAAAGTCTTGCAGAGAGTTCAGAAAAGAATTAAGTCAGCTCAGAAAAGTTCAGTTAGCCAGCCTAGGGCCAACCCAAGTGGTAAGTGGAAGCTTTAACAGTCACCCCACACAGACCGTTGCGAGGGAGGCCAGGCGGACACAGTACCTTCAAAGTGGAGAGGATCCTCCAGCGGGGGCAGTTGTTCCTGGCAGCAGGTGCAAGTCACGGCGTCGTCCAGAGGAAGAGATGGTCTCGACGTGGAGGAAAGCTGAAGGTCGTTGCACTGCCAGGGAAGAAACCAGCCGCGGAGTTCTCCGGTTAAAAGGGAAGACCCTTTTATTCACGGTGGTGGAATAACCGTGGTATCCCGGTTGCCGGGGTGCTTGGCACAGGCAAGGCGTCCACGAGATGATCCGGGAAGGTGAAAAGACGGGCAAACTGGTTATCCCCACCAGTCATAAGAAGAAGATTCTCCGGACTGGAGATCTCCTCTGTCGTCGGGAAAAGTGGTGAGACGGTTCAGCAGGGCTCCACCGGTGGTGTCGTTGCAGGTCGGCTCTGCTTCTCCCTCTTCGGATTCTTTAGGTCCTGTGGCGACTTCTCAAGTTCCAGTCCCCAAAAAAGCCCTCCTTTTATGCAGCAAACCCCCATTCATTCAGCCTAGCTGTCAATCAAACATGCTAAGTGGTGAGCCGGGCGGCTCACCACTTGGGCCAATCACACAAGAGTGCGACTTGAGTTGCCAAGGCAACTCAGTCCAGGGTGCCTAAACCCCCTCCCATACCCCCTGTGGCACCCAGACAGAGTGGCACCACTTTTGGAGGCTTCTGTGGAGAAGCCCCCCAAAAAGTGGAACAAAGGGCTCGACTTGGGTTGGAGTCACAGAAGCGAACACAAACGCCATTTTGGAACCGAGTTTCGGCAAAAAATACCAACCGGTGATTTTATATTAATTTAATAAACCGGCGGTATGTTCGAAGCTATATTAATAAGTGGTAGCCTCGAACAATGGGAAAATCCCATAGGAAAATATTTGCGGTCGAATATAAAAAGTAGTATCCACTGCCACCAGCCAAAACTCGATCGGGGGGACGGAGACGTGCCCCCTCGAACAACAGACCCCAGGGCAACGAATTGCCCCGACCAGTACGTCCACAATATGATGGTTTGCACTGGTTTCTGTTCATAATTTGGGACTAGTAAAGCCAATGGCGACTTTACATGCCCTGGGAGACAGTAGTCAGTCCCAGGGTATGGAGTCTGTTTGGGGGTCACTATGACACCCCTGGGTTACTGCACGGAGGGTGCTGTGTAACCCACATATCAAAAACACATGAAACCCTATGGGGTAAAGGACCCCATAGCCCATAGAACTCATAAAAAGACAAAGGAACACCTCAAATCATGTCTAAGAGTGGGAGGAAAAGAGTCTCACTCTTAGCAGGAGAGAAAAAAATGAATCCCAAAAATCCAGCAAAGCTGCTGGGGGACTCACTAGGTTTGGGAAATTAGCCTTTACAGAGAATTCTCCCTAGCAGCAAGCAGACCAGTGAGTTGGCCTTGCCTAGTTGACCCTGGGGTGCTCCTAACCCGACTGTTATCGCATAATGGTTTTGAATACCAAACTGATGACAAAGATTTTGAATAACGAGCGAATAAATTAGGCGCAATTCTCGCTTTAAGAGGGGGAGTGAAGAGAACCATTATCACCATTGTCCAAGCCAAGAGGGGACACAACTTTTTTTTTTTAAATTGTATTTTGTTTTTCCAAAAAGAAAACACAAAAAGCAACTTTAAATTCACCACTCTCAACCCCCATCACAGTAATGCACATATCAATGTTGGTAACATCATCTAGCAATTGACCACCACCCAGCCAACATTGCATGCCTTGTGTTACATTCCAGGTCGTGTCAGCCCACTCCCCAAGTTCAAGTCGTAGACTCCTCATCTTTGATTCTGCCTCCTCCGCCCTGTACCAAGAACATATCCGGCTCCCCCACACACCCTATTCCGGTATTGGAGATTCCATCCGCGCTTTGGAAATCAAATAAAGTTTGTATGGATCCCAAATATCCTTGCGCCTGGCACATGGATGTACCACAGCACTATATTCCGTTTCCATATCACTACAGTGCAGCATATCTCTCTCCCATTGACCAACATCAGGTGCCCTTCTTCCACCCCATAGCATGGCAACCCTACGCCTTGCTAATATCAACAATAACCCTAACAGTCTCCTTATATGACCAGTGACACACCCTGTGTATCCTATCAGAGCCATCAATGGGGAAGGCTCAAAACATTTCCCAATTATCTCTAACACCACTGGGAACACTGCTTTCCAAAGCCCCATGATTCGTGGGCAGCTCCACGCCAGGTGGAAAAATTCTGCCGGAGAGTATGAACTTCCCTTACAGGCATCGGGAATATCCAGGTACAAACCATGTAGAGCCGCTGGAGTATAATACAACTGATGAAGAAACTTAGTTTTTGATGCTTGTTAATCTGCTAAGAATCACATGCTGCGTATATAGTCTGCCATCTAGTGGTAATCAGTGTATTGCATCTTTCTTTCGAGGATAGAAAAGGGACGTCGACATGGGCGTGACTGTAACACTGTCCCTAACGTGACGTGTAGTGTACCCAAACTCCCTCACACGTTGAGGTCCCTTAGATTGTTTTTTCCTCCCAACTAGTTGGTCGCCTTATGCAGAGCTCGCTAGAGTTGATATTGCAAAATAGTTATTTTGCTGTCCCACGACTGATGATCGTCTAGTCTTGGACTACTTCGACGACTGCTTTGTGGACCCCTACACTGAAGACATCCACTGGTGTATCGATCGACGTCTGTCGATCGCGTTGCTTCGGCCCTCTGGCCAGGCCCTTACAGTAGTTGGGGCCCTGGGTTGATTCTTTCTGAGAATGCATTTCCTTTTTCCCTGTCATACCCTTTCTGGTCTGGCTGCCGCCTTTCACCTCTGCTATGGAGAGGACTCCATGTAAGTTTTGTCCGTCGTGCAATGGAAAATACCCCTGGAAGGACACCCATCGCAAATGCAATAGGTGCTTACCTCGTGACCACGACAAACGTTCCTGTAAGTCCTGCAAACTCTTTTGTACTAAGACGTTGAAAGATAGGCAGACAATGCGGTGGCCGGCCTACACAATGCAGGCCAAAATCTGTTCCCCCGTTGGCGCAGTCACCTTGGATGACGAGGACTCTAGTGGCAGCCATGGCACAGACCTGTAGGCCATAGACCATTCGGCAGAACCCTCCGGTTCCCAGATGCCCGTCCCTGACACAGACCACCGGTACTGTTATGGGGAGTTCACACCCCAGCAACAGGGGCACACACGCGCCACCCAAGGAAAAGCACACAACCCTCAGAGCCTCCTCGAAGGATACGTCGAAGCACGAAATGCCAACCTGCCCACCGAAGACTTTGATGGTGCCTGCTGAACCTCACGGTCCGGCGCCCTCCCCGCAACCGTCTTCTTGCCATGCTACTGGGCATTCTACTCAAAAGGGTGTTCCCCAAAAAGCACATGAGAGCCGACAAGCCGTCCAAGAGCGTGTTAGCTCCTAAGGTTTCGGCGGAGTCGACAACCACGACGGCGCCTACAGGCATGTCGAAATCCATTATTCAACCTTTGAAATTGCGCAAGAGTCTCGCGGCTAATGTTTCGGCAGTGGAACTGCCCAAAAGCACCCCTCTCTACGGGCTTTAACTAGTAAATCCCCCGCACCCTCTGTCTGAAGAGTCTTTCCCTCCTCCAGACCCCTCTGCTTTATCCCTGTGGACTAGGCAGAGGTTTGAAAATTACATGGATAAAATGTCACAATTCATAGACTTTTCAGAAAGGTACATTACTCCCAAGAGACCTAGAGGGGAAGACTCCTGCCCAATTCAGACACAAACTAATCAGGAGGAGGCATTCGAGTTTTCTGAGCCAAAAGAAACATACGAGTATCCTTTTAGTCATGAGGAAAATCCTTTTGGACCAGTGCCCAGACTGGGACAAGATCAACCAACTGATGAGGGGCCTTGCCTCTCGCCCACTCCTACCCCAGACCCAGACATTATCTGTCTGGACCCGCCTTCCTCGCCTCAACAGAGGCAGCCATCGCCAATAGATGACCAAGTGGCATTTAATGCCATCCTAAAGAGGGCCACAGACCATTTTCAGATCGCCACACAGGAGGCTGTTCAGGACTCTGATTTCTTTTGAGGACATTCTTATAGGAAAACCTCCCACAAGTCAAGCTATTCCTCTGCTGAGCTCCAGAAAGAAGCGCCTGGCTCCTTTCTTAATTACAACCCTCGGGTTGAGAAACTGTTTCGCCCCTCTCCATCTCACCCTATGTACATTTGAGGTCATGCCACACCAGACTCCCTGGTTGTTACAACCACCAGAAAAAGAGCTGGGGCGCCACTGTCTATGGCAGAAGCTCACCCTAATAAGGACTGCAAGAAGCTCTATGCCCTTGGCAAGCATATTACCACATCGGCAGCCTATTCTACCAGAATTGCGAATAATACCACCCTTCTCGATAGTTACAGCAGCGTGCAATGGGGCCTGCTTCAAGAAGGCATCCAAGAGGTCACTTAACCCACACGATCATGCCTGCTGGCGTTGGTCTCTGAAGGTAGACAGGTAACCCACAACATCCTTAAGAACACGCTAGACGCTGCTGAAACGGCAGTACGCTGTCTGGCACAGGGAACTCTCCTCAAGAGACAGGCCTGGCTAATAAATTCAGGTTTCAAGCCGGAGACTCAGGCCGCCTTGATAATTAAGCCTGTGGAAGAGTCTAACTTGTTTGCTAAGGCTGTGGATGACGTCTTGGAAACAGCTAAAAAAGAGCATGAGATGCTAAAATCCCTCAATCAGATCGCAGCCAAGCCTTTTCAACAGCGGGAGGTCGCTGTTCCTTGTGGGGTTAGGCCTTCTCCCATTCTCCACATGGGCAATATGGCGCAGGAGGTACCCCGTGGCCCTGTGTTAGACTTGTGCCCAGCGAACAAATATGTCAAACTGCAAAAGTTCCTAATGGCAACATTGCAGGAAGTAATCCCACTGCTGGTGCAGGGGATTACATTGCAACATTGGACATGAAAGATGCATACTTTTATATTTCAATGTTGCCAGAGTACAGATAGTACCACACACTATCAGTTTAAGGTTCTTCCCTTCGGCATTAGCTCAGCTCCACAGGCTTTCATGAAAGTATTGGCGGTAGTAGTTGCTCACCTGCACAGGCAGTCCATCCTAGTCTACCCTTACCTCGATGACTGGCTAATAACGGGATTCGTACAGAACATGCCTAACAAATACCCAGAAGACGGTAGATGATCTCTTCACTGTAGGGTTCTCGATCAACAAGAAAAAGTCCAGCCTAGACCCCAGTCAAGTCACAGTTTCTGGGGGCTCTAATTTGGACCGAAGACTGGCTTGTTTTTTCCTGTGAGAGGGTTAAAAACATGCTGTTCGAGATCCCACACTAGGAAGCCAGTCGCAAGGTGACTGTTGGGGATGATGGCCTCCTGCATTTACCTAGTTCCACACACACGTCTGCGCATGCGCCCCATGCAGGAGTGGCTCTCGAGCCAATGGTGTCAGGCCAGCGGACAATGGGACGATCTAGTGGTTGTCTCGGCAGCCCTCGTTCAGTCACTGCAGTGGCAGTCCAGGGAAAACCTTGTGCAGGGGAAGACCTTTACCACCCCCGCAGTAGAAGCCACTCTCACCACAGGCGCATCTCTGACAGGGTGGGGGGGGGGGTCTTCACCTCCTTTATCAGATGGCGCACAGTGTGTGGTCCCCAGCATTAGCAACCAACCACATAAACTTGTTGGAACTGCTAGCAGTGTTCAAGGCCCTGAAGGCATTCCACAAACACTCCAGGGGAAGACCGTCCTAGTCCTCACGGACAGTATTACAGCCATGTGTTACCTAAACAAACCAGGGGGCACTCGCTCGCCAGGGCTTTTCAAACTGTCATAGAAAATATGGAATGGGCTCTAAATCTGAAGATTCTCCTCCTGTCACATGTTCCAGGGGAACTCCATCTTCTGGTGGACATACTCAGCAGAGACTTCCCACTACCCCTAGAGTACGAGTGGCCATTACACGAAGACATTGTTCTCAACATCTTTGCAGAGTGGGGCTTCCCAGAAATCGACTTGTTCGCAACTCTGGAGAACTTGCAATACCTAGATTACACCTCCAGGTACCCGCAGAACTGCTCCAAGGGGAACAGACTCTGGATAACATGGTCGGGGAAATGTCTACGTATCCCTCCCCGACTCAACAAGAGAGTGCACAAGATGCCCCAGGAACTAGTCAGAATGTGGGCCCAGCAACCTTTGTTCTCTCATTTTATGGCAATGTCAGTCTCCCCTCCCAGGAAGCTGCCATACCCTTACAACAAGCTGTTGCAAGACAAGGGGGGAAACACTTCATCCATGCCCTCAAACTCTCAATTTAGCAGCCTGGCTCCTGAGGTCATACAGTTCGGCCACCTCCACTCCATCAAAGATGTATGGACATACTCGGGGAAGCGCGGAAACCACACAGATATTGCTACTCCAGCAAATGGAAACGCTTTATCATCTGGTGCAATGATAAAAGCTTCAATCCGATTGAATGCACACCAACATAAAGTGTCCTGTACCTAACTCACCTGCTAGATTCAGGCATAGTTTTCAGTTCCCTAAAAGTGCACTTAGCTGCACTTTCAGCATACACTGCGTCCCAGAAGAAAGTCTTGTGGTGGGAAATTCCAGTAATAAAGGCACTTATGGAGTGGATAAAGAGTATTCATCACCCCCTTTTTTCCAAACCCAGCTCCCAGATGGGACCTGAATGTTGTACTAACTAGACTAACGGGGCCTCCCTTTGAGCCAATGCATAAGGCTAGCCTTAAAGCACTACCGCCTTCTTGGTGGCTATCACATCAATAAGGAGTTGGTGAACTGCAAGCCCTTTCAGTTCAAGACCCATTCGTCACAATATACAAGGATAATGTGTTCCTGCGCACTCGCCCACGATTTGCGCCTACATTTGTTTCAAAGTTCCATGTGAACCAGTTCATTTTTTAAAATATTTTTATTTTATTGGCATTTTAATAACCGGTATAAAAGAAAAACGTTATTCTCGAGTATGTGCCACCTTGCTGGGCACAGCAAGCCAATAATCCTGAACAATATGAACGAAGAAGAAAGGAACAGAACAAGGAGAAGGGGTAGCCAAGTCGGGTAAGGGGGGGGGAGAAAAAAAGAGAGCAACAAAAGAGAATCAACCAAAAAGAAATAGAAACCAACTAATCTTGTGCATGTACTACCTATTGCTGTTGTTCTCTGTCGGATTTGCCTTCTGTGACATATAGAGCACCAGTATTTAAAGTCCCAATTCATGTGAGAGAAAAGGGCATATGAAATGATTCGCCGCTGACAAGTTTAACAATAAAAGCTGACACGTGTGCCATATAACTTGAGACAATTCACTGCGTTTGTCATCCGATGTGTAGAGAGCAGCATGAACCAGTGCCTTCCAAGCTTCAAAATAATTCCTACCTCCCCTCCATGTACATTGATAGCATGTCCCCAGGCTGTTGCTTCAGCTGTACTCCAACGTTGCATTTCTTTTAGCCATATTTCAGATCGTGGGCCCTCTTGGCTACGCACCTTTTACCCAGTATACAGGCCATGTCCATGAACCTCGAGATGTGCTTGTGCTTACTGTTTCTAGTATACATTCATGTGGTGTCCATTTATATCTAGTGAGCCCTGCGCCCACAAAAGTATGTTTAATTCTGATCGAAAACTGCTGCACAGAGTCACATTCCCAGAACATATGCATTATGTTGGCATCGACTTGGCCGCATTGTGGACACGTGGAAGTTGTGTCCTTGTTAAATTTGGCGACCTTAGCTGGTGTCAAGTATGTACGATGAAGGACATTAACCTGCAGGAGTCAAAACCTGGCATTGCGCAAGACATGCCTGACTTGACCGAGTGCCCACTGACACTGTTTATCCGTGAGTTCTTCCCCAAAATCCACCTCCCATTTGGCCTTGAGCTTCGTCTGGTCTATGATCATGCTGTTAACTAAGGCCTTGTATATTCAGGACACTGGTCTCCATCCGTCTTCTAATTCATACCTAAGTGTAAGGACCGTATGAGGTTGTGGTTCCTCCGGCCAATTAGGGCAAATGCCGTTACCAAACTTGGTTATACGTATGTTCCTTAGTAACTGCCCTCTGGGGAGACCCACTTTCTGAGCAAGGTCTAAGAACTCTCTGTAAGTGCCATTGTCATACATATCTCCCCATGTTGCAATGCCTGTGAACCAGTCCATAGAACTACCCACCATTTTCCAGAACCCCACTAACGTGGCAGAAAGAAGCCTCCACACACTTGATGTGAGGAGAGCGGTCATGTATCACCTGGAAAAAAAAAAGACCACTAAGAAAGACAAACCAGTTTTTCGTTTCGGTGGCAGCTGGTAGATAAGGGGACCCTGTCTCTAAATCAGCGATTTCAAAGTGAATCGTAAACTGCATCACACTGTCTCTTGCCAAGAGAGATCTGCCCTTCACGCCTAGAGCACATTTTTCTTGGGGCACAGGGGCTACCATAGCATTCATTGCACATGTTCCTCTTGAGTCCATTTGTAAAGCAGCAACCTGGAGTTCTGTACACACCTTTACATAACACTATTGCCTAGATACACACTTTAGGTCTGAATCTCGGGTGGGACAAGCGGTGCTAAGACATCTCTTTGCTACTGTTCCTTCACACATCCCACCACTATCTCTGGGTACTGCTTGCTAGTCTATGCACAGCATGTGATTGTAAGTAGATTAACAAGCATACGAAGACATGTATTACTCACCGTAAAAAGCATTTCTTATGATTGTATCCGCTTAGATTCACATGCACCCACACTTCCTACCCTCTTGGAGTAGAAGGAACATAAACATTTTACACGTTCTCTCTCCTGTACTCACACTGACTATAAGACTCCCTCACAGCAGAAAGAAACAGAGGGACCTCGACACGTGAGAGATTTGGGGTACACTACATGTCACGTTAGTGATGGTGTTAGTCACACCCATGTCGCGGTCCCCTTTTGATCCTCGGAAAGAAGATGCAATACTCTGCGATTACCACTAGATGTCGGACTATATGCACAGCATGTGAATCTAAGCAGATACAATCATCAGAAATGCTATTAGTGAGTAATGCATGTCTTATTAATTTATGCCAACTATTCATTGCAAATCCCTCTGATTTACTTAGAGCAGTACCGCCACACTTCATCTTTAATCGGCTGACCCAATGACCTTTCCCACTTTACACGTGCCATATCCGCTCACCGCACCCTGACATCCATTATCTTCTTATATAACCTAGATACCAGCCTCTCCTCTTGGCAGCCGTTATTATACCATGTAGTATCAGGGCCACTGCTGGTGGGCCCCGTAATTCAGCACACAGCTCCTTCAGCGTGTTCCTCAGCCGGAAATACAAGAACAAATCTAATACAGAACTGCCTTCCCTCTCCTTAAACTCTTTGACAGAGATGAATTGCTTCAGCAGAAACGGGTTATAGAATTGAGCGATGCCCACTATAATCATACACTGAACATACTCCTTCGAATGGATTGTGTCCTTCCACGTATTCCTCATCTTGAATATATCCTTACCTTTAGGTTTCGCCTCGGAAAATGTTTCCTCTCTCCAGCAGAGGGCACTCCACTCGAGGCGACGTCATCCGTAGTATAATTGCCTCGAGCGTGCCCGTTGGCTTCAGTTCCGTTTTTCCGTTAGCTTTGCTTCGGATCGAAATCAAAAACGGCGCTTCAGTCACAGCGAATTATGTCGTCTTCTTCGAACCCGTCTACTCCGATAACTGGGTTTAAGTAATGTCCAAGGTGCAGAAGAAAAATGTCGCTGACCGACCCTCACCGTAACTGTCTTTGGTGCCTCGGGTCCGAACATCGGATCGACGACTGTGGTTCGTGCCAATTTATGACCCATAAGGCCTTGAAAGCAAGACAAGGTAAACTGGCGGTGGGGGAGGAATCCTCAAAGTTTTCTTCGAGAGGGAAAAAAGACTCGGCTGATTCTTTGGGTAAACAACATAAAAAATCCAGATCGAGGAGTAGATCAAGGAAATCCTCTTCTTCTTCGTCCAAAAAGGCGAAGAAGAGACGACACCGATCTCCCTCTTCTTCTTCCTCGACTTCGGAGGAAGTTATTTCTTGTCCAACTAAACATGACTCCCCTAGAAAGTGGGAAGCATTTAGGGAGTCGATGATAAAAAATTTTGAGAATGCGGCCCAGACCCCCTCAAAAATGTCTGTTGAAGGTCATGCCTCTACTCACAAAAGAAGTGACAGAGGAAGGTCTGAAACTAGAAAATCTGACACATTGTCGAGGGTGTCTTCTAGGGACTCTTCCCAGACACATAAAAAGACAGACCTTAAGAAAAAGACTCTAGACTTTGATACGTCATTAAAGACCTCGACGAAAACATCTTCGGAGCCTCTGTTGAAGGCTGTCGAGTATAAAGGGTCGACGACCCAGCAGAAAAGTCACGTCGAGTGCTTTATCGACGACCTCGAAGGCTCCTTCGACGTCAACTGCCCCGAAGATTCCTTCGACAGCATTCGTAGTGCCTTCGAAAACATCGAAGAATACCTCGATAACATCTAAGGTAACGGCCACGACTTCAACGCCATTGACGCTTCTGTTGACGTCGACGCCAATTACAGGGTTGGAACCTATTCCTGAGAAAGTATTTCACCCAGAAAGCAGACATGATTTTTTCCAAATTATGTCAGCTGTATATGGAGAAATGTCCTCAGAAAATGTGGAGGATGAAGAAGATGACCCTGAAGTTTCATCAGCGGGCGTAAAATATGGTACAAGAGAAGTTCCTGAGGAATTAATCAATCCTCAATCAAAAATGCAGGACTTGTATGAATGTTTACAGTCTGCAAGTGGACTAGATTCGTCCCCTGAATATGAATTTGAAAGACCAGATCCAGCAGAACATGCTGATTTGGGTTACAGAAAACTTATGAATAAAGTAACAGAGTTTATGGGATGGGGCAGGAATTCAACTGTATATCAGGATGATGATATGACAGATATTTTGTCAGGAGTTCCTCAACCAGATCCCATACGTCCCTTTCATATTGCCCTGCAAAGGAGAGTAAATGCTGCTTGGGAAAGGCTGAAATCTACTCCAGCAGTGAAATAAAAAATATGTGGCAAAATACAGACCTTGTAACTCTGATCCAGAGTATTTGAGTAAGCATCCTTCTCCTGAGAGTCTGGTAGTGCAGGCAGCCGCATCAACAAAAAATGCTGAATACCCTACACTTACCCCTGATAGGGATGACAAGAAGATAGATACATGGTTGAAAAAGGTCTTTACATCAGGGAGCATGGCTCTAAAGTCCACCAATGTATCTTGTACGCTGGTTAGATTCAATTATACTCTGTGGGACTGCATGTCAGCGGCAGCTCAACACATCCCGGAAGGAGAGGGACGTGATGGATGGTTTCCTATCCATAATTAAGGATGGTTAGGAAGCTTCGGGAGAATACCTTCAAGGAGGTTTGGACACTGCTGACAGTAACAGCAGGTCCATGGCGTCTAGCACAGTGCTATGCAGATTTGCGTGGTTAAGGAATTCAGGTTTTGCACCAGATGTTCAATCTAGACTTCTTAATATGCCATTTGACGGCTCGAGGTTGTTTGGCAGCAAGGCAGATGAAAGTTTGGAGAAGCTGCAGACCTCCAAGGCAGTGGCAAAGTCACTCGGTGCCGCTATAAGACAACCTCAGCAACGCCCCTACACAGGCTCATCTTCCTGGAGGGGTCGTCCTTTTTGTTATTCCTCAATTGGAAAAGGAAGGGGACAGGCCAGTCAGAGGGCAAAGGAAATTTCCTCGGGGGCGAGGAAGAGGTGCTAGATCCGCCCCGGCAGCGGCATCTATCCCTTCAGCCGCTGCTGGAGCTGCCGCAAAACCACTCTGAGGTTTTGAATCCCAAGACCCCAGTCGGAGGCAGGATCTCACAGCATCTGAAAGAATGGCGAGGCATTACTTCAGATGCTTGGGCACTGGAAACAGTATCCCAAGGTTACTGCCTTCCCTTTCTAAAGAAACCTCAGAATCACCCACCGGAATACAACCCTACCAAAAACCCAGATCCGTTCCTGTTGCAGGAAGTTTTGACCCTGCTACAGAAAGGTGCAATAGAACATGTACCTGTAGCGGAAAGGAACAAGAGTTGGTATTCTCCATACTTCCTCATTCCAAAGAAGGACGGAGGACTGAGACCCATCTTGGACTTGAGAAACTTGAACAAGTTCCTCAGGAAGGACAAGTTCAAGATGGTCACTCTTTCTCAGATCCTTCAGGCTCTCCAACTTCAAGACTGGTTGGTATCATTGGACCTTCAGGATGCTTACTTTCATGTGCCAATCCATCTCAAGCACAAAGTACCTGAGGTTCGCGATTGGCAACTCTCGCTATCGGTTTCGAGTTCTGCCATTCGGGTTGACCTCCGCCCCAAGAGTTTTCACCAAGTTGATGGTGGTAGTGTCAGCGAGTCTCAGAAGAGGGGGGGATTTACGTCTACCCCTATTTGGACGATTGGATGATCAGGGCACGTTCTCCAGAACAAGCCCAGGATCATCTATCCAAGACTTACCACTTCCTTTCCAAACTAGGGTTTTCTCTGAATTTAAAAAAGTCAAACATGATACCATCACAGAAGCTCCAGTTTATAGAAGCAGTCTTGGATACTTGTTCGGGCAAAGCCTCGCCTCCCGAAGAGAGGGCTCACCACATTCTGCAGATGGTGACAAAATTCCAGAATGCCCAGTATCTACCAGCATTCGATTTTCTCAGGTTGCTCGGCCTCATGGCATCCTACATTTTTCTGGTACCAGAAGCCAGATCGAGGATGAGATCCCTTCAATGGGCCCTCAGGACTCAATGGTCCCAATTTTCAGGGGAAATGACAGATCTTTTACGAGTTCCAACCAGGGTAGCACAGGATCTACAATGGTGGGCTTGCAAGAGGCATATCCTCCAGGGAGTATCTTTTTGGCAACCATGGCCGGAGATAACAGTAGTAACGGACACCTCACTCACGGGGTGGGGAGCTCACACCAACGAGTTGACAATCAGCGGTCGTTGGTCTCCATCGGAGTCCACACTACACATCAACCTATTAGAGCTGAGGGCAAACAGACTAGCTCTGAAGGCTTTCCTGCCCTCTGTACGGGGAAAGAATGCCCTGATAATGACGGACAACACAGTGGCCATGTACTACCTCAACAAGAGAGGAGGAGTAGGGTCACTGCCACTGTGCAGAGAGGCAATGCAGCTCTGGTTCTGGGCAATACAAGAAGGGATCTCTCTATCTGCCATTCACCTAGCAGGAGAGCAAAACACAGCTGCAGACGCTCTGAGCAGGCAGAGCTCAGTCTCCCACGAGTGGGAACTAGCTCAGGAAGTCCTTCAAGAGATCTTCACCCTTTGGGGAACCCCTCAAGTGGATCTGTTCGCGACTATTGTCTCCAGGAAGTGCGAACTGTACTGCTCCAAGGGAATTTCCCCCGAGAGGAGCACTAGGAGACGCATTCGTAGTGGAATGGGAGTTTCCTCTTCTATATGCGCTCCCTCCAGTCCCTGTGATCCCTCAGGTAATCAGGAAGTTGAGAAAGTTCAGGAAAACCATGATCCTAATTGCCCCGGATTGGGCCAGGAGAACGTGGTACCCGGACCTTCTTGACGTGTCCATCTGCCCTCCAATACGTCTTCCAAAAAGAGAGGAACTTCTCTCGCAAGAGGGTGGTCACGTTCTTCATCCAGAGGTCAACACACTCAACCTTCACGCATGGCTTCTGAGAGGTTGAGATACAAGGATTGGGACCTGCCGGATGATATGGAGATTTTGCTTTCGGCCAGAACGCCAGCAACAAAATCTTTGTACGGGTGTCGTTGGAACAAGTTCAGTAACTGGTGCAGGGATAAGAATGTGGATCCCTTTGAATGTGATATTCCAATGGGATTATCTTTCCTGTTACATTTAGCTAATCTGGGGCTCCAGGGTAAGACAATAAAAGGATACATAGCAGCGCTATCTATCTTCAAGCGCTCTTCAGGAGAAAAATCTTATTTTAAGATACCTTTAATAATACAATTTCTTAAAGGTTTAAACAAAGCTTTTCCACCAATACCGTTTCAAGTTCCCGTGTGGGATTTAAATTTCTGACATGTGCACCATTTGAGCCTTTACATTCTTGTCCTTTAAGGCTTCTTACGTTAAAAAACTATACTTCTAATTGCATTGACATCAGCCCGCAGAGTAAGTGAGTTGCAGGCACTTTCGAGTGGTCCTCCTCACACAATCTTTCATAAAGACAAAGGTTTCCTTCAAGACAAACCCTCTTTTCTACCAAAAATAGTTTCAGACTTTTATCTGTCACAGAAAATAATTCTACCTGTGTTCTACCCTCCTCCTCTCACAAGTAAGGAAGGGGAAAGTCTGCATAGGCTAGATCCCAGAAGGGCTCTTAGCTTTTACATCTCAAGATTGTCAAAAATATGTCAGTGTGAACAACTATTTGTGGGATACACTGGTCGTAAATTAGAACTAGCTGTGACCAAACAAACATTATCAAGATGGATAATTTTAGCCATAACAGAGTGTTATAGGCTAGCTGGAAAAGATCCCCCTGAGGGTTTAAGAGCTCATTCAACTAGAGGCTTAGCAACTTCAACAGCACTTAAGAGGGGTGTCCCTGTACAAGACATTTGTGCAGCAGCCTCATGGTCATCCATGCATACTTTCATCAAACATTATGCTTTGTACTCAACTACCTCTCAGGGAGGTCTATTTGCCAAATCTGTACTACATTCGGTACATGACTAAAAAGACACCTGTACTCCCGCCTCCAATAGAAAACTGCTTTGGGAGTCTAAGGTGAGGAATACGTTGGAGGACGCAATCCATTCGAAGAACAAATTATTTACCAACTGTAACGTTCTTTCGATTGGATGTTCCTCCCACGTATTCCTCATCGACCCTCCCATCCTACCCCACAGTACAGTTTACGTGGTTTACACTCAATTCTTTCAGGGCTTGGGTCAATAAGAGGCACGCCTTTGTTTATAATACATGGGCTCTGAAACATGAAAAAACAGAACTGAAGCCAACAGCCGCGCTCGAGGCAATTATACTACGGATGACATCGTCACTTGACGGAGGCCGCCGAGGGACATCGACGTCGCTGCCTCGAGTGGAGCGCCCTCTGCTGGAGAGAGTAAAAGTTTTCTGAGGCGAAACCTAAAGGTAAGGATAGATCTGAGATGAGGAATACGTGGGAGGAACATCCAATCGAAAGAACGTTACAGTTGGTAAGTAACTTGTTCTTCTCACTCGTCAGCTGGACTCCTGGTATGTTTACCACCAGAAGACTCTGCAAATACAGCAACTCTCTCCTTCCCTTTTTCTCTATACGCACCCAAGTCCTACAGGTCAGTTCCACCATGTTCCTTTGCCTCGCTGGGTTCCGCGGACCAGTGGGGCTTGTAACCTACAGCATAGGGGGGAGTATCAATGCCCTTTCTATTTGCACATGGCTCCTATCAGTATCATGGGGGGGGGGCCAATATGACAAGAATGATGCCTGTGCCGAGTCATAATCTGATCCCATATCTGGTAGCGCTAGCCCTCCCTGCTCGAGCAGTGCCGTAAGGGTCTCCCACCAAACTCTAGGTTGTTTCCCGGCCCAGAAAAATCACGCCAATACCGCTTTGACCTTCTTTAAGAATGATTTAGACACTGCCAGGGTCACATTCAAAAATATGTATAGAAACTGCGGCAACACAACCATTTGAATCATAGATATCCTACTGTAAAGAGACGAGGGGAGCCTCATCCACCTCTTCATTGACTCCCTAGCCTGCCCCAACACCCTCCTGTAATTTTCCCGATGGAGAACCTCTGGGGAGTGGGCCACCTGCACCCCTAGATACCGGGTGCTTTCCATGTGCCACTGCAATCCCAATCTTTCATGATATTTTAACATCTGTTACTTAAGTGGGAACAGTACCGACTTACTCGGGTTAATCCTCAACCCTGACAGTTTACCAAAATCCATTACATCTACCATAATAGGGACCAGGTTGGACTCAGGATCTGTCATGAACAACACCATATCGTCGGCATAGGGTGATGCCACCAACTGATGCTTATACAACTGCTCCCCCTACCCCCTTGTAAGTGCCTGTCCCTTATTAATTCTGCAAGTGGCTCTATAGCAATGGCAAAAAAAGGGGGGAAGAGGGCACCCCTGCCGTGTGCCCCTACCCATAGACACCGGCTTGGTAAGTTAACCATTAACACAAATTTGTGCAATTGGAGAGGTGTACTATAGGGAGACCAGCGATATGGACCCGCCCCCTTCCCCCCACCATCCTCTCCAACACCGTAAACAAGAAGGGCCGTTCGACTGCGTTGAACGCGTTCTCAGCATCCTACAATGCTGTGACTAAAGAAGCATCCAGGTCTGTCGACATCAACCCGAAGATATGTCTCAAGCCATAAGAGGTGGACCTGTCCAGGATAAAGCCCAATTGGTCGACTTTTTTTTTTTTCCAAGCTATTTTTATTATTTATTTACAGCGAATCATACATTATGATTACATTATGATTACATCACATCACAATAAACGGTCACATCTTTGTGTCATTGCTGCACAAGTAGTACGATATGCAACTATTAACATTCCCGCCCCCTACCTCTCATCAAGCCTCTATCAACCCATACCCTTTAAGTCACTTGTTTGAACAGTCTCACTCCCTTTGTTCCCTAGGAACTAAAAGTGCATGAGCATGTAAGATGCCTATTATTCTGATTCTGCATTTACGGGTGCAAACATAGCATGTGTTAACCTTTTCCACATGACTCTCCACCTGACTCCGCTGCACTGCCCTTTGCCACACCAATGTTTCTGCTACTGCCCATTTTTGTAAGTCTTTCCACCACAGTTCCACTGTCGGGCACTCTTGGGATTTCTTGGCCAATATATAAATGCGTTAGCTATTTTTCGGCCTTGGGAAAATACCTAGCAAGCTGTTGGGGGTTGCACGTCTTCGTATCACCCCACATTTAGACATCTTATATGCGACCTCCCACCCCTCCTGCGGTATAGACGGGCATGACTATAACATGTGCGTCAACCCGTAATCCCATCATTTTCATATTTACGTTTGGGGCAATATGCACGCTCTTTTTCTGGTCTTTGGTAGGCTTAGTGCATGATATGTAATTGTATAAGCTGTAATTTGGCGTTTCTCAAAACCTTTTTGTGTGCCCTCATCACTTTCGACCACTCTCCGTCTATAAGGAGCACACCCCAAATCCTTTTCCCCATTTACTTCGTAACATAAATTCCGAAATGGAATGGCCTGACAGCAACAGGTCATACAGCCTAGACACTACATGCCCCCCTTCAGCCATGTTCTTCATAGTTTCCACCAGATTATCAGTTTGTGTTACCGTGCAGGCACGGCCATCTTCTAGTAGTTCTGTGCGACAGTTAGGTACAGTAAATACTGTCCCTTATACATGTCATCTGGTCTCATAAGGTTGGGAAGTCCATCAATATAGCCTGGTGGAACAGAACACCTACGCTCACTACACCACAGGACTCCCAATGTTTTCGTATACTTGGTGTCCATTGTTGTCTGTCTGACATCAGTGCAGCTATTGGAATCTGTGGCAAAAGAGATCAGTATGCCCAAGTGTTTTAAACACTCTTTTCCAGACTTGTATGCTTAGTGACAACAAGTGTGATCTACAACCTAAGTGTGCGGCTTGCATCCACAGCACCTCCTTTAAGTAAAAAGGCTTGACCGCCGGTTGCAACAGTGATGTGTCCAGAGTAGGTTCATCAGCTAACCAACCTGTCACAAATGGCAGTTGACTTGCTAGGAAGTAGTATTCAAACTGGGGTACTCTAATGCCCCCCTACTCATATGTCCTCTGGAGTGTACTCTGGGCTATCTTGCATCTCTTATTTTGCCACAGAAATTTCCTGCATGGTGTCTCTAGAATGCCAAAAAAAATCTGGGTATATTATATGTAATGTTAGCAAAATAATGTAACAGCCTGGGTAGTACAACCATTTTTAGAAGGGCTGCTCTAACCAATATTGATAATGGCAGTCATGCCCAAAATTCCATAGATTTTGCCATCCCTTCTAGAGCCTTTTGTGTGTTATGAATGTGTTCAGCAATATGGTCGTGATATGTCTATTCCCAAATACTTAAATGTGTCTGTGTTCCATTTTAGTGCCAGGGTAGCTAGAAGGCCCGGTTTGAGATCGGCCACTGATTGGTCCGACTTAAGACAACAACACATTAAAGGAGCCAACCTGGCAGCAAGGATCTTCACTAAAATGTTATTTAGATTATTAATGAGATGGGTTGGTAAGATGCAAAGTCATCTGCCTCCTTGCTGACTTTAATAATAAAGTGATCCCTGCCTCCCGTACCTTATCAGGGAGCCTCCCATCATCCACAGCCTATTGATATATCCCCAACAAGTGTGGGACAAGGATAGCCGCATAAGCCTTATAAAGTTCTGCGATAAGCCCCTCTGTCCTGGGGGCCCTGCACGGCGAGTGATTTAATTGCTCAGTGAACCTCCTCCTCCGTAATGGGACAATTTTACATTGCCCTCTCCTCATCCCCTAGCCAGTACAGAAAAACCTGATCAATGAATTGCTCTGTCTGGCTGCTGTGCCTCACATTGTGACGAGTATAAACTTACATAAAACTCCCAGAGCGTATGTCCAATCACTGTCTGTATACCTCACTACCCCGACCCTGTCTTTAATGGCCATCACATGAGTCCTGGAGGACACTGTTCTAGCATTGGCCCTCTTCACGTTGCTGCACCACAGATTGCCTCTGCATAAACCAAACTTCAAAGGGATTGTGTCGTCCGACGTATTCCTTATCTTTGATAGATCATCTCCAGCTTGCTGCCATTTGAAATTTTGTTTCAGTCGAGGGCGCTGCGCGTCGACATCCCTCGAGCCGATGTCCCTCGACGGCCTCCGTATCGGCGCCGATGTCACCACACGTATAAATAGACTCGCGCAGCGTCTGTTGTTCAGTTCTGTTTTTCCGCGCTTTGTAGGGCCCGGGAATATCGTTGTTCCGTTCTTCAGTCAAATATATCAATATGTTCCTCGTGAATACCGACTCGTACTCGATGGCTTCCTCACCCGAACCGACGACTCCACGGTCTGGCTTAAAAAAAATTCGAGAATGTGAAAAGAAAATGTTGACAGATCCTCACAGGATCTGTTTGTGGTGCCTGGGAATCGAGCACCATTGTTCTGAGTGTGAGGGCTGCATGTCCATGACGGCGAAAGCCTTGAAGGAGCGTAAGAGGAAGCATGAGAGAGGTAAGGCAGTTAAAACTTCTTTGAAAGTTTCCTCGGCGGAGTCGAGACATTCGTCTCCTCGCCATCATAAAAGACATTCTCGTTCTAGATCTTGAAGCAGTTCCCATCACTCTTCGAGATCTAAGCATTCAAAAAAGAGACATCGAAGATCCCCTTCCTCGTCTTCGTCTTCTTCCGTTTCCCCAAAAAGGGTCTCCTGTCCCACAATACATAGCTCTCAGGCTGAGTGGGAGAAATTCAGGAAAAAGATGCTAAGCGTCTTCGATAAAGCGGTCTCGACCCAGTCGAAGACTGCTGAGGGTGATAGACCCGAAAAATCAAAAAGCCGCGAGTCGCAGTACCCGGCGAAAATATGCCACTCGAGAGCGTCACGAACCTTCGAGTAAAGGCAAAGTTGCGTCTTCGACGTCGAGGATCCCTTCGACACATAGATCGGCATCGTCGACGCCGTTATCAAAGAGTTCTTCGACGCACAGGTCAGTCGAGTCGACGCCGTCTTCGTCGCCGCCGAGAAAGGACAAACCCACAGCCACCTCACAGTGGCCATACCCAGAGCCTCGAGCACGAGAATGTCGTCGACAACCTCGAGTAGAATCCCGATACTCTCGAGTTCATCGAGGCCTCTACCAGCTTTCTCAACGCCTTTTTCAATGGCTTTGAAGCCTTTAACGTCTGTGTCAACGATGTCGACGTTTTCTCAGCCAATCATGACAAATCTGGCTCCTTCTGCTCTGGAAATGGGATTTATACCATTTTCAAGACCTGACCACTCCAGGGTCTTATCAAGAAAGGCCTTTTGAGTTGCAGGGATCTGCAACTCCTGCACTAGAGGAATTTACCTCTGAGGAAGGTAGGTTGAAGGACCTCCATGAAACCCTGCAGGAAGCAAGTGAGTTGGACACTTCCCCAGAAGTGGAATTTGCCACACCAGACCCAGGGGAACATGCTGAAACCCCTTATAGAACCTTGATGGCAAGGATAATAGAATGTATGGGATGGTCCACACCCTCACCTGCTTTTCAGCAAGATGACCTCACAAACATCTTGGTGAAAGGTCCACAGGAAGATCCTGTAGTGCCATTTCATGCGGCATTACAAAGGAGAATATTGGCAAACTGGGAAACACCTGAGGTTATCCCAGCAGTTAACAAGCAACTGTCGGCTAAATATCGGGTGTCTTCTGCTGACCCTGAATATTTATCCAAACACCCAACTCCGGAGAGTCTGGTTGTTCAGGCAGCTACTTCAGCAGGTAGTAAGTCGGCTTACCCTACTGTTCCACAGGACAGGGATAAGAGATATGACTCTATGGCCAAAAAAGTATTTTCCACATGTAGCATGGCGTTGAAATCCATCAATGCTACTTGTACATTCGCAAGGTTCAGCCACACACTTTGGGAGTGTGCTTCATCAGCGGCTGACTGCCTCCTGGAGGGAGAAGAAAGGGAAGCGTTTCTCAACATCATTAAGGATGGTAAGGACGCAATGTGCGAATCCCTTCAGATTGGCATCGATTCTGCTGACAGTATCAGCAGGGCCATGGCGGCAAGTACAACAACCAGGAGATTTGCTTGGTTACGAAAGTCTGGTTTTGCTCCAGATGTGCAAAGCAGACTCTTGAATATGCCCTTTGACAGCTCTTTGTTTGGTAAGAAGGCGGACGACAGTTTAGAAAAACTACAATCATCAAAGGCAGCAGCAAAATCCTTAGGAGCTGCAATCCGTCAGACACCATATCGCCCCTCAGGAACCTCTTGGAGAGGTAAGTCCTTTCGCTTCTATTCCGCCTTCGTAAAGGGCAGAGGACAGCCGGTTCAAAGGGGTCAGAAGAAATTCACCCGAGGTGGACGGGGTAAAAACACAAAAGCCACAGCAGCAGCAGGTGCCTCTTTACCCTCGGCATCTGCATCAGCCGCCTCCAAACCGCTCTGAGGACTCTCTTCACAAAACACCAGTAGGGGGCAGGTTAACTCAACATCTGACGGAATGGCAGGCTATTACGTCAGATGCTTGGGCATTGGAGACAGTTGCCCAAGGTTACTGCCTGTCTTTTCTACGCATCCCTCAGAGTCATCCACCAGGGAACAGCTCTCTGAGAGTTCCAGATCCGCTCCTCTTGCAGGAAATTATAGACCTGCTAGAGAAAGGTGCCATAGAACCGGTACCTGTAGCGGAGAGGAACAAAGGCTGGTACTCCCCCCTACTTTCTCATACCAAAGGAGGACGGAGGACTGAAACCATTCTTGGACTTACGAGAATTGAACAAGTTCCTCAGGAAGGACAAGTTCAAGATGGTAATGCTCTCTCAGATCCTTCAGGCCCTCCAGCTCCAGGACTGGCTGGTATCTCAGGACCTCCAGGATGCTTATTTCCATGTGCCAATCCATCTCAAGCACAGGAAATACCTGAGGTTCGCAATTGGCGGCTCTCATTATCAATTTCGAGTTCTGCCATTTGGGCTGACCTCCGCCCCGAGGGTCTTCACCAAGCTAATGTCGGTAGAGGCTGCAAGTCTAAGGAGGGAAGGGATCCACGTCTACCCCTACCTGGACGATTGGCTGATCAGAGCGGTATCTTCGGAACAAGCTCAGATCCAGCTAGATTATGTCTGCCACTTCCTTCACAAACTGGGCTTCTCCCTCAATTTAAAGAAGTCACAGATGATACCATCACAGAGACTCC